>NW_019028985.1:0-600000 GCF_002105155.1 Lobosporangium transversale | reverse complement strand
CCGATGTTCATCAATCGAAGCTCTCTTATTCTTTTCAGTCGATGTTGATGATGTGGAGGATGGGGTCTTTGCTGTGGAAACATGGCTAAGGTTATCGGGTGCAATAGTTGTAGAGGAAGAGGGCACGCGTCGTTCACTACTAGCAGTAACCTTCCGTTTTTTGCCGTAATTATTTTGATCGTTATTGTTAAGAGTGCTAGTAGAATGTGATGTTGATGTAGGTGTAACGGAGATGGATTTAGTGTGATGATCAGCTTTGCGATCAGTCTTCATCGTCTTGTTTATGCTATCGCTGCTGCTGTTATTGTTATTGCTATTGGTGTTGCTGATAGTAGTAAAAGTGGTATCAGCAGTATTTTGCTGAAAGCTGTTGTTGCTGTGAGCGCTGTTAGCAATTGTGATCACACCTTTGACTGGAATGGCAGGAGGTGTGGCGATGCTGTGCGGATTCGAAGAGATTAAATCAGGTAGCACTAGACACTGCTGTTGTTGTTGTGGCGTGTGCAATGCTTGTGCTGCTGCCGAGCGGATGAATGAATGTAATTCTTGGTCGGATGAGGAGTGCAAGACATGCGCGGTAGGCACTGGCATCCTCTATGATGTTATGAAGACAGTAATTATTAATACTATTATTATTATTCTGGATGGAAAGGAAGGTGGAAGCGAGAATTAAGAATCAATCTCACACATTCACATAAAGACGCGTCAAGAAAGGAAATGTTGCTTTTCTTTTTCTCTATCTCTTTCTCTCTATCTCATACACTGTCAGCTTATGGGCGATCCAATTTTGTTTGTTTTTTTTTTTAACAAAAGTAAGGAACAACAAGCAAGACACCCAATAATTTCTGCTCTTCGGAGACCCTTGTATATAAATTGATTGTGAGTGTCAATTTAATGAGTCGCGCAAACACTTTTCTAGGGATTATCCCTACATCAATCTTGGCAAGAATTAAGCCGGTCCATACATATTTCATTTAGAATGGGACCATTACCCTATTTAAGCAACCGTTCGAGAGTGGAGGTTACTGTGACATAAAAAAAAGCTTTCATTCATAGAAGGAGAGTGTAAAAAAAAATAAAAGGAACCAAATAATATCCCTAATTATTTACTATGAACTCTTACAAAAAGACCCAAGGCTATGATGTTCCTTCTTATCCTTGAAACCATTAAGGCTCACCTTAGTGAAAAGTATTTCCGTTGGACAATTAGTGATTTTAAGAAAGGGAAAAGAACGGAAGAAAAGAAAAGGAAAGGAAAGGAAGGAAAGGATTCAATTTATAACGAAAACCTATATCAATCGTGCTTTGCATCAATTTGTTCCTTCTCTGCCTGTTACGTTGGGGCTCCCAAGGAGTCCTACTCACTCCAAGTGACATTGGGGTTTTTTATTGGGAATAGTGCTAAAGAAATCTGCAGCTTAACCTAAATTACAACCGTGCAAGTAGGCCCGACTTTGTTGACGCTCTACAAAAAAAAGGTCCGGTGTTCAGGAGGCGCGTGAAGGAGGGGAAAACATAGGCGAACAGCCTTAACGATTTGGAGTTGAGAGTAACAAGCCTTAAGGGAAAACTAAGCTTCCACGTATATTCCGTTCTGATCAACGAACGCGTCGTCGTATAACAATCAGGTCAGTGAGAGGATACACGTCCATAAAAAAGAACGCTGGAAAAAGAACAGGCTCATGTCCACTCCATGAGTCCTGGAAACCTAACACTGGCGAGGGCTATGAACATTTGTTTATTGTATCGTCTCGTTTTATGTATATCTTATCATTATTAGACTAACCATGGTATCATTAAATAAAAGAGATGCTAAAACGTAATAATAATAATAAAAAAAAAAAAAAAAAAAAAAAAAAAAACCTTCTAGAATTCCGCTACTCTCTATGAAACAATTGTATTTTGGGTAGCTAAGCTCTGTCATTCAGTCTCCACAGTTGGAGGGTAGTCAGATAGGAGCATATAATATTATTGTGTGGGTGTAAGTAACATTAAAACGATTGCGGTTATTGTTGGGGTGGTTGCTGTTGTTGTTGCTGCTGCTGTTGTTGTTGTTGTTGTTGTTGTTGTTGTTGTTGTTGTTGTTGTTGTTGTTGTTGTTGTTGTTGTTGTTGTTGTTGTTGTTGTTGTTGTTGTTGTTGTTGTTGTTGTTGTTGTTGTTGTTGTTGTTGTTGTTGTTGTTGTTGTTGTTGTTGTTGCTGTTGTTGTTGTTGTTGCTGTTGTTGTTGTTGTTGCTGTTGTTGTTGTTGTTGCTGTTGTTGTTGTTGTTGCTGTTGTTGTTGTTGTTGCTGTTGTTGTTGTTGTGTTGGCTGGAGTGGCTGCGATAGTTGTGAATGCGGTTGCAGATTGGCATTGGCAGCTATTATATTTCCTGAATGGATCCTAACTGCATCTCTAAATAAATTCTGAGATGAGAGTATTTGAGGCGCCAAGTCTTGTGGGGAAGCAGGCAGGGACATAGATCCAAATAACCGTGCAGATCCTGCTCCTGTAAATAGCTGTTGTTGCTGCTGTTGTGTGAGCTGTGGGTGCTGCTGCTGCGCTTGTTGGAGCGAGTGTTGCTGCGAGGCATTAAGTTGGAGACTTTGTGGAATGAAAATGGATGGATACATTGGAGCGCCAGATTGGATGCCTTGGGGCCCAATTCCTGCTGCTGCGGCGGAGGCGCTAATTGCTAATTGGCCGTGTGCAAGCGATGGCCCCTGAGTTGGAAAAGATGGATGAGGTTGCGGTGATTGGGGATGTGTTTGTTGTGAAGGAAGAGTGATCGGCCCGAAACTGGAAAATGAAGAAGATGTAAATTGGAGTGGTGAAGCAGCAGTAGCTCCAATGCGACTCTGAAAGACGTGTCCTGGATACATGCCTTGTTGCTGATGCTGTTGTAGGCCACTAGTCATAATTGAAAGAGGATTTGGTGACATTTGCACCCCTGATGTACCAACGAAGCCACTAGTGCCCACGCTATTAACTTGCATTGGTGCAGCTCCTGCGGAGACCATCCATGCAGGTGTCTGTTGCGTCTGTTGTATTTGCTGCGCACGTTGCGCGGTCTGTAACGGCCGAGCAGATGTAATATCGGCTCCCTGGAAGGTACCGCTGAAAGACTGTGTGCCTGATGAGACGGATGACATGCTGGACGATCTTCGTGTATTATCAGTATCAGTTCCTTGATCACTTTCAGTTGGGAATGCGCTTGTTATCGTCGTGACCCCTAAGCCAATCAACCCACCAGCACTGACTCCAGCTTCTTTATTCTCTGTGCTGTTTCCAGGCAAATCCTGAATAAGCGATCTTTGTGGTCCTGGAGTAATATTTCCCGCGGGCCTTGGCTCAAATTTAAAAGATTGCCCCGGTTGCTGAACCCTCGGAGGTGCACCCATCACCATATTCCCTGTAATCCCTGGTGTGCCCGGCGTTTGAGGGCCCATCCGGAAAGTTGGACTTGGGAGCATTCCATAGAGATTTGCATCGATAATTGTATTGATTTGATCATAGGGGAGGGCCATGGGGTTACTGCGTAATGTTATATCAATAGGGGGGACACCTAATGGAAGAGCTGAGTTGTACGATTGAGAACGGGCGCGCGTAGATCCTGTGTGCCGCGAAACTCTCTATGTAAACATGGGATGATGGGCAGAGTTTGCATAAACAATATGAATTAATGTATTCTTCCTTTGGTTAGAGCCCGAGAGTATAAAAAACCACTTACTCTTGGATAGGTATAGCCTGGTTTAAGTTTGTATAAAGCGCCATCTTTTAATAGGCGGCCCTTCTTTGCAGCCTTGGAAATGGCTTGTCCACACGAAGCGCGAAATGTCTCCGGGACTGGAAAGTGCCTGCATTACATCAAATTAAAAAAAAAAAAAAAAAAAAAAAAAGTTAATGAACTCATAAGATTGGTCGCAGTGATATCATCTGGTGGCAAATGCACGCCTGTTCTTGTGGTAAACTTCCAACATGACAACATACTCCTGAACCCAATCAAGGATAGCCTTGGGTGCACTCCCCGCCTCTTGCTTCAGATCAGCAATAGCCATGAAAATCATCTCTTCATACGGTGGTAGATCCTGGGCTTTTACGGAATGATAAGCTCCGCTGATCCCAGGGCCAGGGCCAGGACCAGCTCCAGGTGTATGCCGTCCACTATGTTTGGGGGCGTTTGTCGTTGCGGGCTGGGCAACTGGGACATTTCCTGTTGTAATCTGTGGTACATTAGCAACTCCAGAGAACACAAATGGCCCTATGGACTTAGGTATTCCAGCACCAGGAGTACGATTGGCATCTGTAGATGCTACTGCCTGTATGCTAGATAAAGGAGAGTTTACTGTAGAACAAGAATGCATAGCGAATGAGTTTAAAAAAGGAAACATATTGCGCATTCTAAAAGAAGCTGGAGCTTCAAAATGTGAATTTAGATATCTCTTGAAGATTAATATTTACCAAAATAGTCTGACTGAATGCCTTGCATTCTCTGGTAAGAGGGGCTTGTGATCATGGTATGTCCTGGTTCTTGAGCGAGATCAAGGGGAATGAGGCTTTCTGAGAATGCTTTTGGGACAAATATCGATTGGTCTGCTTGCGGAACGGTTGGGGACGATAGACGCGAAGGATAAAGTTTGATCGCGGGTGATGTGGCCTCGATCCTGCCGATGAGCTTGACCAAATTAGATTTCGACAGGGAGCGCAGGTAGGTGTCCTTGATATCCTGTGGTACCTGTTGGCCTGTTAAGGACATATCCTCTGTAAGAGCAGAGAGGCCCTGTGAACTCGTCGTGCTTAGTGGGAGACTGCATGCATAGCAAGTCCACTCGAGATCTGTATCTACATATTTATTTTCAATGGGTGGCGAATAACATGCTTGATGAAATCCTCGGTCGCAGTTATCGCAAAGGACGATCTTATTTTGAGGGCTCTCATATGTTTGACAACACATTATGCATCCTCCGTCCTCTCGTGGCGGCGGAAGATGCTGGTAAACTATATTGGTGTATGGAATAAAACACATGAGATCTTGATGAGAAAAAAGAAAAAAAAAAAAAAAAAAAAAAAAAGAAGAGTTTAAATCGTTTACTCACCTCGTGGGTCTGTCGGAAATGAAGTCTGATTGGTGTTCAGAGTTACAAAAGTACCTTTCTGCAAATTGAGGATAAGGATCCGTCAAATGATCGTCAGTAAATGATGTTTCTCCATTAGGTCTATCATTTTTAGTCAGTTAAGCCAGCTGTTGAGACTTTCTACTTACCCAATGATCCTGTAGCTGCCTTTTCTGTGCAGGCTGCTCATACTCATCCCCCTCTGGATCTTTTGTTACTCCATATTCGTGCTCTATATGTAAATTGTAGATCATTTCTATTGAGTTGATTTGTCTCCTTGGATTGTTTCTAAAAGACCAATACTTATTCAAACCATACCTGCTTTCTTACTCTCTGACTTCGTTCGTAGTCTTTTTATCATGATAGTGGATTTTTGGATGGACTCATCCATCTCAAACTCGTCTTCATCATCCTAAGGTGATATTTTTTATAAGCAGTAACCCCATTGATTGTCAATAAAAAAAAAAAAATACAAAATAAGATAAAAAAAAAAAAGAAAAAAGAAAAAAGCATGTACAGATTAAGGTGCCTTCTTTGTACTTACAGTCGTTCCTGAAGCCTTCTTACTAGGTGACAGCTTCCTGGATCTGGATTTATTGCTGCCACTCAATGCCATGCTTGAAGTATTGGTGGCAGTCGAAAAAGGGGTAAGAGACTGCATTGGTTCATCTTTTGAGAAAGAATCTTGATTGGCCATTATTGAGTTTTCAGTTGATATTGCTTCTGTTCTATTGAGGTCATGTTCCATCTTGATTTGAGCATTAATGCTCGTTGTGTGATGATGTTGATGCTGGTGATACTGCTGTTGTTGTTGCTGTTGATAAAACTGCTGTTGCTGTTGCCCATTTGTCGAAATAGACTCCGAGCTGATCATAGGCGGCGGCGCGTGATCTGGACTGGGGCTGTCAATGCTCTGCATAGTTTCTGTCCTGTCTATCAACTTTATATCTGAGTCCAACGATAACACTGGTACTGTTTGGAGGCTGGGCATCTCTCCGAGACCCAACTGCAGCGCTGTAGTTTGTTGATGGTGATGCTGATGTGGCCGGCTTTTTATTCTCTTTGTACGATTGTAGGGAGATTCCGCCATTGAAAAATGGAACAATATAATGCTGGCCTATCCCTCGAATAGCTTAATCACTATTGCCAGTTCACGGAGCAGCAAACGTGTGTGCCGATTCCTCTCCTTGGTAAGAAAACAAAACCGGGCGATCGCCTCAAACTGCGTTTTCAATCGCTAATGTTAAAAAAATAGACTTGCAAAACACGATGGTCTCCTGTTTGATCTCCTAATTGGTAATAATAAGAATAAGAGCATGCGATGAGCGTTGGTGATTAATAACTATTGAAGCTATGCAAAGGTGCGGTCTCTGCTATCTAAGATCTTCAGCGTGATCAGATAGATGATTGATAATCTAAGTAGCGCGAATGCCTCATGATTGTATGTATAAAGCAAGGTATTGTAATGGGTAAGCAACGATCCAAAGTAGTGTGCGAGGCAATGGAGCGCGTCAATTATATAGGACCCCCAATATCTGACTTAAAAATAGCAAGGGCCAGTAGCCGAAGCTACACTACCCTCCAAAGAGTGTCTGTAATAGCTAGAGAAAATGATAATTCTTCACGATAGGGATTATAAGTGATAAATAATATGAAAACTAACCAAGTTGTTGAAGGAAATAAAAATAAAAAATAAAAAAATAAAAAAAAGATTGGTAGCAAACCTACTGAAGTGCACTAGATCAGCACTGAGAGAACAAAGGAAGCAAAGAATGAGATGATGCTGAGAAGGTAGGGATACAAGCTAATCAAAACAGGGACAAGTGAAGAGAGAGATATAGGGAGAGAAAGAGGGGAACCCCTTGCATTCAGCATTCAATACCTCTCATTCAGATTCACATACACAAACACAGAGAAAGGCGTTGATGTGTGTATCCTTTGTCGGGTTGCACAATATTTTGTTTCCTCTGTTCTATTGGCCTCTTTCACAAGAGCGGATGCTGTCCGTCCCATTTTGATACATGAAGAAGGATTGCTTCTTGGAATGATAGATATATAGCCCATGTTACAGCGAATCTTCTTTGGTCATATCCCATTGGTTTTCTATCCATGTCTATTTCCTTTTTCCTCTTGACAGTATTCGTTTTGCAGGATGCTGATCATCCAGAAGCAGAGCAAAATAAAACAGGGTAGATGAAAGTAAGACATAGGCACCATGATATGAACTGTATGGCTGAAAGTTTAGATGTGAGGATAAGCGAGAGAGAAAGTACTTTTTCTACAGGACATAACATTCCGTCTGCTCCTCTCTCTTTTCTTCTAAATGTCCTTCCGCTCCATTTTCTCCTTAGAGGGTGTATGCATACAAGGTTGAATAGACATTTTTACTTTTGGGGTTTGCATTATTGATCTTGTAAACTTAAAAAAAAGAAAAAAAAACACCAGATAAAAGCAGTTACCCTAATAGATACCCTTTTGGGAGGGAGGAGAAGATGGAGAGGTTTATAAGCATTCGATCTGTCGACCATAGTTCACTTTTATGTGTTTGTGCACTGACATGTATGGATGAAGATATGTCTGTCTTTTTAGAATATGGGAAGAGCGAAAAGGAAAGGGATAGATTGTGTTCAATGATTCCTGTTCCCTGGTTGGAGTTGCCAAAAAATTAAAAATAAAGTATTTTATTGCCACTGTGAACTTGTGTGCACACGCTATAAGCTTCTCCCCCACACGACCAATAGGACAGCAGAAATGCGTTGGCCCACTCTTTACTGCATTTCATAACATTCAATATTAAAACATTTCAATATTATTCAGTGCGTACCCTCCTACAATGTTTGCCCTCTCTCTGTCTGCCTCTCTATCCCTTCACTTTTTTTTTTTTTTTTTTTTTTGACGATCTCATCGCGCATGGACCATGATCTTTTTTTTTTTTTTTTTTTTTTTTGAAGAAAGGACTACATGCGAAAGCATCTTTACAATCCTCATTTGTATACACATTGACTATTGACTGTGTATGCTGGTCCATGTGTTAGTCTGTTGGAAATAAATAATTTTTTTTCTTGAATCGCAATGAACTTTCGAATGTTGAACAGGCCATGGCTTGTGCTTCGGATCCAATCCATGGTTCATCCTTCCATTGCATTCACCCATTTCTACTCCTCTGCCTATTTCATCTCCACCATGCTAGCAGTTGAAGCACACGTTGTGTTCATGCTGCGTCTTGAGCCGCCAGAAAGGGCTAACCAAGACTGATTAGATGGATGAATGGATAAATGGGAAATATGTGGAGAGGGGTAGGGGCTAAGTTGGATTATATATTACTAATGATTCTCAATCCCTACCTGAAGATATAGTTTAATAATCGGGGAGTGTTATGTTTGAGTACAGTTGACTATCGTGAGTGGAGGGGGAAAGATGCACAGGAGGGAGTGGAGGAAGAAGTAAGATGTCCAAAGCCGACACAACAATTTCTGTGAAAAGACAGTAATAAATCAACGGTAGCAGAAAACAGAAAGTAAAAAAAAAAAAAAAAAAAAAAAAAAAAGGGTAAGAGAGCAAGAGTAGAGTGAATAGAGATAGAAGAGAAAGGGAGGCGAAAAAAGGAAAAAGGAAGAAGAGGAAGGAAAGACTAATGCAGATAAGATTGGGGTAGAAAGAGAGGAAAAAAAAAAAAGAAAAAAAAAAAAGAATGAGTGCGTCCCACATGAACATAATGTAACAGCATCCATTTATTTACTGTTGTTTATTGTTTTCATTTCTAAATTGCACATCCTTCTTTCGTACACTGTATGCTCTTTGTCCTCTTACCCTCACCGTAGTCTGCTCGTGTTGGCCTATTTGCCTTCCCTGTGAACGCATATGCGTTATGTGTGTCTGTGTGCTGACGAAAGTAATGCTATTACTGTATGTTTGTTTACTTTCCCTTTCCTTTTATCTCTTTCTCTCTCCCATTCAAGTAGAAATAAAAAGGAAATGCTTGCGATAAAATCATCGACAGCTGTGCCAGCTCCTTGCAAAACAACATTCTCCACCAACTTCTGGATCAACTTTAAATCCTTGTTGATGGCCCTCGCTCGATGTTCATGCATCTCCAAATCGGAATGCATAAGTACATGTACTCTAAATTGCGCTTCGTCAATCCTCTGGCTCTCGATCGCCCTCGATAGAGTACAATTTAAAAAAATAAAAAAAAGGCAAGGGTCCCGAAACTCTGAGGTTCTGGGGATGTGTGAGAGAAAGAGAGAAAAATGGAGAGAGCAAGAGAGGATGAGCAATCCTTTCAATCATATCGGGTGTTGCGCTCTTCACATCATCTTTATCAACGTCAACAAACAACCCCATTGATTCTCCTGCTTGTAAAATTTTTTATACCATAACGAGTTGAAGGGGGATCATGATGCGACGAAACGCACCCAGATTTAAATTAACTGAAGCGTTAGACTGGCCATGAGGTCTTTTTATTTTTTGTATTTCCAGCCATGGTACCCAAAAATACACATGCTACACATCATTCTGCACAGGCTTCTCATTTCGAGGCAGATCGTGGATTCCAAAGAGACAAGGTAAACACAGACATAGACCAAGACCAGGCCAAACCAGACCAAGACTAAGACCATGCTTAAAAGGGGAAGGGGACCGAGAATCTGTTAATTCATTTTAATTTTTTAGTTTAATAAATCTATTTTAAACCATTTTAGTAAAAAAAAAAATTATACATTGTGGTTTTTGAACAAAAAAGAGTGCAGGTGTAGGATGTGGGATGTGGATGTAAAATGAATGTGGGAATGAAGAGGATGTACTTAATAGGAAGAACTGTGAAGTAGAGTAACCGGTGAGAGAGTGACCTTGTCATTACTTCTCTATCCGGCGCACGAACCCTGCGCACGCGCTCAACGCGTACAAGGCGTTGCATGAAATGAAGTGAACCGCATAATAAATAAGAGTTGGGCCACCTTTGTGTCCCCTTCTTGTCCAGCCAATCGAAATGAATGGATGTAAAATCAAATAAATCACAGAACGAGTAGGAGTGACGGGAAGAGAAGAAAGACAGAGAGAGCTTTTCCGTCATTCATTCTCTCTCTCTCTCTCGGAATCCTTTCAACCATACAACAAAAGCAGTAGTAATTAAAAAAAAAAAAAAAAATTATCAGAGTGGCCATTGAGCGTACATTCTGGATTAACAGTCCCAATCTTGTGGTATGAAGAGTCGTTGCAAGCGTGGGTACTTTACTAGAGCCCAGTCTCCAAGCGCTCTTACTTTTCTAACCACCAACGATCACCTCCGTGCTGTTGCTCTATCTTTTTTCTTTTTTTCTCTCTGTCCTCCCATCACAGACAACAAAACAGTGCAATCAGCGCCTCAGGATAAACAACCTCCAGTATTTATCAAACAGTAGAACATTCACAGATTTTATCCAAGTATTTTTGAACAAATGAATAAGGTGTTTATACAGAGAAATTGGTTAGTTTGATCTGATCAAGCAGAATTAGCTCCCGGAGCATCATCCTTGACAATGTCACAACAACAATAACAATACAAAACACTATAAAATAATAAATATGAATATACTAACATGTGCCCGGCACATTCACATGGCCTGTCTTTTTTAATTCGACAGAAAAAAGGAAAGCTTCGGGCCAAATGTTTTTATTTAAATATACTTCAAAATTAATAAATAAAATAAAATAAAACAAAATACATGTATTATTTGTAACGATGTTTGAGCGCATAAAGTTGTATACTGATCGACTCTTTACTCATGTTGTTGAGATACCCCATTGTTAATCAAGAAATATGTCATAGGGTGGACGTGCAGGTCAACAGTGTTGTGTATGGCATTTGATGAATGGTATAATAAACTGTGTAATGTGAAAAGCCTGTACAACCACTCAAACCAGACAAAAAAATAAACATGTGCGTTGCTGTGGGAGAGCTATTAGACTTCATGAGAATCAGATGTCCTCTCACCTCATTATCTTGTGTGACATTGCCCTCATCTTTTCTAGGGATCTGTACCAACCCCTAATGCCTGGATACCATCTGTGTCCTACAAGAATATGATGCTTGACGACGCGGTGCACATCCTGTTCCACGAAGTGCTGTTGGATCAATCACGATTATGATCTCAGTCTTCATTCATGAACACAAAATTACCATTATTTTTGTATCTTCTTCTTGAGTGAAGGTTTCTTGCATAATTTCGTTTTTTTAGCTTAGCTCAGAGCTCCTTCTGAAGCTGTTACTGATCATGCTTCTCTGCCCTCCCTTCCCGAATCCGGGAGAGCCTTCTAGGCTTGAATACATTTTTAATTGTTGGATCCGATTGACCACCTCATAATCATCTTGGGCCATAACCATCGATTATTCGCCCAGACTGTGTTGTAGCAATAATTTCTGTTGTTACCGTTGTTGCTTTTGTTTATGGGGTTCATTCGAAAAGCCGTTTGCGATCGCTCACAAGCCTTTATTGTGCTCCCATGTCATTGTCACTATCAATGTCGATCGGCACTTCGTTGTCAAAATTAAACTTTGATTTCTGGCTCGCTCGTTTTTACAGTGTTTGAGACAGGGCATTAGACCATCTTGCAATGTTTGGACGGAAGAAGAAACTGTGAATCATTGTAGATCTTGGTTCCACCATTGGTGCAGACGCAATTCCACCCAGGTGCGTCTTTGTCGCTTTTTATTTTTCACCGAATTGGGAGGAAAAAAAATAGCGTTTCATGTTATTTCCAATGCAAGAATAATAACAACAAACAAATAGCACTTATTCTTCCTATACATGAACAAGGTCATATTGTTTTTTTTTTTTTTTTTTTTTTTTTTTTTTGATTCACTCTTTTCAATACAATCTTTACTCAAAAACTGAATTGGCATGCGGTAAAAGGATTGTTAGTTTGGGTAGAGCACCCTACACGTGAGCATCCAGCTTTGAAGGACGCTTACCAGCAGAAGGAGTCTAAGCCATATTCAATTCTGCCAGTGGACAATGATGACGAGCGATGCTCCCTTGTTTCTTCTCTCTATCGTCGCCATTGCCAGCGCTGCTGCTCTTTGTCTGGATGAAGTTGAGAGAACAGTTTATGTGACGATAGAACTGAAGAGGATGAATAAGAGTCACACACAAATAAAGACGATTTTGTTATTTCTGGCTTCTTTACACTGATAACCCACATAGTTTTCGAGAATGTCTTCTGTAAATATCGAGAGAGAAACAGTCCGAGAATTATTTTGTGCAGATTGTTTGTTAGCTCGACCTGTCAGAGTCCTTTTCTTTCCTTTTTGGATAGATGCCAAGCAAAAAAAAAGTTCATGTTTGTACTTGATATTCAGTACATGTGCACTACACCCAAACAAGCAAGCAAAGCAGAAGTAAAAAAAAAAAAAAACGCGATCAATCACATCACTTTCCACCATCTAAAACTCATTCAATGTCCCTTAGGCTAACCACCACACCGCTATCCCTTTATCGTGGTCAATGGCTTAGTACTCGTCTGCAACAGACCCTAATCCAGACCCAAACCCAAACCCAAACCCAACCTTGGTTGTCCGTCGAAACCTCTGTTTTTTTCTTCTCTACTTCAGCCGTTTCTTCATCGCGTATTAGTAAGCCTCCTCGCACTCACAAGCAAGGATTGTGGCCACTGAAAAAGATTCGTAAAAAGGCCACAAAGGGCAATTTCAGAGACTCAATTTCAAGTACAGAGGCACCCTTCTCAGGAACATCAAGGGGATCTAAAACCTATTCTGAATCACAACAAACAATTATCCCTCTTGAGACTTTTAATGATCATGGAATAAAGTATGACGCTCGCAAGAGACCCAATTATCGACAAGACCCTCAACATAAGCAGCAACAGCAAAAAACATCAAGGCTGCAATATGAAGACTTTCTTCCTCCGCGCTATCAACGTCAACATCTTTTACACCGTCAACGATGGTTCTATTACTTGCACCACCTAAAATTACGTCAACAGCGTGAGAAAGATCATGGCTATACCCATGGGCAAAGGAGTCATAATGGAAGTCGCCATCACCATAATCGTTATAATTTCCACCCATGGTGGTCTCAACAGTATCAAAATTGGGATCCATGGGTTTGGCATATTTTAAAAGAAGCCAAGAGAGCCCCCGCAAAGGGGTTTACACTTGGAATCATAGCCACAGGGTCGTGTCTTTGGATATATGATTCAAATACTTTCTACATGCAACAGTGGGTTGACTTTCATAATGACCTGACTCAACTCAAAAATCACTTTATCAAAAATCCTGCAAAGCCCTCAGCACAGCCTGATGACTTGCTATTTAGTAATCCAGCAGCAGCAATACCCGTTGAACTAAAAATGTTGGGAGGATCATATGCTCTACTATTATCTCAAGGGCACTATGGAGCGTTCTTGAAACATCTCAAGATGTTAACACCAGAAGAAGTAGAGCTCCGCTTAGCACAGTATCAGAAATCACATCGTATCATCAGCCAGCAGAAGAAGGGTAGGAAAAATAAAAGTCAGAAGCGCTCAAGGCACCAACAGCAGCAGGGCTTGATTCAAGGATATTGTGTCAATCAGCTGTCATCTAACAGCCCTATTGAGGATGATCAGTCACAGCACATAGTCCGAGATGAGGATGGCGAAATTGAGCGCTTGTTTTTTGGTGTTTTCGATGGACACTCTGGTTGGTGTTGCAGCCAAAAGGTGGCTAGAGAGCTGGCCCCTTCGGTTGCCAAGGCGCTCGACCTTGTCAAGGATCCAGCCGATCCTAAAAGCGTGATCGAAGCTATTGAACAGGGATTTATAGAACTGGATCAGTCGATCGTTCAAAATACTGTCAAAAGAGTATTAGAACATCCTTCTCGCCAATTGGCATGCTCCTCACTCTTGCCAGCCATTTCAGGCTCGTGCGCGCTCTTAGCTTATGTCGATGTTCAAGAAAGGGATCTTTATGTTGCCTGTGTCGGTGATAGCAGGGCAGTGATGGGTGTTCGAGAACTTTTGCCAGATGGTACCAGGCATGTCTGGCGAGCCGTTTCACTTTCAGTCGATCAGACAGGTAGAAATCGAAAGGAAGTCAAAAGACTCCAAGCGGAGCATCCGGGTGAGGAAGACATTGTCGTGAAGCGAGGTCGAGTCTTGGGGGGTCTTGGTAAGCAATTTTTTCCAATTTTTTTTTTCTTTGCTTAATACAAATCAATTAGAATGAATTCCCTTTCTTGATCTTTGATATAGAACCGACAAGAGCCTTTGGTGATGCTCGCTACAAGTGGACCAAGGACATTCAAGAAAAGGTCTTTCATTTATTTCCTTCCTATCGTAAACCATATACACATCTGATCACTCCACCTTATGTCACTGCAAAGCCAGTGGTACGACATCACAAGATTCAGCCCAATGATCGGTTTATGATCATGGCGACAGATGGATTATGGGACAAGTTGACGTCAGATGAAGCTGTACAACTGGTTGGAGACTTATTGGACGGGAAGGTTGGTCATCATGAGATGATTTTGGATGGAGAGGGCATCCGGAAATATAAGAAGCAGCGTAAAAATGCTCAACTTCAACAGCAGGCAAGCAACGCGGTAGAGCCAACAGTCAATGGCGGAAAAGTAGCAGTACCTGAACAGGCTAAAGCTCCCCAGCAACAGCAAAAAGAAGAAATAGAAGAAGATGAGCAGGAGGAGGAGGAGGAAAAGGAGGAGGAATTGACACCTCTTGGTACGGCACGCAAAGGTCCAGTGAGCCAGAATCGAAAGTTTACGTACCGAGATCAAGCCAATGCCTCGACACACTTGATTAGAAACGCGCTTGGAGGAGCAGATGATGATAAGGTGGCAGCAACATTATCTATCCCATCTCCCATGAGTCGCGCCTACCGCGATGATATCACAGGTGCGTTTTTTATTATTATTTTTTATTTTTCTCTGTTTCAAAAATCCCGAGGAGAATAAACTAATTCTTTTTCCCTTTTAACATAATTAGTCACTGTGGTATTCTTTGAGGAACAGAATACTATCCTGGCGTTGTCTGACGCGAAAGACTCAGATGGGATGGTCGAGATCCATTAACATAAAAGGCGGTTTTCTTTCATTATAAATTATATAATAAACAAATTACAATATCATATGAGGAAAAATATGATCCACCAGGACAAGAGGGTCCCAACCGTATATCGTACAAATTTGTACAGTAACTTATTTTTTTCTCTGCTTTACTTATTTTTCTCAAAATTTCATTAAGCTATATACCCCTTGGTAAACTGAAAGAACACAAAAATCTCTGTAGGCTGGAGCATTCACTAATGAATACTCCTCCATTAATGACAATGAATATGGTCCTGTGCTGATGAGAGGGAAATGGAGGACAGCATCTTTGGTATTACTTTTTATCTTCCACGTCGCTGCAGAATACGAGGCGACGATATTGAAGAGTGAGAAGACATCGAGGACATCTTGATGCTTTAATTTTTTTTAAGGTTTCAGTGATCTTTATTTCTGTCTCAGTGCAAATGTACTAGCTACGGCGACACACTTTACGCGCTGTCCGACAGAACTCCCGGAATTTGATATCAGACTCAAGTTGCCGCAGAGTCTGATGGATCGCATCCTCGGACTTCTCATACCTAGAGAGAAGCCCAAGGTAGTAATTCCTACTTTCCTCGGAGACCTCCCTGTAATGGAGGATCCGACGGGCCCTCGACGTGTACCGGTAGAGGTCCGCAAGCTCCGACACCAGTACGGAATGGAGCTTGTCTTCCTCATCTGAGTCAACAGACTCTTCAAGCGACTCCGAGGATCGCTTGCGGGACAGGGGTGGGTTACCCCTATCCGACGAGGCAGCGGGAGGAAAGAAACGTTGACTTGCGGGCACCTGAGGACTCGGGGACAGCAAAATAAAGGTCTCATCAGCACCGACAGAGGAGATCTCATCAGGGATCTCAATCGCAGAGAGGTTGGATGAATCCGTATGCCACAGAGGCAAAGTCTCTTCACTCTTCACCTGCGATAGAGCAGGCGAGGAGTGTCTGGTGGCAGCACCAGAAGACGAGGAAGCAAAAGACCCAACAACAGGCAGGGAAGACTCCGCACCGGCACTGGTCGTGTCAGAGCTAACTGACTCAGGAGAAGGCTCCCTACACTTGACGGAGGCACCTCCGAAGCTAACACTACGACGAAGAGAGGCAGACATGGTTGTTGTTATAGTTGTGGTGGAGGTGGAGGAAGGTGCAGACAGGAAACTTGAAGCGAAAAGGCAAAGGTTGCAATGAGTTGAGGAATGAGGAATGGAGCAGAGATGGAGCTGCAATTTATGTGTTTTTCCGTCTCATGCTGCCATCGCCATTCCCAGGCTCGTCTCTGACTCATTCTTCCAGCTGATCAGATGGTGTGCTCATGCATCATTCTGATTGGTCCAGGCGCAGGCTTGGCAAACATTGCCTATAAAAAGATTTCAGGAAAATAAGGAACATGGAGATGGAGATGGAGATGGAGATGAGATGAGAAGAGACGAGGAGGAAATGAGGACATGGCGGAAATGATGGTGATGAGCGGAGGAAGATGTCATTTTCAAGTTGATCTTTTTTTCTTTCCTTTTTCCCTTTTCTCCCTTTTGGTGGCGTCTTGGTCTTCTCCCTTTTCCTTATTTGCTTCGCCTTTTTATATTTTTATTTTTTATTTTTTATTTTTTATTTTTATTTTTATTTTTATTTTTTATTATTTTATTATTTTTATTATTTTTATTATTTTATTTTCACCTCTCCCCCTTGTACACTATTCCCTATACCCTTTCTTTCATGGATCCACTCGGCGGTACTACATTAGGTTCGGTCGGTGGCCTTCCACAATATTTCCACGATAGTCATTTTTCAGCTCATGCCCATGGCGCTTTTTTTCGTAGTATAGAATATGAACTAGAGTAGAAAGTCACGTGGGAGAATACCGGCGTGAATCGTAGGAACGACCCGGCTCCAGAAATAAAAACCTCCATCGGAGGCTCGTTTAGCTTAGTCGGTAGAGCGTCGTGCTAATAACGCGAAGGTCGCAGGTTCGATCCCTGCAATGAGCATATTTGCCTTACTTTAATATTTTACTCTTTTTCGGTAGGATTATCTATTTGGCAGCCTACTTCTGGGGCTGCCAAATACATTACTTTTTTTTTTTTTTTTTTTTGATAACAGGGTCATAACATCAGTGGTAAAACAGGCAGCGTTCTGTGGATACATTGCCTTGCACAGCTAATGCCGCCGGAGGTACTAAGGACAGCGGCGTTGACATCTTCACAAAACAGCCTTCAATTTACACGGTTAGGGGATGATTTATTGAAGACGTCTAGGTAGCAGGTGAGACGCGTTTGCTCCGAGCGAAAACCTCTCATTGGCATTGAACTCCAAATGGCACCTCCAAAACTGTATGAGCAACCTACTTGAAAAAAAAAAAAAAAAAAAAAAAAAAAGTCATTAGTTTTCTAAATGAGACAAGACAATGTCACTACACATAACTATGACGTAGAAGACGGGAGCTTTATTAATTTGAAGTATGAGCGTTATAAACATATACGGTTCCTAGGAATGAAAAAAAAAAAAATAGTTAGAGGCCAAATAACGCTGGGTAGGCTGCCAAGTAAATAATGAATGTTATTTGGCAACTGGGGTGCCAAAGAGAGTCTTGAAAGTTGACTGTATTTGGCAATGGGCTGCCAAATAGATTAATCCTTTTCGGTATTGAGCCGTAAGGTTTGTCGAGCAAATTTGTTCGATTATGTTTAGGTTTTATTGATTGATGGGGCTCCGCTATTTTTCACTTGGTATGCGATCCAGGAATACCATACACATGCTGCACGCTTTTCTCATGTTTCATGCCAATGGCCATTATCCTCGAAGCAGCACTCAGGTAACTTGAATTGTTTAGTTACTCTTTGGCTCTGTGTCTTCTTGGAACTTGAACTTCGAGGTTTGGTAATCTCATGAAAAGAATTAATAAGCCTCCAGATAAGCTTGAGCCTGATAATATAGGAGTTTACGATTGAGGTGTTCAACAACTAGAGAAAGAGTGGCAGCTGAAAATTTTTAGCAGATAAATAGTAGGCAGTAGAAAAATAAGTGAGAATAAGATATGGTTCCACACACACCATATCATGGGCATTTATCTATTTTCTAAGAGGGACCTGTACCAGCTAACTACGTATCTATCTATAAGATGACACGAGTCCGTTCTAAACCTCATATCATAGATATATCGCGTCAATGTGTATGGCGCGTTATTGCCACTAATTTTTATTTGATTTTGCAAGATCAGCGATTGGTTAGGCTCAGTGACGCGCTGTTGCAAAATTTAGGGGCAGATGTGGTAGGAGATTTAGGTCGTTTTGGTGGATTATGAAGCCGGTCACTTCCAGCTGATAGATAAATAATTCTAACACAATAAAAGAACACACACACACTACTCGAAGACTGGACGAGAACAGTCAGTAGCGTGCACAGGGTCACAAAATTTTTCCTGTGATCCTATATATGTCGTCACATGATATTTCAGTCCTCCCTTTTTGATTTCCATCTATCTATCCGTATCATTCTCTTATGGTGAGTTCCTTGCGTCAATATGAATCACAAATATAGCTATTCATTTATTATATTTTAAAATAAGAATCAAAAATGGATAACATTCTCTTCCTATTTGCAAGGCGCATTGTGGCTTTGCGCTATCGCCATCCTTTAAAATACTCGCTCCATTGAAACTATTGAAACAAACAATCATAACACTACCATGGCCACCGAAGTAACCCTCTTTTGCGTTATCGATGGAGATTCCTCCATATTCTCAGTGGATATCTCCTCTTCAAAAACGATAGACCATCTCAAGGATGCCATCAAGAAAAAGCAGCTAGAGTTTCATGATATTAATGCAAGCAAGCTCACTCTCTGGCATGTCGCCATTTCTTCTATCTCCAAGAAACCAATTACATTAAGCAATCTTACAGACGAGCAGAAGGCGCAGAAAAACCCAGAGAAGCTCGAAGATCCGACTAGCGAGGTCTCTGAGGTTTTTGGCGCTGTACCACCAAAAAAAACCATCCATGTCATTATTGAACGACCAGGTACTATTCCACTCTACTGGTATGCCTTTTTTTTTTGTCCACAGTTAACTATGATTAAACAAGTCATACGCACTTTCTATTTGTATTCCTTTCTCCTAAGTTAAAAGTGAAGGGAATGAACCTATAATCGCAAGTCTACAGACGACGAACGCAGATCTACAAAAGGAAATCGCCGACTTGAAGCAACGACTGCATACGAACGCAAATTTAGGAACGATGATCGTAACTTTAGAAACGACAATCGCAAATTTAGAAACGATAATCATAAATTTACACAAGGAAATGACCGACCTGAGGCAACAAAAACTGCATATGGAAGCAGATTTAGAAATGGTACAAAAGAAAAACGCCGAATTGGAGCAACAACTACAGGCGGACACATATACTAGTAAGTGATAATCAACAATAAGTGAGAATGTGGAATGGAAAGATGTCGAAAGGAACCATAGTGAAAGAGAGCTGACTTTGTTGTTATTCTAGCACTGAGCGTCGTGAACAAAAGAGATCGGAATAAGGTTATTTGCACATATTCCACCAATATTAAATCAGCTACTATAGGAAGCCTGCGAGAAAGCCTTCGAGATTATTGCTTGGAGTTTGAGGAGTTCGAGGAAGTCCAAATATTTGTGTACGATGAGGAAACGAAGACATTTCCGTTGTTGAGAGACGACATTCAATTTCGTTCTATCTTGGAAAAACTTCAGCAAAAAAAGTGGAAAAGGCTCATTATATCTTTGGCTACCCCAGCCATTAGTTTTTCGTCATGGGACTGGAAAAAAGTTCAAGACACGTATAAATTACAATCGTTCATTGATCTACCAAAATTTGATCTCAAGCCCAAGGAGGACTTGACAGAAGCTGAAGAGACAATATTGGGACATATTGTGGACGATTGCATTCGCAAAGGTAGAGCCTATGCATTTAATGCACAATCAAATGAGGCTACAAGATCAACAATTGTCGATGCATTCATGGTTGGAGCAGTATCGCTCTATGCGCCCGACATGATCCTTTCGCAACAACAGTCTTTGAAAGGCACGCGCGGCTATGGGACTTTGGACTTTGCTGTTGTTGACTGTATCAATTCGGGACAATTTCTTGGCATTACGGAAGTGAAGAAGGACGATCATGTGCAAGGCCTTGCACAAAATATGGTACAGCTCGATGTAGCCTTGCACAATAGGAAACGAAAACGAACTGAGGAGGATGGAGATTGCCCTAGAGCCCTTAGGGCTTATGGAATCGTAACCAACTCATTTCAATGGGCATTTGTTGAATCTACATTGGAAAATGGCACGCTAAAATACCGAAGGTTGGAACTGACTAAATCTTTAGAAGTGATAGGAGAAATGGAAGACGTGAGAGACAGATGCAAGCTTATATTTGGCTATGTCCTTACTCTTTTCGAATTAATGAAGAATGAAATGAGCACGAGAGGTAGTTTCAACATCGAATCTGACTCCCCAGCAACCAAAAAATCAAAATTTGATCAGTCATCAACAGCAACGATAACAACACCAATAACAACAACACAATGATATCCGCTTAAAATAGCATACAGCAGTTTTGTAATAAATAATATTCCAATATCATCAGTTGGAAGCTTTCAAGTAAAATGGAGTGACACTTTAGAAGTGTCTAACGAAACGCCTTCAACGGTGTGGTTTATTTTTATTTTAAAGAAATATATGTATAAACACATTACTTAAAAGCTTTTTTTCTTTGTGCTCGACGCATCTTAATGTAGGAATTGTTGGAGCCAGCGTTGATGATAGCCTTGGAAACTGACGTCAGGGCATCAGCTTCCTTTTCCACTAACGTCATGCATGTTGATTTTGATATCTCTTCTAGCACAGCCTCAATTAGTTCCTTCTTGAATTGATACAACTTCCTTTT
Organism: Lobosporangium transversale; assembly: GCF_002105155.1. Classification (NCBI taxonomy): domain Eukaryota; kingdom Fungi; phylum Mortierellomycota; class Mortierellomycetes; order Mortierellales; family Mortierellaceae; genus Lobosporangium; species Lobosporangium transversale. The sequence continues at coordinate 578,920 of NW_019028985.1, read as the reverse complement.
CTGTGCATCGAATCCTGAACGCCATTTTGCTCTTTTTTGGTCAGAGCTCTTATTCAAAGCCCAGATCGAGGGCCGTCCATCGACACCATGGAACCATTCCTTCCATTGATCCTTGAGAAGCGCTGCTTGCGGAAGCATTTCGTGCGAGGACAGGGTTGTTCCAATCTGAACGTAGAGCATGGCGATCTGTTCTGCCAACTGGTCCAAATCAACTCTACCTTGCATACCAGACTGAGATTGAGGTTGAGATTGAGAGTGAGCTTGTCTTTGTTCTACAACTACTTCTTCTTCTCTTTCTCTCGCTCCGTCTACTTCATTGAAGAATGAATCCTCGCCTTGTAAAGGTGAAGAGGTGTTGGTAACGCTCGCTTGCTCATGAGCCGGCTCATGGCTAACCAGGTGCCCGTCTGTGTGCCCTTGCTCCGGGGTGAATGGGCTCCTCTGTCCTGCTCCACATCCCTGCTGTATCTGGAGATCGAACTCTCGTATTTGCTCTCTTTGGATTGATTTGATCTCAGATACAGTGTGGCCTATAGTTCTTCCTGCACCATTGAAGGCCCCCTCTATCCCTTGAGAGAGTGCCACTAGCTGACGATTGACACTTGACATATGCGTCCTGAATGAAGAAGTCAAGTTACAGTTAGATGTATCAACGCGTTCTCGTGATCGTATGAAGTCATCAAGAGCTGAAAGCTGTGCTCCTAAAACATCAAGTTTCTGTGCTATTGCGGGAGCGTTTGCTGCAAGGCTATCCATCGAGGGAGATCTTGCCTCACTCATTGTTTGGCGCAACTTTGCACTAAACTCTCCGAACTCTGGCGATTGAAAGACTGGCATCTGGCAGATATGGTGCATCCGGTAAATCTGGTAATAGCAATTAGCATTGTCGGTAATTTCCATAAGTACAGCCATATCCTGAAGAATAATCTTCCGAAAATGAGCAAGAATAATATTAAAGCGTATTTTTGGTATTTCCTCCTTGCAATGGCTTGTTTGTTCCAAAAGGGGTCGATTGTAGTCCTCGGGGCGGTCCATCATGATATTCTCAATGCGCTGCTCCCAGTCTTTGTTTCCTTCAAACAGGTTCTCAATGAAAGGAAAAATCATTCTCTGAAGTTTGGGATCAGGAATAAGTGTGTTGCGAGGAAGCCAGAATTCCTCATCAGTTCGCGTGAAGCCTGCCATCGAATACGGAACAGCTCTTGGAACTGGATGTAGGTAATGGATCGCCAAGCGAGAATGAAGCCAATTGCCTTGCTGAGATATCTGGTCATGCGATGATCCATTGAGCATCGCGTGTTGTGCTCCAGCTTTGCGGCCCGCATGAGTAACTTTATCACTATGATGGCCTGCCTTATTCATAACCCCTTTCATAGCCCTAAGAGCAAGAAGTCGCGAGGAAGCGTCAATCCATCAATTACTATTGCACTACCATACAAAGCCATGTATACCCTGTACTTACTTGTAGAGTGAGGTTGAGGACATACGGGTTCTATCAGAAGCGCCGAAAATGAGGAAAGTTTCCATCCATTTGTCGTCATGAAAGTCAGGAACGTTTTTTTTGTCCTACAGTCAAAAGTTACGAATAATAATAGATGTGAGCAATCGAATGTCGGTACAGCCCCGAAACATTAAACAGAAAAAGTATCAGGAACTAACCATCCATAGCTCTAATAGATAAAATCCTAAGGCACCTAAAGGACACAGCTCAACATCTTTATTGCGAATACAAGACGAATAGATAGTGAAGTCCTGATTTGTCTTGCCATGTGTAATCTCAAGAACAAGGGCAAAAGAAAGCTGGCGCCCATTCTCAGCCGTTGCATGGATATGTGGGAACAGGCTACTCAATTTCGCATCAAGTAAATTTTGGCCACGAGCAATCAAAAAATGATTCAAGGCAAAGCTAACTCGGTCGCGAGCCCCAAGCAGCTTGTGAGTCTTAGCTCCACCATTCAGAGGTTTGTAAGATCGAGTCCAACAAAGTTTCAAGAACTGCTTGAGTTGAGCTGGTGTGTATGCATTGTCGACCGACATTCGATATTGGTTCTTGAATTTATTGCTTTGTTGATACCTGCAGAACAGCAATTAGGGCAATTAGCAATATGCAATATTATATGTTTTAAAACAACATCCACTCCTTCAATTTTCAGGCCTCAAAGTTAAATAATACTACATTATGCTGCTGTCTACTCCTACCTTTTTCTGTATGATGAAATGATCCCTCTGAACTCGGCTGTACGTAGACTTGCCCATGGCTGGTTGCTAGGGTTGGGAACTAATGCTCGCTGAGACTGATAGAGCGATATGACCGACTTGACATATGCATCAACTGTCTCTGGAGAAGGGAGATCACCTTCATAATCTATTGTGACGTTGACACGCAATGGCTTGATGCTATAGAAGTCGTCCTCCGCCTGTACTGATTCTTCTGCCACAAGTTCACGCACATAGAGTAAGAATTTCTCGTATGTGACCATGTCTCCATCCATGAAATGCTTACGCTCGCACCAATCCTATATATATTATGGATCAATTAATTGCTACCAATAAACATTATTTTTTGCATTGCTCAACTACTATTCAAATAAGCTCACGCACCACCCAATGCCGTTGGTATTGTTGATAATGATACACTGTTCGACGTGCTAGGGATTTTTCACGATCCTTAGCTGCCTCCTGTAGGACCAACGTACAAGCTATTTTGTTATGGGTGGCATATGCTGTCTTGTTCGCCATGGATGCAACAACATCAGCTCTGCTCGCAGCTGCTATAGGTTGACCTTTGCGTCGTTTAGGAGTTGCCGGGTTTTCTTGTAGCGTTATATGCCGCTTTTGGCTTTGAAGTCCTTGTTCCTGAAATTGGAATTGATCTTGGAATTGTACCTGAAATTGAATTTGATTTTGGAGTTGGGGCATGTGTATGTGTGAATCTAACTGTTGTCCTAAATACTGACCAACATTCTGTGGTGATTCTAATTATAATTTCAAGAGTTCAAGAGTTATTATTTGGTTTTCTTTCTTTAAAGGATCAACAGCAAGCGACGACTATTGTTTGTATATAATATAATGCTGAATAACGAATGTGCTCACCAAACCAGCCTTAGTCCGCCAGCGATAGAGAGCGATAGGCTACCTTGAAGAGGACTTCCTACACTATTCTGTGCATTGGTTGCATTAGATGTGAATAGCGCTTCCATGTTATTTAATGCTGAGTGGTGGGGAATGAAGGGGTGGGTGAAGGGAGAAGTGATAAAACAAGTTAAGAAAAATGTTTGCTTATCCCTCTCCATTAGTGCAAGTCATATGCGATGGCCTTTCCAAATTTACACATCTACACAAAAACGGTATTCAGGCTAAATCACGCTGGAGATCACATTCTATATATTTTGTCAATTTTTTATATTACTTTTCTTTGTGATTCAATAAAAAGAAACAAGGTTTGTGACCACATAATTTCAAAATACCAATTCAGTACTCAAATGGCTCTTGTGTAAAAATAAGGAACAAGGAGCCAGATTTTCCTGAGCTGTTGCTCGTTAAATAGTTGGTGGCGAACCCTCTACACGTGACTAAAACTAAAACCAACAGCGCTTTTGGACGCCATTGCAATGTTGATTGGTTTAAAAAGATTAACAAAGATCAATCATGCAGAAGAGAACCCGAGGGGCAATGAGGACGATGAATTGAAGTTCATTTTGCTTCTCATTCCTTCATTCCTAAAACCCATTAACATTCAAATTGCCTCTTACCACATAACCAACTTTTCTGGTATTTTTTTCTGCTTTTTCATATCAATTTTCAACATGACTTCCACCAACATTATTTCGGCTTCCTTAACCAGTACCGGCAAGAAGCGTGCTCGCGACGAAGTAGAGAGTACTTCCGACGTCAATGTATTGTCGTCGAGGGCTCCTTCCGATCCAGATGAGCACCGTGGCAAATTAGTGCCTTTCATGGCAGTATCCAAGGATATGCATAGTGCATATAGCAGACTTTTCCTGGATTTTCAAAACTACTCTTCTCGCGGACGGCCTGATCCTTTGCCAGCCGTTTACCAGGATGGAGATGAAGTCTTTCCTCGAAAATGGCTGACACTCGAAGATCATGTGATGAGGACTCACAAGGACGGTTTGAAGCGTGGAGTCTTCGCGCTATTTCACCTGCATGAGCCATCGTTGTTCAAACAGTTGGAGAAGCGCAAGCCTCGGCTGGTCTCGAAGCAGGATTGGAAGACCGCCGAAAAAGCAAAGACTGCTCCGCAACAACAACCATGTCTGCCTCTCTTCGTCGTAGTGTTAGCTTCGGAGGTGCCTCCGTCAAGTGTAGGGAGCCTTCTCCTGAGTCAGTTAGCTCTGACACGACCAGTGCCGGTGCGGAGTCTTCCCTGCCTGTTGTTGGGTCTTTTGCTTCCTCGTCTTCTGGTGCTGCCACCAGACACTCCTCGCCTGCTCTATCGCAGGTGAAGAGTGAAGAGACTTTGCCTCTGTGGCATACGGATTCATCCAACCTCTCTGCGATTGAGATCCCTGATGAGATCTCCTCTGTCGGTGCTGATGAGACCTTTATTTTGCTGTCCCCGAGTCCTCAGGTGCCCGCAAGTCAACGTTTCTTTCCTCCCGCTGCCTCGTCGGATAGGGGTAACCCACCCCTGTCCCGCAAGCGATCCTCGGAGTCGCTTGAAGAGTCTGTTGACTCAGATGAGGAAGACAAGCTCCATTCCGTACTGGTGTCGGAGCTTGCGGACCTCTACCGGTACACGTCGAGGGCCCGTCGGATCCTCCATTACAGGGAGGTTTCCGAGGAAAGTAGGAATTACTACCTTGGGCTTCTCTCTAGGTATGAGAAGTCCGAGGATGCGATTCATCAGACTCTGCGGCAACTTGAGTCTGATATCAAATTCCGGGAGTTCTGTCGGACAGCGCGTAAAGTGTGTCGCCGTAGCTAGTACATTTGCACTGAGACAGAAATAAAGAAAAAAATTAAACAGCAAAAAAAAGATCTGAAACCTTAAAAAAATGAACTGAAAAAATTCACACGCTTGTCCTCTTTTTAAAAAAGAGAGGGTGTGAATTCTCTGTTTGCAACTTCTTCCTGACCAACTTCTCTTTCTTCTTCCATCACCTCGTCCTCCATCTCTGCTCCTTCTATCGCTGGTCTGTTCATCGCTGCTACTGTCGCAATATTCATTATCCCTCCAAAGATTAGCTCCTCTCCTTCCACTCGGATGTGTGGTGGATAGTTCCATTCCTGCAGAAACTTTTGAACATTGTTGTCATCATTGTCCTCATCCTCACTGTCGTCGTCAGCAACCTCTCCACTCTTCTGTCGCTCTCGCTCGACCTGATCCTTATAGTGCGCTCTTTCCCACTCCAGTTTGATGCGGTATCGCAGCGCTGCTATGGCTTTAGCCTTGAGGACGCCTTCTGGCACTGTTTCCTTGTCTCCCAACTTGCAGTAAGTCTTGAAAATCACTTGCGTGACAGTTGCATGTATGTGAATGACAACTGCAGGCAGCGACTTGACCTCGGGCCAGCATAGTTGGTCTTGTGCAGCATTATCACGAAGATCTAGCTCAGGCACTAATTCCTTTATCCATCCTCGACATGCGTTCCACAACTCTAGCACTTCTGGACAGTCATGAAAGGCATGCCCTCGAGACTCAAAGGCTGCTGGTGCTCCATCTGTTCCACATCGTCGACAATCTGGAGAGACCGGGGTGTTGTACTTGTACTTGCTCTTGATTCCATTCGTCTGGTAGACATGGTGTGCAACCAGGTACAGGTGGTGTCGCTCATTTGTATATCTGTGTTTGCTGTGCAACCGATCAGAGAAAAAGCGATCCCACTGTTTGTCAGGAATAGGAGTGTGCTGGATATTCGGCCATGGTTTGCGGTCCATGAACCTGATGTGCTTGTAGATTGGCGGGCGAAGGTAAATGCTACGAGAGACAGGCTTAGCTATCCAAGCTTTCAGCGCATTGCATTCAATATACTTACGAGCCTTCTTGACCGTGAATAGAGCCATGGGGACATCTTTGCCAAAGACTGTCGTCAGTCCTCGAGCTTGAGCAAGTGCAGGAGGCACACGATCAGCAGGAGTGACCTTTCTTTTGACGTCCAGCTGTGCAAAAGCCTTGACAGCCTCAAAGACCGAGGTTCTTGCGCGTTGGATTGCAGTTCTATGGCGGATGTCAGTCGAGGCAAGAGGAGGAGCTTCCAAAAATTGTTCTGTCTGTTGGACAGAGGTCTTTCTGTAGTACGATTGGGCCATGTCTGTGAATATAGGCTTCCATCGTGCATCCTGTAGCTGCCATCGAGCCATCCATTTAGCCATGAGTGCCTGGCACTGGGTCCTAGGGTCAATTAGGTTCCAGCCTCCCTTGTTCTTGGGTCGGCGATACCATGCCAGCGAGACTCGAGAAACTTGATCATTCCACAAAATCTTCTTTGTCAACCTGTCAATCGACTTGAAGAAGTTTGGAGAAAAGGAGTAGAAAGGAGCAACGTGCCAAAGCTTGGAAAGAAAGTAAGTGTTGGCAACCGTCACTCGTCCTTGAAAGGAGAGACGTCGAAAGCGCCAGGTGCTAACCGTCGTCTGCATTGTTTGTAGGAGAGCTCGCTCAATGACTGGCAAGTCGCGACCTTTAGCTTGGATAACCACGCCGAGATGAACAAAAGGTTCATTAAAGGGACGAGCAATGAAGCCATTAAGGTGGATCACCATCGTAGCATTCGCCGTGAACGGGATCAGAGCCGTCTTTTGTCTGTTCACCTTGGCACCAGACGCATACTCATGCAGCTCGATAGCACGCAACACATGCTGTTCGTCTCCTGGAGCAACACCAAGCGTCGTATCATCAGCAAAAGCAGCCACTTTAAAAGGAATACCAACAGTAGGAATGCCCGTCGCGTGATGCTCATAGTACAGAAGAAAAGGTTCCAAGACAAAGTTGAACAGGAGCGGAGCCAGAGGATCACCTTGACGCAAGCCTCTGCGTGCCTGATACGGATTCGATTGGTTTCTGTTCATGACAATGGTGGCAGAGAGATCAGAGTAGCAGCTTCGCACCCAGGAACGAATGCGAGGGCCAAAGCCAAAGGCCTCTAGGACTCGATGCATATATGACCACTCGACACGATCGTACGCTTTTTCTTGATCAAGGGAGAGGATAGCAGCATCTCCTTTATCTCCAGACTGAAGAGAGAGAGCCACTAGTTCTAGCAACCTGACATTGTCATGACCTTGTCGTCCTGGAATAAAGCCAGTTTGCCATTCACCTATAACCTGTTTAGCTGCAGGATTGATGCGATTAGTCAGAGCCTTGGTGAAGATCTTGTAATCACATTGAGTCAGAGAGATGGGACGATAGTTTTGCATCAGTTCATTGTCACCCTTCTTGAAGATCAACGTTGTCAAGGCTTTCCGGTGAGAGACTGGGAGGTCACCACCTTCGACATCAACACTGTTAACGACTTCGAGCAATATAGGAGCCAATTCTCTCTTGAAGGTCTTGTAGAATTCGTAAGGAAGACCATCGGAACCAGGCGAGGATCTATCAGCCATCGAGTCTATAGAGGCTTCAATCTCCTGAAGAGAGATATCAGCATCAAGACTAGTGGTGAGAGCGGGAGGAATCCTGTCGGTGATTTCAGCCAACAAGAGATCCTGGGCGGCCTCGTCAGTGTGTCCAGAGGTGTATAGCTTCTCGTAGAAGGAGCGAGCTATTTCCTCCATTCCTTGTTGCAGAGTTGTGCGGTTGCCGGAACTGTCCTTGAGCGACAAGATAGAGCGCTTTGCATAGCCTTTCTTGAGCTTTTTGGTAAATTGCGGCGAGGCTCGTTCACCTTCTTCAATCCATTCGATCTTGGACAGAGTGATGTCTCGTTCCATGCGATACGCTTCATGTTTCCGTAGTTGCTCCCTCGCTTCGAAAAGATTGCTTATGGCGTCAGGGTCGTTTGGCTGGTTATCAAGGGCAAGATCAGCCTCTTTCAGAGTCTTTTGGAGGTCGATTCTTTCCCTAGTGTCATTGAAGCGCTTCTTTTTGCGATATCGTAGTCCTGCAAACAAGCACTTTTTCTTACAGTCATCCCAAAACTCTCCAGCGGACTGAAAAAGAGTAGGATGAGAGGCGCGTTTCCTCAGACAGCGAGATATAAGGGAGCGGATCTCGGTTTGGAAAGCAGGGTCGCGTAAGATTCGAGTGTCAAGGATGAGGACTGGCTTTGTGATCACTGCCGGATTCCGTGCTGTTGCTGCTGTTGGCTCATCATCATCGTCGTTACCAGTAGGCAGGGCAGGCATGGGTCGAGGCGGAGGGTTTGGACGTTTGGAGGTGTTTATCACAACTTCAACGATCCTGTGATCAGTCTTGATAATCGGCATAGTAGAGACCTTGTAACTAGAAACAGTGGGCAAGAGAGCATGAGAGACCATAATATAGTCAATCCTTGTCATGGTGCACCATCTAAGTCTCGAAACATGAGTGAAGTGGGTCTCGACAATATCTCCAGCGGGATCTCTAGAAGGAGGAGGAGCAACATCGATCACACCTAGTCTTGTAAAGAGTGGACCAAGGCGAGGCCAGCGGGTGGCTCTAACATCGTTGGTGGGAGGGTTGCGGTCTAGTGTAGTGCTGGTGACAGAGTTGAAGTCACCAAGGGCAACGAGAGGGTAGTCATCTTGCGTAAGGAGTTCATCAGGAAATTCTTCAATAAACTCTGAAAGGGAGACATCCGAAACATATGAACTCGGGACATAAATGTTGATCATGCGAAGACGTTCATCCATGTTGTCATCGACATACAGATCGATCGCTAAAATACGTCCATTGAGAAAGTCTTGTTTTAGAGTGTAGAAGAGACGAGGGTTGTTGATGAGGATCGCACAATGCTTTGTAAACACTGCTTTTCCTGCACCCCATTCTCTTGTCCACTGATTATTTTTGACTGTTGTCCATTGCGGATGCTGGGTATCTGTTTCCTGCAAAGCAATGACATCGTATGGCTGAGTCTTGAGCCATTGGAAGAGCGTCCTTCGTTTTTCTTGGTTGAAAATTGAACAGACGTTGAGTGTGCATACTTTTAGATTTTCAAAATCAATCATTGATTAAAAAAATAGTGAAAGCATACGGTTCTTGTGAGGGGAGCAAGGCACGCAAGGGGAGTTTGAGTCTTTTTTTTTTTTTTTTTTTTTTTTTGTTAAAGACTGCATAACTAAGACGACGACGGTTCAAGTGTTTGGTAATGATCTTATCTTTTGTACATGTACTCATTAATGTTCGCCTTCGGTACTAACCTTTGTGGAACATTGAATTAACAGGTCACCAGCTATCAGTTTATGCCATGAAGTACAAGGAAGGGCTGTATTATTGGTCAGCCATAGTGACTTCCTGACCCCGCTCAGAGATAATTATCTCGTAGCTTTGTTACTTGCGCTTTGTGCATCGCGCAAGGGATCAATGTTAGTTTCTTGCGAGTAGCCTTTGCCAAAGACGCTGCGGTCAGCTTTTAGGCTCCTCGCCCGGATGGAGGGAGCTTCTTTCCTGTCTCCTGCTGGCTCCTTAGATCAATGTAATCAACAAGAGCAAAGGTGAATCTAGAGGAAGTCTGAGGATGTTTATTATCTAAAGTCTCCTAAGTTGCTACGATGGTGCTAGCTATTTATACTAGTTGGCAGCGACGTGAGAGCAGGTACTAAAATGAGTAATGTATAATGAGTATACAGCAAGCAATGTGAAGAAGTCGTACGACTCCTCTTTGATCCCTTTTCCCTCTTGGTTGAGGTGACAGTTGTCCATTCCTCCTTGTCGAGGGATGGGATGTCCTTGTTGACCTTGGGACCCTTGGTAACCTTGGGAGCTTGAGGGACCGCAGGAGGGCCCTTGCGGGCGCGTTCGCAGGCAAGAACGCGCGAGCCATAATGACTCTTTTAGGGGCCGAGAGGAGGTCGAACTCGGGTGGTTGGGGGCAGGACTGCTTGACGTGGTTCTCCTCACCACACTTGTAGCAGTACTGGGGCCCATACCAGTGGAAAAGCGTGTTAATGCCCTCAGCTTGGGCCACGCGGGGGATAAGGAGGTCTCGAGGGGAGTCCCCAGAGAGCTCTAACACAAATTCGAAGGAAGGGAGCAAAAGAGTCTCCGATCCCTTGACGTAATGGAACTTGGTGTGGATTACACGGCCAAATTTACCAAAGATATTTTTGATATACTCCAGACGATCCTCCGGAGTAGAGAGGGTGATTCGGTCAACCCGAATCCTGAGTCGGCTTCCTGTGGAATGGACCGTATGATATGCTCTGACAGGAGCAGGATTGCAGGGGAGAGGAGGAGACGCAATGGCCTCGTCCACCTCTTTTTGTGTCCTCACGAGAACCACTACGACCCCTGGGACAACAGGGTCAAGACCAACTGCCTTGGGGAAAGCCAGGCGAATGGCCTCCACCACGTCAGAGACGAGGTGAGTCTTCCTGTCATACTTGACAGCGAAGGTGGTGGGAGCGTGGTGTGGGGTGAAAAACACAGAGTGCTCCTCAACCTCTGTGCTGAACGCACGGACAACTGCGTTCTTACGAAGTGCATTCCAACTGGTCTGCACTTCTTTCTTGGATAAGCTTTTGCGGGCCATCTCCGCAAAGCTCAGGGACTGCTTAATTTTATTGTTTTTTACTACATCCCCTGCCTGAGCCAGGGGATCGTGTCCCTCATCTACCTCATTCGAGGAAGACGGAGGGGGAGATGGCGGTGGAAGTCGATCCGCCATTAGATGAAGGGGAAGGGGGAGATAAAAGTAAGAGAATAGGCCTATCCGTTGGACTGACCGTTGCGAATTGGCTGAGTAAATTAAGTATTTCTTTAATTGCAAAAGGCGACCACGAATTTTATGGTGTGAAGGGGAAAGTGAGCTAAACGAGCCATTTCTGAAAATGATATTTTTTTTGTTATGATATTGTTGGTTAGGTATGATAGGAGATTTTGGGTCGTTTCGATGGGTTGTGAAGTCGGCCACTTCCAGCTACAGATAGATGAAATAACTCACTAACACAATAAAAAACAACACACTACTCAAAGATTGAACGAGAACAGTCAGTACTCAAATAGCTCTTGTGTAAAAGAAGGAACCTTTTATGATCTATAACTGCTAGCGATGAACGTTACGAAGGGCTCTTTACCTGAACGAGAACAGTCAGTACTCAAATGGCTCTTGTGTAAAAGAAGGAACAAGGAGCCAGATTTTCCAGAGATGTTGCTCGTTAAATAGTTGGTGGCGAACCTTCTCCACGTGACTAAAGCTAAAACCAATAGGTGTATCTTTGCTTAAGGGGCAAAAAGATAGAGAAAAGACAGGACAAAGAGTGTCAACAAGAATAACAAGAGGAAATAGAGGCAAATAGCCTTGACGACAAACAGCGCCATAGGATGCCAAAAGGGAAGATGGGAGCTTTATAGGTGAACTCACAAACTGAGTTACCGGAAGACAAATGCTTATTGTGAAAAGGGGAAAAAGAGAAATGGCAAGATAAACTGCAGGTCAAGAACAAGACAGATGGGGAAACTTAAGACTTATGGGTAAACTGAAGACTTTATTGAGAAAGAAGTTCTTTGGCTTTATAACTTAGCCTACAGGCCTGACTGTGGTGCTTTCTAGGTGAGGTGGACTCACCCATAACTTATAAGGCTTTGTACAAATATTCTTTTAACTGTGGATCGACGGAATGTCCCGATTAGTAGATGCAAAATAAAAATAAAAATAAAGGGTGAATCTATTTGACAACCCGGGTTGTCAAATAGATTAATTCAAAAATAAAATAGTTATTAATGACCTGCCACAACACGGATTGATCACGTGGTAATCGTTTCTGTTTCACGCGATTTGGAAGGGGCGACATGAGAAATGTATACTTGTCTTCATTCTTAAAATAAGCATGATGCTTAATCGGACGGGAATCGCCTTTGCTTCATTACAAGTAGGGGGTCTTAGTTTTTCAGCAAGAGCGACGAGAACGAGTGCTATAAATAGCAACATGACGGCTACCTTGCCGCTGTTCCAGAGGAACCGTTTATTTTCCTCGACTAGAACTATCGCTGGAGAGCAACAACTTGCTCGTGAGCCTCGTCCCATCCCACTGGATATTGGTAATGGACCATCTGTATCAACAGCGCCATCAGCAGGACCATCCTTACAGGCTTCAGGAGCAGAAGCAGCACTAGAATCAAATGTGGCACGTAGAACGTATCGAAGCTCTTACAGCAATGGCTCCTTCCTAGATCGCTTTGGGGGGCCTATCTTCAGTGTCCTTGTTTACTCTACTGCAGCCACTCTGGTAATGCATAATATGTACCATCATCTAGCTCTGGAAGAATACAGGATCGCATCCTCCCGGAAAGTCGCCGAGCTGGAGGCGGAAATAGCAGAGATCAAAGCCCAGCAATCGTCCAACACTGTCCAACATTCATTAGGGGGTCGTCACGAGTTTATCTAATGGTACAAACAGTAGATGCTTTGGTACACAAGTCCGTCTGGCGCGTATATGCCTTATTATATCGCAACTTCATGGAAGCACCTCCGAATTCGCACCCAGTGCTTGGCTCTTGTTTGTCTTGTCCATTGTACCAGCTGACATATATAGTCAATTTTCAAAAGTTTTCAACCCTTACTCTTAAAATTGTATTCAGATCTGTGTCATTATCACCTTAGCCGTATACAGTCAATACTCTGTTATCTTTTAGCATAAGCATATGGTCTGTCTTATTAAAGAAAACAATATACATTGCTAAAGTGAATATTACTACAGTCTACAAACCAAAAGTTCTGAGGTTCCCAGAAGATGACACTGCTGATAGTTTCGTTGTGCTCCTGTACCTGCACGGCCACCATTTGATCGTCAAGCCAAGTGAAAGATCAGAAAATTAAACCCTGGGATGCTTCAAACTCTATAATTGCGCTCAAATTGAGGATGCTATGCTATTACGGCCTCGGAAGGGATCTTGTCTTTCATTTAGAGATGAAGTGTATTATCAAACATTGGCGAGATTCTTCTAACTACTGTTTATTCTTATAGTGCTGTTGACCAATAGAGACAATATTTTTGAATCATACTTCATGCACCGCCGCAACTTTGGATAAAACAATTTTTGTCATTTTTCATATTTCTCGCTTTGTCTCTTTTTTCACCTACTTTCTCACGCAATAAAAGACCGATATAAAGGCTTTTCGAATGTTACCCGAACTTCCCACAGAGATTTTGGATGACATATTTTCATATCTCGGACAAGGAACACTTCGTTTCGCAGTGTCCTTGGCCTGTCGTCGCTGGTACCAAATTGCACAAGCTCATATCAGAAAAACAGTCTATATCTCCATCGCCGAGCTTAGCTATAGTCATGGACAGGGAGGTCCACTCGAAAGCCCATTTGGGAGAATGAAGAAACGACGCCACCTTAAACAATTTGCATGCAAATTAAAACAAAATCTACCGTCAGCATACTCCCTTGTCTACAGTTCGGGTTTATCACCAAAATTTGGTGCTGAATATTTGTACCCTGGAAAAGAAAAAGAGATTTGGCCCATCCTTGAGGATGCTTTAGCCGCTGCAACCTCATCACTTTCAGTATCATCTTTAGTAGCAGCTTCAAACAATAATAACAGCCTAGCCGATGATTTTAACAATAGTGGTGGTCTCAGGATTCGGAAGCTTGTCCTTGATGCAGATATGGATCAAAGTATATGGTCAAGATTGATGTCTCTTCTGAGCATGCTCGGTCTTGGGCTCCTTAGCCTACGGATAGAAAGCATCCCACTTAGGAGCATTGTCCCTATCCATGAGATCCTCAGACCATGTCCAAACCTTCGGAGTCTACGTATTGCGTCATTAACACCTCCGACAATTGATCAGGTGTCCCGACTGCAAGAGGATCGCGAAGAAGGGTCGAATACTAGGACCACTAGCATCATAAGCATCATCAAGCCAGGTAATGCTCCAACCATTAACAACGTTGCCATTGGAGTCAAGCGTCAGTGGCCATTGCAATCTGCAACGTTCGATAATTTGGCGTTGCCTCTGACAGCACTCGAATCCTTTGTTCAGAGTTGTCCCGATCTCATAGAGCTTCGAATCATCTGTGTCCAAGCCATGACTGCAACCGAGGCTATTCCTGGCCATATTGGGAACTTTATATTTCATAAGGAAAGAAGGGACCAGTTTTTTCACCGACTGTCATCATCAACGCCACCGCCAGTACTGCATTCATCGTTGTCAGTATTACAACCTTCTCTCTACTTGCCGAAGCTTAAAAGCCTCTATGTATCTAGAACTGCGACTTCAGCATTCCATCTTATGGAAGAAGTCGTCCCGATCCCACAATTCCCAAAGGTCGAACATTGGGGATTTTCTACCATGTGCATGGCTTGGTTTTTCCGGGCTTCAGCCTGTATATTATTGGATCAGCACATACAACAATTCAATCGCCTAACTACCCTTGAGATCTCAGGGTGCCGGGACGTCTACAATGACCTAGTCGGCAATACGTTCGAAACTTGGTTGCATCGATTGTTATGTTCAAGTCCCCAATTGGAGCATTTCAAGGCTCACAAGGTCAATTTCCCATTCCGAATGCTTTATGTGACTAAAGAGTTAAGAATGAAGCCATGGAGCATGAGCCTAATTTTCCCGCATGATGAGCATTATCATTATCAAGAACCTGAGAAAGTGTGGGCCTGCCATAAACTTAAGACTTTGCATATAACATTCGCAACCACGTACGATTCTCTCAAGGGATATGAGGAGATGGCACTTGTGGTTTTTGGATACATTAGTCGCGTCTGCCCTGAATTAGAGGATCTGTTGATTGATGAAGGTTTTTGTTTGAACCAGCATCCAGAATATCTCTGCCTCTTGTCAAGGTTGAGACGATTGAAGCGCTTGCAACTAACTGGTTTTGAACGTTCGACAGAGATGCAGCTCGATTGGATCAAGCGCTATTATCATTATATCCCACGGGAACAAATCAGATTCTACTGGGAACATGAACCTAACCAACTACGACTTTCTACTTCTCCTCCCTCCTCCCCGATAAGTACAAGGCCGTTGCAGAGACTTTGGAGGGTTATACAGCTACTCAACTCAATGTTTAGCAGCAATGACAGTATCAGTATGTCAGAACATATAGTTTTTCGAGCCTTTGCCGTGGAGGAGGAGGAAAGGGCCATGGAGAAGAAAAAGAAGAATAAAGAAGAAGCAGAGGAAGATGGGGAAGATGGAGAAGAAAGTGATGGAAAGGAGGTTATTGATGGTGTGGATATGACATATCTAGGTAAACTACAGGATTTGGTCAACTACTTCCAGGAGCGCCGCTCAAATAGAGATGAGTATTTGTGGCCAGAGTTAGAGACTATCAGTTTCTGCCTTCGTATGGATTATGGACAAGGCTACAGCAGTCGACAAACTAGCAACCTATACAGCATCATTAAGAAGTATAGGTCAGAAGTTAAAGTCATATTTACCTCAGCTAAAGCGCTCCAGAAGAATTATTTATTAGAGGAATAAAAAGCGATTTACAATGGTTAGTACTGTGCATGCATAGCTGGAAACTAAGTTTGCAATGGTAAGCAATGGTATTGTAAGAAGAATGGTTATATTAAACTTCTCTTGGTTCTCCTTGCCAAGTAATCCACTTTAGCAAATAAGATTCCAGGTAATTTTACGAATTAATTTTGCCTTGATGCACATATGCGATTTATGGACATGGTATTGCAAACCCATGCTCTTCTTCCTGTGAGGATCAGCATTCAGTCATGAAAGTGCTACAAATATAATTAATCTTTTCATCTTTGTATCTTTTTGTCCAAACTTTGTAGTGTCCATTTTTATAAGTAAAACTCTCCCAATTTATTAACGAGGACGTTGTTGTTGAAAAGCTCGCTGACTTGATGGATACTATTGTTGCTGCTGCTGCTGTTGTTGTGATGATGGTGGTGGCGGCTGTTGAATATTTCCACGTACAGCAAGACCACGAACATTATTAACAAAATGCCCAACAATCTCCATGAAGCGATCAGGTTGACGTCCATTGCTGTTTATCCGGATCTCACGTTGGCGTGCCAACTCTTCAGGATGTACAAATTCAATTTCAAGTTCATGCGTCATGTCCGGATTATTGTTGATCTTGTTTGGATTGAAATTAGTCGGACGCATCTGACTATAATTATGAGGTTGGTTACGATTATGACCATTAGCTGAATTTACAGTTTTGACTTGTGTCAAATCAATTTTGAAGTTGTTATGTCGATAGGATATCCTATCCTTATGGCGCTCAAGATGTGAAACTCCTTGAGGCGCCGGCACTTGAGATAAAATAAATAAATAAAAATAGAATAAAAAGGTTAAGTGATCGACCTAAAAGGATGGCCTCTTCGATAGTCTTTAAAAGAAGAATAAGCAAAGGAGGGCTATTCCTACCTGGCACTTCAACATTTACTGATATACGGAAATCAAAAGGGTTTCTTGGAGAAAATACATCAAGGTCTGCAATTCTATCCTTCTTGATAATGCCATTGGGTATGATTTTGTTCGTTTTTTGATCTACAGTGACTCTAGTCTTTCCATTTGGTGTTGTGTAAAGCTGGTCAATTTCATGTGTGTGCTGGTATCTAATTTGGCGTTCCTAAGGAAAAAGAAAAGAGAAAAGAAAATGTCAAATATGCCTTCTAGTTGCAATGTTGGATTCGCTACTACAGCCAGTACATTTCAGTATCTCTTATTACCGGCGGTTCTGTTCGCCGTGTTTGTTCCAATCTCCAGTTCAAAGTTTTGTTGAAATGAGCATGCTGCGCCTATATCAACCATTCAAGTTAAGAAACAAGGTTATAGATACAAAGGCTATCACCTACTTCCAAAGACTGCTTGATTTTTTTTTAACTTTGTGTTACCAATGTCATATCAGAAGAGAACTGGTACCAAGGAGGACGACCCTGTGGCACTAGCACTACCTCGCTTCTGACTGGGAGATCAATTCGTCTGCCTGTATTCTTATCAATCAGCACACCTAATTTTGCTTCAATCTTTTTTAGAAGACACGTTATTCGTTTTATTTAGTATTGAGGCGCCAACTAATTGAATAGAAAGATAAACAAATCTCACGCCTTTTTTTACCTCGACGTTAGCATGATGGCAATGCTCATATAAGAATTCACCGATTGTTCGGACTACATCGTCCATGACGTCTGTGCCAAAGAAGGCGTGATCGTTACGAGGCGGTCGTTGTGGCTGTGATTGTTGCCGAGCAGGTTGCTGCTGACGGGATTCATTAGCTGATGGTTTGTTTTCTCCAGAAGACCCATCAGCACTACTTGAGGCAGTTGTTGTTGCAGAGTTGACAACTGTAGCAGTAGTGGTCGCGTCTCCTACAATTTTTTCACCCGAACGCGCTTTCTTGGAAAGATGGCTGTTTTCATTCTTCACATCAGGAGTTGAAGTATCAGCATTATTGAATTGACCTTGTTGTTCCTCTTCTTCCTCCAAATGTCTTTTCCTGGTGACTTCCTGAGTTGACATTTCTGCGTTGGAATGAAAGACAAAGTAATAAAGATGATCTTTTTTTCTATTTCCTTTTTTATTTCCTTCGCCCAGTGATCTAAGCTGGAAGCGAAGCAGCAGCGATTTTTGAGAACAAGCACGTGCTGGTTAATTTTTTCAGCATGCTGGTTCGTTTTTCCAGCATGCTGGTTCGCATACTTGTTAAAATTTATTAAAATTTTTAACTTGCTTAACCAAGTGCTCCTCCATGTACTGCTACCTCAGACATCATTCGCATTTATTTTAGAATCTCGAGCATCAATAAAAGCTTGATTACTCACAGCTACAGAATGGATAATCCTCATTCAAACATTTGTCAGTTTTGTATATGCACATGCCTAAAAAAAGATGTCAGCCATAGTTTGGCATCTGTTTTAGAAATTAAGCGTTGCCATAGAAGTCCTTTATTTTAATAAAAAAGTTAGCTGCTACTGCTACAACTCTGTAATTTTTTTCAGGGCAGAGACAAAGCTATGATAAAATATGATGTTACGGAAGTTTTGATTGGTCATTCGGTTTCTGCGTGCAGACAGGATCCATCCGGCTCTGCTGAATAACCTTTCAGAATCATTGGAAGTAGCCTGGACAGAAAGGTATGCTCGTGCAAATGGAGCAATATAATCCATTCCTCTTAATCCCTTGTCCTTTTGCTCCTTCCAGTAAAGCTCAGGAGTAAAAGCAAAACGCGCGATGTCCATCATCGGCGTTCTTGAAATAGACGCATCATAATATACCATATCGACACTAACTATCGAATGGTAATATTCTTGTTCCAAAAGAGGAAGTTGATCCCAACATGCTCCATCTTGGGTGGCGGCAAACTTTTTTGCTGCATCTCTGGTCACCTCTAGAGCTTTCTTCCTGAGAGAGTCACCATTGGTTGTCATTATGTCTTTAATGATACTCAAGGTCACCGGGTTCAGGAATAGCGATATGAGCATAACATCGGGAATGTCATCCACGGCCCACATCGTATTGATAAGCCTGTTAAGGTTTCTCCAGAGCTCCTGTGCCGTCTCGGTGTCGTATGTGCGAGAGTCCGGTAGCAACTCTTTCAACTTCACATACATTTGTGACAGTTTTGGATGGTCGGTACTGCCCACCCATTCAGTGAATTTGACTGCATCTGTCATCATATGAATGATTTCACGGAGAGCTTTGACCTCATCACGATCGAGTAGGTTTGGCTCTAATTCCTTTGCTTTCAACCTTATCTCCCTTTTTCGGAGGATTCCATGCGATGGTAGGTGCGAGAAATTGCTTGAGAGTAAAGTAGCACTCTATTTGCCATCTTGTACTGGGAGTTCCATCTTGTAATGTTCCTCGACAGCAACTTGGCACCCTTGCCTTCCTGTTCTTCCACTAAGATAGACATCGCCGCGGCATTGCCTCTGAAAAAAACTGAAATATCTTGGCACTTGTCCAATAACTTCTTAGCGGGCTCGCATAGCTCCAAAGACTTATTGATGCAAAGCTGGATCTTATGTGAGGCGCATGCCAACCAGTGCACCCCCTTGTGATCTTCTTGGTAGAGAGCTATCGCTTTTTTTATATTAGCACCTTGGTCTGTTGTTACGCAAATGAGTCTTTCGCTCATATCCATGCTATCAATAGCCTCAGCTGGTAAATGAATCAAAAGACCACAAAAAAAAAAAAAAAAAAAAAAAAAAAAACGTTAAGAACGTTGCAATACTTATGAAAATATAAAGATAAGGGGCAGATGTATCAGCATTTCACTTACCAAACTTCCGGTGAATATTTTGGGATGTTTGCACCCCATAGACTTGTTCCATCCCTATTGCAATAGATACTGGCTCGAAATTTGGCGTGAAAAAATGCATTGTAGTCCCCAAGAACTTCCTGTGATCGACGCTTGTCCAGCAATCTGTCGTGACGGCAGCGTAAAGCTTATAATAGGTAATGTACTCTTTGATTTCGCGTCTCATCTCTCGAACTCGTCGATCCATCCTGTCTTGCATAGCCATTGTGGTAGGGATATTGAAATAAGGATTGGTCATTTCAATGATTGATCTGAAGATCGTCGAATTAACTGCATCGAATGCCACTCCATTGGAGGCTATGTGCAGTAAAAGCGTATCCTCGAATGCTTCTTGTTCATGAGGGAGCGGCTTCTTGAGGCTCTCATTAACAATCTCATCTCGTGCGATGTCGAATTTTGCCTTTCTTGGTGGAGCCACGTCAACTTCTTCCGGATCAGGTGGCAGCATGATACCTTTAACCCTGCTCTGGTAATTGCGAAATTCTTGGAGGGCACTATATAAATCGCCATGGCACTGAGTTAAGTGAACAGATCTTGAATATCCACTCCCAGTTTTCTTGTATGTAGTACCACAGATTACTCCATCTTTCAGGACCAGACACTGGAATTCTTCCTTGCTTGATTTGAAAAAATGACCAATCACGCTGTTTTTGCGAAAGGATTTTTGATTTGGAATCAGGGCTAATGCTTTTTGAGAGGGAGGGGCGTCAGAGAATTGTTCTGGCGTAGGAATGGTACCAAAATCCAGTAACTCGTACAAATCATACCATCCGTTTGATGCAAAATGACTATCCCTCAGCTCTCTCCGCCGGTTGGCCAATGCTTCAGCATCAATGGCACGTGTAAAGTCAAAAGAGGGAAGATTAATAGATCTTGAACGCGTAAAGTTAATATTGCGCAGTTGCGTGGAGCTCAATGTAGAAATCGAGGAGACTGAAGATGGGCCTGGTTTTGACTCCCGATATTGGGAGAAGCTGTTGGATGAACGGAGAGATGACAGTGGGGCTTGCTGTGCAGCAAGTAGCGTATGATTATAACGTGATGTAGGCAAAGCTGTTGATGATTGAGAACGTCCAAACGTCCTTGGTCTGGCATGATGAACCGATTGCGCAAATCCACCGGGAGGAGAAGAAGTTTTGATGAACCTCCTCTTTTCGCGACCATTGCTTACCATGGGTCTCATCGTCTGGGATGAAGACGAGATTGGGTTCGCACCAAGATAGGAGTCTAGTACCTCAAGCTCATCACACGGCATATCTTGCGTCTCGAACGATTCGCCATTGTAGGCTGCATCACTAGTTTGGGGAGAATCGATTCTATTTGCTGGAAGACTTTTCTGGAGTTGCATTCTTCGTTCGATTTGATTTCGGCGAGGTATAAGGGTCTCTTCCTCGTCCTCGTCCTCGTCCTCGTCACTGGTGTGCTCCTCCTGATACTCATTCCCCTCCTCGTGTCCATCCTCATACTCATCCTCATCTTCATCCTCATCTTCATACCCCTGTTCTCCATTCTCATCCTGGTGAAGAGGATCATGTGTATGATTTGCCATTATTTCTTAAAGATTTTGTGTGAAAGTAAAACGGGTAACAATGGAAAGAAGATAAAGAAGATAAAGAAGATAAAGAAGGAAAAGAAGATAAAGAAGATAAAGGCAACGTTGTAGCATTCAATTGGTGTTTGGTTTTGTGTAGCATGAAAACCTTTCTGTTCCACCAGCTGCAGTTAGCACGCCATTTTTGTTTTTTTGTGAAGAGGCAATGAAGGGTGACTATGGCTGACATCTTTTTTTAGGCATGTGCATATACAAAACTGACAAATGTTTGAATGAGGATTATCCATTCTGTAGCTGTGAGTAATCAAGCTTTTATTGATGCTCGAGATTCTAAAATAAATGCGAATGATGTCTGAGGTAGCAGTGCATGGAGGAGCACTTGGTTAAGCAAGTTAAAAATTTTAATAAATTTTAACAAGTATGCGAACCAGCATGCTGGAAAAACGAACCAGCATGCTGAAAAAATTAACCAGCACGTGTTTGTTCTCAAAAATCGCTGCTGCTTCGCTTCCAGCTTAGATCACTGCTTGAAGTTCGCCTTGATCGCCTTAAGGGGATCATATGCCTAAACTTCTAAAGCCAAAAGCAAGAGTAACAAGATCTTTTTCCATTGATCTACAATCAAAAGCAAAAATCAACTCAACATGGCAAATCCATGCAAGGGCTTATTGAGACAAAGAAGCAATACAATAACGGGATCAGCATGGAGCATCGTATCTTCATATGGCATTTGTTTATCCCGGACTCCTGCTTCTGTCCGATATCTCACTGCTTATGCTGCTAATTTAAGGAATGGACCTTCTGGCCTATGGAATAAGAAGGATAGTGACAACAATGGCGATAAGGATCCTTTTGACAAGCTTGGAGGCGAAAGTGCTCGTCCTATTAGGTTTAAGGAGAGGGAATACAACCGAGATAATAGTAGTAGTAGTGATAGAGACTCTGGAAAGTTTGGTCGACCATCCTTTGGCCAACGTGACTTCCGTAACAGATCTTCAGCAAATTCCAATTTTTTTGAACGAGAGAATAGAGGTAGAGACAGAAATAATGTAAGAGATAGAGATCAAGACAGATATGGAGATAGCAGTAGTAACAGCAGTTACAGCAAGAGGAATAATGATACCAGCTCATTTAAACCACGTGAATCATCATCGTCATCAGCGCCAAACGACTCAGGCATTCCTAGAGGTAGTAGCAGCCCAAGAAGTAAAATATCAAAGGACAATGATTATCTCTATTCGCCCAATGTCGTCTTACCAGCTCTGATGAATAATTATCGAAAGTCATATACATTATACTATTCGAAAATACTGGAACAGAAAAGGAAAAAGTAAGTCCAGTACTTCACTCCTTTGCCACAGTATTCTTTTATTTCCTGCACGGACTGCAAGTATAGAAAGATATCAAGTAAATTAACCTTTTTTTTTTTTTTTTTAAAAAAAAAAAAAAAAAAAAAAGATTGAGAGAAGACCCTGTAGCAGATTGTATTGCGGCAGCCATGGATAAGCACGTTAGAGTGGTCAAGACAACCAAACATGACCTTAATGAAATGGCTGAGCAGCGTCCTCATCAAGTAATGAACGTTTTCTTTCCTTTTCTTTCCTTTTCTTTCTCTTTTTTTTTTTTTTTTTTCAAAATGATCCCTCATCAGCAACTATATCTTCTATCGTCTCTGACTTTTTTTTTTTTTTTTTTTTTTTTTTTTTAGGGCGTGGTTTTGGAAGCTTCAAAAATGCCTATGATCAATGTCGTCGGACTAGGTCCGGTCTCCACTTTGAATGAATATCAACTCGTGGGTAAAAAAGCAAATGAAGTAACGGACTTTCAAAGGCGAGAAGATGAGCCTCCAGTTTGGATTGCGCTCGATGAAGTCGTTGATCCACAGAATCTAGGTGCCATCATGCGCACAGCCTTCTTTTTGGGTGTCGACGGCGTTGTTGTCTGCGAGAAAAATAGTGCTCCACTTTCTGCGGTTGTTGCAAAAGCCAGTGCCGGCGCCTTGGAAGTGAGGCCTACTTATGCTGTCTCTAGTTTGATGAAGTTTATTCAGGTGGGTTTATAATCAAAAAGGAGCAAAAGACAAAAAAAAGAGGAGAAAAATATGAAACTAATGCTATTAATTTTATTTTAACTATTGATTTGATTAGAATTCACAAAAGAATGGATGGCATGTTGCAGGTGCTCATGTTACTTATGGCTCCAAGCGAAATCGTCCTATATATACCTGGCCCGAAACAGGCGTAGATCAACCCACGATTTTAGTCTTGGGAAATGAAGGCAATGGTCTTCGGAAACAGATTGCTAATCAGTGTGATTCATTTATTCAGATCCCAACGTTAAGTCCTTTTGCCTCTGGAGTCGACTCTTTGAACGTCAGTGTTGCAGCAGGCATCATCCTCTCAAAATTGATGGGCGGGCGGTTTTCACACTTGCCAAAGAACCTGAAAAAGTTCCCACATCGTGACCGATCACAAATGAAAGGCGCAGGCGGCATAAACAAAGATGAAAATGAGGATGAGGGATATGGGGACGACAACGATGACGATGGTAATGACGATAACGACGATAATTATGATGATGATGATGACGACGATGATGATGATGATGACAACGAGGATGAAGGCAGGGAGGAAAGTGCTCAAGCCGCAAAGGTGATCAAGAATCACAAAGGCGATCATCTTCCGTTCTAAGAAGCCATAAAAATAAACTACTTTTTCTTACTATTTTTTTTTTTTTTTTTTTTATTTATTTATTTATTCTCAATTGTAAACTTTTTTCTATTAAAAAGCGGATACGCTCGAGACGGAGGTTGGATAAATTAACTCTACATGATGAGTCTCTAGAAGTGCACGTATTTGTTCTTGTCGTTTGTAGAGCATTTCATCCTTGGTGTTCGAGAACGCAGATGACCAAAGTGGTAAAGATGATTTCAAGATCGTGTCCTTGTCGCAGTGAAGCTTCCGAAGAGTTGGCATATGAGTCAACAGTTCAGCAAGTTCATCAGGAGCCCAAGTACGTCCCTGTTGATTCAGGAGAGCCAATGATTTCAGTTGAACTTTGGGTCCAAATCCCTTCTTGATCAAATGCTCGATCCCTTTCGCAGGGATACCCAAATGAGTCAGTCGAGGTAAGGTCTCAAGCTGAGCCTTTAATTCTTTGAGAGGGTCACTGAAACGATGACATCGCCGAAGATGGTACATAGGATAACCATGATGGTGCATGACAGAATAAGGGTCTTGAATAATACCAGAAAATGATTGGTTGCTATTGCTGCTACTGTTGCCGTTGCTGATAGTGCTGGTTCCAGCGATACCAATGGAGGTAGTGGTGCTACTGATACTACTGCCATTAGTGACCTGAGGTGTGCTCCCGTTCCGAATATGATGAGGGTTAGGCGACATGTGATGATAAAGCTGTGGTTGTAAATGCTCATTGCTGACACGAATACTATCTATAAACATATGTCCTCCGATCTCTAATCTTGCTAATGTCTGAGAACATGCCCAAAGCCTTTTGTTGCTGCTGCTGTTACTGTCACTACCATTGAGACTGTCATCATTAGTTGTGTTCGGCCTCGGAGAAAGCTCTTGAAAGATGTTAAGAGTTGGTTTCGAAAGACAGAGGCTGAGATCTTCTAGTTTCTCACAAGACTCGAAAATAGGTAGAATGCCTTCATCTGTGATATGTGGACACCACTGTAAAGACAGTTTGACAAGACTAGGGCCTTGATGAGCCGCTAAAGTTTTCATAACAACGTCCTCTAACTGTCGCATGTAAGCAAGTCGAACACTCTTGAGACGGAGTCCATATTTAACGGGATTTCCTTTCTTTGACATTGCTGCTGCTGCTGCTGCTGCTGCTGCTGATGATGATGATGATGAGGATGAGGATGTCACAAGAGCATCAAAGGGAACAGGAAGGTGAGCTCCATCCATAGTAGTGAATAGCTGCTCAAGGCTCTGAGAGTGAAGGTGAGGGACTGAGCTCAGAGACAAAGATTCTAAGTGAGGTGTAAGAGTGAGAATGGATTGCACGATCTGACGCCTCAACTTTGGACAATCATGTAGATTCAGCTCTAGTAATCCAGGCATATGCTGCAAGAGCGTAGCGCACTCTCGATCTGCGATTGCGCAAGAGTGTAAAGTCAAAGATTCAAGGACTGGATGTGTGATGCTTCCGGTCTTGCCTTTAGGAGAAAGAGGATCAGAATCACTAGATAATGATGATGTAGATGATGCTGCCGAGTTGGAATAAGTTGAGGAAATTGATGAGGATGATGAGGATGATGAGGATGATGACGAAAGTGTTGTTCCTGAGGTGGATAGCATTGTCGTAGATTGTTGAGGTTGAAGTCGAGGCTGATCCTCTTGAGGTTGCCAAGCCTGGAGATTTGCCAACAATGCGTCGATCTCGGCCTGAAAGGACGCATCATAATCCCGACGTATATCTCTCTGCAAGATTTCTGCTCTCGTTAACGAGAGGACCTTCAATGTCGCCCCACAGCAAGCAAATAACTCCTCAAAAGCTGAAAGCATTACGGTGCCTGTCACTGCAAAGGATAGATCTAATCTTTCAAGCTGCCGATTTGAAAATCTCCTTGCAACGACTTTGATAACCTCTGTTTCTAATCCTTCAAGACTAGTTCTTTTTGGTTTCTTGAGCAAGAGATTGGATTGGTGCTGTTGCATATATCCACGGCTAAGTATGTTTGATCCATGAAAATAGTGTCCATGAAGGCCTGTACCCGATGATGATGATGACGACGATGATGATGCGACCATTGGACTAAGTTTTTTGTTGATAACTTCAAACTTGAAGATCTTAAGCATCGGTAAAGCACAAAGTAGATCGTCCAGGCGTTCAAGACTCATTACTGTCTTTGAAATACTCAGATGTGTTAGGTTCAAGCTGGTGCACATCTGGATTTGGATCAGATGATCTTGAACTGGCGGCCCTGTTACTGTCGAGGACAATGGTGATATCGTCGCTGTTGTACATGGAGAGTGATAGTGGGCAACCACTAGATTTGACAAATCCATGGACTTTATGTAAGGACCAAATTTGTTCAAGTTCAAGAATGGTACAGCCTTTTGGTGTTGATGTTGCTGTTGTTGTTGTTGTTGTTGTCGTTTTTGTTGGGTATTCCGAAGCTCAGACTCTACGAAGCACAAACTATGGGAATATTGGTAGTGATATTGGTAATGATGGTACCGTACGGCATAGTAGAGGAAAGGAGTCCATGCCTCGTACCAGTTCTTGCACACCCGCGACGCAAGCGCTAGATCCTGTTGCTGTAGATGTTGCTGAATCAGGAATGCTATCTCTGGTATGAGGACTGCCTTCTGCCGTGGACTTCGACTGGGCGTCGAAGAAGTCATCGTATCCAACGACAAGTCAATAGCGACGCCCATTATTATTAAAGGAGAAGGAGGAGAGGAAGAAGATATGGAATGAAAGAAGGTGGATGAAAAATGAGGGAAAAGGAGAAGGAAGGAGTGAGGGGAGTGGATTGAGAAACGATTGTGGAGAAAGTTGAGGGGGAGGGGAACATTTTTTTGTTTTATCCCAATTAAAAACAAAAACAGTCCAGGCCTTTTTAGTGGCCTCGTGCTCGTAGTGATGAATAAATAAAGGAGAGAATGGGAGGACGAGGAACAAGGGTAGATGCGGGACAAAGGCAAGACTCACAAATAAAGGAGATATTGGATGAGAAGCCTTGAGCACTCGAACGATATTATACTTGATATCTGACTATGTTGTGCTTATAAAGACCTCTATTAGTTTTACCTTTATATCCATGCCCATGGCAAATGCATTCATGCTACCTCTACATGGCGCTCAAAGGCCAAGTACAATATCAAGGACGAAACGTCGGATTGTGTGCTTCGTTTTCCTCATGCTCGCTCTTGAAGAAAATTGAGCCTAAGGCTTGACCAAACGAAAAAAATAAAAATAAAAATAAGGCCAAGTCTATAATGTCTGTCTTTGAATGTGTCTGAGGGAAGGTGCCGTGTATAATGGGATGACGAATAACCGACCTTCAAGGTCAAGAACTGTTCATGCTTTTCACTCTCGAAATAATAATGAAAAAAAAAGTAAGGGTTGGCAGGGGTATAGAAATAGAATTGAACCAACAAGAGTAGAGTTCATGCGTGTTTAGCTTGTTTGATGGAGTTCGTCATGGGAAAGCGAACACAACACGTTTATATTTTGTTGTTTACTTCTATCAGTCGTAGATGCAGTCAATGTCTGCCTCGCGTATGAGAACTTACACTCGGATGGACAAGTTTGATGCTTTTTATTTACCTCCTCGTTCACGATATGCCCTCATGCTCTCCTTCTTCAACCCTCGCTTATTTTGTCTGCTCCTCTTTCACTTTTTCTCTCCCCTTATTGCTCAACCGGAGCTCTATCTGTAATAGGCTTCAAATAGCTGTAGGTATTTATATGTACTTGACAGTCTTTACTTCCTCAACCCATCCACCATTCTCAATCTTTTAATATTACCGATTGTTATGGTGTAATGACAAAAATAGCTGCAGTATCCTATTCCAGTGTCTCTTGCCTCGCTGTCCAACGGATGAATTGGAAAAAGAGAGACAACCGAAGTCACTGTCAGGTTTGAGGTCTATCGAAGTCATTTTCTCGGAGCAATATCCAGACATTTAAGCAAAAACATTGCACCAAGCAAATTTCATTCATTTATAACTTTCCAGAACACATCTTACCATCACGTGGGATGTAGAGATCGGCCCAGCAAGACACAGCGCTTCGAGGGTATCCTGAGCAGCCTTTCCAATTTGATGGTTGTCTACAGCTTCATATTTCAAAATTATGGAATTGGCAGGTGGCCTTGATGAAGTTGACTTGTATCACAGCACTGCACCTCAATGTTTAATCTTATGAAAACTGAAATTGCCGGTTTTACTGTCCACACCAAGGTTAACCAATTCTTTCGCATGTGAAGCCATGGCAAAAACTCAGGTACGTTGATTAGATACAAGGTTGGGCGTTGGTAACTATAGGAAGCCGTGTGATTTGAACGGAGTCAGGCTTGGATAAGCTGACTGATCTGAATCACCTAAGATACTTGTGGTTCAGTGGCGAGTGCCAGTGGATGGGACCAGAAGAAGCGATCTGAATGGTAAAGAACTGATCATGCTCGAAGGAAGTAACCAGCTCCATGTACAAGGATCCAGCCATCACCCAATCAACCTATGAGATCTTTCATAAGAATGATATGTTAGTCATCCTAGATGAACATGTCGAAGGAGTAAACTAAGGAATTTTTGAGGTGCCAAACAAAAAAAGCTGTTTGACATTATCACGTTGTTTTCATCGCTTAGCAAGGACATATATCGATGATTATCAACAATTATGTATATTCCATAGCCCTGGTAGAAGAGCCTTCTTCCCTTTATCGCTTTTTCACTATCGCCTGCATCTTTGCCATGGAGACCGTAGTTGTTCTAGTTACTATACTTACATATGTGTATATGTAAACAACTTTTTCCCATTATCTCTGCTGATCAACCAAGGTTTGTGTTTCCTTTTTTTGGATGCCATGAAGTTGACTGATAAGGAAAACTGTCTAAATGAGCATTGCTCAAAAAGCACGTTCCATCTCGGCTCTAACATGTTACTCTCAATGCGTCTGGGCAGTTGTCGTGGTTTTTAAGTACGCGCATCGCCCCTAGATGTATTGTTAAAAGGAGAAGGTAGCCACTTAGACCACAAATATAACGATTTAGTTTTAGATCCCTTTGTGAGCCGACGTTATTAAACCTGTGGATGTAGCGTATTGAATGTAAGGCTTGCTGACCCAGAGGTGGACACGATAACGGGATAACGGCGGATAGTCGAGAGACGTAAAAAAAAAAGAAGAGCAAATGGATAGGATACGGAGTAATGTTTTTTAGGGCGTTATTTACCATTTATCGTCCCGTGCAGATTGCTTCGTATACTCTCGCTTGCATACTGATCAAATGAAACTTAATTAGCAATGTATACATTAGTAATATCCTTTATTAGGATATGAATACTGGGTTCAAATCAGTAATGTTTAAATGTCAAGATGGAGACCATTGTTTAACATTTTAAACAGAAAGAGAAAAAAGAACATGGATATTTCTTAACTCGGTGTTGTATTCAATTAAGTCATAGGAGCGAGAAGGTGATGGCGTAAGTTCAGGGCTATTAATACGGTGCAACCATTTTATCGTTGGCCATGATCAGTTTTATCAAGCCAATCCTTTTTATTTCTGGTTGTTTTTGTTTTTCTTTTTTAATGTGTTTATCGCATATGTACGATGTACGACATATTCAACGGGCGTTCTCCTTCTCCCTTTTCCTCTGCTGATAATCGTGTTCTGTGGAAAGTTTCTTACGAAGCTGCATGAATAATGGGCAAGGGAATTTTTCTTTAATCCGTGCCCCTCCGCTAAAAATACGATTTAATAGACTGGCAATGGTGTGACAACAAAGGACAGAGAGATATAAATAATTTTTTTTCACTTGACCCATGTTTCGCCTATGCCGGACAAGGAAATTGAACACAAACAGAAAATGCTTGTTAAAAATAATATTTGTTCGCTTGTATTCCTTCCTCTCCTTGACGGATGTAGGTCGTCAAGGCTTTTCTCTCATCCTCACTCTCATTCTCATCACTAACAACAACAGCAGTAGCATCACCGTCCTTACATTATAGCATATTCACTATAGCCAAACCAATCGGTCACCTACCGATCAACATCATTTCCTCATGATATTTTACTTTATTTTATATGTATAGCACAAATTGAACAGGTTTATTTTACTTGTGTTTTTTATCTTTTTATTTAATTGGGCTACCGATTCCTTTATTTTTTGTCTCGTCATCTGGCGTATTTCCCTTTTCATATAAAAACGCCAACAGATTCCCCCCAAAACGCTCTCTTCTTCCCGTCTTTTCTTTACATCTTTACATCTTTATATCCTTCCTACTTCCTCATCCTTCCTTCCTTTACAGAGCTTGAGCCATATTCCCCCCCTCCTGCAATTATCTCATCCTTTTTACCTTCCATTTGCTCGCATCACATTGACTCGACATTTTGCTCACACTCTCTTCCAGGTACATATCAACTTTTATATACTTTTTTCTCCTGATAAAGCAGCATACACAGATACACACTCGATTCCTCAGTTCATTCATTTCCTGTCGTATGACTTGCATGGAACACTGAAGAGCTGAAGAATGATAAGGAAGGAAAAAAAAGGGGAGAATAAGCCTTGGATTTCTCAGCACCACAACAGCACTAGTTCCTTTTTTTTATCATCTTAAAGTGTTTCCAGGATGCTGTGGACAGGAGCACCTTATTGTCACACTTTGGAAACCACTAGAGGATGTGGACCTGTGGTTGCTTCATTTCACTTGGAACCACTAAGGAAAAAAAGAGCAAAAAAAAGAGCAAAAAAAACACTTCATGCAAAAAGTCTTCATTTACCAATCAATCAGCCAACCCCATAACGGTCCAATATACATCAACATTATATGTTATATCTATATCATACCATCAATATCTGATCCATCATCGAATCTAAAAAAAAATTATTAACGGAAAACTAATTTCTGATTATGTTTTTTTTACACAAAATTTAATGATATTTCGCAGTTTTAATTATTACAAGACAAGATGCGTTTTATTACAATCTCGTTGGCTGCTGCTGCCGTGTCGGCTCTTCTGCTTGGTGGTGTTGAGGCCGAGTCATGTGATGCTGCCCAATGTGTCTTCCCTGCCTGTGTTTGCCCCTCAGCTGACCCTCCCAAGGGTATGGATCCCAAGACTGTTCCCCAGTTCTTCACTTTGACTTTTGATGATGCTATCCAAGCACAGACTGTGCCTGTGGCTGCCAAGTTGATGGAGAATCACAGAAACCCTAATGGATGCCCTATCAAGGCCACCTGGTTCACCCAGACCCTCTATTCTGATTACTCTTTGATTCAACAGTGGCATGCTGCAGGAAATGAGGTTGCTGGCCACACCATGAACCACATTGGAATTCCTCCAGCTGGTAAGTTTCCTTTCCTCCCCCCTACGCTCCCTTCTCCTCTTTTCCTTTTCCAAAATCCTAAATAGCATGGTTCCTTTTTTTTTTTTTTTTTTTTTTTTTTTTTTTAATGGAATGAATCCCTTTACTGATCTATTTATTTATTTTGAATGTATAAAAATAGAGGAAATCACTGGTAACCGCATGTCCATCAATGCATTTGCTGGTGTTCCTTTCGCAAAGTTGAACGGATTCCGTGCTCCATTCCTCAACTACTCAAAGGCAACGTTCGATATTCTCGCTCAAGAGAAATTCCTTTACGATTCTTCAGTCTCGGCTTTGCCCACGACTGCTTTCTGGCCCTACACTCTCGATTATGGTCTTGCAAACGATTGCTGGAACGGTATCTGTGAACAGGGAGTCAAGTTGCCCGGCATGTGGGAAATCCCAATGCATGCTATCATGGACGGCAGTACACCCCCAAAGCCCTATAGCATGGATCCTCAGTTGGCTGGAACCTCGGCTCAAGTCGCACAGTGGCTCAAGGATAACTTCAATACTCATTACACAGGAAAGCGCTCACCCTTTGGTATTTACCTTCACCCTATCCAGGTTGGCGAGTCTGTAAGCATGTTCAAGGAGTTCTTTAACTGGGCTGGAGCTCAGAAGGATGTCTGGTTCGTCACCAACCAGCAGATGTTGGAGTGGATGAAGAACCCGGTCCCGGCCTCTCAATTGGCAGATCAGCCCTACATGAAGTGCAACCAGCCTGCAGTCGGAAAGGAGATCTGTAACGGATTGGATGATACCAAGGCTGGATCGATCGATAAGGGAATTTTGGAGGTGTGCAACTTTGCATCAGGACCTTGGTCAACCTGCTATGGATGCCCAAAGGCTGAGCCTTCAGTAACAACGCCCGTTCCTGAACGTGTCGTCGCTGCAGGTCAGACAGGTTACCGCACCCCCGTCCCTGCTAACTGTGCAATGGAATGGTGGGACCCTGTTGCAGCTCAGTGCTTGTGTGCTAGCTCCAACTGCACATTCACTGACATCTCTGTGAAACCCACTGGCACTCCTTCTGGTTCCTCCCCATCACCTTCTTCCACCGGTGGAGCAAAGCCTGACACCAAGCCCAGCGGTGCTGCTGCTCAGTTCTCGACTGCAACTTGGGCCAATGCTGGATTGATTGTTGTTGCTGCTGCTGTAGGCCTTGTTCAGATGCTTTAAAAAAGACCAAAAACCAAAAAACCAAAAAAGCATAGTTTGATTTATTCTGTCATTTACATGTATTATCACTAATAAAAATAAAGACCACCCTTTGAGTGGCATTGTTTGCATATCAAAAAAAAGTCTTTTCATTTGCTTTGTTGGACGCGTCTGAGGTGTGTGTCCGTATGTACAAGAGAAAAAAAAAAAGAGCTTCTTTCTTTTTCTTTTCTTTTTTTTTTTTTTTTTTTTTTACATTCACATTCCTCACTCTCATTTCCTCACAACAACAACAGACATGAATTTCATTGCCATTCGTCGTCTGGCTGCCATCACCAACCAGATTCGTCCCATGTCCACAGCAACTGTCAACAAGATTGTGAGCACTTCTACTGCACCTGCTGCCATCGGTCCCTACTGTAAAGATTTTTTTTTTTAATTGCACTTTTTCCCACGAATCATTAAATTTCATTAAATCACGCCTCGTCCTTAATTCTCCCTTTCTTTTTTTTTTTATAGCACAAGCTATTGTTGCCAACGGCTTCGTCTTTTGCTCAGGTTGCATTCCTGTCAACCCCGCCAATGGCGAAGTGATTCCTGGAGGCGTAAAGGAACAGACTGTAAGAAGTCTTTTTTTTTTAGTCCCCAACAAAAAAAAATACTGGCGTTCAATGGAGATTTTTTTTTTTTTACTCGGATCTTCTCGGAGAAGGAAGGAGCGGGCGAAGAGAGAATACTTCGACGTGTTCCCCCCCCTCTCTCTCCTTCCTCCTCCAATCCCCGTTCTCATTGCCGTTACCATTACCATCGCCATTGCCATTAAATTAATAACGGAAACAAGGTAGTTATTTTATTAGCTAACTAACTAGCTAAACTCAATCTTCTTTTGCTCATATTTGCTAGGAACAAGTCTTGACCAACATGGGCGAAGTCCTCAAGGCTTCCGATTCTTCATTCGGTCAGATCGTCAAGTCTACTGTCTTTTTGAAAAGCATGAATGACTTTACTATTGTCAATGAAGTCTATAGCAAGGTATATGTTATTAAAAAAATAAAAAACGGAAATAAAAAATAAAAAAAATTGCCCTTTAAACTTATTTCTTTCTTTTCTCATTCTTTTTTTTATCCGTTGTAGCGTCTCGGTGGAGCTCTCCCTGCACGTTCCTGTGTGGAAGTGGCGCGTCTTCCTAAGGACGTCCTAGTTGAGATTGAATGTATCGCCACTGTTTCCAAGTAGAGTTACAAATAAAATAAAAAAAATCCCATTTCTGATCCCTTTTACTCATAGAAATGAAGGACAAGCCCTCAATACAAACACTTTGACTTCATTCATCATACATGCCTCATCATGTCATGAACTTTTTTTTATTTTTTTTTATTATTATTATTATTATAATTGAGCTTGCACGCTGAAAAAGCATTTTGTCGTTTTTTTTTTTTTTTTCCCTTTTCCCTATTGATTTCCATAACATTAACGTGTAACATCTGGACAAACAAAACAAAAGATTGGCATGAACTTCAACTACCAGCTTCCTGTAATAACAATGTGTGTGTGTGTTTTTTTTCTAGTTAAAAGAAATGGTGTTTCTGTTACGCCAGATCGACACGCTCTGCCTCTCAGTATGAAGCCTCTTTTCTTTTAACTAGCATAGCGCTTCGCCCAATCTTTTGCAATGCGATCATGCTCTTCTCTATCATTCAGATATTGATGAGCAATGCTTGCAACCAGAGGATCATCTTTGTAGAAATAAGGAAAAGAAAGAAAAGGTTTATCAATATACAAAAAGAATCATTGCTCTTTTTAAGAAGGAAAAAAAAAAAATACTCCGTAGGCTTTAATGCATGTTATTCCTTACGTGGATTGGCATCTGTCAAAAGAGAACAGATAGATAGGAGAACTTTCGAGATGGTTAAAGCAGGCGACCAGTTTTCTTTCAGGATATCTAAACAGATTTGGCCTTGAGCATTGATATTGCAGTGGTAGATACGAGTACGGAAAACAATCTACATTTAAATGAAGATTAGCGGTTAACGATAAAAAAAGACATAATTACAAGGAACAATCCCAAATTGTTCATAGTTGAAGTATTTTAAAAAAGTAACAGTCGAGAGGAAGGGAAGAGAACAGAAAAAAAAAGACAATAATGCAGTTTTGTCACAAAGCTACAAAAATGCCGTATGCCATACTTTTGGTGGCCTGAAGGGATACTCTTGAGGAAAGTGAATATCCAGAAAGTAGATGCCCGAAGCATATGGCGAGCCACTAGGGCCCATAATTGTCGACACCCACTCGTACAAATTGTCTCCCTTTGGTCCAGCACTATTTCGATGTTTATTTATTTATTTGTTTTTTTAAAAAAGAATAAAACATTAGCACACAGGAATAAAAAGGGCCTCTCAACATGAAAAGGGCGAATTCGTACACAATGGACGAAATAGAGCAAAAGTATGTTGATTGATTTTTGATTATTGTAGTAAGCATTGAATAGTGAGCAAAGAAGAGGAAAAAAAAAAAAAATGTAAATTTTGGTGGCAAAATTTCATTGTCGTACCTGCAGTTACATGGAGGATCCAAATTGATTTCTGCCAATTCCTTCTGAATGCTATACATGTTAAAAAAAAACATGTTAGTTCCCGGGTCGAGAAGGTACTCGCACTTTTTTTTTTTTTTTTTAAAAAAAGATTATCAAGTCCTGCGCATCGCATTTCTTTATAGGTTGTTGCACACAAACAACAGTGGCTGAGGAGAGAGAAGGGGTAAGGGAGATGAGAAAAATGTTTGTTCATTTTGAGAATTCAGTTCTAGAGATTTTATTTTTTTTTGCTACGCTCGTAAGGCAAGCCATGTTGAAAAACGAGATAAAAAAAAAGTAAATGTGATATGGAAGCAAGAATGAAGAAAAGACAAAACTGAAGGGAATAAAAAAAAGAAGAGTTTATTTAATGACATACCGCTTCGTGCTGCTGCTTACAGCGCTGGCGGCAGTCTTCTTCTTCTGGACAGTAGCGCGTGCTTCGGAAGAGCTCATGTTTTTGTTTATTAGTTTGTTTTTTATAATGGAAAGCCTGATAAAAGAATATATGAATAATGGATGGAAATGAAATGGGTGGATAGAATATGACCACTGGAATGAAGGTTGTACACAAATTAGTGTGGATTAAGGGTTCGTTGTATGTGATGGTTGTAATGGAAGAGAGGAGAGAAGGCGATTGAAGAAAGAGGAAAAGGAAAAAGGGAAATAAAAATGTTTTTCTTTTTCTTTCCAGAGAAAAAAAAAAAAGGTTCCTTTGCTTCCTTCGCTCAACGAGGCACGTGATCTGCATCTAACATCATTTCAATTCGCCCATCCGAAGTGAACGACAATGAGAGTGGCGCAATGGCGTAATAATAATAACAATCATAGGCTATCCCAAATACGAGAACACATCCAAGAATAATGGCAACAACAAAAAAAAAAAACTACAACAAATAATATGGACCTATGTTGCAAGATCGTCGATTTATTTGAATAGAGGTGAGGTAGAAGGAGGGTTCGTTTTTATTTGGTTCTAAGCCTTGTGGAGGGAAGAAGCACGACGCTTCTTGATCTCCTGACGCTTCTCGGCAGCCTCCTTGACACGCTTGGCGAGAAGAGCCTTGTACTCAGCCTCGGCCTCCTTGGCGTTCTCAGCACGGCGCTTCTTGAGAGCCAAACGGTGACGCTTGCGCTGAAGAACAATAGGAGTGACAAGACGCTGGATCTTGGGAGCCTTAGTGTAAGGCTTCTTCTCAGGGTTCTTGGGCTGCACCTCGCGACGGATAACGAACTTGCGAACATCATCCTCCTTGGTCAAGTTCTACAATGGTTAAATGTATATACATAAAAGCAAATGGATTGGTATTAGCATCTTGAGAAATAAACACATTATTTGCCTGTAAAGCATCTTGATGTATGCCGCTCCAATCATAAATTTAAATCCAACTTCTTCCTCAAGAAGGATTTGTGAATTCTATGCCAATCTTTCTATGTTGTCCACTGAATTATCTCGAGTTGTTGGGGAAACGAATAAGAAACTGTTGTCTATTGGTCCCGTAGAGTGTTAAATCAGATGTCTTGAACGTCGATCAGACTCTTTTTTTCCTTTTTTTTTGTTCCCGAGTAATTGATGATCTTCTGTTGATAAATAAAATAGGCTCCTGACACTCACAAGTCATCGCAATCACAAAAAAAAAAAAAAAAAAAAAAAGTTTACGTACGAAGAACTTGCGGATCTTGTTAGCACGCTTGGGTCCGAGACGTTTGGGGATAGTGGTGTCAGTAAGGCCAGGAAGCTCCTGCTCACCCTGCTTGACAATGCTGACAGAGAGGACAGACATGTCGGAGCCAACAATGCATCCACGGACGGACTTGCGCTTGCGCTCACCAGTGCGGCGAGGGCGGTAGCAAGAGTGGCCCTTGGACAACAAGAGGCGGACACGCGAGGGGAGGAGAACTCCCTGCTTCATGGGGAAACCCTGCTTGTCGTTGCCTCCAGTGATGCGGAAGACATAGCCCTTGAATTCATCGCCGAGGGAATCGACGGCGACCTCAGCAGAGATACGCTTGTCGTAGAAAATGCGACTATAGAAAGTATAAAAGCAATCAGAGATAAAAGTATTGAAGAAGAGTCAATAAGCCTATTTGCCTCCTTCATTTAGGATATAGGATATAGGATATATAACCGCAGGTTGGTGATAAAAGGTTGATCCTGCAACAATAAAAATAAATAAATATAATAAAAAGCTAAAGCCGTGACTTTTGTTGAATATTGAAAATAAGATGCTACCAGTAACGGTATAAGCAACATAGTGCGACACTGTACACCAGTCGATTGTCTGATTGCTGGGAGAGGGAGGGGGTTTTTTTTGAAAGTAGTATTCTCCTTCCAATGTCGCCAATTCCAAATTGTTTGGGGAAAAAAAATAGCCTTACGTCTTGCGCTCATCATCAAATTCGATGGTCTTCTGGCAGCCAGTGGCTGGGTTGGCAATGTTCAACTAGATAAAAAAGAAGAAAAAACATGAGTACTCAGTCATCCCAAAAAAGTGATTTCTTTTGATGAATTGTCTCCAGAAAGATAAGAATGAGTGATAGAGAATTTCCTGATTCCTGAGAAATCATCTCGAAAGAGTGAAAGTTGATCAGATCTTATTAGATCTGATAGATTAGATGAAATCATGTTCCTTGGCTTTTTAGTGAGAGTTTGGATCAGTCGAGATACAGAGTCCCCTCTTCCTTGTAAAGTCTCTGCAATAGCCACTAGCTGCCTAGCATCATCCCTTGAGCGCCGCTAAATATCAATCTCCATTGAAAGAAAAAAAAGCGATAGAATACTGACAATTGTTGAACAGAGGCTCTACATGCCATTCATCTGATGTTCGTATGATTGGTTTTTCTGAATTCTTCATTTTAGATACTGTAAGTGATGATAAGAGCTGAAGATAGACGGTGACGACGAGTAGTTTTGGGCAGATGGATCGATGGTTTGTTGAGCATATTGTTGCATCCATCCATGATAGGGGGAGGTTTCTCTGTTTCGCCTCAAGTCCTGAAGTAGGAGTGGGTTTTCCATGGGTCTAGCACGGAAAGACATTCACACGTGACTAAGGCGGAAAAAATTTATAGGTCACATAATATGCGCACCTTCATATTGAGAGGCCAGCAAAAAGA
Source organism: Lobosporangium transversale (assembly GCF_002105155.1). NCBI lineage: Eukaryota > Fungi > Mortierellomycota > Mortierellomycetes > Mortierellales > Mortierellaceae > Lobosporangium > Lobosporangium transversale. Next base: position 541,090 of record NW_019028985.1, on the reverse strand, counting down.
AAGATCAAACTTGGGACACACCGTTGCTGAAATTTAATACGAAATGTAAAATCGAGGAGCCAAGCCACAAAGTATCTTTTTCCATTTTGGTGGCACAGATTGAACGCGACTTAATTAAAACCTATTTGATCTATCATTAGTATAGGCGGATTCGAAACACTCATTCTGGTGTGTCAAGTGTATGAATAAATATACATATATAGAGCTTGACCACTCATTCATTAATATTTATAAAGAAGGAAACAGAAAAGAAGTTTAAAGACTTGGTAAAGAACAAGTACCTCCAAAGTGAGGAAGGTAACTCTTTGCAGTAAACATTACGTGCAGAAAAGACGTGTTAATGGGAGATCTGGTAATAGTGAGCGAAACATCGAGCCACCGTCATAGTAATTGCGGTTTTTAGATCCAAATGCTTCAACAACAGGCATTTGAACGTAATGAGTGAATATGTTGTTCTTTCCGAGAACCACAATATCAATAAATTTCTTGATCCAAAAAAAACATTGATCGTTCCACGAGTGCACGGACATCTTACACATGCCATTTTTTTGTGACGGCCCTTTTTTTCTTTTTATCACCTTTACTTTTTTTTCTGTCACAATTCCTTCATCCTTTTTCTTCTACTTACCTCTTCTTTTGCTGCATTGCTAACTTTTATTTGTATTATCTTCCGTCATAGCCATTGGCATTGTCATTATCATCCTTGATCCCCCTTGCTCCTTCTCTCTTTCTTTTACTAAAACAAGCCCTGTTCCCAAATCATGAACCCTCAAGCTGATTTCGGCACAGATTGCCTTAATTATGTCACACCCTTATCTTCGTCCTCCACTTCCTCTTCATCATTATTTTCTTCATCCCCTTCGCTTCCCCTTTCCTCTTCTACTTCCTCCATCCCCACCTCTTCCCCTTCTCCTCCTTCTTCTTCATCTGCTGTTACTATCAAATCAAAAGGCATCGTACCTTTTGTCTCATTCCGATGTGAACCCACTTTATCCACGCTCCCTCCAGAAATCCTCTCCAGGATTGCCTGTGACTTGGCTTTGCACGAATACTCATATCTTGCGCGCACTTGTTCCCGCCTGCATCGATATCTCTTCCATCCAGCGGAAATAGTTCATTTTTTAAAAGCCAGGTACCGCCTATCAGTGGAATCGGGGTCCATCATCATTTTTGCATATCTGGCCAACATGCAGATCAGAGCCCCATTGTTGTTGGAACGAATTTTTGAAGATTTTTTTGCGGATTCTCCGTTGAGGCTTCAAAAGGAGAAAGAAGAAGAAGGGGAAGAAGAGAAGCGAAAACATCAACAACGACAACAACATCAGAAGCCACTTTTGCGACAGAATACATTTCATCTCAATCAGAACAAAACGATCACGGCCAATGGAGATCAAAACAATTCTACCAGTGTAGATATCCAGCGCTTGGAAAGCCTTCAACACCATAAAGCAGTAGAAAAGGCACGACGACAAGCTAAGGGAGACGCTGTTCGTATGTTAGGTGTCCTCTACGCTCTGGATAAAACCCACGTTGGAGTAAGTTTGGGCGTTTTTTTTTTTTTTTTTTTTTTTTTTTTTTTTTAGTTTAGCTTGGGTTGCATCTGGAGTTCTTTTTTTTTTTTTTTTTTTTTTTTATAGCATCTGCAGGGTAAATGGCAGGAATAGAAAAAACACCAGGATGAAGGGGAATGACAAAAAAAGAAGGGCAGGGGGTTCGATCATTACTATTATGATATACCATGCACCCTAAAAAAAAAAGCTCTTCTAACTTTCGTTTGACTTTTTTTATTTATTTTGGGGGATTTATTATTAAGTCATCTAGTTCTTCAACGAACGCTTTGGTCCTAAGTGGAGCAAGTGACATTGCAGATCAACAATCCGTACCACCGGTGGCCCAAAATACATCAGAACCCCTGTTGAATCCAACCCAAGCGCAGACATATGATGAGTCGATGGAGCCTGTCTCAACAACTGCTGACGATGTCAAGAATATGAAGACCTGTAATAGTAACAGCAACAGTTTAGAAGGTTCAGACACTTCAGTACAATTAAATTGCCAGCCAGGTTTCCCTGTTCAACGACCATCCAGGAGGTCAATCTCATATGATGGACAGGTGCCTAGTGCCATCCATCACGATGCTTGTCAGCAACAACAGCAGCAGCAGCAACGTCAACAGTTGTGTGTTTCACACAAGCGGAATCGTCTGAACCGCCACTCTCCTTTAACCGGAAATATTCTCAAGGACAGTTCTCTTGATAAAGGAACACAAACCATAAATGCTAGTCGCAGATGTCGTTCTTTGAGCCGTTCTCACGAGCTTAGTTGGATGATTGGATTGCCTATATCACAATTGCCATCACCGTCTATATCATCCTTGCCATCAGCGCCATCCCCACGACTACCGTTTCCTTATATAACGCCTATTCCTGATCTACAACCTTCTGTATTGTCTTTCTCCCCATCCTCATCTCGTATGCAGTTACTTCCTACCACAGCAACGGCTGCTTTCTGTCACAAAGCTAAGAGGTCTGAGCAGTTCCATAAGATGAAAGGTTGTTGCAGTTGGTCGTCATTACAGGAAAGGGATACTCAAGCCGATAGCGAAGGAACCATTTCCAAGAAAGTTACAATGCATGAGCAAGGACAGTTTTCGGACGATCAGGGCATTGACTGCAATGATGATGTTGAAGAAGAAGAAAAAGAAGAAGAAGAAGAGGGAGGAATAGAAGGTGGAGATAGTAATGCTTTTGGATTGTCTAATGATCACCAGGTCCCTGCAAGCTCATTGTCACACCGATGTGCATTTTCAGGGCAACAGAGCTGTGACCATCATAGTGGCCATGGACATTTAGTACCAAATTACATTAGGGATTTGACGCGGTCTTCAATGGTATCAGATATGAGGAACAAAGGCATTGCTAGTGCCTGTACTGGAGTTGTCGCCAGTATCACATCGTACAAGATAAAAGAAGAGAGAGGATGGTATAGTCCAGTTCGGTGTGAATCAGGTGAGGGTCAAATCGGATGCAACAGTAGAAGCAACAGTAATAGCGGCGTCAGTAATGATGGATTACCTAGTAATTCTGTTATTTCTACACAGGATCCCTTGCTATTGCCACCATTACATGATGGCGCACAAAGAGGATCAATGAATGATTCGGGTACTTGTAGACAACCACAAGAAGCAAAGAAGCTAGAAGAGCAAGAACGAGAAGAACAACAACAGCAGCAGCAGCAGCAGCAGCAGCAACAACACCAAGGGCTGCAGAATGAATCAAAACAAGCACTGCCATTACAATCACCGCGGCCGATTTTGAATCGTACAGACAAGATTGCGTTTTTGACAAAGTATACAGATCGGATGCATCGCCGACTACAAGCTTTAGGGATCAAGGATTGGGGCCAACAAGATATTCAACGCAAGAAAACCTATCAGTTGATGATCCAGCATAATGATAGGACAGGAGAAAAGGACTTGGTGGCATTTTATTTGGGTCGATATGGTGGTAGTGGAGGATCAGCAGCATATCTGCCAGATGAACCACTGGAGCAGGCTCAGATTGATCAACAGCCACAGCAGACAATGGCGGCTATGGGCACAGCAAGCCCTGTAGTGACCTAAAAGAAAGAAAGTTGGGAGGAAAAAAAAAAATAATTGATGGCGTTATTTAATAGAAGAAAGTTTAGAGAAAAGAGGGAAAAAAGGATTTTTGTTGGTGAGGAAAGTTTGTTGGTGAGGAAAGCAAAAAAAATGGACTTTGTACTCACAGCCCAGAAGAACACAGCCTGATGTCATTCTAAATTTACTTTTTGTTTATTATGACCATGCCAAATAAAATGATGCACAAACACTACGTCAATAGGATCAATGAAAGATAACTAGAATCACTAGAGCAACGACCAACGGAGAGAGAGAGAAATAGAGAGAGACGAAAAGGGAAAGTAGGAAAGAGAATACGAGAAAAGAGAAAGAGAGAATAGAAAATGAAAGAGACAGCAGGAGTCTTTTCGCCCAGGAACAAGTTTCTGTGGCACCATCCCAACTTGGACCGCTGCGTTGTCTGTGGCCTGTAGCCTACAGCCTGCTACTTACCTGTCCTTTTCACCCGTTTGGCAGGTTCTTTTTTTTCTTTTCTTCTTTCTTTTCTTTCATTCCTCGTCATTCATTTCCATCGTCACTCCTCATCACTTTTTTTTTATTACTTTTTCTTTGACTATTTCTTCCAGACTATCCCATTCTTATTACTCCTTGCATATTAATACATTGTAAACTTACGCGCACCTTTAATATCGCATTATCATTTACTCCTTCAACCTATCGCTCATCAAGTACAAGTAATTAAAAGAGAGGAAAAAGAAAGACATCCAATGGCGCCTGTTCAGAGCTCTGGCAATTCTGGGCATATTCTGGAGCCTACGAAGGAGCAGGTTACTACCCTCTGGATTATGTAAGAGGCAACAATAATGGCAATGACAATGGCAATGATAATGATGATGATAATGATGATAATGATGATAATAATAATAGTAATCATCATCATCATCATCATCATATAGAGAGTGATCTAAAGAACGGGCCAACAACTCACACGAAGTAACTTTTATTTTTATTTTTTTATTTTTTAATAATAATAGTGGAGGATATATGGTTGGCATTTTACTTTTATGGCAAATGCCGATCTTGAAGCACCTTCTATACCCGTTCAAGGTGAGGCAGACAAAGACAAAGGAAAAAAGTTTTTTTAAAAAAAAAAAGAGAATGGGCAGTTAGTCACTTGATTGCTCTGTTCAAATCGCCTCTCTCCAACCTCCCTATCTCACCCCCTATTAAGTACGTGACAACACACATGGACAACAGCAATAGTGATAATATTATTATTAATATATAAGCTCGTTACAGGAACAAAAGCTACAGCCTAAACCTTCCTCGAGGTTTGGGCTAGAGTTCTGATCACTGATTCAACCCATCTCCGCACTCCATTTTTTTTTTTTTTTGTTTTTTGCTTTTCTTATTTTTCTTCTACTTTTTGGTCTGGGATCTTTAATCATATTTGTGCCTGGAAATGAATCCAATAAGGATCAAACTTATTTCTTTTTATTTCATTGGAGAACAAATAAGCTAAACACAATTTTAATCTTTTAATTTATTTTTCTTTCTGAAATAGTTGGTGACGATCGGACTACATGAATTCGGACACGCGTGTATGGCCTGTGTCAGCGGAGGAAAAGTCAAGTCGATCACAGTGGATCCTAATCTGGGAGGGTTGACAACGTATGTGGGCAACAGGAGGACACAATGTTTAGCATTGCCTGCGGGTTATTTAGGAAGTTCGCTATTGGGAGGGATCTTGGTGTTCTGTGGATTCAATGTGACGGCCTCTAAAGGTGCAGCGATCATGTTGATTGTCTGTTTGGTCTTGACGATGTTCTGGGCAAGGAACCTGTTGGCCTTTGGAATCAGTCTATTCTTTGCAGGCATCGTGGGATTCTTGTGGTGGTTGGATGGTGGAAGATATCTAAAGTATTTCACACTTTTCCTTGGGTAAGCCATTTTGCTGTTCTGACTGTTAAAACTGAAATATGGACTATTGCCATTATTGTTGTTGTTATTCAGGGCTAAAGGAAATGGATGAGATGTTGACCTTTTTTTTCTTTTATATATATATATATATATATATATATATAGGGTTATGAGCTGCATTTACAGTATACTGGAGATCTTGGATATGCTAGTGTTGAGAAAGTCGAATGGATCGGATGCAGAGCAGTTTGCAGAAAAGTACGGGATCTTTCCTGCACAGGGATGGGGTTTTATTTGGTTGCTGATCTCGCTGATCTTCCTCGTGGGTGCAGTCCTTGCAGGTCTAGCAGCATTCAAGGATGATGGCACAGGAGGCACCTCGGGCGGTGCTTCAAACTCCGGAACAAACTAAAAAATTGAGACTATCAAGACCCTTTTCTTACTATTGTATACTTTCTATACCTTCTTGCGAGTGTCTTTTTTATTTTGTAGATATTTATATACAGTAAATACACATGCAACCAAGAACGAAATAAAAAAAAAAAGAATAAACAGATGAATATTTATAATACGCACACACACAGACACACAGACACACGTATATATTATAAATATATATATATGAATGTATTTGTCACTATGACATATGATAAAAAGAATGCCAGGGTTATAGTTAAAACCATTACCAATCCTCCTCTAGTCTCCCTTGCAGTAGCTATATATTGTATAATATATTTATATGTGCATTGATCTGTATATTTGTGTCTTGGGTATATAATCTCACATGATTACATTAACAATAACGACAAGACGCTTTGTGCTTTATTGTTTTCTAAAAAAGTAAATAAAAAGTGATAATCCCACTTTTTTATTTTATTTTGTTTGTTCTTTGATCAAAACGTTTTAAAAGAAGGGGGAACAGGTAGGGGACTATAAGACAGGGGATGGAGGGGGGGAAAGGAAAAGGAAAGAGAGACAGAGAGAGAGAGAGAGAGAGAGAGAGAGAGAGAGAGAGAGACGCGAATCCAAAACTGAACGCGTCAACACAGCAGAGAAAAAGAAAAAGAAAAATACGCAAACAAAAAAGGAAACAAATGAAACACGTCAGTAACGTTATGAAGAAGAAATAGGGAATAGAAAGAAAGAAGAAGAGGAAGAAGAGGAAGAAGAGGAAGAAGTAAGGGGGGCAGGAAAGAGAAAACAGAGGCTAATGTGTCGAATCAAAAAGCTTGTATCAAAGCCCAGAGGGTTGGATCAGGATACTTTAACATAGCTCTTTACGTGTATGTATATAAATATGAATGATTAGAGCGAGGCGTGTGGTGATGTGGAGAAAACGGGATAGGAGGGAGGCGAACGAGGAGGGGGCGAAGGGCGGCGGCGAACGAACAGACGTCAAAAAAAGAATAATGAAAGGTGAGGGCTGGACAGGGCTCTTGCATGATTTTTCTTTCTTACAAGGCTAACGATTTTTTTTTTTTTTTTTTTATTTTTCATTCATTCTCTCTGTTTAATCCGATCAAAAAATCGATCAATGAAAAAACTTGTTTGTTGTTGTTGCAGGCAGTTGCGGTTGTGTTTCAATGCTTTTCTTTGTTTCTTCCTTCTTCTCCTTTGTATGTATTATATATATGGATATATATATATATGTGTGTGTGTATATGTGTTTTTCTTTATTGCTTCTCTCTTTTGATGATCCTAAAAGAAGAAGAAGAGGAGGAAGAAAATGGTCAGTCAACAAAATACATGAGTTGTGTGCTCCATGTCGGTTTATTATTGTTATTGCATGTTAATGTTATTTACCTCTTTCGGTACAATATCCGCGCACGCAGCGTGCTTTGCCTGTTGTCTCTAATTAAATGTGCATATTAAAAAAAATGTGAGAATGTGAGGATGTGAGGATGTGATAATGTGAAAATGAGTTTATGGCTCTTTATCATATTAAAGTGCCCTTCTCTCTCTTATATTCTTCTCTTTCTCATATCCTTCTCTCTTGCAATCTCTCTTTTCTTGATTTCGTTTAAACTTTCATTTCTTCATGCTCTATGCCGTTGGGGGGTTTTTTTTATTTTTTTTTTTATGATTGTCGCCCTATTTGCTTGCTTACTTGCGTTTTTTTTTGTCGCACAGGTCGAACCATAGACCAAAAAAAAAAAAAAAAAAAAAAAACATCTCATTTCTGGTGCACGCCTTGGTGCAGCATGGCCTTGCACATGTTTACAGTAATGGAGAGATCAGAGGCTTAAAAATTATATACATATACAATCGACTCTGTCCAAGTGCTAACTGCAACGACCCCTTCTACCCGCATTATATTTATGTATATATTATTTAGCGCATAAATTGAATACAATCAAGAATCAAGAAAAAAAAAGCTTATCAAGTGCGGACTGATGAAGGCATTTCTGTATATCCCATGCAGACGGCAATGCTTTATTTGATCAACAAGCAAACATCTTTGTGTCTTGATCCTGGAATTGCTAGAGCAGAACATCACCGCTGATCAATTTTAGGATTGACTGAGATCATGGATATGAAGGCTTTGATGCTTAAACGTTTTCGGACTCACTAACCTACTCACATAACTACTGAAAGTTCATATTAGGATTTTCTTGATATTTCTTGCAGAGATTAAAGCTGTGTGCCTTTGCCAAGGCGCCAGGGTACTGGAGAGGGGTTGCGAAGCATTGATGCTTCATGAATGTGAGATAAAAGAAATAAAATAAAATATGAGTTTAAATGGAATGACCACTTCAAGTAAAAAACCTCATAACTGCTACCCTGTCTACGTGCAACGCAAAAGGCCCGTCTAAGACTTTGCACTTAGCGAGAGCAAACTATATTTTAATTCATTTACACTTGGAGTAACGAATCGTTACTCTGGCGTAGCCACTTTATTTTAGTTGGAGTAACGATTCGTTACTCCAGCATAATAACCTCTCTATTTCGTGGAGTGACGATTCGTTACTCCAGCTTAGACACCTTCTCATTCAGCGTAGACACCTTTCTTTTAGTTGGAGTAACGATTCGTTACTCCAGCATAATAACCTCTCTATTTCGTGGAGTGACGATTCGTTACTCCAGCTTAGACACCTTCTCATTCAGCGTAGACACCTTTCTTTTAGTTGGAGTAACGATTCGTTACTCCAGCATAATAACCTCTCTATTTCGTGGAGTGACGATTCGTTACTCCAGCTTAGACACCTTCTCATTCAGCGTAGACACCTTTCTTTTAGTTGGAGTAACGATTCGTTACTCCAGCATAATAACCTCTCTATTTCGTGGAGTGACGATTCGTTACTCCAGCTTAGACACCTTCTCATTCAGCGTAGACACCTTTCTTTTAGTTGGAGTAACGATTCGTTACTCCAGCATAATAACCTCTCTATTTCGTGGAGTGACGATTCGTTACTCCAGCTTAGACACCTTCTCATTCAGCGTAGACACCTTTCTTTTAGTTGGAGTAACGATTCGTTATCACAGGCAATTTGATCTGAAAATGAATTTCAACATAATCGCGGCCTACATATTTTACTTTTCAAGTTTGCATGTGGCATTCATTTTTTTTTTTTAATCCATTCTGTGTGGTCTTTATTTTATATATTTCTCTCTCTTTACCTCTCTTTCCCTCTCTTTGTCTTTAAGCTCTTTAGCTCTCTATTCATCAATTACATTGTGATTGCCCATTTATTTTCGCTTTTTGGATCCTTATTTATTTGTTTGGTCAATTTAATATTGCTACCTTTGTATTCTAAGCTTGCTTGCTTCAAGGTCGTTTCTTTTGACTTCCTTTGTCTTTCCCTGTGTTTTTGTACTCTTTTTCTTGTCATCTCCTACTTTGTTATTGCTTTTTCTTGTCCTATCCTGCTAAATTCTTGCTTTTTGCCCATCTCCCTGCCTTTTCATGGAATTTCTACTCTTTTTCTTGTCTTTTCGTTTCTTTAATGCTTCGATGAAAGAAAAGTAGTCTGTATATACACATGAGGACTTTGATATATGTTGAGCTAGATGTGTCGAACTAAGCTTCATAAGGTTGAAGGAGTGGAGCGCAGATTGAACCTTGTCTAGGATTAGCGCGAGAAGTCTAAAGCTCCGGAAGTTGAAGTCGTAATGCTTAGACCACGTGAGCTTGGATACTCTCTTTTCTGGTTAGAAAAACTGAAGGAGGTCTAGAGAAATGAATGCTTGTTCTCTTTCGACTTTTGTTTTCCGTGTGTCCAAACCTTGCATCCATCTTAACTTTATTTTCATTCCGCTCATCTTTTCAATCATCCTCTGTCAAGATATAATTTATTTCTTTTGAGCAACGAGCCTTTACTATCAGGTTCGGCATCTACGTAGGTTCTTCTAGTATCATACGGATCCGCTTTTCAACCGCTTTAGTCACCTTGCCCCTGTTCACATCAGAGATCTCACTTTGCAACCTTCCGGCAATCTCTGTAAGACACTTGCTAACGTCCTTGGAAACCGGGACCTTCTCCTCATCTACCATCACTGCAAGCATCCGATTAACAGCGTCAAGGATCTCACAACCTCTGTCGTTATGAGCAAAAGCATCGGCAACACATCTCTCCACTTCGGTCTTAACAAGCTTATGGTTGGTATACAGTTGATAAAACACGAAAGCGGCAGCCTTGACGCCAGACCATACCCCGTTGATCTTGTATTCCCACAGTGTCTTCAAAGTGGCAGGCATAGTCTTGTAGAAGTTGAACTCTACGCAGGCAGCAGCATAGGTCTCGAATGTTGACTGCACGTGAAACTTGGATCGTGTCTGCCGCTCCAGGTTGTTGAAGGAGTCTTCACTTCCATTCTTTCGGACCCAAACGTGCGAGCTTCGGTGAGGATAGAAATCTGGGTTGTGGGGACCCACAACAACCTTACCGTTTGTCAAGATAACAGCCAGTGTCACCAAGGCGTTCCATCCGAGCGTCCCAATCATAACCTTGTCCGCGTTGTCGTGCCGCGAGTTGACCACGCTGAACGGATTACGCCCTGGCAGGGCAACATCTTGGCCCTGTGCATCCTGACTCGGAAGGCGACCGTACACCTCAACCTTGAGAGCAAGAAGCACCGCGTCGCCTGACTGGATCAAGAGACCAGCAAGCGTCCTTGCAAGAGACTTACCGTTGCTACCAAAAGGCATACGCCAAATACCATCGCCACTCTCGGCTGCCTTAAAATCTTCACCATTGACCAGACCGCCATAACGATGCGCTTTTAGCGCAACCTCCAGCTCAACGTCCTTGACCTCGGACTCACACCGTCGCTTGAGGGGCCGTACATAAGCTACTGAGCCGCTCTGTAGCCGCTTGGTCCCACTCGTCAAGAGGAGAGCGAATGCCCTGCTACCGTCCTCAAGTCTTAGCTCAGCCGGCTCAAATATTTCCTGACTGCATCGAGCAGTCGCAGCGTGCTTGGTAATATCGACGAGTTCTTTTTCAAACTCGACCAGGGCCTGCTCTTCACTGTCTGAATCCTGCTTCCACGACAGACAATCGCATGAATGTGCGCACATCTGCTTTACCGAAGCGCACTCGTGGCCGCAGTGTGGACATGGGAGTGGGTACGACAACTCACTCAGCCCCGTACAACGCCCTAGATGCTTAGATAGTCCAGGACGCGACCCAAAAGACGACGGGCACCATGAGCACTTGAGGGGATGTATTCTATTTTTTGAACCGTCGTGGCTCTCATGCTTGTGTTTTCGGAGACTGCCCAAGCTCTTCATCACTTTTCCACAAAGAAGGCAAACATGCTTGTCGCCTTCCGTAGTGTCAAGGACGCCCTGACTGCCATCGACGACATTACTAATGGGTAGATTGTCAGACATTGTGAGAATGAAGAGTGAATGCAAAATACAGAATACAAATGATTCCCAAGTAACACTTTATCCTCTACAGTGCAAACGTGCCGGGAATAATTCCGTCCCACTCTTCCGTCCCGCTCTTTCGTCCCACTCTTCCGTCCCGCTCTTTCGTCCCGCTCTTTCGTCCCGCTCTCCCGTCCCTCCCAATGCGCTCTATCCACTCTTGACTCATGCATTGTCGCTCAAAGGGCACACCCCTTTCTTTCCATGAAAGTATCTTTACTCGAGTATGACGCCTTGTTTCCTTGGACCCATGATTCCACTGTAGAGGATAAAGTGTTACTTGGGAATCATTTGTATTCTGTATTTTGCATTCACTCTTCATTCTCACAATGTCTGACAATCTACCCATTAGTAATGTCGTCGATGGCAGTCAGGGCGTCCTTGACACTACGGAAGGCGACAAGCATGTTTGCCTTCTTTGTGGAAAAGTGATGAAGAGCTTGGGCAGTCTCCGAAAACACAAGCATGAGAGCCACGACGGTTCAAAAAATAGAATACATCCCCTCAAGTGCTCATGGTGCCCGTCGTCTTTTGGGTCGCGTCCTGGACTATCTAAGCATCTAGGGCGTTGTACGGGGCTGAGTGAGTTGTCGTACCCACTCCCATGTCCACACTGCGGCCACGAGTGCGCTTCGGTAAAGCAGATGTGCGCACATTCATGCGATTGTCTGTCGTGGAAGCAGGATTCAGACAGTGAAGAGCAGGCCCTGGTCGAGTTTGAAAAAGAACTCGTCGATATTACCAAGCACGCTGCGACTGCTCGATGCAGTCAGGAAATATTTGAGCCGGCTGAGCTAAGACTTGAGGACGGTAGCAGGGCATTCGCTCTCCTCTTGACGAGTGGGACCAAGCGGCTACAGAGCGGCTCAGTAGCTTATGTACGGCCCCTCAAGCGACGGTGTGAGTCCGAGGTCAAGGACGTTGAGCTGGAGGTTGCGCTAAAAGCGCATCGTTATGGCGGTCTGGTCAATGGTGAAGATTTTAAGGTAGCCGAGAGTGGCGATGTGCAAAAGTCAAGGTAGTGTTCTAGGGGGATCTAAGGGTGCAATAAAGGTATCTTTATTCAGGGGGAACTATGCTACAGAACTAGATAGAAAAGTAGACCTATTTATACTAGTTAATATCCTGTTGCAAGGAATGCTCTAGAAATATGGGCGAAATACTATGTTGCACAAAATTATTATAGTGATTTCGCTTGCATCCTTCCCGTCATGAAGAAACCTATTATCTTGTTTTTCTTGAAGCCTCAAAGACGGCAAGCGCCTCTTTAGCGTTTGCGAGCGAAGATTTTGTTTCCCAAGTGGCTTCATCTAATGGATAGCCTTTCCAAAGAACGAGCCACTTAGGAGTTTTGCCAAACATTTTGAAGTCAATGATTTTGTCGACTTCATACTCCTCTTCTCCATCTACAAGCTCGGGGGCAGGGCGTGGTGGTAAGCGGTCGCCGAATTCACGAGGTGACTCAATATAGGGGCGAAGCAGATCGGCATTAAAGACTGGATGCTGATGCATGTCAGGCGGTAGTTCCAGCTTGTAGGCATTTTCATTGACCTTCGAAATGATCTTGTAAGGGCCTATGTACTCAGGTTCTAGTTTCTGCGACGGCCTATTTTTATGTCCCGCGACAGAGATGTTTTCCGAGCTTAAGAGCACCATGTCACCCACAGCAAACGTAGCAGGCCTGCGAGTTTTGTCCGTTTGGGCCTTTTGCCTATTCTGCGCTTCGATGATGGCATCCTGAGCTAGCGCCAAATTCATCGACTGGGTTCGAACAAAATCACTGACAGCCGGAACATTGGTATCAGGTGGCTTTAAAAGAGATCCAGGGACTAGTGGATGGTGACCATAGTTCAGAAAGAATGGGGAGAAGCCTGTCGTAGGATTGACAGAGTTGTTGTATGCGAACTCCATCATAGGCAGTAAAAGATCCCAGTCGTTTTGCTTGTACGATATGTAAGAGCGGAGCATTTCTTCTAATGTTCTGTTGGCGCGCTCTGTTTGTCCGTCTGATTGTGGATGGAAGGCAGTAGACATGTTAAGTTTGGTGCCCATGAGCTTCATCAACGTTGTCCAGAACTTGCCGGTGAAACGTGAATCTCTGTCTGACACAATTGTCCGAGGCATGCCGTGCAGTCTAAAAACATTGTCGAAAAAGAGTCGTGCAACATCAGAGGCAGTGTCGGTAGTTCGGCTAGCGCAGAAATGAACTTGCTTGGACAGTTTGTCCACAAAGACCGTAATCGCGTCAAAACCTCTGGCTGTCTTCGGAAGCTTGACAATGAAGTCCATTGTTACAGTATCCCATCGTTGGCTTGGAATTGCCAAAGGTTGGAAAAGCCCTGCAGGAGGCTTTAGTGAAGGCTTGTTACGCTGGCATTGCTCACAGGAAGCAATGTATTTTTTTATATCCCTCGCCATGCGTGGCCAAAAATATGTTCGTCGCATGCTACTGTACGTTTTATCGAATCCCAAGTGGCCTGATATAGGAGCGTCGTGAGCGTCATGCAAGAGTTGTGAACGGAGTCCGTCGTCCTTGGGTATGCAGAGGCGAGGGCCTTGTCCAGCGTTGATCCAGAGTAGACCATCCACCACGAAGTAACGATCCGAGGTAGAGGCATCCTTATACTGATGCACGAGGGGACCTAGAATTGGATCGTGTAGGTAGCAACTGGCTAGTTGTTTTCGAATGCCAGGGTCTAGATTGATATCCAAGGAGTTCAAAGTAGTAGGTGTAGCCTCCAAGTCCTTGAGGTCCGGTCTTCGTGAAAGAGCATCAGGGACGACGTTATCTTTACCAGGTTTATACCTGAATACGAAATCATACTCTTGAAGCAACTCCATCCATCTTGCTTGTCTGCGAGTCAAGTTCGGCTGGCTAGGAAAATGTTGTAGAGTGGCATGGTCGGTATAAACGACAAAGTGAGAACCATCAAGGTAGTATCGCCATGTCTTCAGAGCATGCACCACAGCCAGCAGTTCTTGTTCGTGTGTAGGATAGTTGCGTTCCGCTGGGTTGAGCTTACGTGAAGTAAAAGCTACTGGTCGTGATTCACCATTTTGGTCCGTCTGGAACAGGACAGCACCAATTGCAAAGCCTGAAGCGTCTGTTTCGACTGCTGTAGAGAGGGCAGGATCGAATATCCTAAGAACTGGTGCTGAGCTCACTGCTCTTTTCAAAGTCTCAAAGGCGTCTTGTTGAGATTTTCCCCAGTGGAATTCCTTATTGGAGCCTAACAATTGTGTGAGGGGAAGAGCAATATCAGCGTAATGAGAAATGTACTGATGGTAAAAATTAGTCAAACCAAGGAATTGCATCACATGTCGTTGGGTTGTTGGTACTGGCCATTCCCTTATTGCCTTGACAAGTCCGCCATTCGTCTTGAGTCCATCCTTGGATATGACATGGCCTAGGAACTCAGTCTCTTCCTGCATGAAGGAACACTTGGATAATTTACAATAAAGCCCAGCTTGACGCAAGAGGGAGAGTACTTGTCGGATGTGCTCTAAGTGATCTTTCTCGTTATCGGAGTAAATTAAAATATCATCGAGATACACAACAACACATTTATCAAGAAGTGGATCAAGTACGTTACGCATCATAGTCGAGAACGCTGCAGGTGCATTTGTAAGACCGAAAGGTACGACGTTAAACTCGTAGTGGCCATAGCGAGTTCGGAACGCGGTCTTGTGTTTATCATCAGGATGGACACGCATTTGATGATAGCCCGAGAGTAGATCCAGCTTGGTAAAACATTTAGCTGTTCTGAATCTGTCGATCAATTCATCGATCCGTGGTAAGGGGTACCTGTTTTTCTTTGTGATCTTGTTCAGGCCCCGATAATCAACACACATTCGAAGCGAGCCATCCTTTTTCTTCACAAAGAGGACTGGAGCACCGTATGGTGAGGTGCTCGGTGAGATTAATCCTTTTTGTAAAAGATCAGTTAGCTGCTTCTTCAGTTCATCAAGCTCAGCGATCGACAATCTGATGACAGGTCGGACAGGTGGGTCAGCATAAGGGTCAGTCTCTATACGCATGCTATCACCTCTGTCAGGGGGAAGGCCATCGGGAAGTGTTGTAGGAAAGACATCAGGGAATTCGACTTGAACGATTTGCTTGATAGAGTCCGGTAGTTCAGAACTACTGCTAGAGACAGGTACTGGAACTCGAACTTGGGCGAGGAATACAGAGGCATCAGGTTCCGAGGCAACGGTAAGGAAGTTAAGAGCAGATATGACGGAAGATCGCTGTCTAGGCTTCCTGTCGATGCCAGTGCAAGGCCACAAGACCGGGGTACCTTGGTATTCAAAATGCAGATCATTTGTTCGCCAATTGATGCGAGGGTTGATATCCGTCAGCCATGGTTTACCCAAAATTAGGTCGTATTTGGATAGAGGATAAACAATGGCGTTGATTTTATCCTGATACGCGTTGCGGGCGAGGGTGAACGTGGCTGTGTGCTGAGCAATTGTCTCGGTACCGTTGGGAAGAATGACAGGAATGGGTCTACCCTCAATTAGCGGAACATGTGTGTTCTCGCAGAAAGAGGAACTTATGACATTGCCTTCGGCCCCTCCATCTACAAGAATGCGCGCAGGTCGACCATTCACTGCTCCAATGAAAGTAAGGAGTCGGCGAGAGTTTTTATGTTTGTCATAGGTAAGGCTGAAGGATTGAAGGCGAATTTCGTTACGACAATGGGAGTGGCGATTGGATGAACTAGGGGTAGATGAATGAGTGGAAGTGAGTGAAGTGGAAACAGTGAAAGGATCAGTGGAGGGGAAAATAGGGTCGGAGAGGGGATTGTTTTTTAGCAATGAGGAATGAGTAGGGGAATGGGGATCAGGATGAGGTGAATACTTAGAGAGTAGATGTAAGGAAGTAGATGCAGTGGGAGCAATAGAGTGATCAGAAAGGGGCATGGATGTTATATTTGTGCACAAAGGATTTTTATTTGTAGTCATCAACTGTAACTGACCATGCCCTCTATTATCCAGGGCTTGAAGGCTGGGGCTAGAGGGGGCGAGGCAGGCCTGGTTTACTGCTCGCCCTCCTCTTTTCCCGACTCAGAAAGCGTATGGTCATTGTTTTCTATATTAAAGACAGAGGTGCGTTGGCATTGTTCGGCTCTATGACCTCGGTTCCGGCATCTGAAACAACGCCCCTCACGAACGCAACGTTCTCGTTCAGCTGCTGTGAGCTTGGGTAGCGAGCTTGGCTTGGAGTGGTTTCTGTTTGGTCGTTGCTGATGGAGAGAGGTGTACAGGTTGGCAACCAACATTCTCATGTTATCGAGATCCATTGGTGTAGGGCCAGAATTATTCTCATGATGGGGTGATAAGGCGTTCGGGGTAGCGGATACAGGGGTGGCATCGATGGGATGTAGAATACTGTGGACAATGGTCGCCTGCTCAATGGCATCGTCCAACGTCTCTGGCTGTCTAAGTCTTACCTGCTTGCTTGTTTCAGGCTCAAGGCCTAGCATGTATTTTTGCAAAGCAGAGTCTTTGTCGAGATTTGTAGCCAGACGTAGGTGGCTTCTAAACTTGCTCGTATATTCTGCCACACTCATCCTTCCCTGACGAAGTTTATCCAACGCTCGGCGAGCTGCATTCGCAGAATCTGGAGGGGTGAACTGACGGAGGAATGCTTTACGGAAGTCAGCCCAAGGTGTATCGAGATTCAACCCGGAATCTCTCCACCATGCCTTGGCTTCGCCATTGAGACTGAGGACAGCGTATCGAACCCATTTGGATGGCGTGAGTGTGACAATAGTGTAATACTCCTCCAGGCTGTCGACAAAGTTTAAGGCTGCAACAGCGTTAATAGCTCCTTCGTAAGGCGTAGGCTTCTGTGGCTTTAGGACCGTGGCGAGGGTTCTGGCTAGGTCATTCTCAGCGGCTTCGTTGGCTTTAGCAGTAGAGAGGGCCTGATTAAAAGCAGTAGCTATGGCTTCGCGAATGTTCAGAGGAAGATCGATGGACGAAAGGGCGTTATTCAAGTGTTCCATGGCGAGGGGTGAAATTCAATGGTAATTGTAGTTCTCTGGGTGTGGTCGTGGTTTCCTTTGCTACCAATGCAAAAGTCAAGGTAGTGTTCTAGGGGGATCTAAGGGTGCAATAAAGGTATCTTTATTCAGGGGGAACTATGCTACAGAACTAGATAGAAAAGTAGACCTATTTATACTAGTTAATATCCTGTTGCAAGGAATGCTCTAGAAATATGGGCGAAATACTATGTTGCACAAAATTATTATAGTGATTTCGCTTGCACGATGGTATTTGGCGTATGCCTTTTGGTAGCAACGGTAAGTCTCTTGCAAGGACGCTTGCTGGTCTCTTGATCCAGTCAGGCGACGCGGTGCTTCTTGCTCTCAAGGTTGAGGTGTACGGTCGCCTTCCGAGTCAGGATGCACATGGCCAAGATGTTGCCCTGCCAGGGCGTAATCCGTTCAGCGTGGTCAACTCGCGGCACGACAACGCGGACAAGGTTATGATTGGGACGCTCGGATGGAACGCCTTGGTGACACTGGCTGTTATCTTGACAAACGGTAAGGTTGTTGTGGGTCCCCACAACCCAGATTTCTATCCTCACCGAAGCTCGCACGTTTGGGTCCGAAAGAATGGAAGTGAAGACTCCTTCAACAACCTGGAGCGGCAGACACGATCCAAGTTTCACGTGCAGTCAACATTCGAGACCTATGCTGCTGCCTGCGTAGAGTTCAACTTCTACAAGACTATGCCTGCCACTTTGAAGACACTGTGGGAATACAAGATCAACGGGGTATGGTCTGGCGTCAAGGCTGCCGCTTTCGTGTTTTATCAACTGTATACCAACCATAAGCTTGTTAAGACCGAAGTGGAGAGATGTGTTGCCGATGCTTTTGCTCATAACGACAGAGGTTGTGAGATCCTTGACGCTGTTAATCGGATGCTTGCAGTGATGGTAGATGAGGAGAAGGTCCCGGTTTCCAAGGACGTTAGCAAGTGTCTTACAGAGATTGCCGGAAGGTTGCAAAGTGAGATCTCTGATGTGAACAGGGGCAAGGTGACTAAAGCGGTTGAAAAGCGGATCCGTATGATACTAGAAGAACCTACGTAGATGCCGAACCTGATAGTAAAGGCTCGTTGCTCAAAAGAAATAAATTATATCTTGACAGAGGATGATTGAAAAGATGAGCGGAATGAAAATAAAGTTAAGATGGATGCAAGGTTTGGACACACGGAAAACAAAAGTCGAAAGAGAACAAGCATTCATTTCTCTAGACCTCCTTCAGTTTTTCTAACCAGAAAAGAGAGTATCCAAGCTCACGTGGTCTAAGCATTACGACTTCAACTTCCGGAGCTTTAGACTTCTCGCGCTAATCCTAGACAAGGTTCAATCTGCGCTCCACTCCTTCAACCTTATGAAGCTTAGTTCGACACATCTAGCTCAACATATATCAAAGTCCTCATGTGTATATACAGACTACTTTTCTTTCATCGAAGCATTAAAGAAACGAAAAGACAAGAAAAAGAGTAGAAATTCCATGAAAAGGCAGGGAGATGGGCAAAAAGCAAGAATTTAGCAGGATAGGACAAGAAAAAGCAATAACAAAGTAGGAGATGACAAGAAAAAGAGTACAAAAACACAGGGAAAGACAAAGGAAGTCAAAAGAAACGACCTTGAAGCAAGCAAGCTTAGAATACAAAGGTAGCAATATTAAATTGACCAAACAAATAAATAAGGATCCAAAAAGCGAAAATAAATGGGCAATCACAATGTAATTGATGAATAGAGAGCTAAAGAGCTTAAAGACAAAGAGAGGGAAAGAGAGGTAAAGAGAGAGAAATATATAAAATAAAGACCACACAGAATGGATTAAAAAAAAAAAATGAATGCCACATGCAAACTTGAAAAGTAAAATATGTAGGCCGCGATTATGTTGAAATTCATTTTCAGATCAAATTGCCTGTGATAACGAATCGTTACTCCAACTAAAAGAAAGGTGTCTACGCTGAATGAGAAGGTGTCTAAGCTGGAGTAACGAATCGTCACTCCACGAAATAGAGAGGTTATTATGCTGGAGTAACGAATCGTTACTCCAACTAAAAGAAAGGTGTCTACGCTGAATGAGAAGGTGTCTAAGCTGGAGTAACGAATCGTCACTCCACGAAATAGAGAGGTTATTATGCTGGAGTAACGAATCGTTACTCCAACTAAAAGAAAGGTGTCTACGCTGAATGAGAAGGTGTCTAAGCTGGAGTAACGAATCGTCACTCCACGAAATAGAGAGGTTATTATGCTGGAGTAACGAATCGTTACTCCAACTAAAAGAAAGGTGTCTACGCTGAATGAGAAGGTGTCTAAGCTGGAGTAACGAATCGTCACTCCACGAAATAGAGAGGTTATTATGCTGGAGTAACGAATCGTTACTCCAACTAAAAGAAAGGTGTCTACGCTGAATGAGAAGGTGTCTAAGCTGGAGTAACGAATCGTCACTCCACGAAATAGAGAGGTTATTATGCTGGAGTAACGAATCGTTACTCCAACTAAAAGAAAGGTGTCTACGCTGAATGAGAAGGTGTCTAAGCTGGAGTAACGAATCGTCACTCCACGAAATAGAGAGGTTATTATGCTGGAGTAACGAATCGTTACTCCAACTAAAAGAAAGGTGTCTACGCTGAATGAGAAGGTGTCTAAGCTGGAGTAACGAATCGTCACTCCACGAAATAGAGAGGTTATTATGCTGGAGTAACGAATCGTTACTCCAACTAAAAGAAAGGTGTCTACGCTGAATGAGAAGGTGTCTAAGCTGGAGTAACGAATCGTCACTCCACGAAATAGAGAGGTTATTATGCTGGAGTAACGAATCGTTACTCCAACTAAAATAAAGTGGCTACGCCAGAGTAACGATTCGTTACTCCAAGTGTAAATGAATTAAAATATAGTTTGCTCTCGCTAAGTGCAAAGTCTTAGACGGGCCTTTTGCGTTGCACGTAGACAGGGTAGCAGTTATGAGGTTTTTTACTTGAAGTGGTCATTCCATTTAAACTCATATTTTATTTTATTTCTTTTATCTCACATTCATGAAGCATCAATGCTTCGCAACCCCTCTCCAGTACCCTGGCGCCTTGGCAAAGGCACACAGCTTTAATCTCTGCAAGAAATATCAAGAAAATCCTAATATGAACTTTCAGTAGTTATGTGAGTAGGTTAGTGAGTCCGAAAACGTTTAAGCATCAAAGCCTTCATATCCATGATCTCAGTCAATCCTAAAATTGATCAGCGGTGATGTTCTGCTCTAGCAATTCCAGGATCAAGACACAAAGATGTTTGCTTGTTGATCAAATAAAGCATTGCCGTCTGCATGGGATATACAGAAATGCCTTCATCAGTCCGCACTTGATAAGCTTTTTTTTTCTTGATTCTTGATTGTATTCAATTTATGCGCTAAATAATATATACATAAATATAATGCGGGTAGAAGGGGTCGTTGCAGTTAGCACTTGGACAGAGTCGATTGTATATGTATATAATTTTTAAGCCTCTGATCTCTCCATTACTGTAAACATGTGCAAGGCCATGCTGCACCAAGGCGTGCACCAGAAATGAGATGTTTTTTTTTTTTTTTTTTTTTTTGGTCTATGGTTCGACCTGTGCGACAAAAAAAAACGCAAGTAAGCAAGCAAATAGGGCGACAATCATAAAAAAAAAAATAAAAAAAACCCCCCAACGGCATAGAGCATGAAGAAATGAAAGTTTAAACGAAATCAAGAAAAGAGAGATTGCAAGAGAGAAGGATATGAGAAAGAGAAGAATATAAGAGAGAGAAGGGCACTTTAATATGATAAAGAGCCATAAACTCATTTTCACATTATCACATCCTCACATCCTCACATTCTCACATTTTTTTTAATATGCACATTTAATTAGAGACAACAGGCAAAGCACGCTGCGTGCGCGGATATTGTACCGAAAGAGGTAAATAACATTAACATGCAATAACAATAATAAACCGACATGGAGCACACAACTCATGTATTTTGTTGACTGACCATTTTCTTCCTCCTCTTCTTCTTCTTTTAGGATCATCAAAAGAGAGAAGCAATAAAGAATAACACATATACACACACATATATATATATATATATATCCATATATATAATACATACAAAGGAGAAGAAGGAAGAAACAAAGAAAAGCATTGAAACACAACCGCAACTGCCTGCAACAACAACAAACAAGTTTTTTCATTGATCGATTTTTGATCGGATTAAACAGAGAGAATGAATGAAAAATAAAAAAAAAAAAAAAAAATCGTTAGCCTTGTAAGAAAGAAAAATCATGCAAGAGCCCTGTCCAGCCCTCACCTTTCATTATTCTTTTTTTGACGTCTGTTCGTTCGCCGCCGCCCTTCGCCCCCTCCTCGTTCGCCTCCCTCCTATCCCGTTTTCTCCACATCACCACACGCCTCGCTCTAATCATTCATATTTATATACATACACGTAAAGAGCTATGCTAAAGTATCCTGATCCAACCCCCTGGGCTTTGATACAAGCTTTTTGATTCGACACATTAGCCTCTGCTTTCTCTTTCCTGCCCCCCTTACTTCTTCCTCTTCTTCCTCTTCTTCCTCTTCTTCTTTCTTTCTATTCCCTATTTCTTCTTCATAACGTTACTGACGTGTTTCATTTGTTTCCTTTTTTGTTTGCGTATTTTTCTTTTTCTTTTTCTCTGCTGTGTTGACGCGTTCAGTTTTGGATTCGCGTCTCTCTCTCTCTCTCTCTCTCTCTCTCTCTCTCTCTCTCTCTGTCTCTCTTTCCTTTTCCTTTCCCCCCCTCCATCCCCTGTCTTATAGTCCCCTACCTGTTCCCCCTTCTTTTAAAACGTTTTGATCAAAGAACAAACAAAATAAAATAAAAAAGTGGGATTATCACTTTTTATTTACTTTTTTAGAAAACAATAAAGCACAAAGCGTCTTGTCGTTATTGTTAATGTAATCATGTGAGATTATATACCCAAGACACAAATATACAGATCAATGCACATATAAATATATTATACAATATATAGCTACTGCAAGGGAGACTAGAGGAGGATTGGTAATGGTTTTAACTATAACCCTGGCATTCTTTTTATCATATGTCATAGTGACAAATACATTCATATATATATATTTATAATATATACGTGTGTCTGTGTGTCTGTGTGTGTGCGTATTATAAATATTCATCTGTTTATTCTTTTTTTTTTTATTTCGTTCTTGGTTGCATGTGTATTTACTGTATATAAATATCTACAAAATAAAAAAGACACTCGCAAGAAGGTATAGAAAGTATACAATAGTAAGAAAAGGGTCTTGATAGTCTCAATTTTTTAGTTTGTTCCGGAGTTTGAAGCACCGCCCGAGGTGCCTCCTGTGCCATCATCCTTGAATGCTGCTAGACCTGCAAGGACTGCACCCACGAGGAAGATCAGCGAGATCAGCAACCAAATAAAACCCCATCCCTGTGCAGGAAAGATCCCGTACTTTTCTGCAAACTGCTCTGCATCCGATCCATTCGACTTTCTCAACACTAGCATATCCAAGATCTCCAGTATACTGTAAATGCAGCTCATAACCCTATATATATATATATATATATATATATATATAAAAGAAAAAAAAAGGTCAACATCTCATCCATTTCCTTTAGCCCTGAATAACAACAACAATAATGGCAATAGTCCATATTTCAGTTTTAACAGTCAGAACAGCAAAATGGCTTACCCAAGGAAAAGTGTGAAATACTTTAGATATCTTCCACCATCCAACCACCACAAGAATCCCACGATGCCTGCAAAGAATAGACTGATTCCAAAGGCCAACAGGTTCCTTGCCCAGAACATCGTCAAGACCAAACAGACAATCAACATGATCGCTGCACCTTTAGAGGCCGTCACATTGAATCCACAGAACACCAAGATCCCTCCCAATAGCGAACTTCCTAAATAACCCGCAGGCAATGCTAAACATTGTGTCCTCCTGTTGCCCACATACGTTGTCAACCCTCCCAGATTAGGATCCACTGTGATCGACTTGACTTTTCCTCCGCTGACACAGGCCATACACGCGTGTCCGAATTCATGTAGTCCGATCGTCACCAACTATTTCAGAAAGAAAAATAAATTAAAAGATTAAAATTGTGTTTAGCTTATTTGTTCTCCAATGAAATAAAAAGAAATAAGTTTGATCCTTATTGGATTCATTTCCAGGCACAAATATGATTAAAGATCCCAGACCAAAAAGTAGAAGAAAAATAAGAAAAGCAAAAAACAAAAAAAAAAAAAAATGGAGTGCGGAGATGGGTTGAATCAGTGATCAGAACTCTAGCCCAAACCTCGAGGAAGGTTTAGGCTGTAGCTTTTGTTCCTGTAACGAGCTTATATATTAATAATAATATTATCACTATTGCTGTTGTCCATGTGTGTTGTCACGTACTTAATAGGGGGTGAGATAGGGAGGTTGGAGAGAGGCGATTTGAACAGAGCAATCAAGTGACTAACTGCCCATTCTCTTTTTTTTTTTAAAAAAACTTTTTTCCTTTGTCTTTGTCTGCCTCACCTTGAACGGGTATAGAAGGTGCTTCAAGATCGGCATTTGCCATAAAAGTAAAATGCCAACCATATATCCTCCACTATTATTATTAAAAAATAAAAAAATAAAAATAAAAGTTACTTCGTGTGAGTTGTTGGCCCGTTCTTTAGATCACTCTCTATATGATGATGATGATGATGATGATTACTATTATTATTATCATCATTATCATCATTATCATCATCATTATCATTGCCATTGTCATTGCCATTATTGTTGCCTCTTACATAATCCAGAGGGTAGTAACCTGCTCCTTCGTAGGCTCCAGAATATGCCCAGAATTGCCAGAGCTCTGAACAGGCGCCATTGGATGTCTTTCTTTTTCCTCTCTTTTAATTACTTGTACTTGATGAGCGATAGGTTGAAGGAGTAAATGATAATGCGATATTAAAGGTGCGCGTAAGTTTACAATGTATTAATATGCAAGGAGTAATAAGAATGGGATAGTCTGGAAGAAATAGTCAAAGAAAAAGTAATAAAAAAAAAAGTGATGAGGGTGCTTGCTGGTCTCTTGATCCAGTCAGGTGACGCGGTGCTTCTTGCTCTCAAAGTCGAGGTGCACGGTCGTCTTCCGAGTCAGGATGCACATGGCCAAGATGTTGCCCTGTCAGGGCGTAATTCATTCAGCGTGGTCAACTGGGGGCACGACAACACGGACAAGGTTATGATTGGGACGCTCGGTTGGGACGCCTTGGTGACGCTGGCTGTTGTCTTGAGAAGCGGCAAGGTTGCTGTGGGTCCCCACAACGCAGATTTCTATCCTCACCGAAGCTCGCACGTCTGGGTTCAAAAGAATGGAAGTGAAGACTTTTTCAAAAACCTGGAGCGGCAGACACGATCCAAGTTTCACGTGCAGTCAACATTCAAGATCTATGCTGCTGCCTGCGTAGGGTTCAATGTAATAGGTAGTAAAGCCAAAAGGTGGTTTTATTAATTATTACACTAACATGCAAACTAAGATCAATAGTTCATTCCATCGTTACATTTCTTTTTTTTTTTTTTTTCATTCCTAGGAACCGTATATTTATATTAAAACAATACTCGTACCTTATCCTATTAAAGCTCTCGTGTATATATATATATATATATATATGATATGTGATATTTATATAATATGGCACAAATATGTATTAAATGATCATTGGGCAAATGCCTCAAGCAATAGTGTAATGATGTATAGCATAGCATAGCATTTTGTATTTTTTCAATATTCCAAAGTCTTTATGTTGATAAAGGTACCACCATCAAAGTGTAATGAAAAATGGCAAAAAGATTTGAAATTGTTGGAAACAAATTCTGGCGAAGAACAAAAAAAAAAAGTGGATATTCTTCCCTTCCTTTCTCTATGAAGCAAGGCTTAATAAAACAAGCCTCCATTACAACAACCATTCGTATACATCTTATTCAAATCCACGCCGTATTACACACACACACAGACACACACATTATATATATATATATAATAGATTACAAAAGGGAAAGGAAAATGAAAAAGTCGTGACCATGGGCCTAAACTTATGCATGGGATCATGGATCGTGATCATATTTGGTTTTTTTTTTTTTTTTTCTTCTCCCTGTTCATATAACGTGTCCATGTTCGTCAGCAACATTCCGTCAGCTTTTTATTTTATTTTATTTTATTTTGTTATATTTTTTTAATTTTTCATGCGTACATGTTCTCTATTGTATATTATATATAAATTTATATGTGATTATATATGTGTTTATATATAACTGTTATTGTATATATAACTGTAATTGTAATCGTGATTGTAATTGTGATTGTAATTGTAATCTCAAAGTGGGTCAGTGCTGAGCTTGGACACATATGATGATAGTGGAGTCAAAAAAGGCGGAATGGGATAGACTAAGCTTTGGAGGGAAGAAGAATAACAAGAAAAAGCGTTTTTGGGCGAGAGCCCTCCAGATCAAAACAATCCTCAAAAGGCGAAGGCGTAACCGACGCACGCATTTTTTTTTTTTTTTTTTTTTTTTTTTTTTTTCGTCTCCTGTCATGATTTTTGTTTCTTACAATCCCTCTTTTCTCTCTTTCTCTCTCTCTCTCTCTCCCCCTTTGTTGTCTTTAGAGATGGTGCATGTAATGTTATGAATGATTTGTCTGTTTGTTTTCCGTGTGTACATGTACATGAAATGTTGTGATGAACCATGAATAAAAAGTCAATCAATATGCACGTTTGTTTGCCGTTGTGAGAAAAATAAAAGAAACTCGTAGCCCGTGACCTGATCAATCAAATGCAATGCAAATGGACGACATTTTGCTTATTTAGCCCTGCACCATTTTTCAAAGAAATTGTTAAAGGCAGGGGATGAATGACAAAAAAAAAAAAAAAAAAAAAAACGCAAGGTATATATATATATATATATATATATATATATATGTATATAGTCTTTTAGAGGAACGGGAAACCAGATCTTTTTTTTTTTTTTTTTTTTTTTTTTTGCAAGTGTGCGTGATGTGATCCAGAGGGAAATTACGTGTGTAGATCTATATGAATGTCTATTTGTGGTCGAGACCAGAAAGAATATTTAAAAGAATATGATTTGTATCTATATCAAATCCTATAGCAAGGAAGTAACAAAGAGAGGTACACGCCGGAAAGCTTCTTTTTCATAAACGAACGCGATCAAGAAGGAGGAAAAAAAGATGTAAGCATAGAAGGTTATTCAAGATGGATGAGATCAGTTTATATTCTTTCTTTTTCATTCATTCCTCCATTCATTTCATCGATCTTTCTTGAACGATAACAATATACTCAGTATATATACTGTAGATAGATAGATATGGTAATGTGTTTTTTTTTTTTTTTTTTTTTTTTTTTTTTTTTTTTTTTCCTTCTTATGATATGTGCTGATCAGCTTCGCTTGGATGGTTGGATGGACAAATGTTTTATTTAATTTATTTTTGAATGTGTGTGTCTAAATGTTGATGAGACTCACATGATGGACAAACATGTTTAATAAGAGCCATGGGTCCAATTTTTTCATTGTTTGACTCTGTAGTTCCATTACACACACTCTGTTAGTCTGTCTATCTCAATTCATTCTTTCTTTATGGCAATAAGAATAAAAGTTGATCGGATGCAAGGGAGCATATAATGAGAGTAATACATGTAGTAAGAGTAAAGAGTAAAGAGCAAAGAGAAAAGAGTAAAGAGTAAAGAGTAAAGAGCAAGAGCAACAGAGAGAGAAAATGCATATACAAATACAGCGTGAATGGAGAGAGAAAGAGAAAAGCAAAAGTCGTGAGCATAAGACATAACAATAAGAGTGATTTTCATTTACATAAATATTACATTTGCAATTACATATATATATAAAGTATAGATGAATAGAATCAATAATCAATACAAATATGAACGGAATAGTGTGATAAATGTACCTGTGCAAGTATATAAATATGCAAATAGATTAGTGGATTGAATTAAAAGTGTCAGCAGATCCAAGGCTCATGATTCGAATGACAATTATCGCCATTGATTCGATTGAATGGCCTATTGTATCAAATAGCATATTATATATATATATAGTATGGTGTATTGTATATAAATATATAATATACAGCATATATATATATATATAATTTCTTAAATCTTTAAATTCAAACATGTTTAGGAATCGACCACTCAACTGCCAGACTTTCATGGGTACAATAAAAAGACCATGACAAACGGATCTCGGGGGCTTTTGGTCTATGCCGCCATTGGAAAGAAAAGGGTCAAAGTTTAAAAAAGAAAAAGGCGATCAACAGTCGAATGGAAAAGGGAAAAGAAAAAAAAAAAAAAAAAAAAGGAAGGGGGTCGGAGACAAGAGAGACAGACATTTATACAGAATTATACAGACTTGGATGACGATGATGATGAACCTCCTTTGCTGCCCCCATTAACTTTTTTTTTTTTTTTTATTTTATTTAAACGTTGATTCAATCTGGGATGTGGTTCAACCGTAGTTTCTGCCAAGACCCTGTTGTCTGATCTGTCGCTTTTGCTTTTGTATTTGTATTTGTATTTGTATTTGTATTTGCAACACATTGCTTGATAGGATGATGACGATGATGACAATGATATATACCTTTTCCTTTTTCTTTTTTCTTTTTTCTTTCTGATCTGCACGAACAAGCATTTGTTTTAAATTGTCAAATAAAAATAAAAAGGGACCCGCAGCGGGAAAGATGACTCCACAGAGCTGGGGCCCTTTAAACTTGTCTTTCTCTATCCCTCCTTTCCTCCTTTCCCCAATGCATGTCTTCATGTATTCATGTATTGTATATAAATATATATATATATTTTTTCATTCAACCTACATTGACTCTATATCTCTTTCTGATCAAAAAAGAAAAAGAAAAAGTAAAGGTAAAAAGAAAAAAAAAAAAAAAAAGTCGGTAGAGTGAGCATTTTACGAATTGCGGAATGTAATAATATAAAAAAAAAAAAAAAAAAAAAAAACCTGTGCTGATGAAGAGGTTGATCAGGGTTTTTGAAAAGCTTCCCATATCCATTTCATTTCACTACTGTACATGTACATGTTACATGTAGAACAAGAACAAGAACAAGAACAAGAACGAAAGAAAAGAAAAAGAAACTCATGATCTGGACGAATCTGCTGGATCGATTCAACAACAAAAAAAAACAATCAAAAAGCCGACTTTAGTTTACCCTTTGATCTGTTCTCTCCCCTCACTTTTTCTTTTTATTGTTACGCCAGCTTCAACCCATTTAAACCATTTCAAAACCTGCTTTGTCTTGTGGAAATTCGCTCTTCTTTTCTTCTTTATTCCTTCCTTTGATTCCTCTCCTTTCCCCTTCCTTCTTCCCCTGCCACCTTTTTATTTTTTTTTATTCTTTTTTTTATTTTTTTTTATTCTTTTATAAACCCCCTTACCCCAAGCTCTTTATAAATATATATAAATATATATATATTTTATTGTTTTATAATATTTTCTCAGCCATCCGTTCGTGATCTCACTCTCTTTCATCATCACGCAACCCTTCCCCCCCTTCTTCTCTCTCTTTTCTTTTCTTTTCTTTTCTTTTTTCTTTTTATTCTCACACAACTCTTTTCTTTTTTCTTCTTTCACAAGCACCGTTAGCAGACAGCGTTGTTCTTTTTATCTACTCTACTGCCACGCTGCTCATACTTCTTGCTATCCTCGGTTGCGTGTTTTATTTTATTCCTTCTCCTCACTCTCACAGTTATCCTTTTTAAATCCTTTTTCTTTCTTTCTTTTTTCTTCACTTTGAGCAGATCTTGGTAAGTTTTTTCTGTCCGTCTGCTGATCTTTTTTATCTTTTTTTTTTTTTTTTTAAAAAAAAAAAAAAAAAAAAAGACAACAGCCATTCCCTACTCTCCTTTACTCTATCGATACTATTACTCTTACAGTTCCCCCTTTCAAAGTACGTGTTCAACATAACAAGAGTTGCAACCACGTCTCACACCTCAGACCTCACACCTCCCGCAGAAGCAGTCAACAACAGTCCCTGGTCATCGACTCTTAAACTCTCTTTTTTTTTTTTTTTTTTTTTTTTTTTTTTTAACTGCTTCGCCATCTGTGTGAACAACAAGTCATTCTCACTCCTTGCCACCAAAAACAAAAAGAAAAAAGACATGCATAATATTCTTTATACACATGAACAATGAAGAATGGAGAATGGCGGATGAAAAGAAACCAAAAAAAAGAGAGCCTACATCATCATTTATTATGCAGAATGAATCAAACATTAGTTCTTTGTAACATCAGTTTTTTTTTTTTTTTTTTTTTTTTTCTCCCTTAGTCTATATGTTTTATTAAAGTATTCAGCAGTCCCTTTGTCGTTTTTTTTTTTTATTTTTTTTTTTAATATGTGCCTGAAGTGTGTATTTAGAAGAGTGATCAGTCAAGTTGAATACCTTCTTTTTCCTTTCACACAGACCATTGACGCATTTTTACGGATTCAGCAATGTCATATTGATTTGTGCGATCACTCCGCCGCAGCTCATCCTGTTGACTGCTTTTTTTGATTTTAAATTTAATTTGAATTTGAATTTGGATTTGGATTTGGATTTGAAAAGAGATTGGCCACTCCTTTTAATCACGCTTTTTTCTTTTTTTTTTTTTTTTTTTTTTTTGATTAGAGAGAACCCAAAAGTAAAATTGTTCTTGATCAACTTTGATAGTTTGTATCTCCCTTTTCGATCTCTCTCTCTCTCTCTCTCTCTCTCTCTCTCTCTCTCTCTCATATCCTTTTCTATCCTTCACCTATTTTTGTTTTTATTTCTATTTCTATTTCTATTTCTATTTCTACATTGTCTTCATCTCTATTTCGATATTGTTATTATTGTTATTGTTATAATTTCTTCTTCTTTTTTCATTGTTTTTGTATTGTATCATACTGCACTTGTACATGTTTGTGATGGTGTGATTGGTCTTGGCTATTGTATGTAAAAATACAATAATGGCTCTTTTTGTTTTTATTTTATTTTATATTGAATTGAATTCATTTTAGTTTAAAAAAAAGAAAAAGAAAAAAGAGTCGAATATTGTTTGCTCCTCCCATGGTGTTTGAAGGACGAGAACCTGTATAAGTGTTGATGAATGATTGTAAAATGATTGTTTATTTTATTTTATTTTTTTCCCTTGTATATTATATGTATATATATTTACACATCATATCTCATATCCCAAATGCAACAATGGATGATAATGGAGACATGTTTTTGTCCATTTGTGGATGTCCATTTGATGGACATGTCTCTGTGATTGTCTAAATGCTTTGTGGGCTGTGCCTTTTAAGAGAATTTTGCCTGTCAAAGAATTGAGATTTGAGGAAATATACGAATCAAATCAAATCAAATCAAATCAAATCGAATCGAGATTGAGAGTTAGAAACAGAAAAGAGAATCTGGATAGGAAACCATGAAAGGGACAGCCTTTTTTTTTCCTTTTCCTTTTCCTTTTCCTTTTCCTTTTCCTTTTCCTTTTCCTTTTCCTTTTTTGTTATATGTGATGCGTGTGTGTGGATGGATGAATGTGAAGATGTGAAGGTGTGAAGGTGTGAAGGTGTGAAGGCGTGAAGGCGTGCCCTTTTTTGGTGGCAGTACGATCATCATCTACATCATCCTTCTCGTCTCTCATTAAATGTTTCTCCTCTTTCTTCTGGTGTCTTTTTATTTTTTATTTTTTATTTTTTATTTTTTTCCTTCTTTTGCATAAGCAAAAAGTAAAACCTGAAGAGTATTTTTATTTATTTCCACCTTTATCCCCCTTCCATCCCCTCCTCTCTTTTTCCCTCTTTTTCTTTCTCCTCTCTCTCTCTCTCTCTTTTTTTATACTTTTGATTGTCTTCTATCCCACTGCTAACCTTTTGCTTTCTAATCATTTCTTTTTTTATTGAATGTAGGCTTTGTTGTCGTTCATCGTCGTTCAACCTTTTTTAAATTGTCCGCGCGATCTTATCCCTCCCCTGATCTGTTTTCAGCGTCCGCCGCCCTTTTTTTTTATTTTATTTCTATTACTACAGCAAACTATTATATATACAACTATAACAACTATAACAACTATAACAACCATAACAACAAACAACAAAACGATTACTACAACGAACGACTACGGAATCCTAGCATCGGACGGACCTATCCGTTTCAGCCCATCGGTTGGCTCATTTTTAGTATTCGACAGAAAATCTCCCTCAACTGTGTTTCCTTTCTTATTTCTTTGTGTAATATTACAGAATCATATTCCTAAAACCAAAAGGTAAGACAAAAAAAAGAAAGAAAGAAAGAAAAAAAAAAAAAAAAAAAAAAAAAGACGCGCCTTTCCTTGACTGACTCCTCAAATCAGATGGGAAAAACAAGAATAGTTTGTAAAGGAAATTCAAATGAGAACCTATTGGCACAATCAACTGAATTTGGTTGGGGAGTGCATAAGAATGGAGTGGGAAATGGGACCGAGAATGAATACAATGCTTCTTTATAAAGACTATTTATTATACGAAGGGAAAAAAGAAAAGTAGAAATAATAAGCATAAAGATCGAGAATCATCAAATGCCCCAGGCGCATGACGCTATCCATCATGCCACGAGAACCCAAGTAGCACGTCAAACAAAAAAAAAAAAAAAAAAAAAAAAAAAAGAGAGAGACAAAAAAGGGGGGTTGGTAGTGGTTAACCTGCACAGAGGAGAAAAAAAAAAAAAAACGGCAGACATACTTTCCTTTCAATCAATGTCTTTTTGTGTCCAGCCCTGATCTGTCTTGTTGATCAGCTAAACAACAATAACAACAACAAATGCAACTCGGAAAGAGAGCAATGCAACAAAGAACTAAAAGTATTTGTGTGTGTATGTCAAGGAGTTGTTAGTGAACATTTTGGACATTTGGGCAATGGCCAATCTTTTTTTTTTTTTTTTTTTTTGTTGTTAAAAGAGTATCAGGCCCAGTCTGTTATTTCTCTCTTTTCTTTTCTTTTTTCTTTTTTTTGCGACATTCTACCATAATACTGATCATCTTTACTCTTTCTCTTCTCTTTTCTTTCCTTCCCTTCTCTTCCCTTCCCTTTCCTTCCCTTCCCTTCCCTTCCTTCTTTCCCTTCATTCCTTCCTTTCTGCCCTTCCTTCCCGTCCTTTTTCCTTGCTTCATATCCATTTCCGTTTCCATCTCCATCTCCATTTCCATTTCCACTATATTCTTTTTCCTTTCCTTCTCCTTCGACTCCCTTTCTTCTGATTGTTTCTGATCTCCCTCTTCCAAATCCAGCAAACCATCTCGTCTTTTTGGTTTCTTCCATCCAACCATTCAGATAGCACATCCATCCCACGACCCACACATGTCCAATACAAATCTTGCAGTGCCCCCCATGGTCCCTGCGGCATCCACCCATCACAACGCACCTTCCCGGCGGATGCGCTTTAGTCTAAGCTCACTACAGAGCCCTTCCTCTGATGGCAGCGCTCACTTGACACAACGAGACATCGAGGCCCTACAACGAAAAGGTCTCCTCCGCACTACTGCCATCGCTTCCACCCTCGTCGCTACAACAGATTCCGTTACTGCATCTCCATCATCAATATCCACCTCCAAGCACACACAGGCCCTTGAAAAGTCAAGTCCCACATCAGGCGCCCCGTCCGCTTCCTCAAACACAACAAGGACCCCAACGATCTCCGAACAGCTCTTCTGCCCCAAACCTCCCCTCCCCATCGCTGCAAGGGTCGCTCCCCTGGCCGCCTCCCTCAAATCAAAGCAGGCCCGGACCTCCTCCAAACAAAAAGTCTCCAAGGATGAGGACCCAGCCATGATCATCCATCTCAAAGAACGCCCTCTTCCTGCATACCACCATGGCATCATCGAAGACACCTGCTCACATCTACACGTCAATAACCCAAACATTCGACGGCATTCAGACTCCTCCACTCCCTTGGTCTCCTCCACAAACTCCTCTACCAGCACCAGTCCCTTACCGGAGGATACCCTGGCTCTCGACCACATCCGCCGTGCCTCCATCGCCACTGCCTCCCCCGTCGTCCCCTCGCCCCTGGGCGGCCGAACAGTTCTCTACAAGGCCTCCTATGCCCACACCTTACTCTCCCTACCCTCCAAGACTGCCTATCCTTCAACAGCCCAGGACGACCTCAGTACCGGTCCCACTGCCGAGATGAACAGCTTCAAGTTCCCTGCAGAGGAGACCCGGTCCAAGACCCCGACGTCCCCTGCTCTGACGCCCTCTACCGCAGCCCTCTCCCCAACGATGCTCTACCGATCCAAGCGCAAGAGCAGTATCCCCATGCGATCTCCTAGCTGGAGCGACACGCAGGACGCGTCGCCTGGCGTCGTCTTCCGTCTCCCCTTCGGTACACCCCCTTTACCCTCTGCTCCCTTCCGCAAGGCCACCACGCCCTCAGCACAGACATCCTCCAGCTCAAACCCGTTGGAGGACTCAAACCATGGCGGAACTCCCCCTACAAGCTATCCCTCTCCAGCAACCTCCAGTCGGGCTGCCTCCGCATCCGGGCCTTCGGAGGCCCAGGAATCTCAAGATCTGCCAGCTATCCGCTTCGACACCCCGCCCTCACCCGCTAACCGATCTGGCTTGGGTATTCAGGTCCAAGATTCATTTTCAGAGCCAGGGGCCACCCATCCCTTAGAATCATCATCCTCTCTCATCTCTGCAACCATCCGTACCGCAACTTCTTCGTCTTCATCATCATCTCAACGCCCGATCACCTTTAGAGAGGAGGACTCGAGCATGTCCATTGGTGATCTCATCGTTGCAGAACAGATCTCGGCTGCAAGCAGGTTCGAGGATCGATCGACAACAGGATTAGCAGGCATGGACCACCTTCCTTCTCAACATAACAGCATCTCCATGCCCACCCCACCTTTGACATCCAAAGTATTGCCTATGAGGACCATGGAGGTCAACTCGGATCGTTCATCTAGTCCTAGAACCAATCCAAACGAAGGCACCAATTTGAACTCTCCACCAACCCCGTTCACTCCCGGTCCAGGGTTCACTGCTAGGTAAGGTTATGAGGAAGAGAAGAGGAGGGACATGTGCCATGTGCCCATGTGCCATGTGCCATGTGTGTGTATATACATATTATCCTATGGTCAATTATGTGGTTTTTCTTTTTTATTATTTTATTATTTTATTACTTTATTACCTTATTGTTATTATTATTATTATTATTATTATTATTATTATTATTATTATTATTATTATTATTATTATTATTATTTTCTTCCCTTCCTCCTCTTCATCTCTGCTTTGCTCAAAATAGAATGTAACATCCATCTCTGTTTCTTCTTTTTTATTTTATATAGCCGAGGAGCTATTGCGAGCAGCTCACAAAACCCCTTCGACATTGTCCGTGCTAGTATGGAGCAAGCAGTAGAGAAAGCTCAGGAAACAAATTCGACCACAGAAACGGCAATGGAGCTAGATCAGGAAGACCGTGGCTCACGAGAGAACTCGGTTCGGTCTGATTCTGTCCCTGAAAAGGATGAAGATCAGGATCATAAAGAAGGAGACTCGCTTTTGCTCCCTCTCTGGGCTCAACGTCAGAACCACATCCGCCGTCAGTCTTTGATCCCCCGTCCTGAGCTAGATTTTGTCAAGGGATCGGGCATTCTTCCTCCTGCCAACAAAAGCTTGGTCACACCAGGAGGCGCCAAGATCTTGAGCTATCCTGTCTTAATTTCTGATATGGTCCACGTTGCCTTGGATGAGTTGCAGGCCAAAGGTGGTATTTTAGATGGAAGTGATGTCTCAGAAGAGTCGGACGAAGATCCTGAACAACAGCACCAACAACAACAACAACAACAACAACAACAACAACAACAGCAGCAGCAACAGCAGCAGCAACAGCACCTTGCTGGAAAGGGTGCTGGAAAGGTTGGTACACGAGCAGCCAAGGCTGCAGCAGCAAAGTCGACGACCTCAAAGCGTAAAAGAAATGCGCTTGGTAAGAGACGCGGTTCGGCTACGGGCACCAAGGCTCAATCACATGCTGGCGACGACGACTATCGTAGCGGAGATGATTATGTGGATGAGCAGGAGGGGCTCGAAGTGAATGAACAACAGGGTTACATGACACAACACAAGCGACGTCGTATGAACAGCGCCAAACAACACGCCCCGGCGAATGATGCTTCAACGATGGCACCCACCCGATTGATCCCAGAACGCCAGGGACATTCGATCTACCGACGACGGGGCAGTAATACCGCAGGACGTTCAATCTCGCCATCAAATTCCCCTCGGATGGCTAGTAATACATCTTCATCTTTGCGCAAGGGTCTTGGATCACCTGTTGATCTTGATCGGACTTGTTATATCTACGAGGAGGATATTGAGGAGGAAGGTGATGAAGATGTGATGATGAATGAGGATGTTGTCAATGTCGATGATGAAGATGAGGTCCATCGTCAACATCATTATTATCATAATCAATCTCAACAACAGACTCATGGCACCCCCAAGAACCAACGTCGGGATGCTCATGGTCGTCATCCTTCGCAAGTTCCGGAGCATTTGCGGATCCCCGCTTCGGAGGTTGAGATTGCAGTGCAGCTGACTAGAGAGATTATGGAGTTGTCCAAGAAGCGAACGCAGAGGAAGGAGAGATCCAAAGGTCATCAGGGCCAGTATCAGCGTGTTCATGGACACGGGGATGGTAATGATGGCAACACCCGTCGACCATCGCTCAAGACCTTGAAGCCACTGTTGGATGCCACAATGAAGGATGAGAATCATGTTCATCATGATGTTGAGCACGAGGATGAGGTGGATAAGCGTCGTCCCTATCATTATCATCATTACCAGCAGCAGCAGCATCAACATCAACAGGAGAATGTGGTAGTTCATAAAGGAGTATCCAATTATGCTTCGTCTTCATCAGGATCAACGACGACCATTTCCAAGAAAGCTTCTAAGGCAGCAGCAGCAGCAGCAGCAGCAGCAGCAGCAGCAACGGCGGCGGCGTCGACATCTGGATCAACAGAGTCGTCGTCCACACCAAAGAAAGCCTCGAAACCCAAAGAGGGCAAGTTCACGACGAAGAAATGCGAGGCTTGTGGAGCTAGTGAGACGCCATGTTGGCGCCCGGGATACACTCCAAACTCTGCATTGTGCAATTCATGTGGGCTTCGATACAAGAAATCGAATGTGTACTGTGCCAAGATGGGATGCAAGTACATTCCACTCAAGACAGAGTATGCAGCTATGGAAGCTGAGCGGGCCAGGGCTGGACGCCTCCATCTATTGTGCCATAAGTGCAAGGGACCTGTTGCGCTTCCTGTTCCAAAGGATTAAAAAAAAAAAAAAAAAAAAAAAAAAAAAAAAACGAGGAACCCTTTTTACAACGACATTTGTTTTACTACCCACTACCTACTTTATTATTACTACATTATTGCTACTATTGCTACCATTGCTACCATTGCTATTGTTATTATTACTATTGCTACCACTATTCATTGCTGTAATTGTTATCTGTATTCAACTTGCTATTTCCCATTCCACACATATGTTTATCATTATTAAAGAATATTTATTTCCCTTTCCTTTCCCTTTCTTTATTTCGTTCCTCTCCCTTTCCTCTTTTTTTTTTATTTTATGAGAAAAAAAATAAATAAATAAATAAAAATAATAAATATGTAAGAACGAAGAATTTGCTAAGCAAATCAGTTTGCGGAAGTGGCGGATGAAATTAAGAAACTCCCGAGGAGAGAGAAAGAAGGGAAAAAAAAAAAAACAAATAAAGCGTACACAAATGATGCTGATGTGATAAAAAAAGACCATGTTTCCAAACTCTTGGCTATTCCAAAAAAAAAAAAAAAAAAAAAAAAAAAAAGCATTGTTGCACAAAAAAAAAAAAAAAACATGCATGCATGTTATTGTATTGTCTGCCCTTCCCTTCCCTTCCCTTCCCTTTCCTACCCAACCATGGATCATGGATGTCCCCCCCCTTTTCATGCAAGATTGGACTGACAGTTTAGACTAAGTTTTTTTAGTTTAACGCGTTGTGCAAGTTGGTTTCTGAATTACGCCTAAATCTTGTTTCCCCTTGCATAAAGCAAACGACTGTTTTTTTTTTTTTTTTTTTTTTTTTTATATATATTTTATATTTCCTATCCTTCGTGTAGATAAATATGAAAAAAAAAAAAAAAAAAAAAAAATGGCAATTATTTTGTGATGTAGGTAGAATGGGATACTGATGCTGACCACCGATCCGTTTTTCTGGAATGTAGTCTTTTTCCCCAAGTTTTTATTTTTATTTTTTATTTTTCGGATTGATGGATAAATAAATAAATAAATAAATAGTAATAATAAGAAAGAAAGTATGCACATGAGCATATCTCTAAGTTTTTTTTTTTTTTTTTTTTTTTTTTCATGTTAATTTTTATTAATGCTATAATATTACAATGCTTTTTTTTTTTTTTAAAGAAAATATGAATGGATGAACGAAATGCTAGGAATGATAAAATAAAAAAAAAGTAGGATCTATCGCCCCGAAGAGATGAAAGAAAGAGACAGGAAGAGGAAAGAGAATGGGAAGGGTAGAAAGGTTGGGGAGGAGGGTGGGGGAGGGATATTTTTTCCTCTGCAAAACTCTTTCTCCAAACCCTTTTATGATATCACTTTCTTTTCACTCTTTTCACTTTTCAATTGGCTAAGGAAAAGAAAAAAAAAAAAAAAAAACTTATATTTAAAAACGACCCAGGCTTGTCTGCGCTGGATGGAATTGATTAGGAAAAGTACCGTTGTTGTTTGCGGATGGATCGACCGTGGGTGCTTTGCTGCTGCTGATACTTGCTGTTGCAGCATAAGGGGTGCAAGCACCGGTGGCTGCACTTTCCATCTGCTTCACTTTGGCACAAGCATCCCAATCTAACCAGGTCGTGCAAAGGGAGCAACGGACTGCGTCCATTGGGATCTTCTTTAAACAGTAATCGCATTCCTTTTCAGTCTCCTCCGTCGTTGAATTACGGGCCATTTGGTAGACTTTTTTTTTTTTTTTTTTTTTTTTTTTTTGTTAATAAATAAAATTAATAAATAAATTAATTAATAAATAAATAAATAAACGGAGATAATTAGTTGTTGGATCCAAAATAATTTTAAAAAACTGACGCGTTCATTGATTTTTACCTTTCACAAGAATGAAGACGCAGGCAGAGATGATAAAGAAGTTGAGGACAGTCTGGATGAAGTTACCCCAGTTCCATGTGATATTCCCAGCAGCTTTTGCCTGATCTCTAGTTGCCCACTATATAAATATACGTATACATAAGTTAAGAACAAAATGATAATAATAATAACAATAATAGTAATAATAATAGTCAGGTTCATTCCTCCCCACTTACGTCGCTCTCAGTGGAGTCCTCGTTGCGACGCAAGATGAGGAAATTCTCCTCCAAGTTCTTGCCAGAGGTCATGGCAAGGAGAGGGGTAATGATGTCGTTGACCAAACTGGTGACAATCTACAAATAGAGAGGGGGGGGGGATTTATTAAGTTAAAAAAATTAAACACATCCACATTCATTAATGTTTCAATTAATGAAACGGAGGACAAGTTAACTTTATAAAAAAAAAACTTACAGCAGTGAAGGCAGCACCGATGACAACGGCTACAGCCAGGTCAATGACGTTGCCACGATCCAGGAAGTTCCGGTAGTCATTAAAGAATGACACACCATGCTTCACACCAGGAACTTTGTTTAATCGTTTGCCCACGTGGCTGACACCCTTTTCGACTATGAGATTTTTGAATGTTCAATTACGAAGGGAGAGAAAGCGAAAGAAAGAAAGAAAAAAAAAAAAAAAAAAAAAAAAGTAGATCAGTAAGCTTGTTTTTGTTTTATCTGTTTGTTTGTTTGTTCGTTTTTTAAAGAAAAGGAAAGGATTCTTTTTACCGTGTGAGATGCCACCAGCGACACCATGGGTGATATTCTTGACAGGGTTGAAGCCACGCTTCTTCAGCTTCTCCTCCTGAATAGAATCATCGACCACATAAACAGGATCTACGGCGTTGTTGGGACTCATTATTATACTTTTGTGTGTGAAAAAAAGAAAGAACGGGAGGAAGAAAGTAATCTGTGATAGAGGCTAAAAGAGACCAAGAAAGTAGGGAAGCGATGGAATGATGGAGATAGAGAGATAGAGAGAGAGAGAGAAAGAGAAGGAAAAAGTTGATGATAGAGAAAAAGTGCAAGTATGAACCAATGCTGAAAGAAAAAAAAAAAAAAAAAAAAAAAAAAGAGAGAGAGAGAGAATATACGTGTATTTAAGGTGGATCTGAATGGATGTTTTTTTTTTTTTTTTTTTTTTTTTTCAGGTCCAAAGAAGCAAGAAGCGGAGGTAAATGATATGAAACTAAAAAAAAACCCTCAGGTAAAACTAGCATTGGAGAAGAGATTCTTTAACTGCTCAACTTGCATTTTAACGGTCAAATTGCAAAAGTTGTTTCTCTTTTTGGTCGATCACTTTCTGTCATTTTAAGTAATATGCATCTGCAGTTTGTCAGGAATATATAAAAAAATAAAATAAAAAAAGACAGGATACAAATACACACATGTTTATTTTATGCTACATATTTATTCTCGACTTTCTTTTACTCTCTTTACCTTTTTCAATGCCCGAATAACTGCGCCCATGTGCTCAACTATGTAGAGAACTTGAGTTCCAACTAGAGTCTACGTGCAGATTTTATCGATCGACCCCATGGCTCTCATTGGCTTGTGTTTGGTATAAAACCCATACCGAACGAAACGCGTCAAATGCACTCATTTCGGATCTAATTCATTTATTCTCACCCACCTTCAATTAAAAGAGAGAAAGAGGGTTCTCAAGATAACCTCTTTTTTTTTTTTTTTTTTTTTTTTTCTTAATGACATCTTTTGTTCTACCCCGAGTAATGATTATTTTTTATTTTGGAGGTTATTTGAAATCTCACGCCCGATTTTCTGTTTGGACAAGTTTCGGCAGGAACATAAAAAAACGTCGATCCAAGTCAAACTCGTTCAGCTACATTAGAAATTAAATAAAAAGGGCGATTGAAGATGGGAGGTACGGTGAATAGGCATGTTATATTTATACATATTTTTATTTTTTTAGTTTTATTTTTTATTTTTTTTTTGTTTAAAGAGTTTTTTGAAATCAGGTACTTAATGCTCGTGGGTCAAGGTTTATTCTCTACGTCTACATTTCCTACGTTCGACAGTGCAAATATATATAATGCAGTGAGACAACTCAGTAGGAGGAGAAGAAGGGAGGCGAGACGGGTAGCCCATTGGCGTCTCGGTCATTGCATTGTCATTGTCGCCGCCTATAATGAAGCAACTGCAAATAGAAAAAAAAGTAACGCAACATTTGCCATTGTTCAATAAACTGGAGAAACTGGACCCATAGTCTTTACGCAATATTTCATACGAACGTACCAAGTTCATATTCGAATACGGAAAAATAAAGATCTTTTCCGTCGCTCTTTTCCCTCCTGCTGAAAGAATATCCAAAGAACATGCACGTACACTAGGATGTATGGTCCAAGATGGGTTTCAAGTCAATAAGGATAAACCTAGGTTAAATCATCAAGTTCATTGTCATTGTTTATTATCATTATCACCATTATTAGCATCAGAAGCGCAAGTGTCAAGAGTGTTGCGACACATTCAAGACTTCTGGTACTCCATCCATCAAAATAGTGAACAACAATTCTTGAAACAAGGACTATCATGTCAAACTATAGTTACCTTGCATCCACTCAAGATCACGGTTACAGTGAGTAGGATCTACTCGGAGCAAACTATGTTAGCCATCTATCTTGCGCTAGTAGGAAATAAAAATGAATCTCTCTCTTTTCCTCTCTCTCTCTCTTCTCTTACAGTCGTCTTTTCATAAGCCTGATATGAGCAAAGAATTCATCAACTAGCAAGTGTCAACACTCAAGACATTTGTCTGATCAGTTGTGGTGGCTGATTTGTTGAGGCTGTGCTGAAAGAGCCCTTCTTCAATAGCGTGGCAAAAAAAAAAAAAAAAAAAAAAACCGTCGCACTGACATTGGACAAGTAATAAAAACAAAAACGCGCATGCTCAACTTCGCCCCCATCCCTCTTTCAATCATTCCATTACTCGCAAATGCGACTCCATCCATTTGACATTCCTGAAGTGCTTGACAAAATAGTTGCGTGCCTTGACACAGGTGATATCAAGT
The DNA here is from genome assembly GCF_002105155.1 of Lobosporangium transversale. Classification (NCBI taxonomy): domain Eukaryota; kingdom Fungi; phylum Mortierellomycota; class Mortierellomycetes; order Mortierellales; family Mortierellaceae; genus Lobosporangium; species Lobosporangium transversale. The sequence continues at coordinate 499,380 of NW_019028985.1, read as the reverse complement.
CATGCATCTATGTTTCCAAGGCTTTTCATGAGGCTTTTATACGGTTCCTATGGAAAACTATCAATGTCGACACCCCAAACTGGAGCGCCGTTGACGGCCAGACACTTGAGAAGCATAAACACTACATCGAAGAGATTTATTTTACTTACCGCTATGCAGAGCACATCTTATTATTACGTGGGTGCAGCCGTCTCCGGAAACTGGTATCTCGGCGCGACAAGTCACAACGCTTTGAGGATCTTCTGTATCGTCTTTCCAATTTGATGATTGCCAATAACTTTAAGCTTCAAGAGTGTGAAATTAACTGGGCTCATGAGAAAGGTACCTGGACCTATAGGGCTAAAGACTTTTACAATGCTGTGCTTCAGTGTCCACATCTCCGGGAACTTAAACTCCACGACTTCATTATCCACGCTGAGGAGATTGATCTGTTTTTTCGGATGTGTAGTCAACTTGAGATCTTGGAGTTGACACGTGTAGACATTCCTCAGTGGGCAGTTGGGAAACTGATAGGCAACCTTGGTGCCGACGTCGGGACTGCAGCTGGTGCGTTCGCTTTTGGATACCTCCTCGAATTGACATTGTGTGAGACTAAGGTTATTGGACCTCATCCAATCTCTGAAGCTCACAGCTTGGTAACATTTATCCAAAGTTGCCCAAACCTGAGATCACTTACTTTTTACGATGGCGCTACGGAGGACATGGTCGATTTCTGTAGAACATTGGCACCGGCTCTTGAGTCATTGCCGCATCTCGAATCCTTGATCATTCCGGAGGCTGAATTGAACGACAAGAAGTTGGCGGCTTTTCTTGGAAAGATGAATCGGCTCCGGAAGTTGCATGCATGGCAATCTGATTTTGGGCCCCTCTGTCTCGCAGAGTTACTCAAGCCAAGGGGACCATTGAATGGGGGGACAAGGTTCTGTGATATGATTGAGGACTTGTCAGCCCCCACATTTGATTTTACAGACAGAGTAATTCCGGTACTCCTGTCCAGCTGTAGGAACCTCACCTTGCTTGAAACAAGCGTGGCTAGAATTACAGATATTATTACAGGACAGGAATGGGTCTGTTCTAAGTTACAGAGACTAGAGCTCAGTCTCGTGCTTGATGTTTATAATGATGAGGAGAGAAAGGCAAAGCAACGAATCCTGTTTGAGCGTCTGGGCAAGTTAACAAAGCTCCAAGAACTTCATATAACTACTGGATACAGCTTGACATTAGATGCAGGCCTGGACAAGTTGATTAATTTGAAGCGCCTGAGATACTTGGCATTCCACCATGGAGCCCATTTCATAGGACCAGATGAAGCAGTCTGGATGGTGGAAAACTGGCCGTGTTTGGAGGAGGTTATCGGGCTCAAAGACAAGGATCCAGCCGCCGTTGGGTCAATTGCTGGTATCTTTAACCGCCGTGGAATTATTTATCATTAGGTAGCTTACTAATTCTTCATTAAAAAAAATAAAAAACAAAGGGAAAAAGTTACTGCTTTTGCGCTCAAAACCTTTTTTTTTTTTTTAAAATATCATTCAGCGCAGCACCTCGGTAGCCTATTGCAATTTGTTCAGCAAGTGGGCTCTGTCAATTTGGTTGTGTGTTAAAGCCTGCAAATATTCCTTTCCGGAAAATCCGACTCTTGGCCCCTTGCCTTGATGCAAAAGCATTAAGTTTGAGGAGAAAATACAACTAATTACCGGGATGGATCAGATCAATCCTTTGGACAAAAAATTGCTGCGCTGACACAAGGGTTAGGCTTTCTCCTACCCTATGACCGACAGCCGTGAGAAAAAATGTTTCACTTGAATAAATCAAAGTATAAAAAGCTCAACAATAACCTCAAAAAAAGACCATTCCCCACTCTCTTTCTTCCGGCTATAGTAAATACTAAAAATGATTCTCCCCAAAGAAATTTCCTATGAAGTCAAGAAGGAGTCAACCAAGTTTCAAGTCTTTTATTTCTCATTCCACGGTCTGGGTGCCTGTCCTCGCGCATTACTCTGCTTTGGAGGTGAAGGGATCCAATGGGAAAACAAGCTTACGACCATGGAGAAATGGCCTCAGGACAAGACAACGACCCCCACAGGGTACGTGCCTGTCTTGATTGAGACCGATCTCAAGACCAACACCACAATCGAGATCCCAGAATCGTTAGCGATGGAACGGTATCTGGCTGCGAAGTTTGGTCTGTTGGGCGATAATGCTCGTGAGCAGACTCTGAACGACATCTTTTATGCTCAGGCTGTGATGTTGAATACAAAGTTTGTTGACAAGGTTTTTTGGACCTTTGAGGAAGTTCGCGTCAAGAGTTTGAACCAACTCTTGGAGTCTACTCTTCCCGACTGGGTCAAGCTCTGTGAAAAACATTTGATGGAGAATGGCAATACGGGACACTTTGTTGACAATAAGGTATGAACATTAACTGTCCGAGCATCTGTCTGTACAAACACACGAAGACAAAGACAAAGACAAAGGCAAAGACAAAGACAACTATTAAATAATCCTTGTAGAGCTGCATAATCTTCAACGATCTGACCAATACTTTTTCTTTCTTTTCTATCTTCCTTCTACTGCGTCTTTATTTTTTTATTTTTATTTTTTATTTTTTTTTTTAGTTCACATTAGCCGATATTAAGACTGCGGTGGTCTTGGACACATTCTTGGGTTTAGACTCTGAGAAGGTCCTTGGCCCCATTAGTAGCCCTGGACTTTGGAAGCTCAAGGAGACTGTTGATACTCACCCAGTCTATGCTGCATGGCGTAAGTCTGAGGAGTACAAGATTTTCGATAGCGAAACTCAGGCTAGTGTTGGTACTTTGATGTCATTTAACTTGTCCAAGTCGCATATCTTTACTTGAAAGCAGGATAAGGAAGATCTATCAATTCTGCATCACACACACACACACATTAACAAGTTCATAAAAAGAAATAAAAGAAATGCAGTTGTAAATGTTATTAATGTTAAAAGTGCTACATATCTTTCTATAATATGACATGATAAGTTATTCCCCTCCTTTTACTATTTATTATTGAGCGGCTTCTGCTTCGTCCTTCGCAGCCTTCTCAGCCTCATCTTGCTGTTGCAGATTCACAAAGACTTCTTCCAATGTAGTTAATGAAAGACCCACGCTCTTGACACCCAATCGATTCGCTGCAATTTCTTGATCCAGATGTTCAAACAATCCGGGCAAAGCTGCTTTCTTATCTCTAATATACTCTTGAGCCGTACGTCCACTCCGTTGCTCCATTGTGCCGGTAGTCGGGAGCACGTAAACAATATCCGTCGATGTGTTGACATCAATTGTAGCGTCTGGGAAATGCTTCTTTACGATTTCTGTGGTCTTTGCCTCATCGAAAAGAATTGTTTGGCCCTGCTCATCAATATTTTCACTGTTATTTCCATGCCATTGGGATGAAGGTTTGGTAGGCACCTGTTGCTCTCCGTAGCCCTTAGGATGAATGTCATCACGGTCCTGATCACTCAACATCACACGTCGCTTCTCCAGACTCAAGCGGTACCCTACTCCGAATCGGTTTTTAAGGAACAGGGAGCTACCCAGGGTCTGAAGTTTTCCATGAGACAAGATCGCAATTCTGTCACTCAACGCATCTGCTTCTTCCATCGAATGGGTCGTCAATAAGATTGTCCTTCCTGCTTTAGAATCCTGCATCAATTGCCAAATACTCTTCTTTGTGTACTCATCCATGCCTGTAGTTGGTTCATCCAACAACACGACTTTGGGGTCACCCAAAAACGCCAAAGCGACCGACAGTTTACGTTTCATGCCTCCAGAGAATGTGACGACACGTTCATGTTTCTTCTCACGAAGGTAGACATCTTCCAGTAAGTGGGCCAGGTATTCATCCAGTATACTCTTTTCGATGTCTGAAGATGAAGAAGTACCATTGCTGTCTGCATTCCCATCTAGCCTTGCCCTTGTTTCAGCTGGTGTAGACTTCCGACTCACCACTCTGACTCCTTTGATCGCAGCGTACAGCTGAATGGTCTCCCATGCAGTCAACGTATCAAAGAGCACATCGTGCTGTGGACATACTCCCATTTGTTTTTGAACCTCAGCCAGTGTTCTCAGGTCCATCTCCCTACGCTTGATACCTTCACTTCCAGGCATCAAATGCCCATTGACGACGATAGTTCCTGCAGTCGGGTTTAAGGCGCCCATGATCATAGAGAGAGAAGTTGTCTTGCCAGCGCCGTTATGGCCCAGGAATCCAAAGATCTCATTCCGATGGATCTCAAGATCCACTCCACTGACGACTTCCTTCTTCTGAATACCTGCCAAAGGTCCAGATGTTTTGGTGGATTTTGAAGGCGGATAAAAGATCTGGAGAAAGAGCCCAATGATAGGTAAATAATAGGCATATCCTGGAGGGGATGTAAAACTTTTTCGAAGGTTGGTGACTTGGATGACTCCGCGATCCTCAACAGGCACTCGAGTGATATCAAAGTCTTCAAACATGTCAGCATGCGCCTCATGTCCACCTTGATGCTGCTGTTGTTGAAGAGCATTTTGGCGAGCAGATGGGGCTCGAGGCATAACCACATTCGGTTTGTCGGCTGCACGTTCGTATTGACCAATCCCCCAGTAGCTGCGCCTTAAAAAGAAGTCAAATGGGAGAGCACTTCCATACTCTCCTGGGAAGACAGCGTCCATATACCAGGCCAAGAAGTAGAACAAAACACAATCCAGAGCCATCATCCACAATGCTTTGCCACATGGTCCAGAAGCCAGATTGTCGAATGTGACGCCTCCTAATGCTGCCTCTACGCCTGTGATGTAGTTGATGGCTCGCCCAAGGGCCACAGAAGGGATCAAGAAGATCAAAGTTTCAGTTGTGGGATCTACAGCTCCTCGACCATAGACAAGTGCACTACATATACCATAAGACCCCACTGTGAGCCCGAGAAGCAAAAAATTGACCGTGTTGGTTTTTTTGGGGTCTTGAACGAGGACTGAGGCAATGGTGCCTATTGCGGTTACATTGAAGGAGAAGAGGATGAGGAGCAAGTAGACTATGAAGGCGTTGGTGCGGGTGAAAATTCGGCCGACAAAGAGGATGAAGAGCATTAATGCGCAAGTGACCAAGTTCTGGATGCTAATTATATAGGAGAGGCAATATACAACCGAGCTCTTTAGACCTCTCATTCTCATATTCAGGATGAGGACATTCAATAATAGCGATGAAAAGAATAGAATAGAAAAGAAAAGAAAAGAAAAAAAAAAGACGATTCATGGGGGGTATCACTTACTTTTGCATGAGCCAAATGGAAGCAAGATATGCATTGGAATTAAGACCCATCATAGACATGGTGGATCTGATACGCTTACTCTTCTCTACCACAAGGATATCAAGGACACCAAGCCAGACAGCCTGAAAACAAAAGATGACATAAAATGCATTTAGAGCAGAGTTGATCGAGGTACCCAGTCCCACAAAGTTGGCGTACGAAATGAATGTGCGCCCTGCGCCTGTTATGCCTATGCCTGGGTCGCCTGCACTTTTCAAAGGGAGAGGAGAAGATAGTGGGGGTTTATTGTTGGCTTTGCGATGCAAGTTGATTGCAGCACGTTCGATATAGGCCTGTGCTGTGGCAAAGCGGGAGCTGACATACTCATGCTTAGCATGAGCAGTGTGATTGGCCATGATTGTGTAGCGGTAGGTGAAAGTGGGATCATTTGTCCCTGAAGAAGGAGGCGGTGCTACTGTTGTCAAGTTAGTGGATGGTGTCACAAAGATAACGCCAACAACAAAGTTGACTGGAGAGACATCATAGGCAGTACTCATGGCCTGCTCGCTCTCGAAATACTTTGGTACAACCGATTGGGGTTCCGAAGCAGCGAAGAAGCTAGAGAGCTCGGTGATGATGGGATCTGTGCTAGGGACGCCAGTATATCCAAAATAGGTGCAGTCTGTTGTAGACTTGCAAGTGTCATGAGAGAGGTACGGGAGAGCCTTAACAGCCATATCTGGAGAAGGTTGAGCAAATAGATTAAGAGTATGTAGTGTGCTCAACATGTGTAAGTATAGAGATCAACATTTTCGTTGGAACGTACAGCAAGGAGGATTTTTTCTGCTCTTTGTAGTGATAAGCATATGGGTGAATGATCAAGTAGATGAGGTGATTAAGGGAAAACATATGGAGGTACTCACGATTTGAAGCATCTTTAGCAGAGAGGTGCAGGAAAACAAGGACGAGCATCATCCAAACCGGCTGGAAGACTGCATTACTACAAAGATAAAAAAAAAAAAGGGGGAGATGAGGCAGTGCACAGATTTTGTGAATTAGGAACCAAAGCATTTAGCCACACTTTAATTTTGACATTCTCCCTTCTGTGAAGAGTGAGCCATACATTGTTTGTGCAAGATCCCTGATTCTGACTTTGAAGTTCTTGACGGTCAGAGCACGGAGCTGCTTTAAGCTAGATGGTTCTGAGAGAACATTGAATTCCATTTGTGCGGTTGAACGAGAGGTTCCACCTAACCCCGCTGCAACCACTTTTGCATTTTTTGTTGTGGATGAAGACATAGGGCCACTAGTGCTGCTTGTATTGTGATGTTGATAAACATTACCCATCAATGGGTGCACAGCCTCGTTCTGTGACGGAGAGTAGAGTTCCTTTAGAGAATGAGTTTCCGAATTGTTGGAGGACGATGCTGAGCGACGGAAGACGTCCATGCAATTAAGAGTTATTGTTCAATGTATCCCTCAATACAAAAAAAAAAAAGTGTAACGAAAGAAGAGTGGAAAAGTAAAATGAAAGATGAAACAAGAATAAGGCAGATCAGAAGCAAGGATAAAGGTGAGACGGAAAAAAGAGAGGAGAGCGGAGAAGAGAGAAGAGAAGAGGTAAGAAATGTTGGTTTCGCGCTTATTTGAGATAGAGCCGCTTGTTTGTTTATACTTTGTCCGAGAGAGAGGGAGGGAAGGATGGTGGGGGGGAATGAGAATTACTTGCTCCTATTTATACAAACAAAGTAAGCTTTGCGTTGGTATGCCCCAATTGCATTATTTCGAAAAGAGACGCCGTATTCGTTCCAACAAGGACAAGAGCATCAAAATCAATAGCCAATCTTGATTATCTCTCAGCCTCACAGTACAAAAAAAACTCAGTCCTCCGAATGTTAGTAGTCTCCGAGGGAGTATCAAATGAATGATGACAATATTCGTTCCTAGTCCAAAGTCGCCATCTTCGCCAAGCAAAAAAGATCTCAACGGCTAAAAAGGGAAATGGCTTTTGTGTCTGTTCTTTTTTGGATCGACGCTCATAGCAGAAGCTGGGCTGAAGTCACAAGTCGAAAGTCGACACACGTATACACTCGGATGCTCACATAATATACGTTCTACAGACATATACCGTACTTAAAAAATGAAGACGTGAAAAGAGACGTAGGTTGGAACACATCTAGGAACAACGTCAACACAAAGCGGCGCTGTTATACTAGTATGGCATCAGAAAAATACAGAAGCTGAAAAAAGACGCCACGCAAAAGTCGAAGATGGCCAATATGGGAAGTGTTTGTTTATGTGGAATCCTTGAATTAAGAGAAGGGCTCTTTACTACAGATGAAATCTGCGTTCAATGTGCCTTCAAAAGATTAGCATTAGGTGAAGTCGTTTACAGAAGAAGCTATGTTGCGTTCAGTTGGTGTTGGCCCAGGCTCGGCTACCCGCTTTCTTGCAACAAAGAATCTTGCAAGAGCCATTAAATTATTACGGCTTCCAGACCTTCCTTTACTCAGTATCGTAGATTGTGTTCCAACCAGGACAAACAAGCCCGATTCCTCTGATCTGCTCGGTCACTTCCTCGGTGATATCAATTCCTTACAGTTGCTTCTTTGATTTTAAGCCCAGAGCTCTGGGCGACCAATAAACACCTTCCCTTATTTCCTTCAGCCAATCAATTACCACTGACGTATAAAAGTGATCCTATATTGCCGTATTTGTCTAACTTTCTTGCCCTTGCTTGTCCTGCTGCAGAGATTAGAAACAAACAGCTCTGCTTCTACAATCAAACCCATTTCCTCGACTATAGACAATCACCATGGCTGACGGTAAGCAAACCATTGCTATAATTTCTATAATGTCATCATACAAATTCATTCCAATCTAACAATTAGCACTATTTTAAACAAAATCTTTTCACTCTCATTCTTAAAAAAAAAAAAAAAAAAAAAAAAAAGCAGACATTAGCGCACAGATCAAGGCAGAGAAAGAGAAGAGAGACAAGTCAACACAGCGTGAGGACACACGCGTGTCGCTAACTGGTGGTGTTGGATATGATCAGGATATTTACGACGCGGGTGATAAATTTGCGGGCTATTCAACTGAGTTGCCTATGGATGAAGAAGAGGAAGAGGATGAGCTTTCAAAAAGGATGGCGCAGCAGAATAGCAAGAAACTCTCTTCATACTCAGCGCCCAAGGAGGCTTTTGCACATCTTGCCTCTGTAGACGATGATGATACGGACCCATTTGCTGGGAGGAAAGAATCACAACGGATTATTGACAGGGAGGGCGATTATCACAAGAGACGTCTGAACAGAGTGCTCTCACCGTCTAGACAGGATCCCTTCAGTAATAAGGATAGTGATGCTAATGGATCAGAGGCTAGATCATATGCTGAGATTATGAAAGAGACAGAACTGGAAAAGGAACAACAGCGGGTCATGCATCTTATCGCGGAAAAAAAGAAGGAGGCACAAAAAGCGACCGGACTGGAAGCTCCACCTCCACCTACACCCACTGGACGGAAAAGACGTTGGGATGTTGCTACTCCTGTTGTAGCGCCTGCCGCTACCAAATCGTCGTGGGATGAGCCTGATGACCATGTAGCTGTACCGTCAAATCGATGGGAGGAAACTCCCAAGGTTGAAGGCAAGAAACGCAATCGTTGGGATGAGACTCCTGTTGTTAACGCCGGTGCATCATGGGATGCAACGCCAAAGGTATCTGGAGCCGCTGAAACACCTGTGGCTAAGCGATCCAGATGGGACGAAACACCTGTAGCACCTTCAGGGATGTTTAGTGCAACACCTATGGCGGGCGGGCTTGGCATGGTCACACCTAACATTACAGTTCCAATGACGCCCGAAGCAATGAACGCACAGCGCTGGGAACATGAAATTGATATGCGCAATCGACCTTTATCGGATGAGGAGCTGGATGCCATGTTCCCTACTACTGGGTACAAGATCCTTGAGCCGCCAGCAAACTATCAGCCCATCCGTACGCCTGCCCGCAAGCTCATGGCGACACCTACACCATATGCAGGCGGGTTCATGATGCAGGACGAGAACATGAAGCAAAACTATGGTATTTCGCCCGCAGAAATTGAGGTCCCAGGAGGCAGTAACCTGCCATTCTTTAAACAGGAAGATATGCAACACTTTGGGAAACTGTTGGACGAGAAGGATGAGTCCTCCATGTCGGCTGAGGATATCAAGGAGCGCAAGATTATGCGACTTTTGCTCAAGATTAAGAACGGAACACCACCCATGCGTAAAGCAGCCCTCAGAACCATCACGGATAAGGCACGCGATTTTGGTGCAGGACCACTTTTCAACCAGATCTTGCCTTTGCTCATGTCACCTACGTTGGAAGATCAGGAGCGCCATTTGCTGGTAAAGGTTATTGATAGGATTTTGTACAAATTGGATGATCTTGTTCGTCCATTTGTGCATAAGATCTTGGTTGTGATTGAGCCCTTGTTGATTGATGAAGATTACTATGCTCGTGTTGAGGGTCGAGAGATTATCAGCAACTTGAGTAAGGCAGCAGGATTAACAACTATGATTGCCACCATGCGCCCTGATATCGATCATGCGGATGAATATGTTCGAAATACAACAGCACGTGCATTTTCAGTGGTTGCATCAGCTCTCGGTATCCCAACGCTTCTTCCTTTCTTGAAGGCTGTCTGTAACAGCAAGAAATCATGGCAAGCTCGACACACAGGTATCAAAATTGTACAGCAGATTGCTATCCTGCTTGGATGTGCCATTCTCCCTCATCTCAAGAATTTAGTCGATACCATAGCCAAGGGTTTGGAGGTAAAAAAAAAAAAAAAAAGGTGTGATATTGGAATATTGCAAGATTTGTATAGCAGGGTTATTAACTTTATTTATCATTTCTTATTTTTTATTTATTTTGATATATCGTAGGATGAACAACAAAAAGTTAGGACTATTACATCGCTTGCTATTGCAGCATTAGCAGAAGCGGCACATCCCTATGGTATTGAATCGTTTGACTCTGTACTGGCGCCCCTTTGGTCTGGTACACGCAAGCACAGAGGCAAGGGTCTCGCTGCATTTCTAAAAGCGATTGGTTATATCATTCCGTTGATGGACGTTGAGTATGCCAACTACCATACCAAGGAGGTTATGCCTATTCTGATTAGAGAGTTCCAGTCACCGGATGAGGAAATGAAGAAGATTGTACTGAAGGTTGTTAAACAATGTGCGGGCACAGACGGAGTTACTCCTCAGTATATTAAAGAGGAGATCTTGCCAGAGTTCTTCAAGAACTTTTGGGTGCGCCGTATGGCCCTGGATCGCAGGAACTACAAGCAGCTGGTTGAGACAACCGTTGAGTTGGCACAGAAAGTTGGTGTGACAGAGATTGTTTCCAGGATTGTGGACGACTTGAAAGATGAATCGGAGCCCTATCGTAAGATGGTCATGGAGACAATCGAAAAGGTTATCTCACAGTTGGGCGCTGCGGATATTGATGGACGTCTTGAAGAGACTTTGATTGATGGTATCCTGTATGCATTCCAGGAGCAGACGGTGGAGGATATTGTGATGTTGAATGGCTTTGGAACCGTTGTCAATGCACTGGGATATCGCAGCAAGGCTTATCTTCCTCAGATCACATCCACAATTCTTTGGCGCTTGAATAACAAATCAGCTAAGGTCCGTCAACAAGCCGCTGATTTGATCTCACGTATTGCAGTGGTGATGAAGACTTGTGGAGAGGAGAAGCTGATGGGACATCTGGGCTTGGTGCTGTTTGAATATCTTGGAGAGGAATACCCAGAGGTTTTGGGATCAATTTTGGGAGCACTGAAGGCGATCGTAAACGTGATTGGTATGAGTAGTATGACACCACCGATTAAGGACTTGCTGCCGCGCCTGACACCCATTCTGAAGAACAGACACGAAAAAGTGCAGGAGAACAATATTGACTTGGTGGGTCGTATTGCAGATCGTGGAGCAGAGTATGTGAGTGCAAGAGAATGGATGCGTGTATGCTTTGAGCTACTGGATATGTTGAAGGCGCACAAGAAAGGTATTCGTCGTGCAGCAGTCAACACATTCGGTTATATCGCCAAGGCAATTGGACCACAGGATGTGTTGGCAACACTTCTTAACAATTTGAAAGTGCAAGAGCGCCAAAACCGTGTCTGTACGACTGTTGCGATTGCCATTGTTGCAGAGACATGTGCACCCTTTACAGTCCTGCCTGCGCTCATGAATGAATATCGTGTACCCGAACTCAATGTCCAGAACGGTGTTTTGAAGGTAAAAAAAAGACCCCTATTCTGACAACATTTATCCTATTGTTGTAACTAATGACCTTCATAGAGTGACAAACTAATTTTTTTATTTTTTTATTTTTTTTTTCAATTTGGGTAGTCATTGGCATGGGTGTTTGAATATATAGGAGAGATGGGAAAGGACTATATTTACGCAGTTACACCATTGCTAGAGGATGCACTCATGGATCGTGACCTCGTGCATCGTCAAACGGCTTGTACTACAGTCAAACGTAAGGATGAGACAACAAACTTTGTTTTTTTACTCCAAGATGTTTTTCTTAATTTTTATTAACTTTTTATTTGTAACTGTTTTTCTAGATATGTCACTGGGAGTTGTTGGTCTAGGATGTGAGGATGCATTACTGCATCTGTTGAACTATGTTTGGCCAAACATTTTTGAGACGTCGCCACATGTGATCAATGCTGTAATGGATGCGATTGAGGGTCTAACAGTAGCTTTGGGGCCAGGTACAATTTTACAATATGTTGTTCAAGGACTTTTCCACCCAGCAAGGAAAGTAAGGGAGATCTACTGGAAGATTTACAACAACATGTATATCCTAGCACAGGATGGTATGATCCCGTCATATCCATCGATCGATAACGATGCCACCAACAAATATGAGCGTACGGAGCTGTATTATGTCGTATAATGGTGTTAATAAATATCCAAGAAACAAAGCATAAAAAAGTATAAATAAATAATATAGACAAAAGCATCAAAGGTATCAAAAGTATATGTCAGTTATTTTGCATTGTTGTTGTACATCTTCATCCAATTGGAGCAGAGTGGCCTAGTTTTGAATGCTGTGAATGAACTTCAGTCGTTATTCGAGAAGAATAAGCCATGGGCCATGTGAAAATATACGAGTACAGGAGACTGTGGAGTGTGGAGTGTGGAGTGTAGAGTGTATGTGTAAGAGAGGAGGATATCCAAAAATCCAAACAAAGTGGCACTGCGCATGGTCTGGATGAATGATGTATTTTAGGAAAAGCGTTAGGGCGAGGGATCTAATAAACTCTCAAACTCTTTTATTTTTTTCTCGCTTCGTCAGCTTTTTCACTCTTTTACTCATGTATTAACACTTGACGACAACAGACTTTCACTTTCACTTTTCTTCATTGCCAATTGACAATTGCATCCCTTATTTTATTTTATTTTTTTGTAATCATTCAATAACCAACAATGCCAACTGATCCACCCTCAGTCCCAGCAGGTCCTACAGCTGCAGAAGGTGTAGCAGCCATGATTCCTGTGGCTAATATTACACTTGAAGATGCATTGCTCGACAACCCCAACTTCAGGGCCAATATCAAACTGTTTGAAGGCCAAGTCTACTTCATTGAGTCCTGGCTTACAGCAATGGTATATTAACGCGTGTATTAAAGGACTCTGTTGGAGAGAGGGTCTAATTTTTCTTTGTCACACATAACGGCTATAGAAACTGAAGAGACTTTTCCCTTTTATTATTTCTTTTCTACAATACAATGCAACACAGCAAAAGACAATGGCCCAGTTTACAGAAGAATGGAAACGTAAGTTTATCGTGTAGGGATGATATCCATGTTCTTTTTTTTTTTTACCTTTTGGAATATAAAACTAACCTTCAGACAAACCCTCCAAAAAAAAATGTCTTGAACTCTCTGCTTGGAAATGCCATAATGATGACATGAAATCATTTTCTTTTTTTTTTTTTTTTTTTTTAAAAAAAAAAAAAAAAAAAACAGGACTGAATGAAGTCACCTCTATCCTCAACAAGCGGGCCGAAATCCCGTTACTCTCCCAGAGCATGCTAAGTAAGGATTACATATCATAGTTACTATTATATTTTATCTGCATTGCATGCTTTGCAAATTGATCTGCACATCCTGCTGTTACTATTGTTATTCTTGGTTAGTGGTGGTGATAAAATAGGTGGGATCACACGAGCTTGTCAAGTGGTAAATTATTTTCCACGCGTCCTTGTAAAATAATAAATAATTAAAATAAAAGAATACAATCCACCGAATCATTATCTCCGCATCCACCCCTAAACGCATCAGTTGATCGCTGGACGTGAACAAAGAAAAGAAAGAAAGAGTGTGAGAGAGAGAAAGAACTCTGTCAGGACATCGATATACAACAACACCTGCTTTCCTTCTTATCCTCGTGTCTATTGTTTATGTGGTCAAAGTCATTGATATCCTAAATGGTCTTTTAGCCAACATACATAATATAATAGTAATAAAATAAATCCTCTAACAATCCCTTATCATTGGCTAGGCTCCCAATACACCATTCCAGCTATGAAACTAACTGGTGAAGCATTTCGGACAACACTGGCACTCAAGCACCAATATATCACAGAGGTGAATGAAAAAGTTCTCAAGCCGTTGGATGATTTCCTAAAGACGGATCTCAAGGATTTCAAGGATGCAAAAAAGGTCTTTGACAAGACTCTAGAAAAGTACGAGAGTAGTTTGGCAAAATATAACGGTCAAAGTCGACAGAAAGAACCCAGTGCGCTCAGAGAGGAGGCTTTTCAGCTCTATGATACACGCAAAGCCTATATCCAGGCTGCCATGGCTTGCTCAATGCTCTGTATCAAGTTTCAAGACTCTTTGGATCAACTTGTGCTCGGGGTGGTAATTTTTTATTTTTATTTTTATTTATTTATTAAAAAAAGGGGGAGAAGGAAAGTTTTCTACAGATGCCTTATCGTTTTCATTTTTTATTTTTCCTCTAGTTTCTGGATCTTATGGCTACTCAACACGACTACTTCTCAGGAAATGCTGACCACTTGGGAAGCATGGGCCTACAGGTCCTTCAGCTCAAAACCTACATGAAGGAGCATAAAGAAGCAAGTAAAGTAATGATTCAGGAACTAGAACAGACAAAGGAACGATACACAGCTGATGCTATCGAATATTGGAAACCAAGTCGATCACTTAAATGTTATTCCAATAACGCTCCTCCTCCACCTCAAAAATTGGTATCGACAATCGGACATGCTGCATTGGGCCCTACATTTGCTGCACAAATGGCAGGACAAGTTCCATTCAATGCACTCCTGCCAAGGCCTGCAACAATATCTCATCCTGGGACAGGTAATAGTCGGCAACCTATACCGATACAGCAGTTTCAGTCACTCTCACAGTCTTCGCCTACCCTTACCGGTAACCATGCTGCATCTACAGAGAATTCAACGTCCACAGATACTCTTGCTGTCAACACCAACGCATTAACCAGATCAAATAACAACATCAACACATCAACTCTCTCACTACCCACCTCATCCAGCAACTCGTCCATATCCACATCAAATTCGATCACGCCATATTCCGCTACCTTCAATCAATCAGGTGTAACTTTGAATGAAATCATTCCAACAACCAAACAAGGTTACCTTAATATTCGAATTCCTCAACCCAAAAATCGAGCCCCTGTTTGGCAACGCAAATACTTCTTTATCCAAGAAGGCGAGTTTGGGTTTGAGAGTGTTGTTTCAAACCCAACAGTAGGATCACAAGTAGTTCAAAGTGAACGAATTCAAGTGTTACTTTGTGAGGTTCGGTATGGGTCCACTTCGAATTCTCAAGTCACATTGAACGGAGGTGGGAACCCCGCCTCTGGAAGCCAAGGGCTTGCTATGGTTCAGATGGAGCGGCGTTTCTGCTTTGAGGTCATTTGCGCTACACAGTAAGCTAATTTCTAATCCTTATTGCATTAAATACCATTTTAATTCTATTCGCATCACTTTCCTGACTTTTTTTTTTTTGTGGGTTTCAGTAGTGGTTACCCTTCTGCAGCCAGATCATACCTACTCCAAGCAGAGTCAGAAGATGATTTGATGAGCTGGGTCAACACATTCGAAGCGGCTAAGCGGGATATGCTTATGCAACAGAGTATACCTCGGTCTCCAGAACCAGATGAGCCCTATTCACCCATGCCTGATTCTGGCAATCCAACGTTTTCATTTTCAGCGGATGACCTACTTGAAGCTCACACAAGGGCTAACAACGCCAATAATAATACAGAGGAGGCCGAGGAGTCAAAGTCGACATCGCTAGGACCTTTAGGATGGGCTGCTAATGTGCCTGGTGTCAGTTTATTATTGAGTTCGGTCGCTGGAAAGTTAGACTCATCATCCGACTCCATAGATAAACCCGCAGGTCAGATGGACCCTTCGTCAACGGAAGCAACACAAATGAAAGGCGCTGCAGGGTTACCAGCATCGGATGTTTCGCAGGCTCCAACGTCAGTACCGCCATTATCACTTCAATTATCGGACCGATCTCCACAAGACCTTGATGCAGATGCGTCATCAGCTCACGAGAGGTCTCGGTTAATAGGAGATAATTCTGCTACTTCTGCTACCACCACGACTATTATTGAGTCACAGCGCTCTGGTCACATTCATCAGCAATCTGAAATTGAGAAACTGATGACTAGCTCCCTTCATCTGATCCCTAAGGTTGTGCCCCCCACCGCTTCTGAGTAAGTTTATAAAGTTTCACTAAGAGCGTTGTATTTTTGTTATTTTTGGGGAAACAATACATTAAAAGGTTAATATATCTGTGCCTTTTTTTTTTTTTAAAAAAAAAAAAAAAAAAAAAAAAAAAAGAATTCCTCACTATCCTATGGAGCTGGTTGTGCGGAACCGGGAGTTGCATATGCGGTTTCATGGAACAAAAGTGCATTCAAAAGAATATGTGCTTCATTCATGGACCAGTGGATACAGAGATAATTCTCGGCCAGACCATCCAATCATGGTCTATGGTCGGATATTTTTAACCCAATCAGGCATGTATTTTTATGCCCGTGGACTGAGTGTGGAGACTAAACGGATGTATCGGTTCTCATCAATCCGGGGGATTGAATGTGAGCAAAAAGATATATCGACTGAATGGCGGATTGAGACCATGGATGGAGTTCAACATATCTTTCAGCAGTTCACGCTTAAGGATACGGAATACCAGGTTTTGCATCTGATTTGGACGAATGCTCATCAAGGGGAGAAGAAGGGTCGCTTACCGGTCAAGGAATTGTTCAGAAGAATCATGTCGATTACAAACAAACCGAAGGGCAGTGCAGGGTCGGGGTCTTTAGCAGAGACAGAATCAGGTCATTTAGCATCACGCGAGGGAGCCACGCATTCCCCTACATCAACAGCAAGTGGTGATAAGCCTGGAGAGGATAATGTGGCATGGAAGGATGAAGGCGAAGGTAATTTTACCCTTTTTATGTTGGTTTGATTTTGCTTTGACCTTGTTTAAATCGTTGACGCCACCCAAGGGAAAAAAAAATCTCAGAAGCGCGTATATTAATGAGTTATCTTACAAATCACTTTAAAGACCTTCCTACAGGGTTCGAGGTCCCATCAGAGCCAGTATCCTGTAATTGTCCTGGACACCTGGAGAAGAATGAATTGGATCAAACGTTTGATGTTTCGGCTAAGACAATGAGTCAATGGTTGTTTGGTAAGGATAGTCCAATCTGGAAGGAGTTCCATGAACGTCGAAGCAACACAGGTAAATTAAAGGATCGAAAGAATGCTCAGGCCGATTCTATGGGAACAAAGAGAAGTTTTCCTTACGCCCTATTTTTTTTTTTTTCTATCATGATAGTTCAGAGCGTTGAAGAATGGACGACAAATGGGACAGCAAAATCACGAGTGGTGAAATACTTGATGGTGGTCAATAATCCGCTTGTGAAGCTGAATCAAACCGATTGTGTAGAAAACCAGACCTGTGATGTTGAGGATGAGTATCTTCGCTACTCCTATGTGGTTAAATCTAATGTCCTGGCAATGCCTTACAGTGATGCCTTCACCCCTGTTCTCCGATACTGTATCACATTTGTCTCTAAGACTTCTTGCAAGCTGACCTGCTCTAGTGGGATTGAGTGGCACAAAAACCCTATGGTCAAGGCTATGATCAAGGGAGCGATCATCAAGGGTACAGCTGAAACTGTGAAAGACCTTGTTGAAATCATTCAATCCCACATACGACGTTGCAAAGCGGGACTCAATAATTCAGGAGCAACGACTGGATCGACAGGTAATAGTGGAGAAGATGCTAGCCACCAAAGAAGTGATTCTGCCGCAAACATCACAATTTCGCTTCATGGACCAGACGATGATGCACAAAGTGTTATTTTGAGCCCACAAGATGCAAATGGTCCAAGTAGAAAGAACCTGGCAGTAATGCGTGGCTCAAGGGATGCTCGAGGAAGGCGCCATACTGTCAGTACAGATACATCAGGGCCCGGTGCTGTAACACATTTAGGTCCGCGAGTCAAGGGTCATTGGCCCACCGGTTCAAATCCATCCTTTGTGCCCATTGGGTCCAAAGCTAGCCGAACACGGCTGTTAGGTAAACCTAGCAAAAGTACACTGAATGATCTGTATAATGAAAACAAGACCAAGACCAAAGCCAAGGACGTGGATGGGACAGCAATGCATAGAATCATGGACTGGCTCAAAGGATTAACGAATTGTAAAGATGAAAAACAACGACGCTCTTTTTCAACACGCCTGCTTTATTTGGTTCTCCTGACCTCATCTCTGATCAATATCTGGGCAGCCTATAACAGTCAAAGGATGCTGACCTCTACATGGAAGCTGAAACAGGATGAACCGCTCAGTACCAAAGGTCCAACGCTGTTGAGAGGATACCAAGAGCCATTTTACCGCATTTTCAGCACTGGCCATGGATATACTGAGAGCGAGCATGCTTTTAAGAACGTACGAGTGGCTGCCAGGGCAGTGTATCTGAAGGACTTGGAGGAGCAGATGCAAAGTGGGGAACTGGAAGGATTTGGTGATGGACGAACAATCAACCAAAAATGTTTCGAGATCTTCCTAGAAGTCCGAGACTCATTTCGTCCTCAACTTCAGCAGCAAAGGCCTCGAGAGGAACCAACGTCATTGGCACCCCCGAATCCAACAGCAGCAGCAACAGCAACTTCGTCAGGTTCGCCAACATCATCAAATCCATTTGAAAATTATTCGAAGGCTATAGTGCCAACACCTTATCCATGGCTATCATTACATCATCGTCAATGGGCTACTAAGCTTATCTACCAAAGAGATCGGGTTGGGATTCTGAGGCATGATTTGTTGTTGACTTTCGATACGCTGAAGCAGCTGGAGCGGCGATTGTTGGAGACGGAGTATATCAATTGGATCATGGATGAACGGAGCCGTTGTCGTCTCTGGGAGAGAAGAAGACGGGTTTCGGCACAATTGACTGAAACAGACGATAAAAAGAAGACAGTAGCAAAAGTTATGGATAAGAAGAGTGGTGAAGATTCGTTACCATCAGATATGGGTACAGAGTATTTGGTGGACATTGAGCCCCACTCTGGGACACAGGACGAGATTCAAGAACGGATTGCTCGGTCAAAGTTAAACCATTCGAATACTCCTTCATCTTCAAGAGGTCATCCACCTTCGTCCTTGAATGGTGCTGGGGATGATAATGCAGCAGAACATGAAGCACACGATGATTTTAATGATGACATCGATGATGATAGTCATACTGGGGAGACTCGTCAAAAGCGGCTGCGTAAGATGGAGATAGCACAAGAGTTCTGTAAGACACTGGAACACCAGATCGAACTGCTCATGCTTGACAAGTAACAGCCTGCACAAAAGTGAGAAACAAAAAATAAAATAAAATAAAATAAAATAAAATAAAATAAAATAAAATAAAATAAAATAAAATAAAATAAAATAAAATAAAATAAAATAAAATAAAATAAAATAAAATAAAATAAAATAAAATAAAATAAAATAAAATAAAATAAAATAAAATAAAATAAAATAAAATAAAATAAATAAAATAAAATAAAATAAAATAAAATAAAATAAAATAAAATAAAATAAAATAAAATAAAATAAAATAAAATAAAATAAAATAAAATAAAATAAAATAAAATAAAATAAAATAAAATAAAATAAAATAAATAAAATAAAATAAAATAAAATAAAATAAAATAAAATAAAATAAAATAAAATAAAATAAAATAAAATAAAATAAAATAAAATAAAATAAAATAAATAAAATAAAATAAAATAAAATAAAATAAAATAAAATAAAATAAAATAAAATAAAATAAAATAAAATAAAAACAAAGACCCTCTTTGCTCAAAGGATAAAGTATCATTACCCACATCCAATTTTATTATATTTTCTTTGGAAGCAAATACTGACTATCTCCATCGTCGTTTAGTTGACAGTATTTGGCTGGGAAAAACACAACCTTGATTTCAGGTCTATACTTCTTAATAAGGCTATAAACATGACGCATGCATGCTTCGTAGGACAATATTGAGGACAGTGTGCAGGGGATACCAATAGTCTCCAGGTCAGGCCATAGACATTGATCTCTGTTTGCACGTCGTTCTTGGAAATTGTTCACCACATCCTGCAGTTCACCAAGATGGGTCATGTCCCTCTCGCTCCTCTTTGTCGTCCCTAGCTTTACCATTGGTGTTATTTGTATCGTTCTGTCCTCCCTGTTGCCCGTAAGCCTCTCGGAGAAGAAAGTGTTCCGTTAAGCTGATACTATCGGTGCTATCATCGAGTGATGAGTTGCGCAGCCGCCGATCCTGCCAAAGCCATTGAAATGGCCTCATGATTGTTGAGGCAAAAGAATGCCTGCTGTTTTGTGCAAGTTCCCATAGCGACTTGGTCTGGTACTGTCTATCGTAATAATAATATCGTTTGGTCCAATCAATATCAGTTTCTTTCATCCAAATTATACCACCTACTTGTAAGGCCCTCAGCCTTCTCAATCGTGATAAGAGACATAGGGAAGCAGTAAGCAGTCGCTTTGGACCCATAGGTCCTCATTTTCTGGGCAGACACGAGTAACATAGCCAGGAAGTACGCATGCCATCATATCATCGTCCATAATGAGGTATCTGTGAACGTCAAGTGCAAGGTCTTGAGTTTACGACAGACCCATACTTTTTGCAGAATAGGATAGGCAAATGGTTCTCGATGAGGGGAATTGATCCCTCTTTGAGGTATTGTTCTCAGCTTCTTTGTCACATACAACATTCGAATAGGAAAACTGACCACAGAGGCCTTGAAATGTTGCAGCTGAGGGTTGGAGCATAAAAAACTATGTACCCATTCTGTAAATTGTCCGGGCATCGGTTCATAATCAATTTGGTGTAAAGCTCCTGAAGGTCTAGAGTAGCCCAAAATTTCGACAGATGTCAGATAATTGAGCTGTTGTATGTGTCGATCTAACAATGCACAGGCTGAGAAAGGAAAGTCCACTCTTATGCTCATCGTAGAAAACCCCCATTGCTCAACCATCGGGAACTGCCTGATTGGCACTACTTCGTCATGGGTTGGGTTTATTGAATAATCAGGGTTGTAGTCTTTGGATACATGGAGGCTTTTGAGCTTTGGCAAATAGAGAGACAGATTTGATGATGACGACGATAGTGATGCTAGTGGTGGCGACGATAGACGATGAAAGAACTGTTTCCTTGCTTCCTTATCAAATAAAAAGTTCATAATCTGATCAGGAATAGTGTTAGTGGCGGGCATGGCCTGAATACGAATCATCCGAAGCTCTGTGAGGTTGGGACAACTCCGGACAAAGGATTCGAGCGCTGTCAGTGATAGTGCCATATTGTCAAATGTAGCTGATTGTAATGGCCACTGGCGGTTGACTTTAGTGGCGGTGCCAATAGTAGTAGGTACTGTATGGGATATTTTCTAGTCGCAAACTGATGAGTCGGGGGCCGAGGATGCTCAGAAGCGGTATCAACCTTGGCCAGGTACCTTGGTATATGTCCGCATTAAGAACCAATTGACGGATTTTAAGTTGGTCACTACTGACACTGCCACCAGAATAACTGCAATCATTCTTATTTTTCCTGAAGGATGCCGCTGAAAATGATAGTGATTCTGGCGATGATGGTAATAGTGACGGCGATGGCGACGTTGCGGCGGTTAAAGCGTCCAGGAGAACGGCCCAAACCTCCTCTTCATCCCCAGGAAACAGTTTTTTAAAATAATCTGGTGATTGCCCCGTGCTATGAACGAGAGTGTATGCTGATAGTATTCTTTTTCTCAAGTTGTGTGCTAGTTGTTTGAGAGCACAGCTTCTTTTCATTCTCGCTAATGGTATTTTGGATGGTCCCCCACAGCCGCTTCCGTAGTCGAGTTGTGCAATGGAGATGCAAATTGTTTTCCTGATATGCGCCTGTGCAAGCCAGTGCCATTGACGACAGACCAAGGATATTGTAAAACGAAGGATTCCTTGTCCAAGGAATGAGAGGATACGACTCCAGGTCTTTGTTGGGAGTACAGATAGCATTGTACAGATTTTTGAGGGACGCTTTCCGGTTGTAGAAGCAGTCTTGGTGAATGAAAGTGAAGTATAAGGTAAGCAAGAGCCAAGAAAGAGGGAGGAAGTGAGGAATCGAAGGAAGAGAAAGTGAGAGATCGATGGAGGCTCAGCAGTTTGTGAAACAATGCAGTTGGAACAACTTTGGTCAACAAACATAACATGAGCATTTCACCTATTAAGTCTTTATATATTAAGATTACCAATCTTTCTTCTCCTCCATCACCCTCCTCCCTTCACTCGCTATGCTATACAGTCTCGCCACGACAAATAACCTCAATCTCCGGTCGATACTTGTTAATATGACTTCGTAATAGGCGTATGCATGGGTCAAAGAACTTGGGTGTTATAATATCATCAATATCATATCGGATATGGATCGCCTCCATGTTCGGCCAGAGACAGACGTGTCTGTTGGCGTGCCGTTCTTGAAAATAATCAGCTATATCCTGACGTTGTCCAAGATGGGTCATGTCAACGCCACCAATTATCTCTCTTGTATCTTTTTCCCCATGGCCCTCCGGGTTATGTATCTCATGCTTATTTCTAAGATTGGTTCTGATGGCTGTGATATCCGCAACAGGGTCATCAGCAATACTTGGAGCATTGAAACACCGCTCTGCCAAGCACATATTATGGCCCTTGTTGATAGGACTGCTACTTCTCCATTGATCAGGCGTCCATTTCATCCACAATGATTTGACCCAGGCTGGTGTTAATGAAAATTCATCTGCATCGTAGTAATGATACCACTTCATCCAGTCAATTTGACTGTAGTCCAAAAAATATATGTATCTCAACTGCAAAATCCTTAGGCGCTTCAATCGCGGCAGCAAACATAGGCTGATGGGTGAGCGTCGGATCAAATTGGTACTATGAATAGACAGCTCCTCCAGCTCCGGACAAACACGGCTGATATATCCAAACACCACTCGAGTCTGCTCCTCATAATCCTGCATGTGCTCATCATGGGATTCCTCGATTCGGATATGTAGCGTCCTGAGTCTTCGACAAGCCCATACGCGCTGGACAACTGGGTACTCATAGTCGCCTTCCCCGTACTCGACAATAGTTCGCTTCGGTTTCACAGACAGCTCCTTAGTCACGTAGAGTAGTCGTAGTGGGAACCGAATCTCCTTTGCTTTGAAATGCTCCAACAGTGGGCTTTGACATAGCAGCTCCTCGAACCATTTGGCATTGTCGTTAATGCGGTAAGACGCGGTGCCTTTACAGAACCCTTCAATTTCAACTGAAGTCAATTTGTGCTCTATCCTGTGGCGCTCCAGGAGGATACTAGTAGGAGAAGTTGGTACCCTGAGCATGCTCATTGTCGAAACTCCCCAGTGCTCCACGTTAGGGAGTTGTGAAATCGGCGCAACCATATCACCTCTCCCTTCGTACCATACATCGAGTGCCTCTGCGGCATCGAGTGCTTCTGCAACATGGAGTGCTATTAGTTTGGGACAATAGAATGCTACATCTTCAAAGAATTTCTGTCTTCTTTGCTCGATAAAGAGGAAACTTCCGATAGATTCAGCGTGGATACTGCTGAAGGCAGAGATTGGCTGAAAGCGGATGAGTCGGAGCTTCACCAGGTGTGGACAGCTCCTGATAAATGACTCGAGTGCAGTCTGGGTCAGCGCTAAGTTGTCGAATGTGACGGACCGTAGTGGCCAATAATTTCCAGGATGCATTCTATTACCATTAGCGGCAATGGGGGTGGTCGAGCCACCTGTAACAATGCTGCGCTCACTATCCTCCTTTAGCCTTGCTGGCTCCTTTCCGAAACGAGGGGTATTTGATGCTATGCGTAAATCCTGTAGATTTGGACAAAGCTCCATGATCCTGTTGATGGGCACAAGGACACCACAAAGGATATTGTCCAGATGAAAACTGACAAGCCCAGAGCCAAGAAATTCGAGAAGCGGTATCAATCGTGACCAAATGAGGGCCAACTGCTCGACGTCCAGAACAAGCTGTCGAATCAGCGTTATCAGCGATATTGTTAAGGATGCATTGAGATATGATGGAATCGCGAAGGATAGACCAAGCTGCCTCTTCCTGTCCAGGCCACAGCCCCGATGCATTGGACTTTGGTGAGAGTCCTGCTTCGTAAACGAGTGTGCAGGCCGACTGCAACTTGTAAGTCAAAGTCTGCACCTAATGCTTATAGAGACTCTTTCTTTTGAATTTTTTCTTCCAAAATGAAAGCTCCCGGATGAAATGGTTAATCGAAACATGAACAGTTCTCCTGATAAGAGATCGAGCAGCATGGTACCATTGACGACAAACCAAGGAAACATAGAACCGGAGGACGCCTTGACTTAAATACGAAAATATGCGCTCAATAACCTCAGGAGGCAGCCGTGTGGAAACACTCTGACCAACTGAGATACAATCTGCTCCTGTGCTTTCTCTGCCTTCTTTCTTCATCCGTGTAAACAACATTCTGGTGGTATAGTGATGGGGAAATCATGCCAAAAGATGTAGGAATGGTTAATTGTAAACGTTTATTGATCTGTTTCCCATGTGGCAATGTTAATTAGCAAAATCTGAACAGCTTTGTTTGTCTGTGCCACACATGCATGCAAACAGTCGATAATCGATGATCAACCTACTCCATTCTACAGCAGTAACAAAAAGTAATATTTATCTATTCCCAGGATCAGTGGATTCAGATTATACCTTGCTCGGGTAACATCCCAACGTTAACCACATTAATCTCAGGTCGAAATTTCTTGATCATACTTCGCGCTTGACGTGTGAAATATCCATAGCCTCTCCACATCCCATCAATAAGGGCATGACTAGCGAAGTAGTAGATGAATATGGTCTCCAGTTCGGGCCATAGACTTTCATCGCGGTTAGCACGTCGATAATGAAAGTAATTTACTATATCCTGCAGTTCACCAAGGTGAGTCATATCTACCCCATCAATCACATCACTCTGCGTTTTTGATTCTTTTTCCACTCCTGAAGGCATAGTTTCCTTATCTACCGAAACTCCAAGACTCTGCTCCGCCATACTTGAACTTTCACCAGCACAAAAAGGTGCGTTCATGATACGCAGAGTTCTCCATCGCCTTACCATCGACTTGACCATGGAGTGTCGTTTATCTTTCTTCAGCTCCCATTCCAGCCTTAGCTTCAACTGTTCCTGTATGTCATAATAATACTGTTCCTTTATCCAATCCAAATCCTTCTCACACATATACGGGACTTCCACAAGCCTCAATTTCTTCAGTCGCTTTAGCCTAGATAATAAACACATGCTGACAGGAGATTGAAGCCGATCCTTGATCCCGTTCCCCCTAATGAGCAGATCTTCTAAATCCGGGCAAACACGACTAACATATCCATAGAGTACACGCGCCTGCTCGTCTAGGCTTTGTGTGCTACATGCTTCGTCGAATCTGACATGGAGCGTCCTGAGCCTTCGACACGCCCAGATTTGTTGAGGGACAGACCTAGTAATTCGATCTTGACCATGTTCGTAGGCATAATACGGTTTGTTGCACAACGCATTGGTTACGTAAAGCATTTGGAGAGGGAGAGATGTCTGGTGCTTTGAGGTGCTCTAGTAAAGGGCTCTCACATAGGAGCTGATGGATCCATCTACCAGTTTGATACCCAAACATGATAACATTGCTAGATCTCGCTATAAGGATTTCAATACTGGTCAATCGATTTTTCATCATGTGTTTATCCAAAAGCATTTTGACGGAGCGTGGTGGCATCCTGTTCATGCTTAATGTCGAAAATCCCCACTGCTCAACTAAAGGAAACTGAGGAATCGGCACTACTTCGTCAAATCCGCCACACCTCCCGTCTAAAGCTTCTGAGACGTGAAGGCTCGCAAGTTTTGGACAATATAGTGCGAGCCTGCCAAAGAACCGCTCTCTTTCTACCTGGTTGAAGAGAAAGTTCTCTAGTCTGGCAGATGACACATCTCCAGATATGCAAGGCTGAAAGCGAACGATCCTTAGCTCTGTCAAGTCGGGACATCTCTGTAGCAATGGCTCCAATGCGGTTTGCGTCAAATTGAGGCTATCGAGTGTGATAGATTGTAATGGCCAATTGAATGTATTGGCTTCCTTGTCTGAATTATCCATTTCTTCTAGCTTGGAAACATCGCTTCCAGACTCATACCCACCACGCCTTGCTAAAAAGAGGTGCTTGAGATTCGAGCAACACTCCATAATCAAGGCAATGGGGATAATCGTTTTGGCCGGGAAATTCTCTAGATGCAAATGAACGAGACTGTGGCCAACAAGCGTCAAGAGGGGCTGCAAGCGGTCCCAAACCCAGGATGCGAACCCAGCATCAAGGATAAGTTGATGAATCATGAGATCCTGAGGGCGAGATATTGACAATGAGGCTAAAGTGGCATTGAGAATGGACCAAGCTCTTTTTTCCACAGCGGCTGATATTCTACACAGGCCGAAATAGGGTAATGCTCCTGATACTCCTGCTTCGTATACGAGAGTGTGGGCCAGTCTTAATTGGTGCGTCAGCTCCAGCTTCTTTATCGCCATATGCTCCTCCGTAGTAATCTTCATTTTTTGCTTCTGCTGTCTAGTCAATGCACGACCAAATCGGATGGCAGAGACGCGGACGCATCTTTTGAGGAGCGGTTGGGCGATATCGTGCCATTGGCGACAAACCAAAGGAACCGTTAGACGAAGTGTAGTAAGCCCAACATATAGCAGAATGCGCTCGATAATTTTTGGAGGGAAAATAGGGATTGTGTTGGGAAGAGAACGCTTGGCATAGACAGGCTTGGTTTTTGTTGGAGTCAAAACAATCATTCCAATAGGTTGATAGTCACTATTGCTTGGCTGAGAGCGATTGATGTGTCGATGAAAGAAAGTGATGTTAATGAAGGAAATGAATTTAACAAAGAGAAAGATTTAAAAGTGTTATCCATTCATCTTTGTGAATCAAGCCGCGTTAAAAATATCCCCACTGTGCAGCGTGTCCATTCTTCGACTCAACACGTCAAAGGCTCTAGGACCGCTTGGCCCCAAACATACATTTACGCTTCTCAAAAAATCTCTATAATGAAGTTGAAATAGATATCCCCTCACGGCAACAAAGATTCATGATCAATGCAAGGAAAGTATTTGAATATTTTTAAAACCTTTTTTTACAAATGGATTGGAACCATGTACTCTTTTAACTGAATGATACTGAGCTCCTTTGCATAGAACAACCATTGAAAACTAAGAGTAAAAGCTAGCTGTGTCAGTTGTATTACAAAAACCCTATTTTTATGACAAACTATAGGATGTAAAAGATCACGCAACACCAAAAACATTGGAACATGTCCATGTGCAAACATTGAAATGTAGTTGGATTCAAGAGCGGGTTGGCGAGCCTCGATATCATCGAGGCCATTGCTGGATACCTGTATTACCTATGTTGCTGTATTCTCCAGAATTTACTAATATCCCTACTTGTCCTTTTCAAGCTACTTCTACGCTATATGAAAGAGCTAATAATAACAAAGCAGCGACGAAGCACAGCTTCCTCGACGTCTATCAAGATGCGCTCAATGATTCTTGGACGGTTGGAAATGTCAAAGAACTGGGAATAAAGAGAAGAACAAGATTTGTATATCTGTTTTTTGCTGTGCCGCTTCATTCGAGGGGCAAAAGGCCACAGCACCAATCAAATATAACAGACAGCCTCACAAATGAGCATAATAATAATATTCTGGTGGTCCTCATAGGAACGTGCGTGGGATCCCTGTAGCTCATTCTACTGTACTTTATCCTATACATGTATACATGCCTCAATAACATGACGCTGGATGGCAGAGGACAGTCTGCTGCACGCCCGGATTCAGGGGTCCATACTTGAAACAAAGCTCGGAGTAATAGAAATAAATGATGGTATTAAATAAAAGTGCTGTGTCTGTATCTGTCATGTTTTCAGATAAGAACACTCGTTTTCCTCTAATATCTTTATTTCAATCCCGCGGACTTGACAGGGGTTTCTTTAGCTAATGAGGCACAAAAACAAGTTCGAGTGAGCATCTACTCTAGTCTAATCGTTGAATATGGTTGTCGTTGCCCCGCCTCCCATTCTCTGTAAACCCATCTGTGCTCACATTTCTTTCTTTCTTTCTTTCTTTGATCTTCCTTTCTTGCTTCTTCCTCCTTCTCCCTCTCTAATCTTCCCATCCTACTTCGCTATCCTCCCGGATCCTCTCTGACCTTTTCAGTACTTCCTTCTCCGCCTCAGTACTTGGCACGCTTTGGTCAATTGCCGCTGATATATACAACATTTCCCTCAGCTTGCACATATTCTCAACGGCGTTCATTCATCCTGCTAAACTCAGGAGAGATGGGAGACTGCATTGTAAATATTTCAACAGAGAAAGCCGTTGATGCAATCAATAACCAGACCATCACTTCCAACATAGTCACTAATGGGCTTAAAGATACGAAGCAAATGCCACCAGGCAATGCTATCACTGACCGAGAACCAGGTAGCTCAATTTTGATCCATCAACCATAATTTTGTATTTAACAAGAACCTTGAATAGCAATCTAATATGGACCAATGGATGTACACAAAAACCAAAAAAAAAAAAAAAAAAAAAAAAATTGCTGGCTATTCAAAGACTTCAAGTGGTATTTCATCGAAAATAAGGAGATCAAGGATGATTCTGACAATTTCCACCTCAGATGCACTCCAGAGTAAGCAGCTATTATGATCGCTCTAGTATTGGCCACTGAATAGACGAAGGCTCATTAGTCTCTGACCAAATCGATTTCCGTGAATCTGTATAACCCACTCGTACACAGGGAACAACCATCTGTAGAAGTGCCAGCCTCCAGACAATTCATTAGCGTAGGTTTCCGGCCGTTTGGTGCTAGAGATTTCATTTCTCAAGCCAGCAAAACTAACACATTACAATATAGTGGATAGGAGGACATCCTGATATGAGTGGTCTATACAATGTCATCCTAGGTCTCTCCCTTAAAAAACTGAACATGGAGTGTGTTGAGTCGATTGCTTTTCAACTTGGATATATAGCTTTTAGTGAGCTAGGCCCTATCGAGGTATCATATTTAGTGAAAAGCGACTATGTATTGCGTAAAATAAGGCTCCACCAACATATTGACAACCCATTCTTGTTCCTTTACATCCTAGCAATTAACAAAACGCGATCTCACAGACTTAGGTAACCCACAGCATACTGCAACTACTTTTTTATCGTGGAGTAAAATACTAATCCCCTCTCCTTCACGACCGTCCGATAGTGAACTCTGGGACAGGGATATTAAGATTAAAACTGCATCAACAGACTCATGGATACCAGAAAGATGTCAAATGCTGGATGAGCGTGAAATTGTCACAGGGCTCCACACCATGCGATCCTGGAGCTATCGAGCTTCACTACATTGAGTTGGACTCTCTCCAGTCAACTATTAATGGTAGGCAAGCCCATTCACTTATATATATTCATAGTAAAGATAAGTGGCCGAAGAGACTGATAGGCTCCTCTTCTATTCAATATCATAGCAGCACATACATATATCCATCGTCCTTACATCTGGTCCATCGACGTTGGGATCCAAGATGAATCCACAAACATATCAGGACCCCCACAGCAGGCTACCATTCTAGATTACGCAGTCTCTGGAGATGGTAACTACATCGGCACCTTATCAGCAGTGGAGATGTGCATTCAATTAGATCTTTGGGCCATCAAGTACGAAGCCCCTCTTGCTGTCACGATTGATGAGATGCATTTAAAGAATTACAGCAACAGCTCTAAGACTGAGATGGAGCACTGCGGTCGTGTTCAGCTACCATTAAAAACGTCATCGAGTGAATATTATTCACGATGCAGGCTGTGTACTCTCTCACTCTCCTGGAATGCTTCAATGATTGCTCTAGTCCTACAAAATCATTATAGTATAACAGACAATTTATCGGTCTTTAGATACGACCCAAATCGTCAAGTACCCCTAAGCGAGAAGGCAACTATAGCTTCTAAATCACGGCACCTTGAAAGACTAGAGCTTGCTGAATCTGTTGCAGCGAAGGATTGCGAATCAGGAAAGTTCCATATTACTGATACGAAAGCCCAAGACGAAAGAGACGAACTATATATTTCTTGCAAAAAGAACACAGTAGACATTTATGCAGTGTATGGGCGATGGAGGCATATTCGATCAATCCGGATTTACGACATCGGCGCATGGGCGGTGTGGAGCCCAGATCAAGTACTTCGCTCGATTCGTGGTAGATATATGTCCTGGATGAATGACAATGACAGGGTACTGACCTGTGACTTGAAAACAGGAGCTCTCGTCTCCCACGATTTTCGGGACAGAACAGTATCGCTGCAACGGACAGCAGATATCGGTTTCTCCAGCGATGGGTGCACGTGGGCAATTCATGATACTTTTAATAAAAATCTTTATTTGTGTAGGAAAGGATCGAAGACAAGACTGGGATTTCTTGGTAACATAGACAGCATGGATTTAACCAGTAACTATCATATATTGACTACAAAGCAGCTGTCTGGTACGGGACATGGCTGTGGTCGCCAAACGGTCGGACTTCTCTTGGATTCTACCAACCTATCCATCCTCAAGCGTTTCTCCGCTCGATTCATGATAGGAGCTCCACAGCCATCTATCAACAATGAAGATTGGAAGTTGCTCTACTCTGTTCATGGATCGAAATTGGATCTGGTGACAGAAGAGGATGTCAGAACTGAACTAGAATGCACCTGTAACGGATTATGTGAGGATGAGGTGTCGCAAGCACGGGTAGTTGACTGGGAGTCTATGGAATCAGGCATCAAGAGCTTCGTTTTGCCCTCGCTTCTGAAATTTTCACTCGAAATTCAAGGAGACGTCGACAAGAACTCGTGCATCATCTCAATATCTGATGAGCGCCAACGACAGCGAGTGGCGCTTACCATCCCTCCTGCAACGATTCCTGGTGTGGTGTTTATGAGTCCTTACAGAGTTGTATTCCAGACGGACGCTCGACGGATGATTGTATGCACAAGCACCTTTGTCATGATTTGGGGTCTTCCGGAGACATTTGATGATGACTTGGAGCTATTGCTGGCGTGGTGGGTGCCTCTGTTCCCTTGCATAATGGACAACTGCATGATACTGTTGAACGTGTTCACCGATGTCTTGCAGTGTAAACATGGAGAAGTGTTTGCCAAGGCGGGCCCACGCCAAGAAGATCCTACGCATTGTCTTCAGCCACGTGCAGAAGATACGTTCGCCTCAAACAAGTCTTTACATTTCCTGGAAGGACTCAAGGTCTTGTTTGCAATGTTTCCCGAAGGCAATGAGACTGTCCAACGAGCCATTATTCGCTATGTAAGGCGGTATATCAATCACCACCCAGATCCTGAGGATCTCTCTAAGAATGTCATGTATTACATATGCCAAAATGTCGCAGCAGAAGATATCGAACAGCGCGCCCGCTTCATGCGTGTGTTACTTGAACTCAACCATAGCTCCTGGGTCCCAAGGCCTGATCTGGATGTTACTACAAGTCCTGTAGCGATTTTGCTCCAGCATTCAGAGCTAGAACCTCGAATGACCATTCTTGCTGAGATTATTATCGACTACTGTATTTCTCGAGCCAAGGAGGAAAAGGATGTCATTTTCCTTAAGCCGGTAACATGTACCCTCAAGGCGCTCTTCGGGAGCCGCCAACACAGCAGGCTTGCTCTTCGCACCTTGAATGCCTTAACATTTGTCCCTATTCAAGACCGCGAGTTCCTCATTAACCATCACGTCATTGCGCCTCCTCCTGCGTTCCGATGGCGATTTTGGGCGAACTCCACTAAGACACTATTCGAGTATGAGAACCCAGTGATGAAGCTAAACCACAGCACAGATGTAGTGTTGTCTGAAAACCCCAAAGACTGCTCGCGTGATATTTTTGTTGCTTTGTTTGACATGCTATGGACCGTACAAAAGCCAGCGTCATTGGTCCAATCAGAATCTTCTCGGAAGCAGACCCTACATCTCGGCCTCCCATCATGGACTCAGACACTGATTCAGCTTATCAAGCTTAAGCTAGTGCCCAACCCTAATAAGGCCGTCGAGTGTCACAACTTCCCACTTGAGGCTCTAGATAACCCAGTTCTTTCTGCCTTGGTCGAATACAAATGGTAGATGGCGCTCTTCAGGATGGATACGGGCCTTTATCAGTTCTGTGTACTCATTATTGTTTTTATTTTCTGTCACTTCCTTAGGAATACTATCGGCTTCAAGTACTGGCTAATGCGTTTCATATGGCAGTGTATATACTACCTGCTAATACTGACAACTATGTTCATGCAAGTCTACAGCCCTGAACCGAGCCTACTCTTGGGACTGTTCGCTGTTATTTCAGGCTTTGCTGTTGTTTTTCTGTTGCTCGAACTGATCCAGTGTTTACACGATCCACAGCGATATCTCACGTAAGTCCATACCATCTTTATGGCGGGCATTAAGCGCCAGTGATATCCATTCCTGATTCTGATGTACTCTTTACTCTTTGTTTTTTTTTTTTTTTTTTTTTTTTTTTTTTTTTGGTTCAGGTCACCATATAACTATGTCGATCTGCTTGCATTCACCTTGCCGCTTGTAGGAAGCATCCTACAGATTGTAAACATTATCCAGGAGGATCGCGAGGGGAATACGTCTTTACTCAGCTTTTCAGTGCTCCTTATTTGTCTTCACTTTGTAAGTCGTGGTTCATGAAATCATTGCGGTCCATATTATTCTGATACGCTTTATCACTTTATGCTGTCTTTAGAGCTGATTTTTTTTTCTTTTTCTTCCTGGCTATCGTACACCTTCATCTGCATTGAAAATAGCTGTTCGAGCTCAGAGTCAACGAAAGAGTGTGTCATTTCGTCACAATTGTTGTCCAAATTTTAGGTCGCATTCGCGTTTTCTTCATGTTCTTTGCTGTAGGAATCTTTGCCTTTGCAACTGCAATCCTGCACTTATATTGGGCATGTCCATATGACAATTGCGAAGACTTGAAAGAGGATGTCAGCTTCCCGAAGCACTTCCTTCATGCATTCTTTTCGACATATTTCTTTTTGGTGAGTTAATCCTTTGATATCAGTAGCATGCACCTATTAGACATCTTGTTATAAATAGAGACTACCCATAGGTGTATAGAGTTACTAAGGCCCTCTTTATTTATGTGCAATTAGGGTGGCGTGTGGGACCCGGTCAGCAACACTTTTGGCGAAAGAAACTGGGCATTTCAGTTCATGATGTTCATATACTTTTTCTTTACAACTATCTTGCTGCTCAACGTCCTCATTGGTAAGTTAGGATGACTTGTATCTTGTATTCCCAGGACTGAAATAGTGTTAAAAAAAAAAAAATCTCACCATCCATTTTTTTTCTAGCATTGATGAATGTGGCCTTCAATGTCGGTGATGAAACGTGGCGATTGGTTTGGACAGAGAACAGACTGAGATATGTGGAAAGTGCAGAGAACCTGCTATATCATGATCCAGGTGAGGCCTGAACCCTCTATGAGATGATTATGTGACTCCATTTTACTTCTTTATATTGCCGACAACTTACTGAACCTATGCTGTATGTGATGGCGCCTTATAGCTTTTCTGGATTATTTTCAGGTACGGAGTTTGTTTCCAGAGCGGATCTATTACATGGCAACGCCACAAGAACAAAAAGACTTTTATGCCAAGGCCGGTGACATAATCAAAGAAGAGACAGGAGGAGTCGTAAACCAAGCACAGACTAACGAAGGTGATAAGAAAGTTGAAGCAAGTCAAGTGCTACAGCTCCAAGGAAAGCAGTGTCAGGAACAGAAGGAGATTATTTCGGACCTTCGTGAAGAACTTATTAAGCTATTGACCCATATGAGTGAGATGCAACAGCAAATGATGGATCAGCAGAGGAGGTTTGACGAGCGTATGGAGGAACAACGAGCACAGCTGTGTGTCGTGCAAGAGCAGATCCGTGATTTTGTGCCTCCCCAAGGCAAAATACCATAGACTTTTAATAGGATTTGTATGCAAATGAAAAAAAAAAAAAAAAAAAAAAAAAAAAAGGTGTATTGGAATGGCTAAAACATTTTTTCGTCCATCAGTTGTCAACGGTGGCTACAAATGCCTTTTTAAGTCATTGCGGCATTCTTCTCGTATTAATATATATAACGCGATAATTCTAATTGATCAATCACTCTTCTGATACAACTCTTTGACCAACGCGTCTTTGACACCCACTCTTGTGGTGGGCATTGTTGTGTACGTGAATACGTTTTTGATCGGGGAACACCACGTACCCTGTCCAGTAATTTTTTTTTTTTTTTGATGCACATGAGTAGAGTTGATGTCATTTCTTGGGACGTACAAGAAGAGTGCACATTTTAAGTGTGCAGAGTGCAGCTCAGCTCTATTTTTACACGTACACACTTGGAGGTATTAGAAAATATCTGGGACCCGTTCTCACTTCTTTTTTCTCTTCATCCCCATCCTGATCCTCGTCCAAAACTTCATTCACAATGGCAACTAATCTTCCCAGAGGTAATAACGAAAGGATTTTTGTTTGATAAGCATGTTTTCCCCAATATGTAACGATACTTTGTCAACTCGTAACTGCAGTAATTACGGGATGGTGTTTGAGCGCGTAAAAACGCTCGATAAATGTCTACCTCGTATTACCGTGAGAATTGGATATAGAGCAGTTGTTTAATCTGTTCATGTCTTGCTAATCATCACTTATTATGAACTTTTATCAACTCTCAAGTTTACTTCGATATCACCAAGGACGATAAACCTCTTGGCGTATGTACCCACGATTGATTACCTAGTTTTGTTCAAGTTTTAAATGAACGATTATCTAACTTTGAATCAATGCAATAGAGAATCGTCATGGAGCTCCGTCCCGATGTCGCTCCCAGAACTGCTGAGAACTTCCGCGCTCTCTGCACTGGTGAGAAAGGATTCGGCTATGCTGGCTCTAGCTTCCACCGTATCATTCCCCAGTTCATGCTCCAGGGAGGTGACTTCACCCGTGGCAACGGTACTGGTGGCAAGTCCATCTATGGTGAAAAGTAAGTGCTGCTGCATTGTATCTTAATGTGTTTTATCGTCATTTTTTATTTGGTTTTATTAAGTCTGGTTTTGGCACTTTTTTCTTTCTTTTTTGACGACAGATTTGCCGATGAGAATTTCGATTTGAAGCACACTGGTCCCGGTACTCTCTCCATGGCCAATGCTGGTCCTAACACCAACGGCTCCCAGTTCTTCATCTGCACTGTCAAGACCGCCTGGTTGGATGGCAAGCATGTAGTCTTTGGCAAAGTCGCAGACGATGACTCTTTGGAAGTTGTCAAGGCTATCGAGAGGGAGGGTACTCCACAAGGTCCCCCCAAGAGCAAGATTACCATCGCACAGTGTGGTCAGCTTTGAGCAAATAGCCATGAATATGCCATCTTAATTGTACAGTTTCAATTTGAACAGCAATAAATCTTTCATGCTTGACAAAAGTCAGCAACAATCTTCTAAAAGTTAATCAAAAAGATTGAGTGTGTGACGTTTTGCGAGGGAACCAGGTCGTCACATGCTGCGTCACAATTTGAGTGATTTTTAAATTACCTCATGTCTTTTGAATACATCAACTCTTGACAACGACTAACAATTACTAGATCTGTTTCATTCACGGCATCAAAGGACAGCCAACAGACTAAGGAAGCTAGAGTGAACAACGCTTGGATCAGTTTGCGGATTTGCCAACATGTATGTGAAGGGATTTCCATGGTTCATTACCTATTTTACCAACATTCACTGTCGATTGCGCATTTTGCACTGCTGACTTCACTAACACTGAGCAACTCTTTTAAAGAGTCAACGTTGAAGGAGAATAGAAGTATATAGCAATCTTGAGCTGTTTGCTATTTGGTTGACTTGAATACCATAAGAATTTGGCCAAGGTAAACATTCGAAAAAAGAGGATAATTGATACCCTGGATCCCAGATATTATTGACATCTGATTCTCATGACCTTTTATGTTTTTCTAGAAACATAATTTTGGCCAAAGATGTCCAACAGACAGAAACCCACATCATCCAAACTCAATAGTTTCTTTAAATTCTGTTTAACGCCCAAAGAAACGTCACTCCATGAGATCCTACGACTGGACGCTGCGAAACCCTCTGACCCAATCGATGCAAATGAGGTCGTACAATTACTTCTACCTGGTATCAACTCATTGCAATCGCGCCTGAGGACACTGGAGGAATTGAGCCAAATTATTTTGAACTACCCATTTCAGCATACCAGCGAGCTCTGGGTTGCAGTGTCAGACCTTTTAGAGGCTGGGGTCCCACACAATGCTCGTAAGACTGCGTGGAACTTTATGATTGCCTGCATACAAGGGCAGTTTGAAGACCTTGGGATGTTGCGAGCTATTTTCTACCAGACCATTAACAGTCATGAAATTTGGGAGGATTTTGACGATAAACTTCAAGCCCTCAAAGAGTTAACTAATAACGGCCGTGATGTATATGGATTTGAGAAGAACATTGTCAGGCTTCTGGCCCACTGGATCAGCTCAAGCTTTGAGCAGGCTAAAGTGACTCAACATATGAGTCAGCAGCGGGTGGGCATGCAGAAATCAACGACCTCATTAGCGACACTTAGTAGTACACCTCAGTCAATACTTCTTCAAAAACCAATTCCTCACTTTAATACCACCATGGCCCTCCTCGTTAACGTCGTTCGATTTAATTTTGTATTCTTTGACGAACTTGAGATCGCAAGCCTACTAGACCTGTTGCACACAATATGTATCAATGCACCAGAAGACACATCACATACTCTCGGATTTCTGGATGTTATTGTTCGATATGGGTTTGTACCATCCGAGGGACTTCCAACATTCTTGAAGATCTTGTGTCTTACAGCCCTCTCCGATCTTTATAAGGACCAGGCGTGGACTATCACTAGCAATCTAATGAAAAGCCACAGCGCGCACAGCTCAATTCGACTTTTGTGCTTAAACTTGCGATCAAAGAACGAGTCAACTCTCACATTATCTCAAACGAAGGTTGTGCAGGGATCCATCCAGTTGCTGCAGCGCTCAGTCTGGAGTAATAATCCAATTGATACCCTCACCGTGTCCAACTCTACAATACTGTGGTCACTCAAAAGTGCTATTGATTTTAAATCAAAGGAGATTGATCAAGACATTATTCGCAGTCTACATGTATTATTGGAGGGACCTAAATCTTTGGAGCTTGGTGATCTTGAATACGAAATTATATTGGACATCCTGGAACGACTATCAAAACTTGTTAACGAGAAGCCATTAGATGAAGCACCAGCTACAAAGCCATTTATTTTCCGACTAGGATATAATTCTGCTGCACAAAACCACCAACAACAGCCTATCAATAGCCTTCGTGACGCTTATGGTAGTCTATTATTTAATTTTATTCGTCTCTACGGCGAAAAGCGGATTCCAGGAATCGCTGGGCGACTCATGAGCCTGTTGGCATTGTTGCAGGACCACCTTCCAGAAGATACCATGTTGCTGCTGCTTGACTATTATTTCTCGGAGCATCAGTTCTATCCATATACCCCTAATTGGTTAGACAGACTTCATGCCCTAGTCCGGGTCTCTGTAATTGAAGAAAAGCGTCCCAAGGTTCGAGCAAGAGCATTTGCGATCGCTCTAGATGTATATGAATCGTCATTAGATTTTTTTCATAACGAGATTGTGACAACCGTGTTTATGGGACTATTCGATCAACTTGAGTTGGAAACAGACGAAACATTAGCTTCGCGGGTTTGTACACTGTTGATTAGTGCCACTATGATTGCATCGGAGGACCTGTTCCCCAAGCTGCTGGACCGCATTTTCCACTGTATTCGCTGCACTTGCCATATCCCTAAACCATCACCATCAGCACCAACACTACAACCATCTTTAGCCTCGAGGCTCGGTATGGCATCATCCCTGTCATCATCACTTAGCAGCAACCATCACCTCTCCCAACCTCCTAGTCCACGGATCGCTTGTCAATCATTGCCTGCTTCTATTGGAATTATCGACTTATTTCAGCATGCGTTGTACGATCCGAACGGGGCTTCCAGAGTTGATACTTTTTTCAGTCTGTTAGTTAGGCTAGCTGTCAACCAGAGCGTTCATAAAGCTAGCAGATTGGTCCTTCTTGACTTTTTGCTCTGTCTCCGCGTAGACTTGGATCACAGGATCTATTGCTCTAGCGCTAGCACGATAGAGAGTATGACTGCTGCTACCGAACAGCTACTTAGCGAAGAGACGAGGCAGGACAGAAGTGAACGACCTGTAGCTAATCTTGGCAACAATCATATGAGGCTGAGTACGACGGCGCCACATGCGTCAGCTGGAAGGCAGCACTCAGAACCATCGTCAGCACACCCATCACTCAATTGGAAGCCGCTCATGCAAGGCAGGACTATGCAGGCGAGTCCATATGTCATCTCGTACCTCGAGATTGCCTCAACGACAGCGGAATCTTTGAACACCGAAACGTTGCCAGCACCTATGGTGGGGTGTGCCAAAGTCATCCTTAATATTCCACTGTACATGACAGGGGTACTGTCAATTTTGGGGCAAGAAAAGGATTTTGAGATTTATTCATTTGTTATTCAGCGGCTACCATCGCAGCTTTTTAACAAACATTTATTCTGTAACAGTACTAAGCAAATCACAGAGCTCAACAGCGTTTTGGTGGATATGACACTTAGAGATAAGATCCCTGATTCGCTGCGCAACTTGCCACTCAGTGCGAAGCGTCATAACATCCATATACTTGCCTACAAAGTTCTTGTCGTCTTGCTCTGTTATCACAGTAAGTTCAACACCAAAGATCTGCATGATCTTGTGCATGCCTTCGTATTCGGTCTCTCTCGTCAAGCGACATGCGCCAAGATTTGCATTCATGCGTTGGTTGTATGCTGCTACGAGCTTCCGCAATCGATGACGAAGCACCTTTCGGGAACCGTCTTGAAGCTCTCTCAGATCATGTCAACAGCAACCATCAGCGTCCATATTCTCGAGTTCTTATCAACTGTCGCCAGGTTACCAAATCTTTATTCTAATTTTGTTGAGAGTGACTACAAGCGTGTTTTTGGCATTGCTCTTAAGTATATCCAGTATACCCACAGCGTTGCAGGTAGTATTCATGCACCACCTACATCATCGACGTCAACTTCAACTTCCTCTCCAACTTCATCTGTATCTCAGAATCAGCAATCAGCTGGAGCAAGAGCTCTTCCGCAGTATGTATTGATCCTGGCATATCAGGTTATCGATGTTTGGTTCATACTTCAAAGGTTACCGGAGCGCAGAAAATACGTGCCATATATTCTCCGAAACCTTCTTATGGCAAATGAAACAGGAAAAAGACTGGACGAACAAACAGAGACATGCATGGACATGCTTGCCCGGTATTCTTATGCGAACTGTGAGCCCAAGCCTAAGCCATCATTGATCCAGCAACTTTTAGTAGGATCAACAAAGAAGGCTGGAAAGGCTATCACGAAGACTTGGATTCAAGGAAATGCATTCATCACTGTACAAACAGCTCAAAACATTGGATGGGCTGAGATCACAGTTCGCAGAGCGTCTGGTACAGCGTCATTTTTGCTCAAAATTGAGAACGAAACTTTTTTGCATTCCACAGATGAACTTGATTTCACTGCTCTACCAGGATTGATGAGACTACAGGACGATGCATTAGCTATTGATGTGGTAGCCCAGCAATCGACAGAGACATCCGTTACAGCTGGTGATACAGCTACTGATAGCGAGCAAATATCTGATCCAACACTGGATACTGAAGGTCGACAGGGTGAAGAATCTCAACAGACGGCATCCATTTCTGGACTATCACAAAGGTTGACCGAAGCACGGCCATCGTGGTTATCGCCACGATCAACACCACAACATACGCCTCTTCACACACCACTCCACACACCTCGCCATACACCTCATCATACTCCCAAGGCGTCTCCCCTTCCATCTGGTGACAATACGCCTTCCAGTTCGCCGCCTGCACGCTCTTTCCTGAACGCTACGGCATCCAAACTGGCATTTGAAGGTGGGCATCACCGTGTGCAAACAGCCCCTGTGGAGCATGTAGCCGTATTTTCATCGCCATCGCTTCATCCGCTTCAAGAATCCGGCTTACCAATGCATAGCCAAGATGATGGATCCGGGGATTTGGATAGCAAACTTAATCATGCGTCGGTCTCACATTTGGACCCGACTCAGCTCCACAGTGCACTCCCAGGCCCAGTAGCATCAGGGTTATCCTCAGCTACCGCAGCAAATATAATGTCAAACCTGGGAAGATCTAAATCTGCCTCAGAGCATGCTGGACCATCGAACAAAGCAAACGCTAAGCATGCGGAGCTGAGCCGCGGTCCTCTAGGAGGCGCTTTGGAACAGACCAAATCGCTTTTATCACATCCAGTGGGGAGTATTAAACGCGACGATATACGTAGGTCCATCTCAATTGCAGCTTCACGCAATAATAGTATCACCGTTGGAATGGGTCGATCCAGTCGGTATGCACTTGGACACGATGATCATCGACCTCCAGTTTTAATGGAGAGCAACACTGGGTACTACGATCGCGAAAGTAGTACGGAGGGAGTACGGTCCCTTACTAGAGGAAAGCCGGAGACATTTGTGGATCCGAGTTTCCTGTTTATGCAACTGACATCCTACCCTGACTTGATGGCACGTGAAACTCCGATTCTGCTGGCAGATGATGGTGCAACGAATCGAGCCATTGGTGTGCTGGATAGGACTCCTGTAGTGGATTTCCACAAAATTGGAGTTTTATATGTTGGTAAAGGACAGAGTAAGGAAAGTGAAATTTTGGGTAATACTCATGGATCATCAGAGTATACAAAGTTCCTCACAGGACTAGGATCGCTAGTTCGTCTCAAGAATGCCAAGATCTATACAGGTGGTCTTGATTTAGAAATGGATCTTGACGGTGAATATGCTTATTCGCATCAGGACGAAATTACACAGATGATCTTCCACGTGGCAACGATGATGCCCAATCACCCACACGATGTCAACTTTGATTTCAAAAAGCGACACATCGGCAACGACTGGGTGACAATTGTTTTTAATGATTCAGGAGCTGAGTATGATTTTGGCACGATCTCTGGCCAATTCAACTTTATTACGTTAGTAGTAACACCCGTTTCGATGGCATCAGTCACTTATACTGAGGCTGCAAGTAGGATCAGTCACCAACACCATCAGCAGCAGCAGAATGTTGGAGACATCAGTGATTCTCAAGGTCAAGACAGAGGAACACAAGATACCGCAATAACGTTTGCGCTTACAGGTTCGACTGCGACTGGATCTATTCCAGGAATTGTCCAGTCTTTTAAAAATGTATGGTTCAAGGTTGTGATGCTTAGACGGTCAGATATGCCTGAAATCGGACCCTTGGCGTCACCCAAGATCATTAGTGCTTCAGAACTACCTCGATTTACGCGGCAGATGGCTCTCCATGCCAACATTTATGCACAGGTTTATTATCAGCACCTTCAGAACTCCGTAGAATACGTGTCAAACTGGCAAGAGCGACTGCGGCAGATCAAACGCGTTAAAGAAAGATTGGCTGCTGGTGCATCAACAGGAGGATCTGGAGGCGGAAGTAGTGTAAATACGAGTAGTTCGGCAGGAAATGTAGCAGGGACATCTGGCGGAGGGTCAATATTGAACACAACTGCCACCGCTGGAGGACGAGGAGCTAATGGACTTAGTACTGGCGGAAGTGCTTCAGCAATAAGCTCAGGTACAACTGGAACAAATGGAGGAAATCAAGGAAGTGGAGGTAATAGCTCAAGTATCGGCTTAGGGCTTGGACTGGGTCTCGGAGCAAGCATTGGTCTTGGATCCTCGTCCTCTTCTGCGTCAGGAGCAAACACTTCGAGTGCGGGGGGGCAGCAAGGCCAACAGGCGAGCATCCTTAATCTGGAGCAAGTTGTCGACTTTACGCGATATGCTTAACTGCTTTCTTCTTTGTTAATATAATTTGTTTAGAATTTCCTTGTCGCAAACAATAAATAAAAGAGTTTGCGCAACAACGCGCTCATCGTAACGTTTTATTTCATTTCATTCACGATTAAAATAATGATGCTTTCACATTGCCCAATAACTCAATATAACACATTGTAGTATACAGAGCTCCTCCGATACTGCAGTACATGTGTCAACAAGGCCTGCTAATGTCTGCTCGAGTCATTGCTGCTTCATCGTGCAATACACAAAGCTCAATTTATCAGCCTATTAACCCCCTTTCATTCTTAAAGATGATTTGGACCGCTATGGGGGGAAGGCTGTATGGCTCCATCACTGTATTGGAGCTCTCGGCACTTTGTATTGAATTTGGAGACTAGTGGAGGAGTGAGCCTTGAGCAGACATAATCGTCGCCACGTTCGTACATCCTATCAGCACTCTTTTTATTGACATTGGGCTTGGCTCTGGGATACCTAGAAACACTAAGGCACTTTATGGTATTCAATGAAAGGATGCCATAGCGTAGGGCAAATCGAATATGGATTTTTAGCATAGGAATGAACTGGCTCAGTAACATTCTGCTCGTGTTATCAATTCTGGAACTTTTGGTTTTACCTTATTTATTTGAATAGAAATAGATGCTTTTCCCCATTTTTTGATAATTGTCATATCCAGGAACAATGGCGTGGCCCATGATAAGCTTTGTTATGATACATCGCCTTCACTTCCACTTGGGGTTGTCGGGATAGTGCTTGCTTCATTACATATCCCTCTTTATATGCTACCAATGGCGTTGTATTGATCATTTTCTGCTCCAAACGGTCCCTCCCACAGAAACCTGCATCAGCATATTCTCTTGGTTATGAGGCAGGTCGCGGCTAAACGAGGCACGTTACATATAAACATTGATGTATATATGCCATTGGGATGTACCTGGAAATCTCATCCTCTGTGGCCACAACCCTTCTATGTCTTAGCTTGTGCAGCTACTTTGCATGATTTGGCTAGACGAATGCTCAAGGTATGTCAGAACGCGTCAATATCTCATCGCTCTCGCAAACTCTCACTGTCAT
The DNA here is from genome assembly GCF_002105155.1 of Lobosporangium transversale. Classification (NCBI taxonomy): domain Eukaryota; kingdom Fungi; phylum Mortierellomycota; class Mortierellomycetes; order Mortierellales; family Mortierellaceae; genus Lobosporangium; species Lobosporangium transversale. The sequence continues at coordinate 456,331 of NW_019028985.1, read as the reverse complement.
CCATAAAAAAGATCCTTAGTTTCCATCTCACATCACTGTTGTGCACATTTTTTTCTCTCTTCGTGAGTTGCATTTGCGGCTCTGCATGTAATCGGTTCACGTCCAAAAGGTAAACAACGCCGCCCATATGAAATAACTATTTTTTATCCATCACCCCGTATTGATTGCTATCGACCCGCTTATTTTTGGTTGGGCAGTTTACTGGGTGTTGTTAGTACTATGAAGCGTCAGCTTGGTCCTAGTCGTGCATTATCTTTTCAACGGCCTTCTCTACAGAGCAATGGAGAACCATAGCTCTCGGCTTCCTCTTCTCTGTTTGGCTCCATCACTCCAATATGTCCTCCTTGGCCTCTTCCAGAGTTTAAATAAATCAAAGTTATTATCTTTATTCACAGTCATTCAAAATCATAAAAATGAACAGTGTTACTCACCTATCATAAAGTGCTTTGCCCACCGAGTTGCACAAAAAAACGGGCTCATGAGTTATTGAGCATTGGCAACCACGAAAGAGGGTCTGGATCTCACGCGGCGATTAGGAGACTATCTTTCTTCACCGTGGACTTGCGTATTGCAGGCTTACGAGACATGTTTACGTTGTTCCCACGTTGCTTCCAAAAACATTCATACCTTTTTGCTTGCAGCTCCCCTATTCTCTCTCTCCCCCATTCCTCTCCATAAACCTCTACCCAATACATACGCAACATACTCATCTCTTTGATCATGCCCATTAACAAAGAACGCTCTTATGAGCTTCATTATTTTCCTATTCATGCACTAGGTGCCACGTCACGTGCCATTCTCGCAATATCAGGCGCAAGCTGGAGCGAGCGCATTCAATCTTTTGAGGTGTGTGATAAAAATATGCAAGATTTTTTCTTCCAGATGCCCTGAAAATACAAAATCTTTTGTTTACTCGGATATCTTCATATAGACATGGAAAGAGGATAAATCTTTGACTATGTTTGGCTCTCTGCCAATCCTCACAGTTCGCGATACTCGCCAGGACGACAGTACAGAAACCATCCTAACCATTCCTGAGGCAGATGTGATTGAACGATATTTGGCTAAAGAATTTGGACTCTTTGGTTCGACACCAGAGGAAGAACTTCAAATAGCGATTTTCCTCTCTCAAACTACCACAATTCATAATGTCTGGGTTTTTCGAGTGGTTCCAGTATCAGAACCCGTGAGGGATCAAGTCATGAAGGCTTTTCTAGAAATCTCACTCAAGAACTGGATTTGGAACTGTGAAAAGTATTTAGCATCGAACGGATCGAATGGACATTTTGTAAGAGATAAGTTCTCGTTGGCGGATATCAAGACTGCAGTGTTGTTGGATATGTTTATGGCTGTAGATACGGAGAGCGAATACCTGAGTGCAGAAAAAAGTCCAGGGTTGTGGAAGGTGAAGGAGCTGGTGGACACGCATCCTCGCTATGCCGCCTATCGAAAATCTGAAGCGTTTAAGAGGCAGGATGAATTGACAAGAACCAAGGTTGTGCCGAACATTGCAAGATTTGACATGACAAGGGCACATGTCTTTGGATGAACGGGAAGGGATCTTACATTTATGTGCAAACACTCTGTAGCATAGTAGCATAGGTTTGCATGATCTTTTTTTTTTATGTACGCAAATTACTCAATTGTACACATGGTGACAAAAAAAATCAGTCTCTAGCTTAAGTTTGATCTTTGCTTTTTGAAAATAAAAAATTATGACCACATGTTCATGTTCAAGATATCCTCCCATATTCTTTACCTCATACTCTCCAAGATCTTCTGTATTGAGCATGGCAAGCAGGAAATGATTTTCTTTTTGTGTCCTAGGCAAAGCAGGGCGAGTTGAAGCGGGGATAAGAAGGTGGAGATGTGCTAGGAGGAAAGGAGGGTGCCAACAATAGTGGCGCTTGTATTCCAAGGTGGATCCCTATCTTGAACCCTTGATTCTTTGTAAGGCTCTCAACCGGCATCTCTTTGTATTTGCTGTTGATCCTTCCTTGTTATGAATTAATATGGCATACGTGTACACTCATGTATATCCATAGACTAAAAATGTAATTTTGTTCTTTCAAGAGTTGAAGAGTTGTAATCAACGTTTCTCTGATCCTCGCTTTCGTTTTAAAATTATGCGAATTGCGAATGTGTCCCACTTTCCTGCAAAAACCAAAACTCGATCTTCAACTGTAATCCGCTATTATTTTTTTGTAATTATTCGCTGTACTTTGCTTAGCATGTTCTCATGGTACATGTACATGAATATAGATATCCTGTTTTATTTTAATCTGGATAACAAAATAAATTTTATTTTTTCTTATCTGCGGTGTTTGTTCATTCATGTACGACCATTTGAGCCATCGTGCCATTGGGAGTACAAATCAAGCAAACAATCTCTTTTTTGAGCTTGACAGCTTATCTCGAGGAACAATTTCAAACTGGCATGCAAAAAAAAAGGAGGTGCACAGGATAAGATGGTTAGATTTGCGTTTGGATGTTGATGGCAACGATAGAAGGAACGGTTGATTGGGAAGATTGGGATAGGGAGCGCGGGGAGGATCACTCGACCCCGCATCTCGTCTTGTTTCGCTCAAGCTGACATGATGACTGATAAGACAAAAGACAAAAGCAGCTAACAGCAGAGATAGTCCTTCTCGAAGAGACCTATTTCTACTTCTCTCTCCTCCAACTTTTTTTTTTTTTTTTTTTTTTTTTTTCTCTGCCTCCTTTATCGCTCATCCTCAATAAACTCTTAAACACTGTCTTCAATTTTGCATTCCTGACGACTTTTGTGCGCTATCCACATTGATTCCTCGAAATTTCTTCCCTAGACACAACTTTTATACACCATTGCAATGGAGATGGAGCCCTCATTCATACTTCCTTTGACTCCCATGTCAACCAAACAGCTAAGCTCATCTTTAAGCAGCCTGCCTAACTCTCAGCCCCGGTCACCGTTCATGCTTCCAGAACTGGACCGTCTTATTGCCAGTCACCTCGACCAAATCACTTTAGCCAATGCCTCGCGTGTATGCAGGCTCTGGCACTCCATTTTCAATCCAATACTCTGGAAACAGCTCACATTGCAGCATGTCACTGCAGATGATGACTATGACGAGGACTTTAACTTTATCCCGCGTGCTTCACCACCTTCATTCCTACATTCCCTCCCTTCCTCATGTTCGTCAACGTGGTCTACAATGTCCATGTCATCCTCATCGAATATCCCATCAGATTCACCTCCTTCACCCGTAACTGTTCCAACTCCTTATTATCACAACCTAACTTTACTCCAGCAGGCATTCATTCACTCGAGCCGTAACAAGGTCTTGAAGGGTCTGATTCGACATGGTCATTTGGTCCAAGAGCTTAAGGCCACAGGTTTAACAGACCAGGAAATGGCAGTTGTTGCTGTCCTGTGTCCTAATCTTCGTGTTCTGGAGCTCATCGGCGGTCGATATAATGCTGATGATCTTACGAACTTGTTCCAAAAGCGCCAAGATTCGATCCAAGTCGTTCGGTTTCGATCTTGTGTTCAGCTCCGAGATATCTTCCAGCCTTTGAGATATCTATCCAACTTGCACGAGTTTGGACTGTATGGATCGTTTGTGGGCAACACCATCACGTCACCCTACTTTTTCGAGCGCGATTTGTTCCCAGTTCTGAATAGTTGCCCTCAGCTTCGTTCTGTCTTAATTGAGCAGGTGTACATCATTGACCAAGAGGTCAATCAAGGAAGGTGCGAGGGAGAATGGGATACCGGCGGAGGGGATCATGTCAACTTCCTTCTTCAAGATGACAGCGACTATAGTAGCAGTGTATCATCAACATTGCCAGTTCAGCCGTTGGTGATTTCGCCGACAAACTCCTTGGCACCATCCGGCTCAATTTTGTCTGCCCAATTGAGATCGTCCTCCTTCTTGCATGGCTCGTCTGTGCGCAGCTCCGCCACTCAGATATACCCGACCTCTTTGCTCAAGTCACTCACCCTTGATTGTGGAGACATTCCTGATGCAGTCATCATGGCATTGCTTTCACGTTGCCCAATGCTTGAACAGCTCTCCCTTGATTGGAGTCGCAACCTCTCGGATTCCTCTATTCTGAGACTTCAACACATCTGCTCCCAGGTTACAAAAATTTCACTTGCTCGATGTGAAGCACTCACAGAGGATGGATTCAAAGCTTTGTTTAAAGGATATCCAAACCTGCTCTCCGTTAATCTTAATGGAAATGTTCTTTCCGATAGTGTGCTTGAGGACCTGTCATTGTCGTGCCGCTTCCTTGAAGAGTTGAGCATTAACTCTTGCCAGAACGTGTCTGATTTAGGAATTCAATCCGTGTTATTGAATTGCGCATATCTCTCATATTTCAGTCTTCGCTTTGTGCCGGGCTTATCCTATCTGTTGTTTGACGACATTGTGACGACGACAGCATCAAACGCGAATGCGTCTAGTTCTAGCGTACCACTTCAATCGGGCATGCTATCCACTAGTCCGCAATTCAACTTTGCAGATTATATGCATGTGCCTATACCCACATCTGCGCCCTTACCCTCATCTACATTGACAATCGGCCGTCGTCTTCGACTCAGACCTTGGGCTTGTCGCAGGACTCTCGGATCGTTCCATCTGCCAGACCTTGTTCAACCTAATAAGGCTGTCCTGGAGAAATGGAGGCGTCAAGAAATGGTTTTATCATCCGACAGTAACAGCGGCTTTGCATCTGCAGAGCTGGTGGGCGATCAATTGATCCAGTGGCGTCTGCAGCAAATAACACAATTAGAACATCTCACGATCGGTGGAAATAACTTGGAGATGTTGGTTATTCTTGAGGGACTACAAACCCCACGGGAGTTCAAATCGTTGAGGATCACGAAGCTAAAGCGGACCTTGACACTGACAGACGTTCAGTGGTTGATTGAGCAGGCAGCACCCAATCTGCAGAGGTTGGCGCTGCCTGTATTTGGAAATAGAGGTGCTATCGAGTGGATTGAAGAGCAACGACCAGGCCTCATGTCTTTCGAGAAATAATTATTAGACCCATGTCAAACAAACATTAAACTGTTGTAAATTGATATCGCATCTGTAGACACTAATTTTGTGCGTTTGCTTGTCTATTTGTTGGAAGAACTTTTTTTAAAGCCATGGATTTCACAGAACCATACCGGCATTCACAATTTCTGACAATCTACTCTCCCAATGGAAAATATCTTGCCTCTTATCATCTTGTTCAGGAAGGATTTACGCGACTTCATCCTTCGGCACCGATTCAACTGCATGAGGATGGAGGTCGAGGGGCTATAATGTTTCGATTCGCAGCGACCATGCAGATCATGCGTTCGATTGAGATTCGACTTTTTCGAGATTCACTCCCGACGATTAGTGAGATTGGTTGGTCACCAGATTCGACCATGTTGTTGGCTGCCTGCCCTGCGACAGGGACTGTGCTCGTCTACTCTGTCGAAGACGAAGACTTTAAAGCAACCATCACCGTTCCAGGGATCAATCCGGAATCCGGCTCTGGATTCAGCGATGTCTATTACAGCAATACTAGTCATAGTAATAGCAACAATAGCAGCGGTGTGAAAAATGGAAAAGGCAATAATGCTACATCAAGGAAGAATAGCGAGGCGATCAATAATAAGCAAATACAGGCACTCAAGGCCATGGGATACACCCCTCCAGGAGCTGAGTTCCTTCGTGGAGCACGCTTCAGTGCAGACTCGCGACATATTCTCATCTGGGAGGAGCATCTGCTCCGAGTTAGCATCTGGTCTCTAGACGGGACAACGTCCTTTCCTTCTTCTCATCTTTCTAATATTGAGGCTTCAACTGTTCCAAGTTTGGGACCATTGCCTCCTATTCAACAGCAACAACAACAACTACAAAAACAACAATATCCAGCACAGCAGTCAGTAGTTCTATCAATTCCATATCCAAAAGCCATGACCAAATCCGCAATCACATCGTTCTCAGTTCCTCCATACAGTACCTTTGGCACGACCGCTACCACGTCTGCTGCAGGCTCCGGATCTCAATTTGTGTACAGTGTTCGAGGGGATTTGCAGTATGTGGCGATTGTAGAACGGAATGGACGAGAATGTCGGGACTACGTCTCAATCTACGCGACCGAAAACTATTGGACTCGGCCACCGATTCATACATTTGTAGTAGGGGGTAGCAGTGGCAGTGATGGAGGAGGAACTCAAGGAGGAATTAAGGATGTGGATGGTATTGTGTGGAGTCCTGATGGACGATACTTAGCCGTATGGGAGAATCCGATTCTGGATTTTAAGGTGGCAGTATATTCAATGGATGGAAGATGTGTAGGGTTGTATGCTCTTCAGGACAGTAGTAATAATGTGATGGGGCCTGGAGTGAGTAATACAACTGGAGGAGGTGGTATGGGCGTCAAGTCTGTGTGCTGGCATCCTGGCTCAAAATTCCTGGCACTCGGAGGATATGACCAGAAAGTAATGCCTCCACAATCCTACTATTGCATTTAAAGTTTTTTTTTTTTTTTTTTTTTTTTTTTTGCACTTCCTAATACTTTTATATGCTTTCATTTATTCCGCAACTAGATCCGCTTCCTTAATTATCTGACTTGGAAGTCAGTCCTTGAGTTTCAACATACTGCGCACATCAAGTATGGACATGGCACTGTTCTCTGGCGAGAATCTGAATCAACTATCACTGTAGCAGAGTCTGTTCGGATCCAGGGTGGTGTTGAATGTAAGTAATCACAGCAAAGGGATGTGTCTATAAAGGATATTACTAAATAGCTTTTTCTTATTTTGCCACTCTTTTCGACAGACACAATTGCAGAACAACCTACTTGGGTTCCCACAGTCCGTATTGATACTCAAAAGCCAAATGCTAAAATTGGGGTTGGCTGGTGTGATTTTAATAGCGATGGTACTTTACTGGCGTCACGGAACGGTAAGGTGTCCATGACCCATATCATCATCATTACCACTCTTGTTTCGCTTTCGTTTATCCTTTTAATAATTTTTTATGAGTTCATGAATAGACAATATGCCAAATGTACTATGGATATGGTCGATGCGTGAATTGAAGCCGATTGTGATTATTCAACAACAATCGCCAATTCGAGTCTGCCGATGGGATCCCACTTATCCATTCCGTATTGTATGGTGCTGTGTTGGATCTGGCTATGTCTATAGCTGGAGGAATCCTTCAGCAGAACTAGTTGGCGGTGGAATAGTTGAGGCGATAGAGGTACCAGTTGAAAACTTTGAAGTGTCATCGTTAAAGTGGTGTCCAGAAGGCAAAGGGTTGTTATTATTAGACAAGGATATGTTTTGTTTGGCTTTTCCAATCGAGGGAGATGATGATGGGCAATACGATCCATGAAAATACTGCATCAATATTCTCGCGGCTGTGAACAAAAAAAAGTCTGTACAAACTTGTATAATAGATTTTAAAATATATATACACCATGCTTTAGCAAATTACAATGTGTTCTTGTTGAGAGAGTGAACATTTAAAGAACGGCTCCAGCGTTGGCGCACATCAACTTCAGATCTGGTCGTCGCTGCTTGAACCACTTCCAATGATCCGTATTGCCCAATAGCCAAAAGTCGTCGATGGTTTGGCCGCCCGTATCGTTTAATGTTAGCTCGACTTGGTTCAACCGTGGCCATTCTTTCACAATGAACTCATATTCTTCCTGCCCTACACCATGCCAGACGCTAATTGGGACTTTGAGGCGTCTTAACTTCTTGAGTCCGATGAGATGTCTCAGTGCCAAATCTTTAGTCAGTTTTGAGGAGAGGATCCTGCACTGCAGCGCCTCCTCCTTAGTCGACGTAAAATCAATACTCAACTCCACTAGCTCTGTTAAACTCCCAATCCTGCCATAAATGATCCAGTTTCACCTCCATATTCCATGAGATCATCCTCATTAACAGAGTCACTTATCCGTAGATAAAGAAACTGGTGATTCCTGCAGACCCATTCTGGACTACCAATAATATCTCGGAAAGTGATATTAGGTCGGCTTTTGTTGTATGACCATGTAGAGAGATGCCGTAAAGAGACACATGTAGTCAATACCCGCTGAAATTGTTGACTAGATACTTGCTGATCCATAAAGATGACATCCTCTAATGTCTCATGACTTTCCAATAACGCATCCATCAAGCTGTCCTGAAAATTCATCGTGTGAAAGGTTTTAAGCCCTTTATGTGATGACTGTTGCTGGGCCATATGAACTGCTGTAGATGGTTTGCATGCGTCTAGAAAGCCTTCGAGAACATGGTACTGTTCTTCTGAAAAGATGTGAATATACTCTGATAAGAGACGTTGAATATTTGGACAATAGTCACGAATTGTCTGAGCAACCCTCATGTCAAGTGGCGTAGTGATGACGAAATGTGCCAAGCTGGGACCACAGTGCTGAAGGACCGCCACCTGTGCGGCCGTGGGGAGTTTTCGAAGCAATCGTAAAAATTTAATCCTGCTGTCACTACCTTGGTATAGGTCAATTTTCAAAAGATCGCCTCCTCGCGGAGTATTTGTGAATGCAAAAAATCAAATTTCTCCAGTGAAGGCATGGTTGTACAAGTGCTAATTATAGGAACAGCAGCGCTGATAGGAAGTATTCCACCACCTCCAATAGTTAATACTCTGAGATGCGGTAATCTTGTCTCGAGAACCTTTAAGAACCTTGTAATAAATGCGGCTGATGAGGTCAATAGAGATGATGGAATCAAGAGCTCCACAAGATCTGGATTATGTTCCAGGAGAGTCAGGAATTTGTCTTCGCCGAGTCTTTCTATAGTATGCACCTTGATTCTGGTCAGTCGTGTGCATGTTACCACTTTCTTTTTTTTCACTTCTTCATTTCCCTTCTCCTCCCCTTTTTCCTTTTCCTCCTCGCCGTTGTGCTCAGCCTCCATCACAATCGTTTCCAGGGCTTCGGTAACATGAGAGTACAGTTCTAATTCCTGAATGTTGTGTAAATGGCGCCTCAAAGCCTGAGCAAGGATATTTCCCTTGGTGGTTAGGCTCTTGATATGTTGATCCAATATGTAGCCTGTATCCTTTGGCTTTAGGCCAGGTTTGGGAAACATAACTCGACGGAGCAACATCGGCTCGAAATGATAATAAAAACTTTTGCTGACTCGTAATCATTTTGCGATGGTTGGTGGCGCCATGAACTCGGCTATTATCTCTACAAGCTCTGGGATATAAAATGGAGAGGAGACCATAGCGTAAATCAAGGTGAGAAAAAGGTGTAAATAGTATATATTCAAATAAATATGTGCTTTGAGGTTGAAAAGAGGATTGGAACAGAGAAAAAGAGAAACTTTTTTTTTTTTTTGATTGTGCCACTTGAATCGAGGGGCAAAAGATTCCAATGTGTGAATGAGGTGAGTCCCAGGGCCATAGTACTAATCTTATATAACAGACACATAGCCCCGTAAGCGTAATAGCGGTAATAGTATTCTCGTGGCCCTCATAGGAACGTGCGTGGGATCCCTGTAGCTCATTCTACTGTACTTTATCCTATACATGTATACATGCCTCAATAACATGACGCTGGATGGCAGAGGACAGTCTGCTGCACGCCCGGATTCAGGGGTCCATACTTGAAACAAAGCTCGGAGTAATAGAAATAAATGATGGTATTAAATAAAAGTGCTGTGTCTGTATCTGTCATGTTTTCAGATAAGAACACTCGTTTTCCTCTAATATCTTTATTTCAATCCCGCGGACTTGACAGGGGTTTCTTTAGCTAATGAGGCACAAAAACAAGTTCGAGTGAGCATCTACTCTAGTCTAATCGTTGAATATGGTTGTCGTTGCCCCGCCTCCCATTCTCTGTAAACCCATCTGTGCTCACATTTCTTTCTTTCTTTCTTTCTTTGATCTTCCTTTCTTGCTTCTTCCTCCTTCTCCCTCTCTAATCTTCCCATCCTACTTCGCTATCCTCCCGGATCCTCTCTGACCTTTTCAGTACTTCCTTCTCCGCCTCAGTACTTGGCACGCTTTGGTCAATTGCCGCTGATATATACAACATTTCCCTCAGCTTGCACATATTCTCAACGGCGTTCATTCATCCTGCTAAACTCAGGAGAGATGGGAGACTGCATTGTAAATATTTCAACAGAGAAAGCCGTTGATGCAATCAATAACCAGACCATCACTTCCAACATAGTCACTAATGGGCTTAAAGATACGAAGCAAATGCCACCAGGCAATGCTATCACTGACCGAGAACCAGGTAGCTCAATTTTGATCCATCAACCATAATTTTGTATTTAACAAGAACCTTGAATAGCAATCTAATATGGACCAATGGATGTACACAAAAACCAAAAAAAAAAAAAAAAAAAAAAAAATTGCTGGCTATTCAAAGACTTCAAGTGGTATTTCATCGAAAATAAGGAGATCAAGGATGATTCTGACAATTTCCACCTCAGATGCACTCCAGAGTAAGCAGCTATTATGATCGCTCTAGTATTGGCCACTGAATAGACGAAGGCTCATTAGTCTCTGACCAAATCGATTTCCGTGAATCTGTATAACCCACTCGTACACAGGGAACAACCATCTGTAGAAGTGCCAGCCTCCAGACAATTCATTAGCGTAGGTTTCCGGCCGTTTGGTGCTAGAGATTTCATTTCTCAAGCCAGCAAAACTAACACATTACAATATAGTGGATAGGAGGACATCCTGATATGAGTGGTCTATACAATGTCATCCTAGGTCTCTCCCTTAAAAAACTGAACATGGAGTGTGTTGAGTCGATTGCTTTTCAACTTGGATATATAGCTTTTAGTGAGCTAGGCCCTATCGAGGTATCATATTTAGTGAAAAGCGACTATGTATTGCGTAAAATAAGGCTCCACCAACATATTGACAACCCATTCTTGTTCCTTTACATCCTAGCAATTAACAAAACGCGATCTCACAGACTTAGGTAACCCACAGCATACTGCAACTACTTTTTTATCGTGGAGTAAAATACTAATCCCCTCTCCTTCACGACCGTCCGATAGTGAACTCTGGGACAGGGATATTAAGATTAAAACTGCATCAACAGACTCATGGATACCAGAAAGATGTCAAATGCTGGATGAGCGTGAAATTGTCACAGGGCTCCACACCATGCGATCCTGGAGCTATCGAGCTTCACTACATTGAGTTGGACTCTCTCCAGTCAACTATTAATGGTAGGCAAGCCCATTCACTTATATATATTCATAGTAAAGATAAGTGGCCGAAGAGACTGATAGGCTCCTCTTCTATTCAATATCATAGCAGCACATACATATATCCATCGTCCTTACATCTGGTCCATCGACGTTGGGATCCAAGATGAATCCACAAACATATCAGGACCCCCACAGCAGGCTACCATTCTAGATTACGCAGTCTCTGGAGATGGTAACTACATCGGCACCTTATCAGCAGTGGAGATGTGCATTCAATTAGATCTTTGGGCCATCAAGTACGAAGCCCCTCTTGCTGTCACGCTTGATGAGATGCATTTAAAGAATTACAATAACAGCCCTAAGACAGAGACGAGGCATTGTGGTCGTGTTCAATTACCTTTAACAAGATCATCGCATGAATACTATGCGCGCGGCAGGCTTTGTACAATCTCACTCTCCTGGAATGCCTCAATGGTTGCTCTGGTGCTATCTGATTATTACTGCATAACGAACGGTTTATCGGTTTTCAAACACGATCTAGTTCATCAGGTGCCCCTAAGCGAGAAGGCAACTATAGCTTCTAAATTACGGTGCCTTGAAAAACTAGAATTCAATGAATCTGTTGCAGCGAAGAATTGCAAAGTAGGCAAGTTCCATATCATTGACACAAAGGCTCAAGATGAAAGAGATGAGCTCTATATATCTTGTGAGACGAGGACGGTGGAGATTTATGCAGTGCATGGATCATGGTCTCATATTCGATCAATTCGGCTTTATGGCATCGATGAAAGGCTCCCATGGCTGTGGGAATCATATCTGGTCCTCCAATCAATTCAAGGTAGATACATGTCCTGGCTGAGCACCTGTGATAGGCTATTGACTTGTGACTTGAAGACAGGGGCTCTCGTTTCCCATGCTTTCCGGAGAAGATCAACGATGGCAGATTTCTGTCTCTCCAGCGATTGGCATGTATGGGCAAGTCATGAGTATTTCAATCAAACCATTGTATTGCGCAGAAGATGGTCAGAAACGCATCTAGCATCCCTTGGCAATATAAATGATGTGTTCTTGACCAATGACTCTCATATATTGGCCTTAAGGCAGTTGTCTGGTACAGGACATGACTGTGGTCGCCAAACGGTCGGACTTCTCTTGGATTCTACCAACCTATCCATCCTCAAGCGTTTCTCCGCTCGATTCATGATAGGAGCTCCACAGCCATCTATCAACAATGAAGATTGGAAGTTGCTCTACTCTGTTCATGGATCGAAATTGGATCTGGTGACAGAAGAGGATGTCAGAACTGAACTAGAATGCACCTGTAACGGATTATGTGAGGATGAGGTGTCGCAAGCACGGGTAGTTGACTGGGAGTCTATGGAATCAGGCATCAAGAGCTTCGTTTTGCCCTCGCTTCTGAAATTTTCACTCGAAATTCAAGGAGACGTCGACAAGAACTCGTGCATCATCTCAATATCTGATGAGCGCCAACGACAGCGAGTGGCGCTTACCATCCCTCCTGCAACGATTCCTGGTGTGGTGTTTATGAGTCCTTACAGAGTTGTATTCCAGACGGACGCTCGACGGATGATTGTATGCACAAGCACCTTTGTCATGATTTGGGGTCTTCCGGAGACATTTGATGATGACTTGGAGCTATTGCTGGCGTGGTGGGTGCCTCTGTTCCCTTGCATAATGGACAACTGCATGATACTGTTGAACGTGTTCACCGATGTCTTGCAGTGTAAACATGGAGAAGTGTTTGCCAAGGCGGGCCCACGCCAAGAAGATCCTACGCATTGTCTTCAGCCACGTGCAGAAGATACGTTCGCCTCAAACAAGTCTTTACATTTCCTGGAAGGACTCAAGGTCTTGTTTGCAATGTTTCCCGAAGGCAATGAGACTGTCCAACGAGCCATTATTCGCTATGTAAGGCGGTATATCAATCACCACCCAGATCCTGAGGATCTCTCTAAGAATGTCATGTATTACATATGCCAAAATGTCGCAGCAGAAGATATCGAACAGCGCGCCCGCTTCATGCGTGTGTTACTTGAACTCAACCATAGCTCCTGGGTCCCAAGGCCTGATCTGGATGTTACTACAAGTCCTGTAGCGATTTTGCTCCAGCATTCAGAGCTAGAACCTCGAATGACCATTCTTGCTGAGATTATTATCGACTACTGTATTTCTCGAGCCAAGGAGGAAAAGGATGTCATTTTCCTTAAGCCGGTAACATGTACCCTCAAGGCGCTCTTCGGGAGCCGCCAACACAGCAGGCTTGCTCTTCGCACCTTGAATGCCTTAACATTTGTCCCTATTCAAGACCGCGAGTTCCTCATTAACCATCACGTCATTGCGCCTCCTCCTGCGTTCCGATGGCGATTTTGGGCGAACTCCACTAAGACACTATTCGAGTATGAGAACCCAGTGATGAAGCTAAACCACAGCACAGATGTAGTGTTGTCTGAAAACCCCAAAGACTGCTCGCGTGATATTTTTGTTGCTTTGTTTGACATGCTATGGACCGTACAAAAGCCAGCGTCATTGGTCCAATCAGAATCTTCTCGGAAGCAGACCCTACATCTCGGCCTCCCATCATGGACTCAGACACTGATTCAGCTTATCAAGCTTAAGCTAGTGCCCAACCCTAATAAGGCCGTCGAGTGTCACAACTTCCCACTTGAGGCTCTAGATAACCCAGTTCTTTCTGCCTTGGTCGAATACAAATGGTAGATGGCGCTCTTCAGGATGGATACGGGCCTTTATCAGTTCTGTGTACTCATTATTGTTTTTATTTTCTGTCACTTCCTTAGGAATACTATCGGCTTCAAGTACTGGCTAATGCGTTTCATATGGCAGTGTATATACTACCTGCTAATACTGACAACTATGTTCATGCAAGTCTACAGCCCTGAACCGAGCCTACTCTTGGGACTGTTCGCTGTTATTTCAGGCTTTGCTGTTGTTTTTCTGTTGCTCGAACTGATCCAGTGTTTACACGATCCACAGCGATATCTCACGTAAGTCCATACCATCTTTATGGCGGGCATTAAGCGCCAGTGATATCCATTCCTGATTCTGATGTACTCTTTACTCTTTGTTTTTTTTTTTTTTTTTTTTTTTTTTTTTTTTTTTGGTTCAGGTCACCATATAACTATGTCGATCTGCTTGCATTCACCTTGCCGCTTGTAGGAAGCATCCTACAGATTGTAAACATTATCCAGGAGGATCGCGAGGGGAATACGTCTTTACTCAGCTTTTCAGTGCTCCTTATTTGTCTTCACTTTGTAAGTCGTGGTTCATGAAATCATTGCGGTCCATATTATTCTGATACGCTTTATCACTTTATGCTGTCTTTAGAGCTGATTTTTTTTTCTTTTTCTTCCTGGCTATCGTACACCTTCATCTGCATTGAAAATAGCTGTTCGAGCTCAGAGTCAACGAAAGAGTGTGTCATTTCGTCACAATTGTTGTCCAAATTTTAGGTCGCATTCGCGTTTTCTTCATGTTCTTTGCTGTAGGAATCTTTGCCTTTGCAACTGCAATCCTGCACTTATATTGGGCATGTCCATATGACAATTGCGAAGACTTGAAAGAGGATGTCAGCTTCCCGAAGCACTTCCTTCATGCATTCTTTTCGACATATTTCTTTTTGGTGAGTTAATCCTTTGATATCAGTAGCATGCACCTATTAGACATCTTGTTATAAATAGAGACTACCCATAGGTGTATAGAGTTACTAAGGCCCTCTTTATTTATGTGCAATTAGGGTGGCGTGTGGGACCCGGTCAGCAACACTTTTGGCGAAAGAAACTGGGCATTTCAGTTCATGATGTTCATATACTTTTTCTTTACAACTATCTTGCTGCTCAACGTCCTCATTGGTAAGTTAGGATGACTTGTATCTTGTATTCCCAGGACTGAAATAGTGTTAAAAAAAAAAAAATCTCACCATCCATTTTTTTTCTAGCATTGATGAATGTGGCCTTCAATGTCGGTGATGAAACGTGGCGATTGGTTTGGACAGAGAACAGACTGAGATATGTGGAAAGTGCAGAGAACCTGCTATATCATGATCCAGGTGAGGCCTGAACCCTCTATGAGATGATTATGTGACTCCATTTTACTTCTTTATATTGCCGACAACTTACTGAACCTATGCTGTATGTGATGGCGCCTTATAGCTTTTCTGGATTATTTTCAGGTACGGAGTTTGTTTCCAGAGCGGATCTATTACATGGCAACGCCACAAGAACAAAAAGACTTTTATGCCAAGGCCGGTGACATAATCAAAGAAGAGACAGGAGGAGTCGTAAACCAAGCACAGACTAACGAAGGTGATAAGAAAGTTGAAGCAAGTCAAGTGCTACAGCTCCAAGGAAAGCAGTGTCAGGAACAGAAGGAGATTATTTCGGACCTTCGTGGAGAACTTATTAAGCTATTGACCCATATGAGTGAGATGCAACAGCAAATGATGGATCAGCAGAGGAGGTTTGACGAGCGTATGGAGGAACAACGAGCACAGCTGTGTGTCGTGCAAGAACATATCCATAATTTTGCATCTCGCCGAGACGATAAGCCATAGATTTATTATTGATTATACCACTCATATTTCATTACTACAACAGAGAATGCACAGAACACAAAAAATAACAAGATAATTTCCGCTTATGTATTTAAAGAACATGTTAAGTTCAGTCATCAATGTGAGTTGAGGCCACGGTTCTAGTGATATAAATAGAAAGTATTATAGTAAGAAGCAGCGGTAAAAGAATGATATGCTGGTAGATCCCATCGGTTACAAATGAATCAAGTTGGAACCATCCCATTGATGGGAACTAAAAGAGGATCCTTAAAGATCACACATTGTACATTCATCCGTGGCGAACCGTTTGAAGTGTCGTAACAATGAAGTCCAATTCCATGCGCATATTCAGTTAACATAGCCTATAGACCGTGAGTAGGGACAATCCCCAATGGTATCGTGCCATGAATATATGTGGCGTTGTTTCAAGTCGATCGAGAATGGCAAGATAGGAGTAGCAGAAATGCTGAGAGAGCGGCAAAGTGTTGGTGAGAAAGCGCCCAGGACCAAGGCTGATAGTGATGGAGGATATCGCTTTTGACAGCTGGGTCGCATCAAGAAAGATGATCTTCGTAGTCAACAAGCCCAGTAGGGAGCAGGGTTCGCCATAACTTCTATAGAATCCAAAGCTTCCACTAATGGTGTTCTGATAACACTACAATGATCTTCCGAACTGATTTTATAACGCTTTTATTGAAGAAAAAGAAAAAGAAAAAACAAGATACATACTTCTGCAAAGATCCTCATCGAGCGACCCAAGCAGAAGATAGGCAATCATTCGAAAAAAGAATGCGGCTTGTGTGGATTGAACACACGACCTTCAGATCTTCAGTCTGACGCTCTCCCAACTGAGCTAAAGCCGCTCCTGATATGAAAGCTGAAAAAATCACTGTCTTAAGAACCGGGGGGTTATACTGAGATGCCCTTAAAAACCGCAACGAGACGCAAATACATAGAACACACTGAAGTGTTGTACCAAGATAAAGGTAAGCCCAATGGCTGAGTAGTATACTCGTCAGGGCACCCCCCTGTCTAGCCCAGGGGCCGGGTTCGAGTCCTGGTTAAGGCACATAAAGTGAAGCAAACATGTGCCAGGTCAGGGATTTGCTTGAGTTTTTATACTTTCTCTCCGAGACAGCCTAGTGTTCTCCGCTAAGGCTAAGATCGTGGGTGCACTACCCTAAGTCGCCTGGCTGGCCACATGTCTTAGGTATATATTCCACCCCCCAGCCGAACCAGCGGTACATCTGGCAGCACATCCCCCCATCCACCCACTTGACTAGGACAGCGATGATCACAAAGTTTGACGGAGTCCAAAGTAGAAATTTTCAGACCAATCCCGCAAGATTTGGGTCCACATGCCAGTGGATTTGATCGAATAGAAAAAATTAAAAAGTCGTCCTTAGCTAGAGTCGGCACGCCAGCCTCCGCGGCTTTTCACGGGCGCAACAGGCCACATCGGAAGGATGGACTTCGAGTACCGATCACGGTGTACATTGGTAGAGAAAAACATGGATACGAATTGGCTCTTCACAGCCATCCCGTGCGAACTTTGAGAGTTTCGCTTGTTTCATAGTTGAGGGCGATATCATTACTTTAGAGCGAGATTATGAAATAAAATTCCTCACCTCTGTGGGTTCTTGTTAACAGGAAAAAAAAAAAAAAAAAAAAAAAAAAAAAAAAAATTGGTTTTTTTTTTTTTATTTTTTTTTTATTTTTTTTTATTTTTTTTTTATTTTTTTTTTATTTTTTTTTTATTTTTTTTTTATTACTACCATCTTACATCTGTAGGATGTAAGTGAACAATGAGGCAATATCATTTTATTTTGATCGATAGCCCTGAGTAAGCCGCATGAAGAGGGCTAGAGAGAGAGATTGAGAGTTGTAGCGAGAAAAAAATAAAGAATATTTATTCAGCGTGGTGGGCAGGGAACTCAAATACAACTTCCTTTCCAGTCAAACGCTTGTAGACTGCGCAGAAAGTATCAAGCTTGTACTCCAAGGAAGTAGAGTCCTTGGCATCAAGGAAACTAAAGAATACAAAATAACCGTTCGAAGTAAATGAATGATAATGGAAGTAAAATAATTATAAAAGTAAAGAGGGAAAAAAAAATATTAGTATATATATATATATATATATAAACGTAGAGAGCTATAGTCAAGCAAATTTCCGGGTGTAATGATAAACAAATGCAATTAAAAAATGATGAAACACGTACACCTTGATGATGCGGCGTTGATCAGTCTGGACACGGGTGCGCTTGCCAGTGATCTCAGTGGGGTAGACCAAGTCCTCCAAAAGCTTCTCATGAACCGAGGTAAGAGTGCGGGAGCGAGGACGCTGCTGCTTGGCACGAGATTTGCGGGTGGGCTTGGCCATGATGCGGCGTTGAGCAACAAAGACGACGTGGCGGTCAGAGAATTTCTTCTCAAGCTCACGAGTGAGTCTGTGTTGTTTTGAATAAAAAAATAAAAGTTCAGGGAAAGGTATCAGAATGTCGTTGTATAGCTCTTGTTGTTGTCTTTTTTTCCCCCTCCATTGCATGCTCAAAAAGCTCTAGTATGTCAAGTCCATCCATACCTCTGTTGGACCTTGTGGAAAGCCTTCAACTGAGGAACGGGGACGAAGACAACGATGGCCTTCTTGCCGTTACCGGTCTCAATCTGAAAGTTTGAAGATTGAAGACAAATGGGTCAGATCAGATATACAATACTCCAACAGTACAAAACGTAAGCGCTTCATGGCTTCCTTTTTTTATCTGGTTTGTTGTAACGCGACATTCAGAGCTATTACGACGTCTAGAAAGAGTGCACATTTGTCGCTATGTTGCCATGTATCTTATACACAAAAATCTACATTCGCTGATCCTGATAGTAGATGTCCTCTTGTTTTAATGCTGTCCTTTTGTATATGGCGTAAGCAGACAATAATAGTCAGATGCGATTTCCGAGTGAAAGAGACTAAAAGCAGACTGACTGAAGTGAGAAGTATTATTTGTTGCAGTTTTATGCAAGTACGAGACTTGCATGAAGTCTGATGCTATACTTTCCCGACCCATCCTTAGTTGATTCTTTCCTGTGTATGAATCCAGACTATTAACTCCTAATTCCTGAAAGCGTTCCTCAAGCCTTCATCTCTCTCTCTCTCTTTTTTTTTTTTTTTTTTTTTTGCTGCACTAAGAGGTCGAGCAAGGAGCAGTGACTCACCTCCTTAGCGCTAGAGATCTGAAGAGGCTTAAGGTCCTTCTTCAAATCAGCAACGTTGTTCTCCAAGTCGAAGAGAGCTTGAGCGACAGAGAGCTCAATCTCATCAGCAGGGCCGTTCTTGGCGATCTTGTGGCTGGCCATTATGTCTGTTGTTATTTTCCATCAGTTCCAGTGTTAGTTTTTCCGGTTAAATCAATCCGAAGAGCAAAAGAGTTTTTTTTTTTTGATTGATTTGTTCCGCCCAATAAAATCATTATTTCATCATGTAATCGCCCAAATTGAGTGTCGAAAATAAACATTGATTCCAGATTCCATAAAGTTGAGTATCGAAGGTTCGCCAACAAAGTTGGTTTATAAGGTGTTTTCAATCAAAGTATAGGAAAAGTTGTCCATGTTGATTATGGCAGATAGAGATGCACACAACGTGTTTAGTCATATAGAACAAAGATGTTAAATACGAATGGTTAGTTTGATCGATAGATGGATGACCATGAACGCCATGGATACATCAATGGATGCCTTGATTGCAGTAAAAATCTGATAGTCCAATTGCCCTTACAAGTGAGAAGTGAAAGAGGGAACTATTTGCTGCAGCTTCTCATTGGATATTTCTGTCGCACAAATTCTATTCAAAATCCTGCATCACGCCCCTTAACCTTAGTGTTGGACGCGCGCTTTTTTCACGTCCACGAGCAGAGACGATCACCATCATTCCCAGTCCAGGGCTAGCCGCCTGGAATAACTTTTCTTTCATGAGTCAGTGTTGGGGTTCGCTACGAAGTAGATCCAGCACTCGGGCGGCTACAGGAAAAGAAGAGGGAAGAGACAACAATTGACGTGTCCGCGAGTTCTGAGGCATCTTGATCGGTGAATCTCACTATCCTACATTATATTATACCCCAAGATAAACATGCTTGGTATATGGCATTCGGCAAAGGTTCATACATATCAGGAGCCAACTTCAGCATCAGTTTCTTGATCTCTTATTTTATGTTCTCCACAGGTCAATCGCACATGAAAACCATTAATTTTTTTGGGGTAAAAATTAAGCTTGTGCATGCCTGCCCGCCTAAAATGCGCGCCAATTAAAGTCAAAGAGAGCTTTATCCTCTTTTCTCTCTCTTCAACCTTTCATCAAGTCCATTTCTACACCATGTCTGCTACTATTGAAAAGAGAAAGCCTGTCCGCATCTGGGTCGATGGATGCTTTGACCTCATGCACTTTGGTCAGTCTTTTTTTTTAAATCTTACTGTCTAATGGGAAGATTGAATTTCTATGTAAAAACCATTTTACTCATCATCTCGCCTTGGGTCGTCCTGGGAATTTTTTATTTTCTTCCACAATAACTTTGTTTTTGTAATAACTATTAGGTCATTTCAATGCTCTTCGTCAAGCCAAGGCTATGGGAGATTACTTGGTTGTCGGTGTCCACTCGGACGCTGAAATTGAAAAGAACAAAGGCCCCACTGTCATGAAGGAAGATGAGAGGTAAAGCTTTCTTTGCCCAGAAAAAAAAAAAAAAAAAAAAGACAAAGACAAAAACAAAGACTAGAATGCTGGTCATCCACAATCCTTCACAAGCGACTGGGATGTATATATTTCCAGAAAGCAAATCATGGAGAGCATCAGATCAGATCATAACTAAGCTGCTGAGCCTTAGTTTGTTTCTGCCCCTCTCAGAATGGTTGACAGCGCTACAAAAAAGAATTCTATAGACCTTTCAATCAATTTATAAGGTAGTTGAGCCATCAATTGACGTTCCATTTTTCATTCTTTTTTATTCAGATATGCTGCTGTCGCCGCCTGCAAGTGGGTCGATGAGGTCGTCCCTAATGCCCCTTACCTGACATCGCTGGAGTGGATGGATAGATACAACTGCGACTTCTGCGTTCATGGTGATGATATCACAACTATGGCCGATGGCACTGATTGTTACCAGGTCGTCAAGGATGCAGGTCGTTACAGGTAAAAAATATAAAGATTTATCTTCGGGATCACCAGCTGTTCTCGAAAATGTTTCATAATGAACTTATATAATTCCCTCGTCCTTGTTATCATTGTTTCCCATTCATTCAGAGAATGCAAGCGTACTCAGGACATTTCAACTACAGAACTGGTCGGACGCATGTTGCTGATGACCAAGGATCATCACAAGCGTCGTGGCTCTGTCACCGCCTCGTCGATCTCGTCCGTGAACACTGCTGAGTTGGGAACCTTCTCCACCGGAGGTTCCAAAACTAAACCCGATACCAAGATCTCACACTTCTTGCCTACTTCTCGCAAGATTGTTCAGTTCTCAGAGGGTCGTGAGCCTCAACCTGGCGACAAAGTTGTCTATGTTGATGGCACCTTTGATTTGTTCCACACTGGTATGCCAAAATGTCTTTTCCTACATTGGTTTGGAGGTTTTATAGAATAGATCTCTTAATGTAGGACTCTACCTTTTTTTTTTTTTTTTTTTTTGCGTATCAGGTCATATCGAGTTCTTGAAGCGTGCCAAGCAGATGGGTGATTACCTCTTGGTTGGTATCCATGATGATCAGACTGTGAATGCCATCAAGGGAGTCAACTATCCTCTTATGAATCTCCATGAGCGTGTACTCAGTGTCCTTGCTTGCCGTGTAAGTTTTTTTTTTTTTTTTTTTTTTTTTTTTTGCTTTTTTATGAACAACATATTATGGAATCAAGCCTACCTATGTCTACATACTCTTATTAATCCTTATTTCATACGTATAATTGAATCATGTAGTATGTCGATGAAGTTGTCATTGGCGCTCCTTACAGTGTCAGCGATCAGGTATTGGAAAAGGTCTATAAGGTTGACTTGGTTGTTCACGGAAACACTCCTTCGCTGAACGACACCAATGGTGAGGACCCCTATAAAATTGCAAAGGAAAGAAACATCTATGTTGAGATTGATAACCCTCAAAACTCTGTGACCACTGAGTCTATCATTGAGCGTATCATCACTCACCGCAAGATCTTCGAGGAGCGTCAGCGCAGAAAGGCTGAGAAGGCTATTCTTGAGAGAGAGGCAGAGTTGGCTGAGAAGGCTGCTGCTGCTGCTGCTGCTTCTGCCCAGCAATAATTTATGCTGGTCAGAGTTGTATTTTTAAAAGAATAAAAAAAAAAAAAAAAGCGAAAGCGAAATAAAATAAAATAAAAAAAGAGATACGCATACACCACATTGTTATCCTCACATCAGCCCATACAAAAAATAATGAGCATTTATATTATTGTGGCTCTACTATACACAATGACATGTTGTAAATCACTGGAAGGCACTCTTGCCATGTGCGAATTTAGAACCCAAATCTGTTGCTTGCTTTTCCAACTCTTCCCGCCGACGATGATCGATACGGCGACCTCCCAAAACATCTTTCTCGCGATCAAAGGGACGAGCAGAAGGATTATCGTCTCCATCTTTTTGCCATGCTTTGCTCTTAATGTATTTAGTCTTGTGAGCCTCCAGCAGAGTCTCTGATCGATGTTCGGCCTAAAAAAATAAGAATAGTAGCAAAAAAAAAAAAAAAAAAAAAAAAAAAAAAAAAAATTAATAAAGATAATAACCACCAATAGGATTATTAAAAAAAAAAAAAAAGACTAAAGTAGGGTTTGGTTGTTGCTTTACATTGTACTTCCGGATCTTCTCCTCACGTTCGATATCTGCTTTGGATGGCTGGTGAGGCTCATCATCACGATCCCGTCGCCTAGACCGTTTGCGCCTCTCATCATCATCATCGCCGTCTCTATCAGTAGGCTCGCCTCGTAGTCTTTTTTCGCGGTCTGCAGGGGTCTCTGTCCAAAGCGATGAGTCTTGAGGTTTTTGTTCCCTCTTCTGAAATGTTCTGGCAGTGACCTTGAGAGGATCATCTGGAAAATCAAAAAAAGAAAAAAAAAATGTTAGTAAAGCTCTTCATTTGCAACTCCTATAGTAAAAGTATTCAATAATAATAACAAATGTTTTGGATAAATATTCTTACTCCCAAAGACTCGTGATTCGGGTGGGACCATCATCCATTCTTCTCTTGATATCTTTGTATCCTTCGCGACATGTTCATTCTCGTTAGCTTCCTCCTGTCATCAAAAGGAAAAAAAAAAAAAAAAAAAAAAAACAGGTCAATTACGGATACCTCGTTTTTCTTACGAGGAAGAAAAGCTTGGGAAAATCTTTATATAATTCAAAACATACTCCTGCAAGTTTCTTCCGCATCCTTTCTGCACGTTCTTCAAATTCCTGAATCTTGCTCTGTTTCGCTAGGGCTTCCCGATCCAAGTCTTTGGGTAGTACGGGCCCGACAATGTCGTCATCACTATCACTCTGATCGTCATGATGGCTCGCACCAGAATTCAACATAGATGGTGGCAAGGACGGACCAAGCACGCGCTTTGATGTTGCATTAGCCTTCTCTTTTGCTAACCGTCTCGCCTCTAGCAACTCTGGTGGTAGGGCAGGAGCAAAGTCATCAGGGGTAGCTGTTTCCTCTTCATCATCGTCCTGTACTGGCGGCTGGCTAGGACCAATACTCGGCCCTATACTTGGCCCTATACTTGGCCCTATACTTGGTCCTATGCCTGGCCCGATGCTATCACTGTCATCGTCGCTTTCATTATGTGTAACTGCAGCAGTAGCACGGCTCTTCTGTAAGTGCGGCGGTAGTTCTGGTCCAATACCCATGGTTTCGAGTGAATTGAATGAATGAGATTAACATTGGAAACAAACATGCATGTCCATGTTTCTTGAAGTTATCGTGGCTTTTCTCTTTTTTCGTCTGTGCTCTCTTGAAATATGATAGGCTGTCATTTGGAGTTGAGGGAACATTTTCCGACGGTTGGACATGACCTAATTAAGGTCAATTAATGAATGCTTCGTTCATTCTTTCTCTTTTCTCTTTTCTCTTGTCCTCTCTTCTCTTCACCATTCCTCCTTTCACTTCATTTAGCATGCCGCCATTGACAAGGCCAATGCTGAGAACTTCGCTTATCAGAACACCCTTGCGCCAGAGCACAGCCCGTCTTCTCCTGCGTCAACCCCACAAGTCTTTCACTAATACTTCTCTCTCTACCACAACCTATACAAATGTTTACACTCACTCAACCGCCTTCAATACAATAAATCGGTCTTTCGCTTCTTCTTCTTTGAAGACCACTACTTCACCTCCACCAACCCCGCCCTTAAATCATCGCCGTCGGTTTCCTTTGAAGCTCACTCTGCCGTTGATGGCCCTGACAGCAGGAACAGCACTCTACAGTACCAGCGATTCATTCAAGCACCACACCTTAGCTTTTCGGCGTATGATGTTGGCAGCCGAAGCGGTCGTCGTGACTGGTTATGACTACAAGTTCTCGCTTGGCTATGGCAACCGAGATCTTAAACCGGGCGATCCGGAGGATGAAAAGGAACGTCGGGTGCGCAAGAGTAGGCTGCATA
Organism: Lobosporangium transversale; assembly: GCF_002105155.1. NCBI lineage: Eukaryota > Fungi > Mortierellomycota > Mortierellomycetes > Mortierellales > Mortierellaceae > Lobosporangium > Lobosporangium transversale. The sequence goes on along the minus strand of NW_019028985.1, from coordinate 431,928 downwards.
AGCGCAGTGCTGAGAGAGTCATGAGGATGATGCGCGAGAATGGAGGGATTTATATCAAGTTGGTAATGATGTGTTTGATCTTTATATGTGTTTTGCTGATGTCTTCTGTATTGGATCTGTCTACTTTCCTTATTGATCTTGCATAAAATTTTATTAGATTTTCAATAGTTTCCTTTTTTGAATAACTTTCTCATTTTTCATTACCATTGTTTGAACTTTCTTTTTGACTTCTTCATGATAGGGCCAACATCTAGCAAGTCTAAAATACTTGCTACCGGAGGAATGGACGCGGACGATGGAGCCTCTTCAGGATCGTTGCATACCTTCATCTATCGAATCGATCCAAGGTCTTTTCCTCTCCGATTTAGGAAAACCACTTTCAGAGATTTTTTCCTCTTTTGATTTAAACCCGATCGGAGTAGCCTCGTTAGCTCAAGTCCATCGGGCTACGCTAAGGAGTAACGGTCAAGAGGTCGCTGTTAAGATTCAGCATCCTGCCTTGAGTGAATTCTCAGCGATTGATATGCGAACTATTGCTGCACTTACAGAGTTTATCGCCTATGCTTTTCCAGAATTTGAATTCTTTTGGTTGAGTGAGGAGATTCAGGCAAATTTACCAAAGGAGTTGGATTTCAGATACGAAGCGAAAAACAGTGCCAGGACTGCAACTAATTTTGACAGAGCTCGTGAACAAGGTTCGCCATCAACAGTCAAGGTGCCTATTGTGTATTGGGCACAGAAACGGGTCATGGCTATGGAATGTAGGTCTTTACATACGATTTCATCCTCCTTTTTAAACAAAACAAAACAAAACAAAAAAAAAAAAAAAAAAGACTGATATTTCTAATATGTTCATCATTTTCTCCTCTTTCTTCTTCTTTCTTTTCATTATATATAGTCATGAATGGCTCACGCATTGACGATGTCGAATATCTTAACGCTAACAACATCAAGGTCGCAGATGTCTCTAAGGAGATGGCCCGCACATTTTCACAAATGATCTACAAGGACGGTTTCCTTCATTGCGATCCACACCCAGGCAATGTGATGATTCGGCCTAAACCCGTAGGATCGCCTTCACATTGCAACTTTGAAATCATATTACTGGATCATGGGCTTTATCGTGAATTGTCTCCTGAGTTCCGTCTAGATTATGCCCGACTTTGGACGGCGGTCATGGCATCGGACCAAGAGGAGATCAAAAAACGGGCCTTGAAACTTGGTGGTATTGATGCTTATGAGTTGTTTGCATGTATTCTTACGGGTCGCGATTGGGACGTAATTCAGGATGCGCAGTTGACAAAAAAGGTCAGGAACAAAGAGGAGACATCCAAGATTTCACATGATGCAGGCAATTGGTTGGTCGAGATTGCAGATATCTTGGCAAAAGTGCCTCGAGATCTGTTGTTATTGTTCAAAACGAACGATCTACTTAGAGCATTAGACGAGGATTTAGGAGCAGATGATGGTGCTCAGATGAGGACGTTTGCAGTGATGGGTCAATACTGTGCACAGGTTATTTTTGAAGCCGAAAAGAAGGATATTCAGCACAACTTGGTCGTGGCGGCAGCGAACAGCAGTACGTCTGTTGTATCCATGTCAGTGTTGGTCAGGAACGTTGCTGCATGGATTAAGGCATATTGGCGCTGTGTCAGTAAACAAGTTTCACTTGATCTATTCATATGGTGGATCGATCAGACTCAGGCCAATACTGTCCTATATCGCATCTTGTCCATGCTCGGTTTGTCCCCATTATGAGTAAAAGAGACAAAAAAATAGAAAATTTAGCACATTGCATATTATACCATTCCTAGACGCATTAAATAGAATATCACGAGACTTATAATTGAGTTTATTTTTTACTTTGAAGCAGTCACAAAAAAAAAAAAAAAAAAAAAAAACAAGGCTAACGTTCACAACCTCACAACTTCCATCTCTTCTTTACCCATTTTTCCCCTCTTTTTCACAAATACATTTCAATGCCCTCCCTTAAAGAAGACAGTCCAGAATTACACATGACACTCCGGAATGCCGACGCCGCTGCTATTGCCAAAGCGGAGGCGAAAGAAAAGAAGGAGAGAAAGGAGAAGAAGGAAAAGAAGGAAAAGAAAGAGAAGAAGGACAAAAAAGAGAAGAAGAAAGATAAGAAGGACAAGGAGAAGAAAGAGAAAAAGAGGTCTCGCAAGTCAGATTCTTCAGCGTCTTCTTCCTCAGATAATGATGATGACGAGTCCAACAATAAGAAAAGGAGCAGGAAGAACGATGACGTACAGAAACCTCCTCTTAAAAAACCTCGTCACCTTGAAGACCTTTCCATTTCATCTCCTTCACCTGCAGAGACACCTCGTGATTCCACTCCAGAGCCCGGTGCTGAAGCAGTGAAAACAGAGCATGATGAGATCCCCGAAAACTTGCGCTTGAGTTCATACAGGATTTCTGCGCCGACTATTGCAGCACTCAAAGCTCGTGGGATCAATGCCCTTTTCCCAATTCAGGCCGAGACGTTTGATCATATTTATAATGGGAATGATGTTCTTGGACGGGCTAGGACTGGAACTGGAAAGACGCTCGCCTTCTCCTTACCCATGGCAGAGATTTTGTTGAAAGACAAAGTTCCTTCTGAGCGTGGCCGTTCCCCACGAGTTCTCGTCCTTGGTAAGGAATTTATCTTTTTTGTTCAAAAGTTTCTTTGTCACCCACAATGATTGCTGGTTATAGAGGCAACTAATGCTTTTTTTATTTTATTATTTTATAGCTCCAACTCGTGACTTGGCTATCCAAGTATCAAACGAATTCTCCGGTATTGCACCTTCACTCAAGTGTATCTGTCTCTATGGCGGCACACCCATGCAGGAACAAACAGCCCATCTGCGGAACGGGGTTGATGTTGTGATTGGTACACCAGGCCGTGTACTCGATCATGTTAACCGCAACAACTTAAGACTTGACAACCTGCGATTTGTTTGTTTAGATGAAGCGGATCAAATGTTGGATATTGGGTTTGCTGATGATATGGAGCAGACACTTCAACATGTCCAGACTCAAAAGCAAGCCCGTGGTGATTCTGCCCCTAAACATCAAACCCTGTTGTTCTCGGCTACAGCACCTGAATGGATCAAGCAGACTGTGAAGAAATATCTGGATCCCAAGTATATCCATGTGGATCTCGTAGGCAACTCAAAGGTCAAGACCAACGAGAACATCCGTCATTATGCAATCCCATCTACATGGCAATCCCGCAAGGATGTGATTGGAGATGTGGTCGCAGTCTATGGTGGCAACCGCGGTCTGACTGTCATCTTTGCTAATACTAAAGCTGAAGCTGATGAATTGGGCCTGACACCAAAACTCAAAGCGGATGCCAAGGTCCTTCACGGTGATATCCCTCAAGCTCAACGTGAATTAACCCTTCAAGGCTTCCGTGAGGCCAAAGTCAGATGCATTATCTGTACAGACGTCTTGGCTCGTGGAATCGATATCCCTATGGTTGATTTGGTCATCAACTGTCAACCTCCCAAGGACGTGGAGACATATGTACATCGCTCCGGTCGTACGGGCCGTGCAGGCCGTAAGGGTGTCTGCGTGACATTCTACAAGGCTCAGGAAGAATATATGATTCATAACATTCAACGTCGGGCCGGTATGGAAATGATCAAAGTAGGCCCTCCACAACCTGAGGATATTATCAAGGCCACAGCTCAGGATGCTGCAGATGTGGTTTCAAAGGTCGTCAAGAATGTCATCCCGATGTTTAAGCCCATTGCAGAATCCATGATCCAAGAAAACTTTCAGGGCAATGCCACGGATGCATTAGCAGCTGCGTTGGCTCAGATCTCCGGTTATGGTGGAGGTGTGAAGCCTCGTTCACTCATGTCTGCTGCAGAAGGATTCACGACCATGATATTCCGTCTCACACACGAGATTCAGCATCCTGGTTATGTCCGCAACATTCTGAACCGTAACTTCCCCAAGCTAGGCTATGAAGATGTCAAGGGCATGAGGATGACCAAGGATATGATGGGTGTTGTTTTTGATGTCAACTCTGACAAGGTAGAAGTCGATGAGAATAACACCATCTTTTTGGGCGGGAGCAAATGGATCGATTTGGCCAACATTTCACTCGAGGTTGCAAAGACCTTACCAGAGCTCGAGCAGCGTCAGGATGATCGTCGTGGTGGCAGTGGTGGGTATGGTGGTAGTGGTGGGCGTAGTGGATTCGGTGGTGGACGTGGCGGTTTCCGTGGTGGTCGTGGAGGTGGAGGCGGAGGCGGTTTCCGTGGCGGCCGAGGTGGACGTCGTTAAAGGGGAGATGGCATGTTATATCTATTGTATCATCTTTTCTTAATCGCATATACACACGCACTCTTCTCTCAATGTACCATATGTTCTTTTTATATTTCACTTACTTTTAGCATTTTATCTTTGACCTGCACCATGAACAGAGAAATATTGAAATAAATATGTATCTTCATGCTGTTACTAAAGGATATTTATTATTATTTTTTTATTTTTTATTTTTATTACGATGATGCCGATAGTTATTCATCTCCTCGAGCTCACATCATATATTTATTTATTTTTTTTAATGTTTACTTTTTTTTTTTTTTTTTTTTTTTTTTGTCTGTTGATTTTACTACCGAAGTTATCCAATCCATTGACAGACTGCAGTGACAGTCTGCCCTAAAACCAAAGCTTCTGCGCGAACTTCTGTCTCTCCGAAATGCATCTTGACTTCCACTAGTACCTCGGCTCCAGGCATCATACCAGGGATATCTGGCATTGGGATCTGGAAATCTCCCAGTTTCTTAACCGATGGCTCATCTACATAACGAGGCTCTTGTTCAGAGTCTGAGACATACAATGGGCAGTCCAGTGGGCGAGGATAACACCAGGTCATGTACTTTTTGGTCACACACTCGCCCAAAGCAACAGACTGACCCGGTGTGATGTAGACCGAGAACCGATCCTTGCAGCGAACTGTGCCATCGCGTGAAAGTGTCTTCTTCTCTTCTGGATCCACGCCAGGAACGAAATCCATTGCAGAATCGACTCCATACCAACGACGTGCTACACGTGAAATAATCGAGCCCTGATGCAAACCATACGTGACTGCCCCGCGGACCACTGCCAGTTCCGCACGAGGTGGTACCCGAACCTGGCGACCTGCTGTGGCAAACTTGGCCGTGACCCTGTCAAACAAGTACCGTGAGGATCCAAAGCCTCCAACCATGAAAATAGCCTCGCAGTGTGTCTGCGACAGTTGATATTCAATCAGATCCAAGACATCCTTCACCACTGGGTCAAAGACACGCTCATGCAGCTCTGAGACCATTAGTTTGAGCATTCCGTCTTCCAGTCCAATATCCAAATCGTTCGCATCTGGCAAGTTGGGGATATTGGGGACCTGTAAATACATTTCAGGGTCTGTTCCTGGGAAAATAGGCTTCGTCTGGTTCACGAATGTGTCCATGATTGTACCCCAACCCATTGGTGTAAGAGGATATTTTTGGAATTTCTCTCTTAAAAGCTTCTCCATATTTGCATCCAAAAACGCAGAGCCACAAGAGGCGCCATGACCCCGGGTGACTTCCCGAAGACTACGAATACCCGTTTCCGGATTCACATCCACGACTTCAAAGACAATCAGATCGACCGTTCCGCCACCAGCATCGCAGATCAAAAACCGATCATGCTTCTGAAGGTTGAATTGATCTCCTTTGGATTGACAGTACATAGCGGCGGCTTCAGGCTCTGATACGATGATCAATCGATGGGCCGGATCGTCCTCTTTAATCAATCCTGCGCGTATTGCTGCTTGACGCATGACATGTTTCGCTCGATCTGACCACATGGCTGGAACTGTCAGACAGTACTGAATATGAGATTGGTCGTAGGTAGATCCAAAATTCTTCATAGCCTCCTTGACAACGTGACTGTGGAACTTGCCCAGATAGTCTGAAATGGCGTCCAATGGTCTGATGCCCAATGGTAATGGTTCAATATTTTCCTGTTGGTCATCCAGCTGCAGTTTGAACTTGCTCAACAGGAGATGCTTCTTGGCATTGGGGGTCATCATCACTGCACGTGCTGGGTACCCCCAGTCCAAAAATTCTGGCGAATCTACTTTGTACAAGCTAATGGTTGGGACTTTGGGATATTGATATGCCTGTTTAGGCCTATGTATGCATGCATCAGAAAAATGATATATTACAGATAATAAAAAAGAATAAAAGAATAAAATAAAAAAAAAATAATAAAATTAGTCAGTTTGTTTTATGACGACGTAGAAACAAAGAGCAGCCGTTTTGTCCATCCTGGAGTCAAAGAAAAGCGCAAATTTTTCAATTTGTTTGTACAACACCCAGAAATATATGAGGTTTTTTGTATTGCAATTGATTGAGCAATAACTTTTCCCTCTGTTCTGAGAATAGAGGGTTGAGGATAATCCACACCCAGCCCCCATTCAGCCCAAATTGGGCACGCTAGAGATATTCATGCATTTGTTTCTGTTGTTCTCGATAAATACATGTAGTATATTAGAATATATTCTTTCTGCCTCCAAACGACCATATATGTATCTCTTATAGATGACTAGTCCATGTTGATTCTGCACCACAGATGGTCCCTGATCTGGCACCTGAAACAAACCTCCGTGTTGCGGCAAATGAATACGCTCTTATAATACTGTTTGTTTCTTGCATACTTTACTGGAAAACTGAATCCTGGAACGAAGCTCCTGCTTTTACTTTTATTGTACACATTGTCCATGATATTAAAGCTGTTCATCCATCGCTTTTTTTTTTTTTTTTTTTTTTTTTTTTTGCTGCCGTTATCATTCAGCAATGATTGCTGACAAAGCCAGAAAAAAAAAATAAAAATAAAAAATAAAAAATAAAAAATAAAAATAAATATATAAAAATATATCAGCTTACCAAGTGATGATCTCTTGAATCTCTGGGTCTTTCCTGAATGCAAAAGCACATCCTGTGAATGTAGTTCCGAAATCGATCGCCATCACAATAGGATAGTCTTCTTTGGGATCTCCTGTCAGACGACTGCCATTTGCACGCACGCCATGCTGTTGTTGGCTTGGTTGATGTAGTCCGCCAAATGGTTGTTGCTGTTGTTGTTGATGATTCGATACCGCAGCTCCACTACCGGGGGCATAGTTTGGATTGTAGGGTTGACTCTGGTATGTATTAGAGGATGGAGGAGGGATAGGGCGTACTGGTGGGTACATTGGGTTTGATGAGGGCGGGGGGACAATACCGCCTGGTGGGCCGTGAACATGAGGCTGTGGCATTCCTGGGTATGGTTGGTGTTGGTTATAGCTGTAGCCCGAACCAGGGGTGCTGACGGGTGGGTATCCTCCACCACCTCCACCGTATCCATTGGTGCCGTTGAGATGACTATGATGTGGCTGCGGGGGCATTCCTCCTCCTTGTGAAGTTGCAGGTGGGCCTGCACTTGCCAGGGAGGTGAAGACCATGGCAGTTGGGGCGGGTTGAGCAGCTGCTCCACCCGAGGCTGATGGTGGTTGACCATTAGTTGGACGTTGTTGATGATGGGATGGTGATTGAACCTGAGCATGAGCAGGTGTAGGTGGAGTGGACGAGCCAGCAGGCTTCTTGTCCTTTGAAGATTTGCCACCAAAGAGTTTTTTCATGGCCGAGAGATGGTTTTTTTTTTTTTTTTGGGTGCTAAGAAGAGGAGTAGATGAGATTGATGAAACAGACGTGATAAATGAAGAATGAACTCAAAGAAATAGAAATAGAATAAATAAAATATAAAATATAAAGTATAAAAAAAAGAGCGTGTGTGTAGTGAGAAATGATCACAAGAGATGGCAACGGAAAAAGGAGGGAAAGAAGGAAGGAAGGAAGGAGGAAAGAGATGAGAGTGGCGAAGTGGAGGAAAGGAACGGACACAAAAGACGGAGAAGAGACAAAGGGCAGAGAGCAGAGAGAGAGAGAGAAAGAGAGAGAAAGAGAGAGAAAGAGAGAAAAAGAGAGAGAGGGTGGATGGGTTGGGGAGTTGGCACGAAATTTAAAAATAAGAACAACAGGTACACTCTGATAAAAAAGAAGCTTAAAAAAAAGCCGATGAACTCTCTTACTCTCACTCCCACTCTCACTTTCACTTTCACTTTCACTTTCACTTTTTGGCAGATACAAATGAAAAAAGAAAAAAAAAAAAAAAAAAAAAAAAAAAAAGGATGCAACAAGAGGCTTATGAAGAGTCCATTTGAATGAATGGTGAATTCCCATTGTCTTTTGATTCAAATTTGTTTTCACTTGGCTCTCCATGTGCATCTGCAGATAATATAATCTTAATACTCGCTAGAGCTCATTATGATTTTGCTCTTTATTTATGTATGTTTGTTCATATTCATGTTCATATTCATGTCCATATTCATATAAATTTATATGGACATATTTGTATTTGTCTGTATGTGGCAAAAAAAAAAAAGCTTAACAGATTTTTTTTAGAGGTATTTTTTTTTATCTTTTAAAACGTGAATCAAGATTGGCTCGTTGTCTTTAAATCCTTTCTATTCGTCAATTTTGTCACGTTATGCAGCCTACGAGAAAAAGCGCGTGGACTATATTAACGACGCATTGATCTGTAGAAGGCGCGTCATGCACGCGTCTACCCCCTTGTATTTTTTTTTTCCCTTTTTTTTCTCTCTTTTTTTTTTTTTTTTTTTTTTTTTTACAAAGCTTCCATGTTATCCAACAACAACAATCCTGCTCAGCTACATCAGGACGCAGTTTAGACAGTCGTATCGTATCAAAAACATGAAAAAGCTGAAGATTTAATCAGACTAGACTCACAATAGCCCAATGTTCAAAACTTGTAGGCTTTCCTCATAGACAACGAGCTCTTTCTTCCTCCATCACTGCCTAGGGTGGAAGGCAAAAGTGAGTATTGTGTCTGTCTCCTAACGTTATTGTTACCAGTGCCACGAATGGGATAAGGGCCTTGGCAGAAGTGATACCGTGATGACATTGTAAGACATGTTGAGGTTAGGTCTTTTAAACCTGCATAAATCCCTGTTACCTTGCATTGAGGAAACAAAACCTTTGTGAAAATGCTTACATACTACAATCTTCGTTAATAAAGGTATCGCATAATCGATCTCTGCCCGAAAATGAAACAGCAATGTCCCCAGACCTTTCTCCCAATGATGGTAAACGATGCTTACACCGTTTCCACATCAAAATAAATGCCTGGGCAAATGTATAAAAGCCCTTCTTGCTTTATGGTATTTTTCCCTGCTTATTAATCCTATCCCATCTTCCCGTTCATCTTCAGCTTCACACCTCCACCCGCCCGTTGAGTCGATTAATTAGGTGATTTTTATTTTTTATTTTCTTTGATGTCTGTATTGAGCATTTGTAACAATTTGCTCTCGATAATTACGTGTAGCCATGTAACTCACACTATCCCTGTATTCAATATTTCCCAATGAAGAAAAAAAAAAAATGGCAACACTACTTGTCTTGTATAAAGCCCAAGAATACATCACCAGCTACTGGAACGAGTCGTTGGGAGACATGTTGGAACACTACCGAGAGCTTTTGACGGAAGAACAATGTCGAAAGGGACAAATATCCTATAATAACAGTAAATGGAGGATAATTGTCCGGTGTGACGGACCCATCCCGTATGAAGATGCATTGACCCTCTTATCAATGCTGACAGATCAAGTGCAAGCGTTCAGGCAGTCCAAATTCATCCATTATCGAGCGTGCCACTTCTTCTCCATGACTAATGACGGTCGACAGTTAATTCACTCCGTTGAGCTGAACAACTGTAAAATGGAGCTATGGGAGGCGAGCCGCTCGTCACCAAGGTTCTTAAAAAAGTGTGTGAGCCAAGACTATAACTTTCATAAGACTGAATGGGACGATTGGAGTAAAATAGCAAAGATAAGATAAAGTAAAATAAAAAGCAAGACTTTTCAGTCGTTTGTTTTCCTTTTACGCTCAGCTATCTACAGCTAGTGTCTCAACGGTCCAGCAGCACAATTTTGGGCAGCGGTGGCATAAGGTTTGTTTATACACGGCCTCGGACCACATTGTCAGGCATCCATCTTCAGGGGGACTCTTGGCGCGTAAACAGTTTCAGATGCATGGGCTTACCATTCCTTATTGCTGTGAATCTACATAGTTCACATGCATTGAACTTTTTTTTTTTTTTTTTTTTTTTTTTTTTTTCCAACAGATGGGCAGTACCTAGACAGAAAAATGTATCGGGATACATTTCTGAGCGGAGGAACTTTACTTTAATACATGTATTGGGTATCTAAAGAGGGGTGATGATCGAGGACGAGAAAGCTCGGCAATGGCGAGGACGAAAAAACGACGAGTAAGGTTTGTGTTTGATTATTTGATAATTTAATATTTGAGTGTAGTCAAATGGGTTGATGAAGGCGAGGCAGACATTACGCCACCATTGGTTGGAATGGACGGTTCGGGAGCTCTATAAAATGGCAATTTCTTCTCTTCTCTTCTTCAGACTTAAAAAGCATCGGCTCCTTCTCCATTTCACAAACCAGTTGGATACAACCTACATTTTCACGAATTGCATCTATAAGCTTGCACAAAGCGCTCTACGAAATTTACGATACATTCCCCCCATCCCTTCTATTTCATTCCCCATTATAGCATAGTAAGCACATTCATCCATTTATTCAGCATCCTTTTTTCTCTTTTTTTTTTTATTTTTATTTTTATTTTTATTTTTTTTAGCCAGCTAGGAAACATTGTTGTTTCGATACTTAATGTCCCCCTTTTCGCCAAAGGGTCCTTCCCTTACGCCCAAACTTTACTAGATTCTCTTCTCAAGGCTCACCATGCTCGGGCATCCTACATTCTTAACGGACGTAAGGACAGGCGCAATGGCGGGTGCGAAGTTAGGTCTTTTTGTAATGGAGTCGGCCTTCATACATATGTGCCATGGGCTCGATAATACGCTGGGGAAAGTGCTCGAGGAATATCGAGTGGCACTGACACCTGAGCGATGCGCTACAAGGAGGATATCGTACCGTAACAGCCGATGGGGGATCACCGTTCGTTGCGACCTCAACGATACTTTCGTTCTTGAGCATGATGATGCTCTCCAGGCTTTAATAAGGCTGACAAGAGAAGTTAGAGATATTCATGATAACAGGCTGATACACTTCACTTCGTCAATGGCCGAAAGGTCAATACTCGCGAAACGTCTCATTCGTACGGTCCCTTTTACAGGCTCCCCAGCAACGATGGAGCTGTGGGAATACAATCAACCATCCAGACCTCGCGTGACCAGGTGTCTACAGCTTCTCCAGGCCCCACAGGAGCCCCCTCCTCCTGGCTCTCCCCACACTCTGCAGCAGGCCCCACAGGAGCCCCCTTCTCTTGGCTCTCCTCAGGCCCTGCAGCAGGCCCTTCCCCCTAACACTCTTAATTCGTCGCAGCATATACCTTCATCCACCTCTTCTCATTCCTCGCAGCATGCCCTCCCCTCTATCCCTCTTATTTCCGCCGAGCCGATATCATTTTAAAGTCTTTTATATTTTTTTATGATTACGACTGAAAGAATGCATACTTTACGATTAAAGAAAAAACTTTATAATCTACTGCGCCTTCTATTGCGCCTTGAGAGACGCACGTGATGAAAAAGATATCATTCATTGTTAAAGACAGTTTGATGCTGTTGAACAAGTTCTTGTTCTTATTGAACAACTCTACAAAAATAAAATAAAATAAAATTCTTACATTTGATTGACCACGGAAGGCCAAACATTGAAGCACAACTACCTAGCTCCTAGTAGTCGCAAATGTGAAAAAACAAAAAAAAAAAACTTTGTTTTGATAAATTGTTATTAGTATTGTACTGAATGGAGACTGATTTTTTCAGGCACGTTGTGGAGATTACAAGATGATGAGTGTCATTTATATTTTGCTTGCAGACAAAAAGAAAAAAGAAAAAAGAAAAAAAAAAACGCGAAGTCTTCCAATGTCCGAAATTGATGGTTCAGCTGATTCTTTTTACTGTTGTTTGTGTTCATAGGACTTTTCATTGCTGTGTCAAGCAAAGAGATAAAGAAATAATTTCTCTCTTCTCCGCATGGCATGCATGGTATACACAGTATAGTATTTCTGTTTTCATTGATAAATTATAAATTATTAATGATCACCCCTCTTTCACCTTTAAAAAAAATAAAGAAGGGGAGCAAAAGTTGTAAAGGAAAAAAAAAAAAAAAAAAAAAAAAAAAAAAAAGATGAAGAGGTCTGATTGAACTATTGGATGTTAGATTCCTTTTGACGACTTTTTTTTTTTTTTTTTTTTTGTTTTGATGCTCTTCTACTTTCTCCCTGACCCCTATGTCTGCATCTGTGTTCTGTGTCCTATTAGCCATGTGCAGTAAACTCATTTGTACCATTGTACAACTGCATCTCTTTTTTTTTTTTTTCCTCCTTCCTTGCCTCTTTTTCGTTTCTTTCTTTGTTCCTTTGACCTTTGTATTCTTCACCTTCCATTACAATCGTTCCTGTTCTCGCTCGAAAACGTATTTGTTACTTAATCCGCTGTGCTCAACTAACGAATACAAAAGAAAAGAGAATACCATAACTAATTACAATAATAATAATAAAAATAAAAAAAATGTCTACATCATTGAAATATGCAGAGGTTTGTCAAAAAAATTGGGCGTTTCACCTTAACTTTGGCTTGGAGCTAAATAGTCACATGAACTTCAAGCATAAAGTAATGTGAATGTGAATGTCTGAATGTGAGTGTAAAACAGGAATGCTGATTCAACTTTTTATTACCATCGTTATTGTTACCACCAGGACCAAGATGGAGTATATGTGGCCATTCCACCTTCACTGGTTCCGCCATTAGTACGGCAATTGGCCTCATCGAACCATGATATCAGAAGTGAAAGTGTCCATCATCTGCCCACGCCTGCACCCTCAACCAATAATTCGTCTACCTCTCAGGCGTCCACACATTGGGCATTCCTAGATAATCAATACCGACGAGGAGTTGGTCCACTTGATGGTGGCGCCGAGAACAATGGTAATATTTTTGAGCCAGGGGTTGAATCTGGATCTGAACCAGGATCTGATTCGAGGGGCCATGCCAATTCAGAGGGGGCCCCTGTTGCTGCTGCTGTTAGCCCTGGGATGCTCCCTCCGGCGTCTACTCTACCAGTACAGTTGCTGAATCGATTATATTCTTTTACGACCATGACCAATACACAAAACCCGACCGATGTTACGAGTACAAGCAACATTGATAACACTAGTAACAATACATCCTCAATAACGCCATCATTGCAGCGACGGGCTTCTAGTAATGAAGCAAGTATACGAGCAATAACAGCAGCGAGCCGGGCTCACTCTAATAACGCCAGTAATTACAACTATACGCGTTCAATTATGCAATATCCCGGGTTGAGCCAAACCTCTGACTTTTCTCGCACCGGGACTGGCGCTGCCCCAATTGCGTCGACTACTACAGAATCGACGCGTTTGGCTGCAGCGGCTGCGCTCGTCAGCTCATTTAGTCGTCAAGGCTCCGTAAACATTAGTACGAATGAAATCGGGATTGGAGCTGATGGCTTCGCGACCGTTGGCACTAACAACACAGAAGGGGCTGGTCGACGAGCATCCCTTCGTGGTGAAAGTGCCTATATCCCGTCCTCTTTATCTATGCTCTTTTCAGATCCTGAGGTTATGCAGGCTCAAAGTGAGGTAACAGAACGCGCACTGCTCCATCAACACGAACAGCAATTACGGCAGCGCTATAGGGATTCCCGTCGATCGTTTTCCTTCTCAGGTGTCGCCACAGGTAATGAAGGAGCAAATCCCGGTATAGGATCAAACCCATTTGGGCCTCCAGGACGTCGACGGAGACGGACTTTTGCAGGAGAGGATGTGGAAGAGGAGGAGGAGGAGGAAGAAGGTGGCAATAACGGTGGCAATGGCGATCAACGACCCCTTTTACGGAGATCACAATCTGAATTTCACTCTAATCAGAGCCAGTCTCAAAACCAGGGTCAGAGCCAAGGCCATCACCTCAATGTCGTCGAAGGATATGGATACGAAGTCGTTGGGGGACAGACCACTCCGCTGATATTAGCAGGAATGGTTGGTGATGAAGATTATGAAGATGGAGATTATCATCCGTACGCGACTATCATGTCTCGGAGCGATTTTCTTGCTCCACATCAACCGTCGTCCTCAAGTCCATTATTTCCGTCTCCACTCACAACCCTTGGGGTGTTAAATGATCCATTAGAAGGTAAAAGAAAAAAAAAAAAATGTGCAAAAAGTATATACCCTCGTGTTTGTACCTTTATTAAATTCTGTAACTGTTTCACAGGCATAAAGTGTAAATACTTTTATCCCTAATGCTTTTTTTTTTTTTTTTTTTTTTTTTTAGAACAACAGTCGTATGCTGCTGGCGGCGTATGGCAAGATTATAACAATATGGATCATTTGCGACGTATTGGACAGCCCAATAGCTCCACACCCCTGAATCAAAGTCATGCTACTTATTATCATTCGGTGTCCAATTATCACTATTCTTCGCATGGAAATGGAGATGGAATCGAGACAGAATCTCGGGTGGAGACTACAAATGGCAATAATAGTAACACAGTCGCTCCCTGTCAGCCAGGCAATTCACCATGGAGGAGACTTCACACCCGAGGCTTGAGTTATCAATCATACATGACTTCCACTACTACAAGTGATAATAACAACAACAACAGCAACAACAATCGTAGTAGTAATAACAATGAGATGCGAAAACATTGGTTTCGACGCTGTCAAGTCAGCAGGGAACACATTAGGGAGCATTGGCTCTGTGGCCCGTAAGTCTTTTTTTTTTTTTTTTTTTTTTTTTTTTGGAATGCTGGGTTAATGGTGATATATTTATATAAAGAAAGGATGTTCTGGTTTATTAACGTTCAGTTATTTCGGACTACAACTTTGTTAGACTGCTATCTGTGGTTGGTTCTTGGGGCTGTTGTCTATGATCTTACGATCATGCCTGCTGTTTTCGGAAGCGGAAAAATAATAAAAAAGAAAAAGAAGTGTTTTCTAAACCCTACTTCATTTTCATTCTTGATGCAGTGACAGCTGAGGCGGTGCTCGTTTTTTTTTTTTTAAAAAAAAAAAAAATCCCTCATGTTGATCATTGTATAAATATATATTATGCATGCACACATGGCTAAAGTTTAAGCAGCATCCGATTGAGAATCTCTTCCCCTTTTTATTTCCTCTCACACAAGAATAAATCTTCGGAAAACGCTGCTAGTCTTTAGTATTACATTGGATGCAGTTTCGCCTATCTTTTTTTATTTGTTTTTTTTTGCACAAAGACTTCTATTGACTGACTGGTGCAACCATAACATCAAACACTTGTCCACGGCGTAAAACTCGATGAAAGCATAGAAACGATCCATCATTACACAAGGCGGCAATCGTCGCAAAAAAAAAG
Source organism: Lobosporangium transversale (assembly GCF_002105155.1). Taxonomy (NCBI): domain Eukaryota; kingdom Fungi; phylum Mortierellomycota; class Mortierellomycetes; order Mortierellales; family Mortierellaceae; genus Lobosporangium; species Lobosporangium transversale. Next base: position 416,430 of record NW_019028985.1, on the reverse strand, counting down.
AAGAAAAAGTAGTTGTCACTCCCCTCGAGACAATCAAGATCTTGATAGAGTAGTAATGGAGAATAGTGGGCATTGACATTAATACCTTTTTATTTTTTTTTATTTTTGTTTTTATTTTTTTTTTTTGGCGCTCTCAAGAAGTTATCCGTATTGACTCTGGGCTTGAGTAAGCCATGTCTGTGTGTGGTCAATACAGATGTACAATGATGCAGCTGGATGGACAAGAATTCATGGAACGTGCTGGCATGATTTTTTCCTTCCCTTCATCGCGTAAGATCAAAATAGACATCAAGCATTTTGAGCGCTTGACCTATTCGACCATTCCAGTTCCTTCTCCTCGGAACTGTTCCAAAAGAAAAAACAATTTTGGTCTTCCGCCCAAATGGCCCTTATGATGAGGGCGCGTCCAGTTCGTGTTCGTTCCAAGGCTCTATTCCCGTCGACGGATTGAGGCTGAGAAGAAAATAAAAAAAAAAAAAAAAAAAAAAAAAAAGTCTTTTCATTTTGATTTACCGTCTTTTTCTTTCTTTCACTTCTTCTCTTCTCACCCTCTCTTTCCTCATCCATCCTCAACTTCTCCTAAGCAGCCAAACATGTCCAACCCCACCTACGGCGCCACCAACCACCAACAGATTCGTCGTGATGAAGAGAGCCAGGTCCTCTTGAACGGTGTTCCTGTCTCGGTCACAGAGACCAACGATACTTTCTACGGCCGTACCTTCCGCCATGTTCACCATCACCGTAAGAGATACTTCTTCTTGTGGCTCCTTGCTGCTATCTCAGCCATCTCCATTGTCCTGGGTCTGTACTACTTCCAGAAGAACAGACATGAGGGCGACAAAAGCCCTGCCCCTGGCGATGGTAACTTCCTCGGCAAGAAGGGCGATGATGTTTGCCAGTCTGACCGCTCTTATCCTATTGCCATCCTCTTGTCTATTTTCTTTGGTTATATTGGGTAAGTTGATAAAGAAAAAAAAAAAAAAAAAAAAAAAAAAAAAAGTGATGACGCTAAAACATGCAATAATAATAAAGCTAAACTTCTTTTTTTTTTTTTTTTTTTTTTTTTTCTTCATTGACTAATAGAGTTGATCGTTTCTACCTTGGATACATCATTACTGCTTTGTTGAAGCTCATCACTGCTGGTGGACTTGGTATCTGGTACATTATCGATATTGTGCTCATCATCGTCGGAGGTCTTCCCGACCACAACGGCTGCACCCTTATCCCTTAAAGAAAGTTTTTTTCTTCTTCTCAGGATTGAAGGATACTTTTTTCTCTGACTTGACTTTGTACATACAGGAGAGAGTGGCGGGCAGAAAAAAAAAAAAAAAAAAAAAACTTCAATAAATAAATAAATTAAAATTGGAGACAATACTCTTTTTTTTTTTTTTTTTTTCTTTGTGTTTGTCCAGGTTATGAATATTCCCGCGGTCAAAGCAATCATTTTCTTTTTTTTTTTTTTTTTTTTTTTTTTTTTGCATAATTTACCGTTTCTGTGTTTTGAATCGGTGGCAGATCAAGATCATGTAAATGTAGTAGAGGAAATTCGAGACAATATCAAGAAAAAAAAAAAAAAAGCTTATTCACTAAAAACTGATCTTCATTGTTCTGGCGAGTTCTCGAGCCAAGGATCCTAAAGTTAACAAGCGTTTTCAATTTCTATGTGGTTGGTCTTGCACCTGTGGAATTGAAAATTCAGCCACATCCACATCCTTGTTAAAAATTATGCATTTTGTTCAACTGTTGTGGATATTGCGACAGTGTCTTGGCGAATTTTTTTTTTTTTTTTTTTATTGCATTTACGATGGCTTAGTGACTATTCCTAGCCTTAGTAAAGCGGTGTTGCAGGATAGCGCAGTTTAGCAATTGGCTCATATATATATAAATGAATAAATCTAACTAACATGTGTACTTGCTTTAATGCTATGCTTCTTTTGCTCCTATGGAGATATGGATGAATATTGTGAATAAAATATCTATCTACCTCAAAAATATTTGTTTCTGGCAGAGAACACCCTTGCGGTTATAGATTGGTGTTCCTGGCTAAGAGAGGTGATGGACGCGTGCTTTTATTTAAAAAGATTTTATATCTTTCCCCCCTCCAAGCTCTTTAAAAGGTTTCAGAGACAGAGCCTAAAGTGATTACAATGCTCGTTGGAAGCATATTTTGAAGCCATGTCTCTATGATTTGATCAATGAGCTTAACGAATAGCCAGACGTTATTGACATTTCAGGACATGTCAGTCAGCAGATCAAGTTGTTTCAAAATCTTTCTTTTTTTGCAGATCTTAATTCAGTAGTTCCGAACGGAGAATCGTGACCAAGACCAAAAAGACAAAGACTTTTTTGTGTTCCACCAAGACCACAAGATGGAGCATGATGCTGTTTGATCGTTTTCAGTTTTTTTGTGTTTGTGTTTCCCGTGAAGATAGGACCCAACCTTATTGATATTTAGACAGAGATACATTTTGATGATGCAGATGACGACGTGGATACAGGCAACTCAGGCAGGCTCATTCCTATATTTTTGGCAATAGACCGGGGCACTAAAAATCTATCCAAGTATAGCTGATAAGATCCCACCTATCTACATATTATACTCCCTATCTAAGAGACGGCTGGATACCCTCTCCATCTCTCTCTCTCTCTCTTTCTCTCCGCTCTTTCTTTTCTCCCTTGGCCTCCAGATCAACTGTGTTACTCTTCTCTTTTTCCTTCCCCTCTCCCTCCACCTTCTCTCCACAGTTTTCTCCAAAATTTCATTATTACGAATCCATTCCGTCTTGCCTGTCCTTTCTGTCATTATATCACATCTTGCCCTTGTCCCCCCCACCCATCCAATGTTGCTAGTCTTCATATCATCTTTAGTCCCCTAAGTGTCCTTTCTTCGATTTTCTCAAAAGCCAAGCAATGAATTTTTTGTTTGCCACTGATACTCCTGCACAGTCAACTGTTGGCGTCAATCACAATAATTCCATGTCTGCTCCTGCAGCAGCAACTCAAACTCCAGCCTCGAACCAGGACATTGAGCTCGTCATCGACATTGAATCCTCATTCCATGGAGTCCTTGTCGGTTTACCCGAGGAATCCACTGGAGCAGTTTTGAATGCAACAGCCATTCTCCATGTCCGAAAAAAACCTATTCGTGCTACAAAACTCATGGCCACCTTTGATGGCAGAATCAAAGTGCAATGCAGTGATGGTGCCACTTTTGGCCCAGAACGTAGGTTCCAGTCGGTTGTCTTGAACTGACGTCCGATCCTTATCACGTTGTTGTTGCTTTTTCATGTGTATAACAAGCTTGCTAAAAAAAAAAAAAAAAAAAAAAAAAAAAAAACTTTAAAGACACAAACGCAATTCATTATCACTAAACTATCTTTTTCTTTCTGTTTATTTCCATTGCTCCTGATCAATGTCTATTATAAAACAGAGTATCGTGAGCGAGTTTTAGCTCATAAAGACTGGATCCTCTGGGAAGCAGGCGGCAGCAACACTCATACAGAGTCAGGATCAAAGAATCACATCCCCATCGGTACCCATTACTATCCAATTTCAATTCAACTGGATGGAGCATTGCCTCCAACTTTTAGTGGCAAACATGGTTCTATTCGATACATTCTATCCTCATCACTTCTTCGCCCGTTGTTCTACAGCGATATTAATTCAGTCCAAGAAATTGAGATCAAGCGCTGTCTTGTTGGAGAAGCCCCAAGAAACGAGGGGCACTTGGCTCAGCATACAGGTCATTTGGATCTTGGATCATTGCTCGTCAATCAACTCTCTCGGGCGGGAATCTCTGGCGCATTGAACGAGCACGGGCAAGGGCTCGCCGCTCAAGCCTCTAATCTTCCCCTTGGTCCAACAACTATTACACATCACAAAACACACAAAGAGCTACTCCGTTACACTGCATCATCACCTCCAATTGCTCATTTGGAAGGAGGACTCATCCAGGTTGACTTGACCTTAGAACCACTGCCTCCAGGATCCTACATCTATTCAATCGCTTATGGACTTAAAGAAGTAATTTATTACCGCTCTTCAGCCACAGGCAACCAAGCTGATAACAAATCAGAAATCGTATACCCCATCGGACAGCAGACAGTCATTATTCCACGGGACTTGGAGCGGGAACGGGCCATGTCCAGTGCTGGTGCTGGTGCATCAACGCGACAGCTACTGGAGCTTCGACCATGCCCACTTTTGACAAATGTCGATATTATAACGCCGCTCATCGAGGTTCAACATCGTATTGTTTGCAATGTAGTCATTGTGTTGCCAGAAACAATTCGTCGTCGCAACACACTGTCTGGCAGCCAAAACGAGCAAAACGGTGCATCAACTAGTGGCGCAGGCAGCATCCTTCGAAGGCTCAATCTTGCACCACAGCCCTCGTCGCCTAGTTTAAACTTGGTTGATTCCAATGGAACTGATGTTCTCAATAATGCTGTCTTCTTGGGTGAGCCTACTCACTCAATTATTGAACCGGCACGTGCGCCCGCAACCATTGAGCTTAACGATAGTCCTCCACCTCCACCTTCCTCCCAATTGGAGAGTACGCTTCTAGAATTCCCCATCATCCTCACATCTCGTTACCCCTCATCCTCACGTGTTCAGCATCAAATGTTGGCTCAACCCATCGTGTGTTCAGATAGTGCACAGAGTCAAAGAATTGTTGATGGGAACCCATATCAGCCATTACCCAATAGTAGTTTTTCCGAATCACTCAATTCACGTTCCATAGCTATATCTGCACCACACGATGAACAGCAACCGGTCACATTGGCACCCCAGCAATTTGTCCACAACCAGGAAATCCCACCAACGATTATCCCTACAACTGGGACGACCGTCCAAACCGGCGTAGGGCCGACATTGGCTCTAACAATGTCAGAATCGCCTTCTTCCTCACTCTCGTCCATGTCCTCATCTAATTTGGCGGATGAAACTCAAAACAACTCCTCTTCTTCATCCCAGGCATCTCCATTTTTGGGAAACACCAGCCAGGATACATTCACCAGTGGGCAAAGATTTTCCGACCACACGTCATCTATGGATACAGTCACCAGATCTTTGAATGACATGCGTTTCTCCGCTAGAGCCCCTACCCAAAGTGGTATCAGTGCTGGTCTTCGAGCCGCTGCTAATACACCCTTTGATCCTCAGACTGGTCATCAGCCAGAGCCATCATCTCGACCTCCCTCATATGGGCGACAAGTCCCTCAATCTTCACAATCTGGACAAACCTCACAAGAAGAACCTCCAAAATATGAGGATCTCATCGATATTTCAGAGACGCCCGAGACAGGACTTGGGATTACGCTATCACATACTATGCCAGTCTCCATGCCAATGCAAGTCCCACGCCGTGGATACCAAGTGCCTAACGACCTACAATCTATGAATCCTTATTCATTTGGACTAGCGCAATCCCCATTACTGAGCCAGACTGTGAACTCATCATATCCAAGGAATCACGTACTTTCCTCTTCGTTTTCCTCAAGTCCCATATCTTCTCCTAATGAAAACGGTGGATTCATGGCAAGGCGAGACAGCCAGGGATCGAGTCCTCAGGCCATGTTTGGCAGAAGTTTCCGTAATCAGACAGGATCTACGATACTATCGACATCGCTGAGCAGAAGTCCGGAACACTCTTATACGATGCCCGCAACAACGTTCATGCCGATGACTCCTGTTCAGCCTACAGCTATGCAATCCCAGGCCTGTGGACCAACCTCAATACACCGGCAAGCCAGCTTAGGCCACCGGCGCCAGCGCAGCGTTGGCACAGCCACGATCATCGGATCCCTCGGACGTAATGGCGGATATCTGTCGCAACAGCCTATACCATTGTCGATGACTGACATACCGGTCGCCGCTCCTGTGCCTGGTTTGGGGGAGAGGAATATTTCTCCACCTGCCTATGCAGATGTATAATAGCTAGTATCAGTCAATTTGTACACTATCTTAAAATGTATTCATTCATAAAGAGGTGCTGTGTATTACTTACTTGTCATCACACCCTCATTATCAATAAAGCGGTAATGAAGTCAAAGTTAAAGAAGCGTTCAGAGTGCGTCTGTCTGAAATGAACAAAAAATCTGACAAGCCACTTTGAAGTCGTTAAAGTTGCATCGTGTCTTTCGCCCAGAGAGCATGTATTTTCATTCATCTACTCAACCTTTCCATTCTTATACGCATTGATGGCGAAGTGAGACCCTCTTTTTCGCCCATTTTCTTTTTCTACCCTTTCCCTATCTTTGTCTTTTTTTTTTTTTTTTTTTTCTTTCTTTCTTTCTTCAGTATTACTGTGATGAGTATATTCGACACTCACAGAAATACTGTTCTATCTGAGCTGTCAGAGCCCCTCACAACCGCGGCGACTACAGACGCCACTAACACCTATTTTAATACCCGTAGTATCCGTGAAACAACACACCAACCTTCATCCTCACAATCATCATCGCGGATGATCAATACCACTAATAATAATAACAACAGTAATAATAATAATAATGATAATTATATCAGTAACTCAAGCAGTATTGGATCAGCGGCTGAACAGTTCACAAGTGATGGTCTGTCAACTTTAAACAAAATAAAAGAAAAATTACCTGCCAATGTCCAGCCATGGTTTTGGTTAGGGCTCTGGTTTGGATTTGTAGTCTTGATCCTTGTACTCTTTACGGTATATCGTTCAAAGATCTTTGGATTCTTGGAAGCCCTGGCAAATTTCATTCGAAATCTTGGACCATTGTAATGTGGGACACATCTAATTTTTTTTTTTTTTTTTTTTTATGTCTCGAAAAGATTGGGGGAAGGGATGAAATATTATCCGCTAAGATCTTTTTTTTTTTTTTTGCTTCTTTTGCATTGTGAATAGTGGGCCACCCATAATCATGTTGTGCATGTTTGCAACGTCCTTTCCACCCGTGATCGGATACTCATCCATTATCACTATGTCTGGTAATAACTATAAACGGGAAAAAAAAAAAAAAAAAAAAAATACCAACCATATATTTCACTTACCACTGAATTAATATTGTTGTCGTTTTTTTTTTTTTTTTTTTTTTTTTTTGTTGCGTGTTTTCATCAATCAGGTTATGTGTACGGATTTGTGTTTGGCTTCGTGATTGCATTCTCGGGAGCATTGGCTGGTGGGATCGTTTGCTTCTACTTTTGTCGAAGGTGGTTCAAACCGCAAGTAAGGAAGCTCATGGCCAAGAACAAGAGTCTTAAGAGCGTTGTTAGGACTGTTGAAAATAAAGGATTTCGGGTAAGGAATGCGAAAAGTTTCTTCTTAAAAAGTAATAATAATGATAATAATAGCAATTATAAAAAAGCTGATTTCTCTTTTCTACTTGAGGTAGTTATTGGTCCTGATCCGATTAGCGCCATACCCTTTTAATGTCATGAATGCCCTATTGTCCGCCACACATATCCCGTTACACACATACACTTTAGCAACCGCAATCTCACTTGTAAAATTGACATTACATGTTTATATTGGATCAACGCTTTCGTCCCTTACCGAAGGAGATGATGATGAAAAGAATCCGGATGGTACTCCCAAGGACCCTAGTAGTGGACATGGGAAGAAGCTCAAGGTTATTATCATGATATTTGGCATCATCCTAGGTATTGGTGTAGGTGCATATGTTTGGCTGGTTGCAAAGCGCGAGATTGCGATGTCGGAGGCCACTAGGGCAGAGAGACGACGACGAAGGAGACGGCAACAACGACAACAGGGTCAGAGGCGCATAAACGTTAACGATGATAATAACAATCGCGGTGGAATTGAACTGAGTGAGCATAATCGGCTTCCTAATATTGATTTGACGAACGGAAACGCACCGACCAACACTTCTGATTTCGTTGGAGGCCTTCACGGCAGTTCTAGGTATGCTGACGAAGATGAAGATGGACATGAGGATCAGTTTTTGTTTGGCGGTAGCGGAGGAAGGGGTCTCGGACTAGGAATAAGGCCGGCTCATACACCAAGAGAGGATTGGCGAAACAGTACGAATGAAAATTCTTCTACGGATTCGGAGGACGATGATCGTTTTGACTTTTTGGACGATTCAGATGATTCAGATGAGGATCAGGACCTGTATGATGCGGAAAGAGGCTATGGCTATTCTAATATTAGTGAGGATATTGAGGGGGACCATGAGGAGCCGGCGCTTGATTTTTCAGCACATCATGATGGCCATATTGAGTCACCATGGCAAGAAGACGGTGAAGAAGACGGGGCTAGCCCAGTAGGGTTTCTATCGTTGTCAAGCTCGATAAGTAAAGGGTTGAGTGAGCGGTAGTGGACTCCGAAGATAGATTAGAATTCTTGTCAAGACCTGGAATCATGATAATGATAAAAATAATGATGATTACAAGAAAAAGAATGAAAGGAAGAAAGAATGGAAGAAAGAGAAATGGAAATTGATTTAACTTGGTCTGATATGATGAGCAGTATCCGGATTGTTGGCGGCATGTTTACGACCCAAATATTATTGTACCAAAGTGCCCTTGGAAATAAAAATAAAAGGCAGACGGAATGTCTAGTCCGAAGGAAGACCATTAAAGGGTTCATTGTTATTTTCTGGGCTCAATGGCGCGGGCGGTAAAGGATATCCAAGAAGAAGAAGAAGAAGAAGAAGAAGAAGGAAGGAGAGGAGAAAGAGGAATGACAATACTTTGTAAGAGTGATAGAGCTTAACTTTGATGTTAAAGTAGTGTCACGAATTTCGCATTATGTCAAAGGATCAGAGTCAAAAATAGAAACACATCTTGTTATGCAAAAAAAAAAAAAAAAAAAAAAAAAAACAAATAATCCAAATAAAAAGAACTAATGTTGGTGATAATAATAATAATAATAATAATAATAATAATAATAATAATAATAATAACAATGAAGAGCGTGTAAGTGTTTTTGTTGTTGTTGTTATTCTAATAGTGATCGAATGGACAAAGGGGAGGGGCAATTGAATTTAATGCATGCAAGTCTAGGTGTCGATGGTCTTTTGGTGCTGTTCATGAGTATGTAAGATAGTTGATAGAAAGGGTCTGCACGTTATATCGAGATGCTTGAATATTTAGTCCAAAGTTTCCGCCTCCCTGTTTGGCTTTCTTTTGGTTATGTGTACTCTTTATTTTATTTTTTTTTAGATCCAAGCCTGTTATTGTTAGGAGAAAGATGCATAAGAACATGTAAAGCAATGCTGAGTACCCCTGGTACTACTAGGAAAGTAGCTCCAATAAGGTATAAGTATAAGGATGTATGGTATAATATATATATAACAATGCAATGATCAGTATGCATTGTGGTTGTTTGTTGAGCAGCAGCAGCAGCAGATCTAAGCTACACAACGCGTCGCCTCACTGTCAAAAGAAAAGAGGAAAAAAGCCTTTTGTGTGCATCCTTTTTTTAGAACGCGTCCGCAAGAACATTTACGTTTAATAAAGGAAAATAGAAAAAAGAAAAAGGAAAAGAAAAAAAAAAAAAAAAAAAAAAAAAAAAGGCTGGTCCAGGTTTCCGCTAAAAAGAAAAGAGTTACATGCATAAAAGGATCCATCCAGACTCAATGATGCTAAACTATTATTAATAATAAAGGGTGGTGTTGTTACGTGTTTTTTTTTATATTTATTTATACATTGTAAATGAATGTTTTCATTGAAGAGAGAAAGAATAAGTGGCGTGGTTGTAACGGATAAAGGAAGTGTCTCATCATGATTAAAAAGAAAAGGGTTATTAGATAAAATATATACATTTTTTTTTTTTCTAAACAAAAATGAAATGAAAATGGATTACAAACACGAATTTGAATTTTATTTTGAATGAAGGAAAAGTTATGCAGTATTATCAAACCATTAGAGGAAAAGAAGGTGTAAAGAGAAAGTTACATCTATCCCTTTTTCTTTCCCTTACTGGCATTTGTTCTGTAATGTTGGGCAGTGAAGTTTCAACGAGGGCGCATTAGTGAGCCTTCCATTAGAGACAAAATGTGTAAACAACAGCATGAGAAACGCGACCACTTGTTTTTTTTTTGGACAAATGCAGGTTTGCAGGTAAACAAAAAAAACTCTTTTTTTGGTCTTTGTGTGTCACAAACACATAACGGTGCATGCAATGATGACAATCACATCTTGGTCGGACCCCCTTTTGTTTCAGGATTTTGGTTTTGAGTTTTTTTTTTTAGTAACACCAAGTCTATTGAATTTAATTCCTAATTCCTAAATTCTAATTTCTAATTCCTAATTGCATTTTAAAAAAATGTAAACACTGCATGCTTTTGTATATATATATATATTTTTTTTATTTTTTATGTGAGCACCAGAAATTTAGGAGGATGACATGTTTTGTGTGGAGGATGGATTACATGCAGCTTGTTTGCTTATTTAGACATGATCAACCCAGGGAACTTTTTTTTTTTTTTTTTTTTTTTTTTTTTTTTTCTGTACAACAACAAGTTTTATCTATTAATAAACTTTGATCATGGCAACTTTTTTTTATATTATTATTATTATTATCGTTATAATTATTATTCCCTTCACACCCACTTTATTTTTGAATAAAGTATAAGGAGGAATAGATAGTCGACGCACAGTGGCGAGGTAGTTGTTAGACATTAAAGTACGATGCAATAACACTGTAGGTCTTGAATACTTTTTATTTACTGAGCTAAAGATATCGTTTGTGATCAAAAAGGAAAAGCTCCAATGCGCACAACTAAAAAAAGAAAAAAAAGTTTGCAGAAAAGTAAGATAGCATGGGAAAAAAAAAAAATAAAATAAAAAAATAAAAATAAAAATAAAAAAGTGCAGTGTATCTGCACAACAGTCAGAAACAAGAACAAGTGGAGAAAAATGTTATGAACTCGTTTAGAGACATTAGAAACCTTCGGTAGCGAACAAAGCACCCAGTAGATTTGTTCCTTAGGTATGGTCAGTGGGGCATGTCTTGATCTGTTGCTGCTCACTTTTGGAGGTTGCTTTGACCTCTTGTTTTTCAAGAGCATTATTTTTACACTTTGAAAGCACTGCATGAGAAGCATCATAGAGATATGATACGAGGGGACATTCTTACCAACCGAGCACAGTGCTCACTTGCATCCGAATTTTTTTTTTTTTTGCTTTGTTGTCATGTGGCCCATGAGCAGTAACAAACAAATTTATGTGACATCAAAAAAAAAAAAAATTATCAAACAGATGCAACGTGGAGAACTCTAATCTGTGACAAATTCCTTTGTAACAAGGAGTGACAGGGAGGAAGAAATTAAATATGAACAATGGGCGATCGCAATGTTTGATGTTTTATTTTGCGTCCATCCCATGAAATCATGAAATTCTCCTCAAACCCCTAAATAAAAAATCAAATTAATAAAACAAATCCCCTGAAAACTTCATCTTTCCTTTTGTTTCATCTTTCTTTATTATTTTTTTTTTATTTATTTATTTTTTTTATTTGTTTTCACTGCTGCACACAAGAAAAAAAAATTTTTTTTTTTTCCTTTTCTTTCTTCCCGTGTGCAACAAGGCAACAAAACAAATAAAAAAAGTTCAGTCTGAATACAAACATATTCAGTATATTTATACTACATATGTCATACATCTCCTTTTTTTTTTACCAACCCTTGCATGCGCATCTTTCGTCATAGGGAATGTATCTTTTTTTTTTTCCTTCTTTCTTTCTTTGGTTTGTTTAAACTAAAGGAACGAAATAAAATACATAGCAATGAAAGTAATGAAAATATCAAGGACAAAAGGCATGTTATTGTAATACGGCATGCATAGCCATTATGCAGTGGAGCAGCGGGCAAAATAAAATTGGTTTGTTCAATTGACCCAACGCGTCGGACGCGCAACCCTAGTCCCTTCTGTCTTTTTTTTTTTTTTTTTTTTTTTTTTGTCATCTTCGGCAACGAAAAAGAAAGTAAAAAAAAAAAAAAAAAAAAAAGTGTCATCAAAAGTATAGTCATTCAACCCCGTTTGCCCTAATTCTAACCAGGTTGGATGGGGATCTCTTTATCTCTCTATCTCTTACATACACACACCCACACACCTTAAAGTTACTGCCGTTTTTCCACTACAATAAAAAAAAGAGTTTGTCGTGGGTACTACTTTGACATATACAGTTAACGATGTTTTTTCCTTTCTCTGTTGTTACAGGTGGAACATTAACAGAAAGGTTCTTTGTTCTCCCGAAAGTTCACATCCGATACTGTTTAAAGAAACACTAATTCTCATCAATCGCACACTGTACGGTACGTACACTCCTCTTTTCTTCTAAAATAGATAAGCTGTGGTGCTCATACTTTCTTTAGCTCGTTCAACGTCCAGTGAACGCTCTTCTAGTAATTTACACTTTTTTGTAGAAAATAAAAAAAAATCGGGGTATCGGGTGTCGTATCAGCGACTCTGTAGATTACCACTCACCTGTCGTCTTCCTTGAACAGGTCGCTAGCAATCAATTGCTTCCAATGAAACGAAAGGAAAAAATAAAAAATAAAAAAGAAAGGTGGAGGTTGTTCTATTTTTACCAACAACTCTACTCTCGAAAACGCTTTGGCATTTGGCATTTACGGCCTATGAAAAAAAAAAAAAAAAAAAAAAAAAAAGATAATCGGCAACAACAAATAACAACAAACAGTTTAGTATATATCGTTTTTATATATATAATACAATAAATTTCTTTAGCTTAGACTAATGGTTTTAAATTTATTCAATACAAATCAATTTTAATCTCTTACAAGTTAGGGTGCTGTGCAAATAAAAAAAAATATAATAAAGAAAAAATATATAATTAAAATGCCACATTTACACATACTCTGTCAAGCAATCAAGCAAGCAAGTAAGCAAGCAAGACTAAAATGAAAAATAGAAAAACGCACCAGGCAGGTGTATATATATATTATATATATATAATATTGTATTGTTTTATTATATATATATTATAATGCACGTACGAGAATAGATAGGAGTCTGATTAAAGAAAGGAACAAGAACGTGAAGCCTAGTACGACAATGTCAACAAAAAGAACAATGAACAATGCAATGGACAAAGAGATGTTAGTATGTTTTTTGCTGTACCATTGGCTGTATGTAACATTTCCGCTTTGTGTTGCAACTTTTTTTTATTTTTTATTTTTTATTTTTTATTTTTTGTTCTGATCAAATGTATACATGGATTAGAGGATCTAAACCGATTGACATGAGGGAAGAAGTAAAAAAAAACAAAAAATTAAACATGCTTTGATGGACTTGCAGCTGAAGTAAAAAAGGATAGGGTTATTTCCGAGAAAATGATTGTCAAATGTCCTCCACCCCTCTTCGCTCGAGAGAGAGATGAACGCAAGGCCGAAAGTGATGAAGCCATACGTATTGTTGTGGGATGTAGCTGCAAGAACAGAAAAAAAAAAATTTTTTTTTTCTCATTGTCAACTGACTAAGGGGGTGGTGGGAAGAACGAAAACGGCTAGGTTAGGTTCACAGGGAGAAAGTAGACTAGAATGGTATTTTTTTTTGTTGTCCTGGGAGGGCGAGGAATAAGGGCGACCCAAGCGCACAACAAGATTTTTTTTTTTTTGTGAGCACTCGCTGCATTTTTCTTGTCCCGCTTTGTATTCTCCTGTGCTTGATAAACAAGCCTACGTATCATGACTGTGCTATTGTCAAGTGAACAGTAGACAAAGAACAAAGGAACCAATGTAGGAAAAAAGGTTGCAGTCAATTAAACTCCTCTGGCAAGTAAGAGCAGGGGTTAATGGAGAATCTAATTGAATGGGAGGACTTTGGTTGGCTGCTTTTGTTGTTTGTGCACTTTTTTCTTCTTCTTTTCTTTCTTTCACAACAAAAAAAAAAAAAAAAAAAAAAACATGGGTAAACGGAGTGGACGAAATAGAAGCCCATCGATTATTGGAAGGCTCAAGTAGAAACTAAACCACTCTTTTACTTTTTCTTTTTTTTTTTTTTTTTTTTTTTTAAAAAAAAAAAAAAAAAAAAAGAGTGTATTGTTAGTCAGTCACCAACCAGGTTAAACAAGCAGTCTAGCTCGTGTACTTTTACATGTACCTGCCACAGCACTCGAAGCTTTTGCAGTTGAACAAAAAAGTTTTCTTGTGTAGCGTTCATAAGAAGGAAAAAAAAAAAAAAAAAAAAAAAGATATCCCAATTCAATCGATATTATAATTCTTATACCCCTGCATGTTCACATTCCACTCAATCCTCCATCTCTTTTTTTTTTTTTTTTTTTTTTTTGTTTTATGGCTCTCATTTTTCTTTGTTTTGCTGTTTCGTCCATCCGAGTCTGGGTGGTTCTGAGCACAACATTGAACACAAACAAAAGTTGCAACAACATCAACAAAAAAAAATCCGCCCATCGTTTTTTTTTTTTTATTTGACAAAAGTAAAAAATTATTATAAAATGTAAAATGTAAAATGTAAAATGTAAAATGTAAAATGTAATCAATAAAATCCAATCAATAAAGTAAAGTAAAATAGAATATGTAACAAATAAATCAAGGCACATGCACACACTAGGTACATGTAAGAAGTAAAAAAGAGAATAATCAATATTTTATTTCGTATTATATTATACAATTATATTATACAATATTTTAGCATTGCACGAGTTGGACCGTGATCATCGGCCAATCGATGCACATCTTGCATAGACTGAGTAAAATAAGAAAGAGCTCAAGCCAGGTTATGTGTGTTATGTGCTTGTCTTATGTGTTTGAATACTTTATTTTATTCTCCTGCCGCACCGTCCTCTAATGGTTGTATAAATATGCACCCTTGTAGGCCAAAGATCCCACTTATTTTCTTCTTTTCTCTCACTTTTCTCCTCACTGCCTCTGCTTCTCCATTCTTTCATTGTCTTTCTAGTATTTTTATTTTCTTTGCTTGTCTTTTCATTGTTCATCTAGCATTACGATTTTTTTTTTCTTTTTCTTTTTTTCTTGTACCTACTATTCTTTGTTATATATAAATCTTGCACTATTCTTTTTTTGTTCAATATACTTACGACTCAAACTCCACACTCTTTTTTTTTTTTTTTTCTTTTTTCCTCTTTTTCTTTTATCTCGAATAACCACGTTTTCTCTTACATATTTTCTACATTCCTCTCTTGATTTTTACATATCCACGCTACATCCATCACGCATCTTTTTTTTCTTTTTTCTATACATATTGTATTCTTTTTATCCATCATGACTTTGACTTGGATCCCTAGCAACGCTGCTCCCTCAACTTTCACAATGATCCCTGCTCACATGCCATCATCAAAACTCTTTACTGCTCCTTCTGCAACCGAGCAAATCCTCACAGCACCAGAATTGCGCTCCATGGGCGGAAATGATCTTGAAAACAATGCCGTTGCAGGTTGCTTCTCCACAGGTGTTCTCCTCCACACATCTAATGATTATAGCAATAACTACATGCAACGCGATGCACAATATCATATCACAGCTCCTCATCCCCATATGCAATATACTCAAAATCAATACTACCGTCACTCCTACCAGGCCACCACGCCCCACCAGCAAGGACTCGATGCCTCTCGCTACATGTATATGACTAATGAGCTGGACCAGGTGATCAATTCCGCCATCGAAATGTCGGCCTCTGCTCGCGGCATCCCCCCTCCTTTCCGGACGAGGAGGACTCTGAGCATGGAAGTGCCTTCAACCGCCTCCATGTCTATGAGCGAATCATACTCCTATGGTAGTTTCTACGGCAATGGTGAGATCTCTGCTCACTCCTTGCCTTGCAGTCCCTCTCCATCATCCCTCGATGCCTCCCCAGTCTGCCAAGCGACCGAGCCAGAGTCCATGCCTAGTTTGATGGTCGATGGTCACCCTCATCCATTCTTCGTACCCATGCATGCCTCGGCCATGGCATCCTCTCCCATCATCAAGACTGAGAATGTTAGCGTAAACAGCTCCCCATCACTCTCGGCTTCCTCCACACCTTCGCCTTCAATGGCTTTCTCTGCATCGTTCTCATCTACGTTCTCATCCCCCTCGTTCTCTCCCGCTTCCGATTGCACCTCGCCCTCCATGCCCTCCAACACAATGAAGGCCCAAAAGATCAAACGTAAGCGTTTCTCGACCGATAGCGTAGCTTCGTGCTCCTCAGTCGAAAGCCAGCAAGAAGTCTCTTCACCAAAGGCCAAGACCGGTTCTTCAGGCATAATCAAAAAGCCCAAACAGCGCTATGTTTGCCACGTTCCCAACTGCAACCGCACCTTCAGCCGTCCTTATAACCTAAAGTCCCATGGTCTCACACACGATGCACACCGTCCACATGCCTGTGCGAAATGTTCAAAGACGTTTGCGCGCATTCACGATCGTGACCGCCACATGAACAGCCACATGACCGAGAAGCCCCACGAATGTATTGTGTGCTTGGGCCGATTTGGTCGACAAGATGCAGTGATCCGACACTTGAAGTTGTCGAACGAGACTAACGCTTGTTCATGGATCCTGAAGGCACACAATATCTCCTTCAGAGATGCAGCTGCCGGTCGTGTCACTCGCGAGGCTTTGGGTGAGGAGAGCAAGATTCGAGAGACACTTGAAGCTTTGGAGGAACATGCACGAAAGGCGAGAGCTACAAGGACATTGGAGTTGATGAGCGCCGCCCTACCTGCCACCTTCTTTCCCACTCCTACCACTCCTCCTGTTTTCAATATGGAGCGTAGCTAAAAAAAAACAAAAAAAAAACCAAGCAAGTTTTGAAGTCAAAAAAAAAAAAGTGAAAAATAATATTTTAGAAAAAAAAAATCAATATTTAGTGTAAATATAATACCCCATAGTAATTCAAAATAACTAAAGACCATTTTAAATACATGCGTATAATTTTGTTTAATTGTTGACTGATATTTTTTAAAAAAAAATCGGGTGTTCAATAATAATTGTTGAGGGATATAAAAAAAAACTCGTGTGTGTTCACAGAGACAACCCCCTTTCTCACAGGGGTCTCAAAAGGTCTCACAGTGACTGGTGAATTATTTCGTAAGCCACATTTTATTAGCCCAAGCTGAAAAAATAAAAATAAAATAAAATGTCCCAGAGTAGTCTTGAGTGGATGCATTCTTTTTTCTCTTCCAACTAAAAAAAAAAAAAACATACAAACGTATTTACAATGGAGGACGATTACGAAGGAGAGGATTACAATGATGGATACCCGTACGTTTATCATGAAGGAGAGATGGGGAGAAAAATTCCTAGTTGGTTTGAATGACTGGAGCATAGTGATGTTGACTCTGACTCACTAATTATTGACTTTTTTTTTTTTTTTTTTTTTTTCCTGTTTAGCATGGAGCCTGAGGAGGAAGAACCTGAAGAGATGGAGCCAGAGCTCATGGAAGAAGAGTTTGATGCAAATGTATGTATTTAACGTTTCTTTTTTTTTTTTTTTTTTTTTTTTTTTTTCCTCTCTTCGTACTACTGAAGCGCAGCAGTTAACAAAAAGATTCTAACTTCAATTGTTTTACTTGTTCTAAATGTTTTACAGGGTAATGTTATTCCAAGGAAAGATAAAGTTGACATCGGAAAACCCACAAACTTTGCACTGCCTCCAAAGGCTGTTGCCAAAGAAGATCGTACCACTACTCCTTACATGACCAAGTATGAACGAGCAAGAGTTTTAGGTGCTCGTGCACTTCAGATCAGGTAATAATAATAATAATAAAAAAGAAAAGAAGCATAATAAAGACGAAAGCACATTGATATATCAATGATTAGTATTTATATTTTTTAATTTAACTCTTTTTTTTTTTTTTTCTTTTTTGCCTTGTTTAGTATGAATGCACCAGTCCTTGTAGATCTGGAGGGCGAAACTGACTCGCTCAACATTGCTATGAAGGAGCTCAACAACAAGATGATCCCTTTGGTCGTTAGAAGATACCTGCCTGACAACACATACGAGGATTGGGAAGTCTCTGAAATGATTTTGCCATAAAAAAAAATCGAAGGAAGGGAGAGTCAAACAAGACAGATATTACTACCGTTTTTTTTTTTTTCTTTTGCGCACTATTATAAACTACATCTACAAAATAAAAACTATTAAAAAAAAGCAAAAAAAAAAAAAAAAAAAACTGAGCTTGATTCTCCAAGTGGAGGCGAATTGCGCGGTAGAAATCTTTGGTCATGTGACTTTAACTACTACTAGAGTCCTTGTCAGTGATGCTCTTTCATTATTGTCTTTTTCATTTCATTTGTTGTAATACGCCACCACATTTTATTCAAAAAAAAAGACATCATTGAAGTATGAGCTTAACATGGGAAGCAGGGGAGGCTGTCTCAATACAGGCGCCGGCTCAATTTAAGAAGCGACCTGGAACACTCTACCTGACCAACCGACGATTGGTATGGGTTCCTCAAGGCGGATTAGCTCCAACAGTGTCTGTAAAGCACGATGATATCAAAGGTGCGAGGAGAATAAAAGAAAAGAGAACAATAAAAAGCGTTAGTACTTCCACAACACCATGCTAAAGTAATCAACTGGAAGAGCTGTCAAAAATTTAGTTTACGACTATGGTTTCATGTAACTTTTTTTTTTTTTTTTCTTTTTTTTAAAAATGTAGGGTTATATGTAAATGCGGAAGGTTCTCAGAAAGTCATGGTTAAAATTGTGGAGATGAGGCCCGACACTAGCCATGGCTTTGTATTTACATCTGGAAACGCTATGAAGGAGCGTAATGATTTTAAAGAGGGCATTTCTGCTGTTCTTGCAGAACGGCAACTTCGCGCCAATGCTAGCGCCGCAGGAACACCAGCAGCTACGGCAGTATCTTCTCCAGCAGCAGGATCGCCTTCCATCTCGGATTCTGGCAGTGCTCCCGGAACGCCCAAGCCATCCGCACAATCACGGATTGGTTCAAGTGGTGGGCCAGTTCGGAAAGGTCTGAATGGGTCAGGTCCGACAGCAGAGCTCAAAATTCGATTTGAATTGCTCAAACAAAATAAAGATTTGGCGAACTTGCATAGGGAGCTAGTGATGGGTAAACATGTATCAGAGGAAGAATTTTGGGAGAGCCGTAAACATTTACTAAGGAATAAGGCAGTGATGGATCAGCAACAGAAAGGTCAATCTTCCGCATGGTTAGACCTGAAACCTGAAACTGGAGAGAGCAATGCCAAGTACATCATGACCCCACAAGTCATCCATTCAGTGTGTCAACAATACCCTTCTAGTAAGTCTTTGCTTTGTGCTGTACTTTGAATACCGTTACAATACTTTAGACATATCTGGATCGCAATGTATTTAACGCAAATATATGTCTGAAAAAAAAAAAAAAAAAAAAAAAAAAAGTCAAACGTGCCTATGACACCTATGTACCAGATAAACTATCAGAAACGGAATTCTGGACACGCTACTTTCAGTCCCGGTTTTTCCACCGTAGTCGTTCAGGACGTGGAGCGAATGAGCCAGATGACGATATTTTCGATAAAGCACTCGAGGAAGATGAAGAAGAAACTAAGAATGCACCAAAGCGGATCAAATTAGACCATATCAATCGACTTGTAGATCTGAGTATGACGGAAGAAGATCATTTTGAATCGTATACGAGTCCAGATAATACAATGGCTGCTGGGAAGACAAAGGAATCAAAAGAAGCCATGCCTCTGATCAGACGCTTCAATCGATATGCACAACGGGTCCTCAATTCGACCGTGGGGCCAAAGAAAACACCAGCAACATCGGAGCCGCTCAATGTATGCCGTGTTGTTGAATGTCCTTTGGCCTTCTATATTAGCCTTATGGTCATTAGGGGCTTTTTTTTAATGTTAAATCTATTGGTACTGTTATCCTGATTTTCCTCTAGATGAGCGGCGTCGAACGAGCCATTGTGTTAGAGGACCTACAAGAACAAAAAGAGGCGTCACGGATAGTACTCGATATTCAGGACACACGACGCTATTTTGAAAGTCAGGGAGGAGATTTGAAAGGCTCTGAAATCGCAGAAGGACAAGATCCTGCTGATATCATTAAAAGGTGCTATGAAGATTTCGTTAATAATGGAATTGAGCTCAACAAGGTACAAATCATATGCAAAGTTGTTCCATCTACCTCTTGAGCTCGTATAGTTTAGGAATGTCGAGATTTTTATGTCAGAGAGTTAACAATGAGGTCTACGATCGGATTACAGCCTTTTCAAATCCCAGAATCAACGTTCGATACTCTTATGAAAAGCGTCAAAGCCAATCGTGCCAAGATGATGCCTCCAAAGGATGGGTGTAAGTGTACCAGATGTTGATAGTGTTGGCTGTATTTTTCCTTCATATGCTTTAACTTTTATTTTTATTTTTTATTTTTATATATATATATATTATTTAGCGCAATTATTGCCCTCACAACTGTACCAAGAAGCTTTATCGTGTCATGCTGCAGGAAACGAAATTTTACGTCATTTTTGGGCATCTACCGGACCGGAAAAGGCAGCAAAACACTCTCGAATGGTCGAGTCACTGAAGAAAATAAGGGATGAGAATATCAAATCACTCATGATCCAAGCTAGTTCACTTGGTGTCGAGTGTTTAGATGCCATGAAGATGGTAAGCTTCAGAGCCTCTGTTGTTTCAAACAATAGCTAGCATTTGTCTACAATGTTTTCTGACACATATATTTTTCAATCCTTCCTTTTCTTCAAATAGATGTTGAAGCCGATGCAGAATGCCATCCAAAAGGCACTCAAGCATGCTGAGATGACGCGTCCGAAACCTGCAGCAACACGAAAGCTAGCATATACACCATAAGCTTTTGGAATCCGATAAAAATTATAAATGTACAATACAATAAACAATAAATAAAGTTTCGTTTGTTTTCTATGATTGTTTAGTTTTTATGCAGTGTCTGGCTTTTAGTAAAGTTTAAGCTTCCCTGTCACACTATTGACGCGACTGACGGGGCCTGGGCCGATTGCGAGTACGGTCATTGATCCAGCCGCGATCTGCGTCCTTCCAGCATCTCGAATACAATTTGCAGCCAATCCAATACTCCGTGCTTGAGCCCGAAGCTGCACCATCTCCTCCTCACTGTCAATCTTGAGGGTGACCTTTGCCTGCCCGCGTGCCTCCCAAGCCCTCAATGTCATGGGGCTCGTCCTTAGCAGATCTTTATAATTGGCAAGCGTGGCATGACAGCATTGTGCGGCAGCCTTGCCTTTACCCATGCCCAAATCTGATCTTATAACCAAAACCATCTTATACTCTTCCCTCGTGTCAAAGTCGATAAGATAGCTCTTATCGTCGTCTTCGTCTTCGTCTTCCTCGTCGTATTCCGAAGAGTCGTCATCATCCTCGTCCTCGACCTCATCCTCATCCTCATCCTTATCCCCGATCTCATTCACTTTAGAGGCCTCATTGAGAAGTCCTGATTGTTTCTTCTTTTCCTTGCCTTTGACAGAGGTGTCGGGGGATTTACTTCGTTTTTTCTAAATTGTTGTACATTATATCAATGTATCATGGATCATGCAACCTGGTGTTGAGCAACTTGGAAAGAATAAAAATAATTTCAGGTACAAACTTTCTTTTTTTAAATGAATTACTAAATATTCTCTTACGAATGCAGTTTGAGAAATTAAGAAGCCTGTCAAGAGGCTAATGGCGCCAGTAGAGAGGACCTGTCCGAGAGTGAAGGTCTTTTCCATGAGATCTGAGGAAAGAGAGAGAAGAAAGAGAGACAAAGACAGAGTGAGGTTTCAATGGGCCAGTCTTTCCCCGGCCCGCAGCAATGCCATAACAAGCCACACGACCCATTTTTTTTATGATACTGAGACTAGTAGGGCATTAGTTGGAGTTGAACCACACAAAACACGCACAGTCCAAAAAAAAAAAAAAGGCAAAAGAGACCCCTCCTTTTTTTTTTTCATTCGATCTCTCTCATCACCACCACACAGCAGACTCATCAGAAATAAAAATAAAAAACTCTATTACAACAGAGTAACACTTTTGGGGAAGAAAGGAAAAAAAAAAAAAAACAAAGACAACCAACACAAAACGTTCATCTCTTTTAACAGCCACCATCTTTATGAGTAGCGCAGCGAACGCCAAGGTAATTTTCTAATGGCTTATTTAATGCCTCAAAAGATGTATTGTTATATCGGCTTTTTCTTCTGTCTCTTTACTCATTGTATGAAAGGAAGAAAAGAGGAATAGAGCATGAAGATGTCCTCGTAACACTGAATGCTGATCATGTAGCATTGTGTGAAGACAAGATGAGTTTATTGAAGGAAAAAAAAAAAAAAAAAAAAAAAAAAAGCCATCGTTTGCAAACATCAACAAGATCGCGACTTGGAGTGTCGATATAATCGGCTTAGAAGCAAAGAGCTTGTATCGTATACTCCATTTAAGGTCGTCAAGTACATGCGCGTGACATTTTTTTGTATTACCATTTCCTGATTTCCTTTTTCACAGTGTATCTTCTGTTCTTGATATAATTCCTCTGTGTTGCATCATCCTTGGTTATCTGTTAAGCTACCAAGTCTGTTCATGTGCTCGGGCCTTTGCGTTCTATTTTTTTTTTCCTCTCACTCTTGTCTTGAAATGCTGTTGGTTGCGCGTGTGTACTTTGTGTGAACAAATTGTGTGCTCAGTGTTATACGTACTGTACTGAACATGGTCCAATTACTCTTGGATTGGAAGAGAGAGGCCAATTTATCATTATCATCATTATTATTGCGATAGTTGAGAATGAAATCGACTAACTTTTTTACTTTTTCTTTTTTTTTTTATAAAAATTCTAGCCCGTCCTTCAAGGTGTCAAGATCAGACCTCGCAAGGTAACAATGACCTACCTAAAGCCATGATCTTAATTAGCGCATTTTATGGATTTGTCCTATGCGATTAGTGTGCTACACGAATTTTGTTATATTAGGCCTTGATACTCACGCAACATTTGTTCTTGACTTTACACATTCTAGGGTGTTCAAAAGGCCACAGCCAAATTCGAGCCCACTGGTAAGTGAGATTAGAAAAATAGCAGAAAGAAAGGGATACAGGTGTTGGATACCCATATATCCTAGACCAATGATAAGTCTAGACGACGATGCCCGCAACAAAGTAGACTGGATGAAGAAAATACCACTAATCAGATGCCTCTCCTTCTGCAAATCTTGACATTCAATTGACGTACAAATCCTATAGTTTTCCGTGACGCATTCATTAGCGTTATCTCGTCCGCTACTCCAGGCAACCTTGACGATCTCTCTACAAAATTGGATGCTGCTGGCAACAATCTTGAGTATAGACGCTACGCTGAGACTCTTTTTGAACTCTTAATCACCGGCCGTCTCCTCGGTAAAATTTTTTTTTTCTTCATTTCATTTATCGAACTCGTCATTTGTGTAGTGTAACTTTTAGAGCTGATCTGTTTACTAATGTTTTGTTTGTTTACTTTAATAATAAACATAACAGCTCCCGGTGGAACTTTTCTCGAGGATGGAACTCCCGCTAGCCCATTCAGCATCTTCCAGGCTCAAGATGATCTTGCTAGCATCAGAAAATACGTGGATGTTTTCCACAAGCTCATGCGCCGCTACAAGTATTTGCAGCGCGGTTTTGAGGATACCTTGACGAACTTGCTCCAATACATCAACAAGTTTTCCCCTGAGGATACCAACAAACTTGCCATGGCCACTGGACTCTTCTGCGCTTCAGGACTTGCCTCTCTGACTGTCTTGACGGTTTTATTCAAGGAGCACTTGGTTAAAGAGGGTAAGCATCATTCATGAATTTACCAAAGCTGTAACCTACTGATCGCTCTACTATTATTTAGAGTCTAATATCCCACATTCAACGTTTTTTTTTTTTTTTTTTTAATAAAAAAAAAGGCCTTTCCCTTCAGTTTGTCACAACTGTCTTCAAGATTTATTTGATCGACCAATCTGTTGATCAGTTTGGTCTCAATCTTTATAAGGTTGGAATGAGCGATCGTCTTTTGGACTTCTTCCCTCCTAATAAGCGTGACGAGGACAGCTTCGCTCGTCATTTTGAGGCCGAGGATATGAAGCAACTCGTTGTCTACCAAAACAAGAAGCAGCTCGTCTTGCGCAAAGAGAGCATCATCGAGAATGTCAAGACTTTCCTGGAAGAGGGCAAGACTGCGGAGGTATTTATACCTTTCTCTTTTTCCCATCAGCACCTATTTTACAGCAGATTAGCACTATTATGAGTTCTAAACTGTTTACCTTTTGTTTATATCAAAAATAGTGCATGACTTTCCTCAAGGCTCAAAGCAAAGAAAGTGGCTTGTCTGAGCCTGAGTTCATCCCCTTGATCTGGACTGGTATTATGGCTTCAGTCGATTGGGGAACGCGTATGGATCAAATCGATGGTCAGATTGTGAAGCAGGTGCAGCAGTATAGCAAATTATTGGGAGCTTTCTGCACCTCACCCAAGACTGAGATTGCATTGTTGCAACATATCCAGGTGAACTTTTACGAAGATGCTCGTTTTATTAAGCAGTTCCGCGCTGTGACTCAGCGTTTGTACAACAATGACGTTCTCTCAGAGAGCGCGATCTTGTACTGGGCGGAGAAGGGAGTTAAGCCTCAAGGAAAAACTGTTTTTATGAAGCAGATGGAGCCCTTCATCCACTGGCTCAAGAATGCAAGTGATGAAGAGGACTCTGAGGAGGAAGAGTAAAACAAAAACAAAAAAAGGGTTTTTTTGACACAGATGCATCCAAACCACATATTCACGGACACACAGGCGCACATTAGTGCGAATATCTTATTTTGAAAAAAAGAAACTAAAATAAAAGAGGGTTCGTTTTGTAACATATTCTTACATACAGACTACACTTTTGAGTTGATGCATAATAAAACTAAAGAGCACACACATTTATATCTATTCTGAATGGTCCCTGGACTTCGATAAACTTGGTAAAGTATCAATTATCAACTGCCAAATGAGAACTGTATGCAAAACATCTTGACCGAAATGTCGGGTTGATCTACTGGCTAGATTTTCGTGATGATGATGGTGCTCGTGCGTCAAGAAGGAGAAATATGATCGAGAAATTTTTTTTAAACTGGCAGTGGTGGCCTTGTTCTACAGATTGCAAGGGGTTCCTCCAAAAAAACTCCAGCTCAACTGCTGTGTCCATCTGTTTTATTGGAACTGTAACATTAAAGGCAACTAGGGCTTGATTTCCGTCCATGTTGCATGAAAAAAATTAGGGTCTAATTGGCCGTTTTTTTAATTTTTGTGGACATGAACATGCCCAACGCTGCATGCTGCATCAACTTTGTTCTCTGTGCTCAAAAAAAAAAAAAAAAGCCCAGAAATGTTTTCTCTGCTTTCTTTGTTTTCTGTGACCAATAAAGTGCCCATGCATGCATGCACTTAAACAATTTTGCAGCCCTACATGTCACATCGAGGGTCGTCATCAATCAGCATTTTTTTAATTATTTGCCCTCATTTTTTTTATTCCTCTCTCTTATCTTCCCATTTTTATTTTATTTTATTTTTTTTATTTTTTTTATTTTTTTTTCTTCCTTCGCAAATGGCAGCATAGAGCTTGTCTTTAATTCTTCCTTTTGTCTTCCCTATCATCATTTTTTTTTTTTTTTTTTTTTTTTTGTCGTCCATTCTTCGATCCTGCCGCCCAAACTTTAAGATCGAAGCTGTATATACTCACTCATCCTTTCGAGAAAAAAAAAATAATAAAATAAAAAAGACATTGACGCTATACTTGACATATATCAACAGCTTCATCGCGTTCATTGTATTCTATTTCCTATTTTTCCTTCCTTTCTTAATTCAAAAAAAAAAAAAAAAAAAAAAAAAAAAAAAAATCATGCCCCGGAGAAACTCCATTACGGCCTCTCTGGACTCTACACAATCGAGGCCAATGCCAGCTATCAAACTGATTCCCGACCTCGAGCTCAGCATTGGTCATAATGTCTCTATCATGTTCTTCAACTGTTGCAAATTCGTCTGGACCTGTATAACGTTTACAATCTCTGTGGAGCTGATCAAGTCCTTAACTTCCCGTCGAATTATACACCAGTCCGGCTTGATAGATGCATTGATGCTTCTGTTGGGGGTCCAGAGTTTTTGTATTCTGGTGTTTATCATTTGGGGTCCATGTTATCTATATCTGGGTCATTTAAAGGACGTGGGTTCAACCCTCAAGATGCCATTACTCACTTTTCGATATGTCCAAGAAGCGAAGAGTAGACATGGATTGACAACTTTGATTGAAAAGAACAACAAGGACAAAGCAGAGGATGAGAATAAAGACAGGGCCAGGAACAGAAACAAGGTGGAGACGAGAGCGGGGGATTGGGATAACGAGGCAATCGAGCTGTTCCAATGTAAAGCTTCAGATAGAGTACGTAATTCAGCCAAGAAAAGAGAAGAGAAGAGAGAAGGAGATAAAGGTACCAACCATACTGCACAAGAGACCGCAGCCAGCTCACACAATGTCGTTGTCTTCCAGGACCAAGTCATGAGATCCATTGCGCAACAAGCACATCTGACGAATTTGAAGTACCCAAATGTAGTGACTGAGGTTACTTTGGCAGTTTTTGTTCATTTGGTGGCAATGGCGTTTTTTTCAATATTCCCTATCAGTAGTATTCATTCATTTCAGCGAGGAGTCGAGGTTTTAAATGAAATGATCTTGGCCAATAGCACGAGCTATAAGAATCATTTGCCGCTGCAGACATTCTCGGATATATGGGATTGCAAAAATATCAAGTCATTGCCCACGGAGATGACGGACATACTGGCAAACACTTCAGTGTGGATCAAGGGCGATAATGCATGTAGACTTCACCGATTAGCTGTAGGACTCGGTATCGTAGATCTGCTAATGATCACAATTGAAAGCATTGTCTGTCTTTCATGCCTCGTGGTGTTGATTTGGTATAACCCACGGATTGTGGCCTGGCGTGCAAAGCGAATTAGGAAACAGGCTCGAAAAACGTGCTCAGATGAGGAAGTGGACGCAGCGCCGGCAACAACGATGGAAGATGCGAGCGACAATGGCGTCGGTATTGGCGCTAGTGTTGACAGGCGATATTAAGGCCCATCGCTTAGAGAATATTGATGTTGTATAATAAGATTGATAGATGAAAATTATAATAACAATAACAACAACAACTCAACAATTCGACAACCCCTCTGTCATCAGCAAAAACAGAAATCATCGTGTAGCTCTAGGTTTACCAGAACATATACCTCAGCAGCACCAAGTGTTATTCCAACCACCTTTGTGATCAGCTACCTGGATATCCTACTTCTGCTTCTTACTCCGCTGGTTCTCAGCCTACTGATGATCAACAAGAGTAGCGGTGGTATTAAGTATTGTAGCGATTGTAGCCGCCTTTGTAAAATTAGATATAATATATAGACTATAAAACATAATCACATATACATAGCAATAAAGTGTATATTCTGAGCTGAGGTAGAAGCAGTAGGGATAGACAACCCGACACCTTGAAGGCTGTAAAGGAAATTGCTTGATGGACGCTTAATATACAATAGTTTGAAGCTTCTCATCGACAGAATATGGCTGAAGAAACTTCGTGCTCAAACATGCTGATTACAACCTTACACGATAAATAAATGGCACGTTAAAGAAGTTGAAAAGTGTTGTTACTTCGTTCTTCATTATGAGATCAAATTCATTTGAGGAGTAACTGTCTCGCGCACTATTTTATTGGTGACACCTTTAAGCTCACTCGTCATTATGGTCCCTATGGAGAAGATGGAATGCTTCTTTATCTCCGCAATGCATTGTGTAGACCCTTTTGCTCCCTTCGTAATGTTTCTTGTCTGAGGCATCCATGAAGGTTGACGTTTTCATCTGTCCCTGTCTCCTTTTGGCTTTGTAAAGCCTTAAGTTATTTGCACTTCCGCCAAGTAGCTGTTAACCATGAGTCCTTTATTAGGCATGGGCTAAACACCTTCGACATCTTGTTGAGGTATCAAGTCTACATGGCTCTTTTTTTTTTTTTTTTTTTTTTTTTTAGTACTACGATCTTATAAGCGCCTTGTCTGCAACATAAAAAGGGGTCAATAAAGGCAATAGGATTGGCTTAAACGCATTGGAGAGAACGAGGTGAAGGTAAAAAGGAGTATGATGGAGGAAGAGAGATATTATTGTGGAGAGAAAAGGTTTGTAGCCTTCAATGAGCTCGGTATCACAGTGGCTGTCACGAATATTAGCTAAAGGTTTACCTTTTATAGATTCTTTCGCTTTTTTTTTTTTTTTTCTTCTCTGCTGGACATGGCTACTGATTGGGATCCTTCATGCGATTATGACTCGCAAACGTTTTCAGAAGATTACAATTTACATGGTGCTTCTGCAAGATCATTAGATCATCCCAGTGTAACTCGCGATGAAATCTATTACGGCCGCTTGAATCTAAAGGATGGTCATAATAACCGAGACGACCTCGACGACACCAGTAGTAGCATCGATAATGCGGACTTGGACTTGATCGCAGATATTGTTGATGGCAAGCCTCCACACCAGAATAACACAGATAAAAGACAGCTGAGGTCTCTGGCTGCCGGTAGTACCACGGGAGTCGTTCATCAAACTGATGATAATTCAGGTACTCCATAGTTTTTTTTTTTTTTTTTTTTTTTTTTTTTTTATCTCAATGGGCGATCGATGGCATTGTATTGAGCTTAGTACCTGAACCCAATTCATATTAGTCGCTTCCATTATGAGATACCTACATGAAGGGTCTCAAGAGGCTATAGGATATCAAGAATCACCCAACTTTGTCCCCGCTCGGTACCGTCATTCAATGTTGGATCAACAAACAGGATTTATGGGCGATGTCAATGAAGACCATTTTGGAGAGTGGCCAAACAGGAACGCTCCAGCGCATCAGCAGGTCAAGCATGCTGTAGGTGTTCTTTCTTTGCTTGTCGACGTTGTTTGTTTCTGTGACATAGGCAATGTAGCCACAACAGCACTGGCACTGAGGTATCTCTCGTTTCAATTATCAGAGTCAAAAAGCCATGCCAAAGCTATCACCCATGCTCAAGCGAACACTGATCCCTATGCGGCAGCCTTCTGAAGGTATGCCGAACCAACCAAAAACTACAAAAACTGTTTCAATGCAAGGTGAGTTTTGATTTATCATCTTGTGTACTTTACTAGAAAAGGCGGAGATCCTTATTTCTCATGTGATATTTGGTATTTGATTTTTGTATCCCCAGAGGCCGTTAAAGCCAGAGTGTCAAGGATCGTCCCCCCAATGAAGAGAGGATCAGCGTCAACATTAACATCAATACCATTACCACAATTGAATCCATCAAAGATAAAAAGTACATCCACTACAGTCACAGAGACAACACCTCCATTGAAACCGATCTTTCGATCAGCAATGAAGGCTTCAAATAACGCCCACAATGTCCATGGCGACCAACCTGCAAGGAGCAAATTGGGCCGACATATCCAATTGCCGACTGAGACCCTTAGTGACAATGATGATCATAGCGATAAAGATCAGGACGAATCGGAGCGGGAAGCTGAAATAGAACAATCTGATCCTGAACATGATAGCAATAGTGACAGCGAAAACCATTCATTCGAGCAGCGTCAGGAGCAAGAGCAGGAGCAGGAGCAGGAGCAGGAGCAGGAGCAGGAGCAGATTGAGAATGAACGTGCTGTACATCTACAAGAAGCAGAAGAGCCAAAAGCGGCGGAGCAATTACAAACCAATAATGATCCTGTTTCAGTGGTTCGGTCCGTCCCTGGACCATCGAGGTTTACGCGCATAACAAAGACTAATTCACCGGTTAAAAAGCAGCATGCCACTATACCCACTCCACAAGACGAAAAAACTGAGGTGGAAAATGTTCAAATAAGAGGGGCAAATTGTCATGAATCTCCTTATTGCTTGAGGTCCTGTAAGTCTATCCATTAACTTTTTTTTCTTTTCTTTTCTTTTCTTTTCTTTTCTTTTCTTTTCTTTTCTTTTCTTTTCTTTTCTTTACAGAAAATTCAAAATACCGTCAAAGAATTGAAGGAAATGCTTAAGAGAGTCGGATTGATGCCGCTTACTTCAACATTAGAGACATCCCTTGATGAGCTTGATGCTAAGCAAATGGAAAGAGGAGGGCTTTGTGAGGCCCTGAACTTGCTGTTGAAATTGGGGCACATGCATGAGAAACAGAAAGAGGTGATTGATCAATTGACGGATCAGATTATTACGGGCGAGTCGGCGCAGCAGCCAGGAGATCCAGATGCCGAGGAGTATATGCAAAACATGGCGCGCGAACTTGAAGATATCAAGGTATTTAGGGGATGACAAGGCTTTTTTTTTTTTTATTTCGTACTATATTTAAAAATTCCAGTGATTACTGGCAGAACTTGGGTTCACGTATTTCTCTGACATTTACATGTAATGATAGTCCGAATTGCGTGAGGCTCAAGAGAGAAATAGAAAGCTTGAGTCTAATACAAAAGAGATGAGCATTGAACTAGAACACTTTCGAAAAGCCAAAGAAGAGAGTATCAGGCAAGCGGCGGTACCAGTACCACAAGCCAAAGCCAAGACAACTGTTGTGGATGCAGAGAGTCAAGTTAGTGGAAATTGGGGTAGCATAGAGGAGCTCTTGTCCCAGCGAGTCATGAGGCACAAGAGCAGCCGCGTCGAGGAGGCAGCGCAGCAGCAGCAGCAACAAGGGCATCGACATTCATCATATATCTTGAGCTCAGCGAAATGGAAAGATCATATTCAGAAAATAGAGCAAGAATTGCAAGCGCTAAAGGCGATTTTAGATCGCCAATCAGAATTAGCTGCCTCATCTGAATCGGAGGCCTTGGAGCAGAAGCTGGATGAGGTACTTTTGGAAAATGTTCGGCTGAAACAAAAGAACAAGGCTCTGATGAAAGACTTTCTTAGTGTTCAGGAAGGAGACTCTGGTAAACAAAAAAAAAAAAAAAAAAAAAGAGGATCCAAGGCTGATATCTTTTTAATATATTAAATGATATTTTACTTTTTTGTCCACGATAGCAGAACATAGAATTCAAGATTCGGGCTACACATCACTTTTGAAGAACATCATGTTAAATTTGGGTGTGGAAAGTCATCAAGACATATTGCCAGCTTTAAGCGAAGTTAAGAGGATTGTGAGGGACCTTCCGAACTTACACCAATTTATTTCTAAAGTTGAGAGGATTATCTGGGAACATGAAATCATGGAGGGAATGGTTAAAATACAAAAGCACCCACGCAGCAATGTAGATGATGCAAATGGGCATTTTGACGCAGAAAAAGGCGGTAGCGGTGAAACAGGAAGGAAAAAAGAACGAGTAAGAGATTGGAAGCCAAAAATCAAGGTTGGAAGGACATGTTCTCAGAGCTACGAAGAAACCTTACAGCGCTTAAAGGAATGGAGCGAACTGTTGGATGTGTTAAATCACGTCGAGTTCGCTGATGGTTCAGATGATACACCTACAACTATACGTCCACCGTCTCGAGGGGAGTAAGCTGTTATGTAAACTAGACTCATTGCAATTCTAGACTATGTAAAACTACTATTTCCTTTTTATTTTATTTTATTTTATTTTTTACCAACAATGTTAATACACAGGATTTTTAAATTTATTGTATTGCAGTGTACATTTTATGTTTATGGTTATGACCAGTTTTCTCCATCGAATCCAGTAAAGCCCTATCAGGGTCAACGAGAATTAGATGTGCAAAAAGAAGTTAGCATTAAAAAGCAATGTCATGTCTCCTATCTACAAACTTTCGTTTTACGGAACAAGGCACTTACTGTAAGCAAAAAAATAGGGAAGAAAGGCTTCTTTTCGATCTGTGAACACCAATTCCATGCAGATGTCAGTCTACCATCGATACAAGATCCTACAGGGTGTAAATATAAAAAGTAAGGTAAACATGTATACAAAAGAAAAGAAAAAAAGAGTGGAATAATCGCACAAAGAAAGGAATAATAAATATATGTGTTCCAATAGATACCTGCAGAGAAAAAGTTATCTGCGCCTGAGCCATCAAAGGCATGACGGAAAAAGTCGCAGACGATGGTCTTTCGGAGATGTGCCACGCCTCCAAAGGTATCGCGGATATAGGTGTAAATCCCTTCATCCTTGGCGATCTCATCAATCTTCTCCAAAGTAAGGATAATGGGGTTCAATATCCTGGCCACCTGGTTGTACTTGTCAATGAACATGAACGCGTTTGGTACATTACTATCACCCAGATGGATTACAGAACTGCCAACCCAGTAACCTGTCTTCTGTTGCGCCTTATGCAGGATAGTATGCATTGCTTTGGAAACTGATGGGCAGCTTTGAAGTCTCTGCAGTCCCTGACCAGTGTCGCGAAGACGGTAGTCATTTTCCAGCATGTCTTTATCAGATAACATCCAAAGATAGAACATTTCATGAGCAATCTCTCGCCATAAATTGAGTGTTTGATTAATGTACCAATACTGTGTCTCATGGTTATGGGTCAATCGAGCACCTTGACGGCCTGATTGGATAGCAAGCGAGAAACCATCCTCAATCGAGGTTGGCTGGAAAAATTGAGTCAAATATTTCAACATCTTATCACAAGGATCGCTATCAGATAATTTAGACGTGAGATGAAGTTAGTGACTAGAGAAGCAAATCATAAAAAAAAAAAATTCCTTTGCTAATATAGTAAATTTACCGGTTGGTCCTCAAGAAGCTGTGATTATCGCCAATGGAGTATAAACAGACTTTAATCTCGTCGGGAGTTAGGTTCTCATTTGCATACTTCCTGCTGAGCGCCTCAATAGCCCGCTCCTTCTTCCTGATTTCCAGTTGGATCTGCTGACGCGACTTACCGTCAGCAATAATTTCCTTAGTGGCATCTGCAACAAGGTCATTCTTCAACAAGTCTAATCCATCTCTCTGCTTTAGATAAGAGTAAACAGTCTTGATGGGAATCACACAGCTGAAGCCAAGAGTGGATTCAATCTCATCCATAGTCGAGTCCATCAATAAATACATAAGCTTTCCGTAAGCGTTACGCATCTTTTCTGGGTTCATGATTTTATGACGACGGCCAATTTCGAAAATGACTTGAAAGAATTCTTCATTCTCTTCAAAGCTCTTATCTGCAAACAGTTCCTGTCCTCTGCGGTAGTCGTTAGCGACTAGTATATTCATGAAGTACAGTCCAGGAATAGAGTGCATGTTACTTGA
The DNA here is from genome assembly GCF_002105155.1 of Lobosporangium transversale. Lineage (NCBI taxonomy): Eukaryota > Fungi > Mortierellomycota > Mortierellomycetes > Mortierellales > Mortierellaceae > Lobosporangium > Lobosporangium transversale. Next base: position 383,262 of record NW_019028985.1, on the reverse strand, counting down.
TGTTAATAATAGTATTTATACAGCATCCCGAGATCCATCCATGAATAAGGTTAGTCCTCCTTGACATATCTCCTCTCTTACTCACCGACAAGTCCAGAGATGATAGCACACAAGTCCTTGATCTGATGAATGATACGCTTAGCTTTACTTGTATAAGAAAGGATGTCGACTTTGTCTGTATATTCGCTCACATTCAGGGCAGCCTCAAGTCTAAAGTTTCATTACAATTTGATTAGTTTTGGATCAAGCAGATACGAAAGATGAAATTAAATGGGATGGAACCAAAATTCACAGGAGGAACACAGATGCAACATGGGAAGAATGTTCCGCGACGGAAAATAATAAAAATATCCAAAGTGATCGAATTAACTACGGAATTGTACCGCACTTACAAGCGCAAAAGCTTTCGTTCTGTCAAATCAAGACGCATGGGGATATATTTGGAACGTTCAATAATCCAGTCACCGAATGTGGAGGATCCGCTTGACACAATAACCTTAGATTCTGGTAACTCCAGCAAGGTCTCGTCACTCAAAGAACTACCCTTTGAATTTGAGGTTGACATGCCATTGATTGAAGTGGCAGGTGTAGCAGCGGCCTTGTTGTCGGGTTTAAAGATCTCTTTCTTGATATGGCGAACACGGTTCCCCGTACGGTGAAGCATAGCTGTGTAATTTTTTTAAAAAATCGTTGTGAACGCACGGTTGTATGTTGCATTGTTAACTAAATGAGATCCGAGATGCTCAGAAAATAATTTTCGAATGGTTTAAAAAGTGGCATGGAGCTAATCAGTCGCACAAATGCTTACCATAGCAGACCTCACAAAATTCCTCTGCGCATTGTTCGCATGAGTAAAATGACTCTTGATCCTTGCATTCGACACAGAAGCCCTCGGCAGTAGCCTGAGCTGCAGCCAAGTCCTCATCTATCATCTCCTTTTCTGCTGCGATCGCATCGATTTCTGGCAAGTTGTCATGGCTGTCGAGGTTGTCCTCACGTTGGAGGATCTCCTCAAGACGATGCTTTCGATCTGTCTCGTTGCCCATGAATGTCTATGCGGTGTTAATGTGTTGGGAATATGGGGATAATGCTGAGAGAAAGAGAGAGGAGAGTTTGAATTGAAGGAACAAGGCAAAAGAGGGGTCAATAGCTGAGGGTCTAAGAGTCTGAGACAACATATCTTGCCCCTTAACAATCGATCCAATTAAAATCTATGCACCAAACCTGACGCGTGGCCTACGGATTTTTTTTTATTAGAAGCACACATTCGTATTTATGCCTGTGATGTTCTTTCTTCTTACCTTTTGCAGTCGACTCAGCCCTTTGTATTCAGCTGTAAACAGCTTTCTCCCATGAAACCAAGCTTTTTTCGTTGTCAAACTCACTATCTACACCTATATCCCATTTTCACCATCATCGACTAGAGAAATTCTTCTCGGTAACTCTAACCCATGGAGCATCCTCAGTCCAATTGGATTCCTGTTGACCGCAAGCTGCAGCAAGGGGAGGTACACGGTCAGAAGAGACAGGATCAATCAAGGTAAGCGTTAGATATTTCTTTTTTCCTCTACTATTGATATTAATATATTATTGGAGCACCGACAACCGTCGGACGTGATGTGTATCAGTCCTTGATGCAGGTTGCATTTGTCAAATGTATTGATAGGCCATATTTAACAACTCCGTATCCGCCTTTGAGGCCAATACTAGAGTTCTCAAACAACAATTCAGAGGGACTGAACTACGCGCTCCGAGCAATTTATATCCACTTATATCAAAAGCATTATCTCGATCGCCTTACTCATGCGCTCTACACATGCAAGGGCAATAGTCTCAGCAAGGCTCAGCATGAGATGACCAAAGAGGAACGGGATGATATAGCTTTCAGTAAGAGATATATATAATTGTTTCAATTGAGGAGTTTATTTTATTAGAGGATGTGCAAAAAAAGTGTTCATTCTCCGCTGCTATCACTTGAGGATGATGGAAATATTGAACCATCAGTCCACTTTTCGCTGGGCTATCATTCGTGCAAGCATCATACCCTCATAGTCTTTTTTTTTTTTTTTTTTTTTTTTTTAATACCAATTTACAGCGCGTATGATACGTGTCGCCTTCCCGCATCAAACCGAACTCCAACAGATAATCAGACAAGTGCGAAGCAGCCCAACGGATCTATCACTCATGCTTACTTTCTTAACCGATCCCATGCTGCGGTTTCGGATCTGCATCATTGCACATCTACTGGAAGCTGCTGTATCCATCACTGACGACTCTTGGTATGGAGTCCATCCACGTTCGCTCGGTGAAGAGGAAATGAACTACGTTATGGAAAAACTACGTGACCTTTTCAGAGAATTGTTCCAGCAGCCGCTTGCCCAAACTAGCCTGAGACGTTTCCTCACAGCTGTATTAGAATGGAGTGAAAAGAGGTCGATGAATGATACAGATCAGGAGTCTGGGAACCCTGATCTTCCAGAGATCGTTAAAAGAGTTATTCCTTGTCACGATATTTTGTCGATTGAGTACCGAAACCTGGTCGATGCAAGTAAACGCGACGAGGGCCTCATCTCCGTGGCTAAAAGGTTATACAAGTTCATGATGCTCTCTTTGAGAAATAAGGCTTTTGTAGATGCACCTGACTGGCCCACTGAAGGTAGAATTGTCATTGATAACCTACGGGTCAGGCTTCGTATGGCTCGATACCATGGCCCCTCCCAGCGCCTCATTCGTAATCTGGTGAGCATGGTTCATCAGTTTTGGGAGAGTGGAGGCGCCACTGATACAAGTCTTGCGATCAAACGTACCATAGCCACAGCGATCAGAAAAGCGGTTCGTAGTTCTGGTATTGATTCTGGCGGAAACATTGGAGTGAGCCTGGGAGGATGGGATGTAATGAGCGAGATTGAGCGCCTGATACGGATGATAGGCAAGGATATTGCTTCTATTCCACTTCCTAGCCTGCTTTGGTGCTGTGATGGCTCTGAAGTCTACCTTGACGGGATGGTAATCCAATTCCCACACTTGATGCCAAGCAACATTCATCTTGGCTCATCTATGGAGTTTGACAGGAGAAAAAACAACCTATATCATCAATGGAATTTAAGAATGCAAGTCTCTCTTGCTTAACTGAGCGAATGTCTCCACAATCAAGGATGGTTAGATGATGTAGACTAATACAATTTAAGTTTATTGTTTCTTTTTATTTAATGCTAGCTCTGGTCTTGAAGTTGAAACAAATCGAGTTGCATACTACAGCATCACGAAGACTTCATTCCATAAACGCCTTGCCGATGTTGGTGAGATCAGCTTTATAATCCCTCCAGACAGCCTCGATATTGACCTCAAATTCACATTGGCCCTCCCAGAGATCCAACGAATGGCCACTTCTGCGTATCCCACTACAAGCAAAGGCACTAACAATGCGTCCACCATTAGCAGCGGCATCACATCCAGCCAAAGAACAATGATTAGCGTTAGTACTGCTGACCAACGAGCGCTTAACGCCCAGCTCGGTAGAGGGTCTTCGGAACCTGTCCTTAGGACATTTGAAACTGGACGAGCAACAGCTAGGACAGATACACAAACCAGGGGTGAGGCTGTACAAGGCGTCGCAAACGATGCTAAGACCGTTACTCAAACCATCAAGGATATTCTGTATCCAAACCAGGTATCCTGTGGCCGATTGCGTACAATTGCCAGGAGCTCATATAGGGCCTTTAGTCAGCCAGATCGAGTAGGGATAAACTGGGGCCTTTCAAACGATCATGTCGCATGGGCTCGTCAGCAACGTGCACAGAGCACTGGGGATAGAGCTAGCCCTGTGGCTGTGCAACAGCCCTTAGTAATGCCTGAATATATCTTCACTCCTGCACCAGGCTCTGACAGAGAGAACGAAAGGGAGCGCTACCAGCTCATGAGAGTCAGAGAGTGTAATGTTCATCTGCATCAACTTCACAGTCAGATCCATGAGACAAAGAACCCTCTCCTTCATACATTAGCACATGGGATTGTTGTACGCCAGCTTCGAAAAGCCTTTGAGCAGGCGGTGTGCGAAGCTATTTTTAAGCTAGTTGATGTGATCAACGCTGGTGTTGAGGAGATTATCCAGGTGTCTGAGGAGGAGATCAAGAATCTTCATAATACTCCCACTAATATGGTCCCTGGACACTCAGGAGCAACTCAGATATTCCAAGACAATGAACAACAATCTTCGCATCGTTACCTATCACCACAGCATCAGCCTGCGTCTACCAAAGACACTCCTATCTTTGCAGCTATGCCGCTGATGTCCGGCACCTTTTAAGGTTAATAGACATTTTTTCTGTAACCATTTGATATATCATAGTTTACAATCCAGATTTCATATCGTACATTCTCTTTGTTTTGAGCCTGCCAATGTGAACGTGAATGTTGGTTTGATTATATATTTTACAGGACATGCTATTTAATCTTTGTATGTGTGACTGCTGCTACTTTTTCGAACTGCTACTACTATGAGTTTTTGCATAAATATCACGCTTCGCCCAAAACGTAGGCATCGCAATGGCACGACCATTAGGATACACGCACTTGTCAATGAAGAATCCCCGCAATTTAGATGTAATTAGATCTGTTACTTTGGGTACATCCTCTAGTTTTGTCCTTGCGCCTAACAGGGACTGTACGCCAAACTCTAGATCAAAATCTGGCAGGGTCGATATTGAAATATGCTGCTGTCCATCAATAGTGTTAAACTGCATTGTTATCTGCGGTTGAAAAACAGTGGGCATTAAGATTAATTGGATATTTTTATTTTTATTTTTTTTTATTTTTTATAATTCATTGGATAGTCTTATAATAAAATTAAGTTGCCTTACCGTTGCTTGGAATTTTACAACCGAGAGAACAAGCGATACTGGCAAGGCTGCTATCCTCGGCCGAGGCCAATTGATCAACACAGATGTTTCAATACCCAGCATAATCTGGTCATTAAAATCAATGTCAATTTCTGCTCTCTATTCGAAATGTTCATGAGGAGTGCTTCAATTTAGTCAGATGATGGTTGAGGAATCAAAGAGAAACAAGTAAAAGAAAAAAACATTCAGACTTTGCTATCATCTCTTCGAAACTCTACTATACCACACTGCCCGCTGGTTGATCTGCTGGTCGAATTCTGGCCCTGCTCAAGACAGGAAAGTCTTCGCCCAGGTTTAACTCTGTCACGCGAATGTGCCCCTAATTTGTTTTTTTGTACGAAAAAAAAAAAAAAAAAAAAAAAAAAAAAAAACGTCAATGAGGTTCACAAAGGCACAAAGAACACATAGTAACGGGATAAAAAAGTGTTGCCTTACCACCCAGTCTGGTCGAACTCCCCCATTCAAGGCTTCTGCTAGCGCTTTGATCAGTCTGTTGTTGACTTTAGAGTCATCTCTGTATTGAGCAATCGCCTGTGCTAGTAAAACGCTCATCCAGTCCAATGATTCAGGAGGGTGATCATAAATATCATAAAGAGTTTTATTTAAGATTGTTGTAGTCGACGGCAGTGATGGCTTTGTTGGCGGTGCTGGGATAGACACACCTCTGTTCGAGAATGAGCGAGGCTAAATAATAATGATAATGAAAATAAAAAGAGGTTTGAATTTGGCTGTATACAAATATATTTTCTTATGATTTTGTTTTTGCATTGAATATCAATTGTACCTTGCGCCCATATCGGACATCTTCCAGTAAAAGATATTTGAAACAAACAATGACAAGCAGGACAACGCTCAGTTGTCCAAGGAGTAGTCCTGTTGTAAAGGACATACCTGACGAATTATAGTGCTGTGCTGCAGAAACTCTGTCAAAGTGCTTGGCAATCTCGATCAGATAGTCCTGACCGTCAGGTGCCAACACCTGGACATGCTTGGCCATGGCAGAGTGATCAAGAATCCTGATTTCCTAGTTATTTATTCTCGATCCGTCAAAAGACAAATGAATGATGTAGCAAGTCAAGTGAAAAGGAATGGAGGAGGAGGGAATCTATTTGTTAACAATAATGTCTATATTAAATATCGAGTCCAAACTAAATGAAACTGTTCTAAAAAGGCAACTCCATGTGGCTTGCCTGCATTCGCCCCAAATGTCACATGGAAAACGCGTCAAAAAAGTCTTCTCAGACAACATTCCTTTTTCTTTTTCTCATCAAAGCCGATTCAATTATTCACATTACACTTCTATTAACATTCATCAACAAACTCTAATATCATGTCTGGTCGTGGAAAAGGTGGAAAGGGTCTCGGAAAGGGAGGTGCTAAGCGCCATCGCAAGATTCTTCGTGACAACATCCAGGGCATCACCAAGCCTGCCATCCGTCGTCTTGCCCGTCGTGGTGGTGTGAAGCGTATCTCTGGTCTCATCTACGAGGAGACCCGCTCTGTCTTGAAAGTTTTCCTTGAGAATGTCATCCGCGATGCTGTCACTTACACTGAGCATGCCAAGCGCAAGACTGTTACCTCTCTTGACGTTGTCTATGCTCTGAAGCGCCAGGGTCGCACTCTCTATGGTTTCGGTGGATAAATTCACACACACTCTCTTCGTTCCCCCTTCCTCCCGGGACGTTGTTCCATCAACTCTATCTCATTAGCAATTTCATTTTGTTACACCACTCTTGAAATTTATTCACAAGAACAACAGTGCAGAGTTGCATTGAGAAACCATCAGTTTGTTTGTGTCCTTTGATAGTTCTTACGTCTAGTGTTCAATCCGGAAAAAAAAATAAAATTCAATTATACTCCGATTTGATTATCTGTCATTCATAAGCCTTGGTGGCGAAATAGGCGATGGAATGAACGAATCTAGACTTTATATCCTTTGTTCAGGCACGTCCAGAGGGCTCATAAGCTCTAACACTGCTCCTCTCTTGCGGCGACGAGCCGGTCTAATACATCTGATGCATGGGCGGTAGTAGTGTAGCAGGGCAATCAGGCATATGGATTCAATGGTGTAGCATGACACTACGGCTTTTTTTTTTTTTGGTTGGGTTCTTGATCAAAAACCTTTGATTGATGTGATCGTATTCCCGCATTCATTAGTTTGTTTTTACATAGTTTACGAGTGTTATCGAGCAGGCATGCTGACTAGCAAACATCTTTCTTTAACATTCCATAAATAAGGCTTGGGCAATATCATGCTCACTCCAAATATCACTCAATAAAGAATCAAAGCGTGACTTTATCCCGCATCCCGATAAACTGATATTGGCTGCACCAAACATGTACTCTAGCCACCATTAGAATACCAGCGAAGCACTCGAGCATTTTTTTTTTCCTCTGAAGATTTTGTCTGCCCCTGCACACAGTAATGCTCTCACCTCGTGGAACCGCTTTAAAGGTAAGCACACTAGTGCAAAAATGCACTGTGGCGCGGAGCCGTGTCACATGACTCGGAGGATCGAAAGGGAATTTCTCCGCACAAAACAAACTCGAAAAAAGACATTCTTCTACTCTCCATCCCATTTTCCACAATCGTAATGGCCACTCTTGCCGCTAGACTAGCTTCCGCCAGCATCAATCGTTCAGCTCGTGTCGCTGCTGCTCGCAACGTCCTCGGTATGTCTCTATCGTTCAACCTACAGTATTTTTCTTATTCATCTATTGATTTTTTTTTGTCTTTCGGAAAGTCACCTTCGGAAATTCGACCGATATTTTTATTTCCTGTTATGATGATGCATGGAGGCATGCATCGCCAAACTTGCTAAGGGTTATACAGCAATCATTCGGAGAGCAAACTAAATTTTCTCTCTTTTATTTCTCTACTCCACAAAATGATTCATATTCTTGAGAGTCATTTCCAAAGACAGGGGAATGGATCATCAGGACTGTCGTAGCACACATTTGGAGCGTGGGCGAAAGGAACAATTTTGTTAATTGGAAACGTCTACTTTTCAACATTGGACAGCTATGCCATTGATAGGAAGTACGCGCTTCGACCCTTATAGTACTCGTGGAGGAGTTGTACTGGAGTGATTCGATATTCAGTTGTCAATAGATCGCAGTATATGTATAACAGGGAAATACCATCATTTATTTTGGAGGTGAAGTCTAACTCTTCTCTTGGAACTTTTTGCTTGCATATTCATAAATAAAACAGCTCCTGCTGGACTTGTTGCTCAGGTTCGCTTTAACCACAGCTCCGCTCGTGATACCACTCAGATCCCAAGTTTTGACAAGTACAAGAGCGGATCAGGTGATGCCTCCAACCGTGCTTTCTCTTACTTCATGGTCGGGACCACTGGAGCCTTGTCCTTTCTAGGAGCCAAAACTACCGTGGCAGACTTTTTGGCCAACATGTCTGCTTCTGCTGATGTTCTGGCTCTGGCTAAGGTTGAGGTTGATTTGAGCACCATTCCTGAGGGTCGCAATGTTACTATTAAGTGGCGTGGCAAGCCCGTCTTCATCAGACATCGTACTGCTGATGAGATTGAGGAAGCTAACTCTGTCAACATTAAGGATCTTCGCGACCCACAGACCGATGCCGAACGTGCTTCGAAACCCGAGTGGTTGGTCATGCTGGGTATGTGTCATGATATCTATTATTGCTTTCAATGAATGTGGATTTATGCTATATCATGAATACTAACTCTTTATTTTACATTTGCAAAGGTGTCTGCACCCATTTGGGATGTGTCCCAATTGGTGAGGCTGGTGACTATGGTGGCTGGTACTGCCCCTGCCACGGATCTCACTACGATATCTCCGGTCGTATTCGCAAAGGGCCTGCACCACTCAACTTGGAAATCCCTGTCCACTCCTTTGAGGAAGGCAATAAGCTCGTCATTGGATAGAATCTCTCACCCTTAGACTTTTATACTTCATAGTTTTCTTCCGATCCAAAATGTTACACTTGTCGACAGCAGCATCACTCTTTCACTACTTCACCAATCACCCTATCGCGCGCCATATACAACACTCTCGCCTGTTCCATGATAGAATGCCATAAGATGGCTAACGAAAAATATAATTATTCTAAACTTTTTTTTTTTTTTTTTTTTTTTCTGTGTTTGCAATATGCAATATTATTTTAACGTTGAACTGCTTAAAAAAAAATAATACACGCGAATTCCGATGGTTGTCAGAAAACCAGACAAAAATTAGGAAAAAAATGTTGCTCGTTAGATTTTCATGGTGCACTTTTTTTCGTACACGTTACTGCCTCGTAGAGACATATTATGTTCGCAATGTCAGACATGAGATCTTGTAATCGCAAAAAAACGACGTGATGAAAATGACATCAAATTATGGTGTACTGTCTTTAACTACTGGATGAGGGACTGAGGGGCTCTCTATCATTGCAGAGCGAAGACGGTGAAGGAAGTTTTACGCTCATAGTTGCTCGGAGTAAACCTTTCGTGCTCGCTTCATTGACAGATATTCCCTTTTGGATGAAACAATATCAGCACGTAGCAGCAATCTTTTATATTTTTTAAAACAGCGAGGCGGGACGAAGGTTAAAATTGATAAATGCTCAATTGAATGAGCTGAGTATAGTATATTTGTTTACGGTCACATAACTTCCCAAGTGCTACGCCAACATTCACAAGGAAGTAAGGCCATCTTTATCATCAACCACTTTTGTTTCATCAAAAAACTTTGTTACCATCACCGACAGAAAGGGAAAATAATAATAATATATTAAAAAAAAGTACTCATTCTTGAAAGACCATGGAGAATCCTAACGAGTTACCCACCATGTCCATGACAGAGTACAAGAGTAAGAGGGACTCATGTCGGCAAAAGATTGCCTCTAAATACGACATCCTTGGCTTTATCAGTTCAGGAACATATGGTCGCGTCTATAAAGCCAAATCTAAAAACAAGTAAGGGCAGACGGGGCAGAGCAGGCAGACAAACCCAAGAGCCAGACAGTCCAATGACTCTTCCGTCCTTTCCCTCTATCTATCTGTAAATTGACATGGAAGCCTTTTTAACACATTGTAAGCATTTCTCTAACTTTTATCATTGCTGTTGTTATTTTTTTTTTTTTTTTTTTTTTTTTTTTTTTTTTTGGATATGGCACAAATGGCAGGGATGATGGCAAAGAATATGCAATTAAAAAGTTCAAACCAGACAAGGAGGGAGAGGCAGCGACATACATTGGAATTTCACAATCAGCCTGCAGAGAGATCGCTGTAAGGATCGTACACGGAAATTGGGCAGATTCCCCGATGGATCTTTTTCTGTTTATTATCTTTCATGCGTAACCTGAGATTATTATTATTATTATTATTATTATTTTTTTTACATTATTTTTCATAGTTGTGTCGTGAGTTACATCATGAAAACATTGTAGGATTACAGGAAGTACTTCTTGAGGACAAGTCGATTCATATGGTGTTTGAATATGCTGAACATGATCTACTTGTAGGTTTTACATTTCTTTCTATCAAAGTGTTGAATATATATATATTGCCATATTGACATTATGTATTCTATCGCATCCGTAGCAAATCATCGGATTTCACAGCCACCCAGAGCGAAAGTACATGTCAGAGTACACAATCAAGTCATTTTTGTGGCAATTATTGAACGGAGTCGCATATCTTCACGCCAATTGGGTTATGCATCGTGATCTCAAACCCGCCAACATCCTCGTCACTGCTAACGGAGTTGTCAAAGTTGGTATGTTAATATACACTCACCATTCCTCTCCATCCTATGAAAGAATGAAAGGGAGAGGGGGAAGATATTGCTATGAAACTCGTTAATTTAAATCCTCTATGATATGTTTTTTTTTTTTTTTTTTTTTTTTTAAAAAAAAAAAAAAAAAAAAAAAAAAAAAAAAATTAGGCGATCTGGGTCTAGCACGCCTGTTTTATAAACCTCTACAGCCACTGTTCCATGGCGATAAAGTTGTGGTCACGATCTGGTATCGTGCACCTGAATTGTTGTTAGGGTCGCGACACTACACTAAGGCGATTGATATCTGGGCGATCGGTTGTATATTTGCAGAGCTAATCACCCTTCGTCCCATTTTTAAGGGTGAAGAGGCTAAAGTAGAGAACAAGAAAACAGTACCCTTTCAAAAAAATCAACTACAAAAGATTTTTGATATTCTTGGCAACCCAACAAGTAAGGCCTTTTTTTTTCTTTTTTTGTAAAACAAGAGTGAGAAAAAAAAACAACAATTACTGATATATATTATTGCTATTATTGTTATTATATCTATTTATTGCTCCAGAGGAGCGATGGCCTACTATTGACCAACAACCAGAATACCCTAACCTAGCAAGCTTTCGACAGTAAGTTTGAGTCGTAATCAAATAATATTATTCATATCCATTATGATATTAACTCCATGATTTTTTTTTCTTCCCTTTCCCATGTATACCAGGACGCCGAATGTGTTACGATCAATGTATCAAACATGGCCTATTAAGAGTGAGCAAGGTTGTAATCTTTTGGCAGCTATGCTTGAATACGATCCTCTGAAGCGGATCACAGCGGAGGAGGCTCTCAACCACCCTTATTTCCAAGAGGATCCGAAGCCCGGCATGGAGTAAGTTTCAGTCAAGTTATTTATATTTTATTCGTTCGACTATGCGTGTCCGCTTAAAAAAAAAAAAAGAAAGACAAAGGCTAATGTCTTTTTTATATTCAACTTCATTCCCCCCTGCTGTAAATGCTATATAGTTCATTTGCTGGTCAGCCCGTCGAATTCCCTCTTCGTAGGATCACAAACGAAGACAAGGATATGAGAGCTACAGCACCTGTACAAAAGACACATCCGGTGCCACCAGTAAAGGATGATCGGAATACAAAGCGATTACGCGTAGAATAATAATCATGAAGAGTGAAAAATGTCATCCAATCTTTTAACGATTAAAAATTTCCTATAGTACATGTTCTATTTACTTCATTTGATTTATTTATTTGCTTTTTTCCCTGTCCTTTAAGTTGTGGCGGATGAGGGTAGCATTGGCCATGTTGGTCTTACGGGCGTTGATGTGGGTCTCTGCGTTTGATCATCTGGTAGAGCGGCCAAGACACCTACATTTGTTCTTGGAGATGAGTCCAGCACTCTAGGTGAGGCTGAAGAAACAATCCCAGCCACAGCAGAATTGCGGCGTATGTTAAGTGATGCAAGATCTAATCCCGGTCCTGCTCCAGCTCTACTATCCATCAATATCCTCTTTTGATGGCTTGCTGTGGTTGAAAGGCTTGTCCCAGATGCGGAAGAAGACCGCGAAAGAAGAGACAATGGCCGTGTCGATGGGCTGCTGCCTGAGTTTATGCTAGTGGGATTAGGATTGTTGGCTAACGATGAGCTCGAATATGGACTGGAGCCTGATTGGAGGAGTGGCCGCTGACTAACAATAGGTGAACGTCCATCCTTACTCGAAGCATGATTAAAGCTATGGTTGTTGTTTTCTGTGGTTGTTGTTACTGTCGAAGCTGCTCCATCCTGTACATTTGACATGTTGGCATTCCTCCGCTTTTTGGCCGACTCTTTCAGATCTTCCCAACGCTGCTTATATTTCCTCATCAGAGAGTTTAGCTTGGAGTTCTCCAATTGTAATTTCTGGACTTCCGCTTCCAGTTCTTGAATCCTTGCCTGCATCGTGAGCGGGTTTGTGCTGATCTGCGAAGCACTCGGTGTTGAAGGTTGTGATCCAGTTATATTGTTAGCAGTAGTATTGGAATTAACCGCAGCCTGTGCTCGTTGTAACAGCGACCCACTTTTGTCTATTGAGGGTTCCCAGCGAATAAAAAGATTGCGTTGTTATTAAACTTTTTTTTTTTTTTTTTTTTTTTTCCGGATTTTGAGTAATACAAAGGAAAAACAATGAAGGAAACACTCACCAGCAGCAGCAAGGTCATGGATAGATTGTTTAACTGGGCGAAGCAAATCTTGACTCTTTATTAACTGTAAGGCGGACTTTCGTATATCGTTAGTCCAGACACTCATCTGCATAGCTCCTTCAAAATGCTTTTCCAACTTGTAGTTCTTCCTTGAAAGCTTATTCAGAGCTAGTTTGAGTTCTTGATTTTCGAGTGCGTATTCTTCTAATGTCTTTGAAGGAATCACCGGCTCTGTTACAAAGCCTAATTTCTTCCGTGACGATGATCTAGGAGGATTATCAGAACCGCCACCACTACTGACAGAGTTCGAATCTACAGATGAGACAGAGGTATTTCGCGAATGACCCCTGATGCTGGAATGATTCGTGGACGGTGAATCGACAATGTAAAACGATTCTTGCATAAAAATGGGATCAACGTGGCTCTTAGAGGAAGAAGGAGCAGCCAAAAGGCAGTGGTTTGCTGAGGACATTTTCATGTCATTGTTGCTATTCATGACCATCGCTATTTGCTGCGCTTCAGCACCGTCAGCACCTTGAGCTGCAAATGGCATATTGAGAGGAGAGGTGAGTGATGTATGATCTTCCGGTACTGGCGAATTGAGAGTGGTTGGTTCATCAACGTCGAGTGGTATTGTCGTAAAGGCGACAGGGCTTGAGAGCTTCAGAATAAGGTTTTCTACTTCCTCCCAAAATTTGTTGAACGGATCAGATTCATCTTTCTAAATAATATGTCAGGAAAAAGAGACAGCCGCAGCATAAGCATTTGCAATAACGATCACATTCATTATCATTATGAATAACATTGATTTTTTTTTTTTTTTTTTTTTTTTTTAACAACAAAAGCTGTGCAAGATGACAAAAGAAAAAGAAAAAAAAACTGAGCTGCTTATCTACCACATGTTCCTTGACGAGCGTGAATGACTCTTCAATTGCAGTTGAGGACGGGTTACTGAATGATGTTGATCTTTCACGATATGAGCCGTGGCTACCGCTTGGACTTTTATCTTTTGCACCCCCACTATGAGCTACCATGGATTCATGTCTGATATCCCCTGCTGCCTGCTTAGAGATTATAGCATTGGCATGGCGCCGTCCAATACCATTGCTATTACCTTGCTGCTGTTGCTGCTGATGATGTCCAGGGCTTCCATGCCGCCATCCAGCGGATGGATTTGTTGGCAACTCTGTGTCTTCTCCTGACGTTGATGATACAGAAGTTGTGCCTAAAGAAGTCGCATGTGTGAAATATTCGTCTATACCTTCCTCTGTTGTCACCTCAGCACCTGATTGTTTTGGTGACGCTGAAACCACGGCTGTCTTGGCAATCCTCCGTTGAAGGTCCTTTGCCTGACGAATATGGTTAGCATTCATGAGTTTGAGAGTACGAATAATCTCTTGGTTATGAGTGTCCTGAGTTGCTAATAAGAATTGATCTAGAAGACAAAAGCCAAGTTGATGTAAAATCGACGTTAAGTAAATCAAGTCAGCAGTTGGCAAGAGCACAGGAAGGTCTATACTCCAAGTTTTAATTTCTGCAACTGCGTAGTAAATAATATCGACGGCGGGGCAAGTTCCTTACCGGCCGCTTTGAGGTGCATATCGGCAGCCTCAGCCAGATGGTTTCGTTCCTGGAACCCTTCGGCTGCGCTCGCATAACGATGGGCCTAGATTGAATGGGTGGTAAGTAGATGCATCTTTTCATTACTATTCGAAGGTTGATGTCAACGTTATCTTACTTCAAATCGTAATGCGTATTTACCAAGTTGATTGCAGTCCCTTCCATGGTAGTTCGCTCCGTATTATGGTGCTTTGTTGGTGTCTTCCGTTCAAATGTGCAAGTTTATGGGCGGAGCAAGTGAAGAAAAACCAAATGATAATTGACATTCGACTCCTTTCATTATGCACACAACACAAAGTAACTGTGGCCACACGTGTGCGGATTGTGATACAATGTGGACGAACACTTTTTTTTTTAATTCACTATGTTAAGAGCTACTGCGCTACAGATGTTGCAATTATGGATGTAAAGTAGTATTTTCTTTTGAAGGATCAGGGTAAATGACTTCGCCTGAGGATTTGACTACACGAGCAAAGTATTGGGGCATAATAACCCCATTGCCATCTTGGCCGTCAGAGAGGATCACGTTATTTGCGGTCCTATAAAACTTAATTCCATCTGTAGGAGGAAAATGTGGTTTAATAAAACGCGTTTGACTATTCGATTATCACATTAACGTCATTTAAGGACTTGTTCTGGAAAAACTCTCTTTTACTATACCTCGGAGGGCCTTGGTAATATCGATGTAAATGTACAGATCAGATCCTTGGCGCATACCACTGATCACACCATCCTCGCCGGGAAGTCCAACTGCTAGATGGATATGGTTTCTATTCATTCGAGATAGCCCCTTTGACTCTATTTCACATTTACACACCAACATATACAGATTACCTATTAGCTTTCGTGTAGCGACTCTACTTTCTTTCTTTTTCTTAAAAAAAAGACAAAGGAGTTGTATCCATACTGATCAATTCCCACTTGGAGGACGACGTTCCGTGGACAGCAACAGGGAGCTGAGATGCATCTGTAATTTCTTCGTGGTCGAGCTCTGCTACCTGCGGTACACGCAACAATTAAATTTGTCAGTATTCAGGTTATCAACACGATTTTATAAATATGAATCATTTTTCATGTTTGAATAATAATAGCGATAAAAACCTTTGGAATGCTATGCCCTTGGACAGCACGGATATATTTCTTGTTTTCTTCATAGTCCTCAAGGATCTGAAATCGCTTCTTGTCGTTCGTATTCACGACCTCGACAATGTCGTCAAATGTATAGCCCTTGAACTTGGGATGCTTGAGCACATCCTCAATCTTGACATATCCATCAGGACGGATCGCCACACCTTGCGCCTCAGCGTTGTGCCGCAGCAGCCAAGCCAGAGCTTTTGAAAGTCGGACAGTAGGCAAGTTATTATCACGAAGGTCTTTGTTTCTATTGCTTCTGCTACTATTACTATTGTTATTTCTTGTTCTCTCAAAGGATGGTCGTGAAATTGGGGTGGATTCTTCGGTGGAGCGTGTAGTCGCTTGAGCAGACATAAGCATAGAAATAAGGCAGGAAAGAAGTGGGTGAAGAAATTTATTTTGGATATTTAAGGTTATTTCTTGGTACCAGGCGTTTCGAAAGAAAAAGAAAAGAGAAAAAAAGAAAAAAAAGGCCACCATTCATGGTAGACGATCTAGAAAGGTGGCTTTGCCCATCTGGAAGGCACACTTTTATGTCTCTAGGGCAACACAAAAGTGAATATTTTATTCACTTTTGCTCGGCATTTCTCTCCTACTCCAGTTTCGTCTTCATTACTCTTGCTCGGCACTGACATTCACACACACACACACATAAATAAAAGTAAATCCGACCTACAAAAAAAAAAAATAATAATAACAAGGTAGCTTTTCTCATGGATTTACTTGCAGCCGCTCTTGAAAAGAAGCGCTCCGCTCTGGAATCCACAGCAGGTGGGGCCAAAAAGAAGTACATTCGTCGAGGCGATTTGGAAAGACAACGGGAGCAAGAGTACTTGGCAGAACAGGAGCGTGAACGTAAAGAAAAAGAGGTAAATGAAAAAGAATTGCCGTTCAGCTCGCTGAAGTGTCGTTCTCTCTCTATTTCCAGACCCCTATCAGTATAGCAGCGCTTTTGTAGACGTTTAGAAACAAGGATAAGAAGCTCATCTTTCTTTTTTCTTTTTCTTTTAATATGTGATAAACAGGAGAAGGCACGGAAACTAGCTGAGGAGAAAGAAGTTAATCGTAAAAAAGAACAGGCTGCAAGGTTATCATCGCCATCACCATCACAAACGGAATCTCCCTCAGATTCTACATCATCTCCTACAGCAACACCCGCAGACGGATCATCAGGCTCTGCAGAAGCAATAGCCAGTGGAGAGCTAGCTGCTTCTTCTGCAACCTTCAATATCCCACCTGAAGAAGTCGTTCGTCGCCTCCGCGCACGTGGTCAACCTATTCGCCTTTTCGCAGAAACAGATCAACAACGCAAGATTCGTCTCCGCGCCCTAGAACTCATGGAAGATCGTTCAGAAGGACAGCGGAACGATTTCATGAGGGCATTGGAGAATGCAGAGGCTGGTTTGCATATGGAAGCCCTTGGAAAACAAAGCGGCAAGGATTCAGAAAAGAAGAAACCAAAAGTGGATCCCACTAAAGATTTGGTAAGGTCAAATCCTTTGGGCAAAAAAAAAAAAAAAAAAAAAAAAGACATTTGGTATATTGAGGCACTATGAGGGCAAAGCCAATTATATTTCTTAATGAGTATTTTTTTATTTTTACTTTTCTATTGAAGGATACAAGCGAAATTTCAACCGATTTGATTCAGAAGGATCAGGATAAACTTTACGTTTTGATTTATACATATTTCAAACGTCTTCTACGGGAATGGGAATATGATCTTGACCAGCGCCCAGGTAAAAAAAAAAAAAAAAAAAAAAGTTTTTTGCAACATGAAAATATCTTGGTTTATACGAGTCAATATTCTGTCCAAAGTTCAATTCATTTAAAACATTCAAGCATTTTGTATGCATTAATCATTAGATGAAATCAAGAGAAGCACAGCAGGGAAGTTGGCAACAGCAACACAAGCGCAGACTGCAGAGTATCTTCGACCGTTTTTCAAGCAACTACGTCAAAAGTCATTGGAACCAGATGTTTTGATGCGGATCACAGAAATTGCGGAACTCATGAATAAGCGAGAACACATGGCAGCCAATGATGCTTACTTGAAGCTTTCTATTGGAAACGCACCATGGCCCATTGGAGTCACTATGGTTGGGTAGGTTTTTGTTTATTTCTAATTTTATTTTATTTTTTGTTTAACTTTTCTTTATTTCTTTATTATTTTTATTTTATTTATCTATTTCTATTTTTATTTTATTTTATTTATTTTTTTATTTTTTTATTTATTTTTTGGACATTGACAGTATCCACGAGCGTTCTGGACGTGAAAAGATTTTCTCTGCGCAAGTAGCCCATGTGCTCAATGATGAGACTTCACGGAAGTGGATTCAAAGTATTAAGCGCATCATGACCTTTGCAGAGAAAAAATACCCGCGCCTTTAGTCACTTTTTCCCCTCCAAGATCTCTTTACATCCAAATCATCTGATTTCGTGGGCAAAGTTGTGCAGAATTAATAAATTTCTCACAAATGCTCAAGAATGATGGATAGAAAATAAATGTCCATGTCTTTAATTTGTACAAAAACGAGGAAAAAAATACGAACTGTGTATTGACTGATGGGGTTCAGACTAATGGCGGGTACCGAGCTGGGAGTTAAACACATTACGCTGTTTTCCCAACCAAGAAGTGGGAGCAACCTTCCGATGATATGTCAAAATGTTGTCCCGGAGACTCTTCTTTTGTTGGTCGTGCCATGCTGAAGTCATCAGCAGCTGTTCCCTGCGGCTCTGCTTCTGCATCTCAAGCATTTGACGCTAGAATAGTAATGATTATAAAACGACATCGATAACAGCTAATATCAGTAAAAAAAAAATAATATAAAAAAAAAAAGAAAAAAAGGCAGGGCCATGATTTTTCTTTTTCTATTACCTTGAGTGACTCCACTTCCTCTTCTTTGGCTGCAAGCTCACTCTTCAACGAAATGACTGCTTCATTGTATCCATCAGAATTTAAAGTTGGCTTGCTGAGCTCCTTGATACGATTATCCTGGTAAGTAATGAGCTAGATTAGAATATTAATTGATGTCACTAAGATGTTAATACATGTATATAAAAATAAAGAAACGAAATAAAAAATTAAAACATTTATAAATAGCATACCTCTTTCGCACGCTCGAGTTTGGTGTCCCTCTCTTCAAGCTTCTCTTCAAGATACTTATTCTTGAGTTCCAGCTGCTCTTTAATATGGGCTTCCACTTCAGTCAGTGCCTTCTTGGTATCTGCGAGTTCCTTCTCGCAAGCGTTGAATGAGGCTCGAAGAGCAATCATGACCTCACTTTCATCTCCTTTACCAGCACGGATACGATCAAGTTCTCCTTGAAGCGCAATCTTATCCTGATGTTCTTTTAAATAGTCTTGCTCATACTTGGATTTGATCCTGTTAGCATCATCTAGTAAGTGCTGCAATACCGTTACCTTCGACCCACCCTCATCCTGTTTCTCTTCCTTGAGTGTCTGGAGCTCTCGTTCTAGTCTTGAAATTTCGAGCTTAAGTTCTGTAGTTTGAGATGTCCGTTGGCCCAATAATGAGCTTTCCATGTCATCAGTCTCCATATTCTGAAGATCATTCGAGAGAGGTACACCTTGACCACCAGAGAATTCAAGCTCGCGCACCTTGTCCTCTAACAGTTGCATCTGCTCTCCATCACGCAACCGATCTGCCTCTAGCTGCTGCAGCCGCTGGTCCTGCTGCATGGCCTCATATTCGAGCCTATTCTTCTCCTTAGCAAGCGTACTGTTCTTGGATTCCAGTGCTAGAATCTGCTCCTTATAGGATTCCATCAACGACTTGAAGGCGAGGACTTTACGGTATTCTTCTTCAATCTCGCGATTCCGTTCAAGAAGTTCCTGGTTCTGGTCCTCCACAACCTTCATTTGACGACGAAGGTCTGCTCCTTCCTCAAGCTTCTTCTTATATTTTTCAATGACGTTTTCTGTCTTCTGAAGCTTATCAATTGCATGCTTATATTCGTCCAGCTTGTCTTTTAGACGCACTGCTTCATCAGCCTTTAGGCTTAGTTCTGCTTCCTGTATGAATAAAAAATCAAAGGTATTTCTATAAATGAAATCTCCTCCAGCCTTTATGAAAAAGTCTACCAATGAGGTATTCGACTTACTGCTCTTGATAAGTCTGCGATGGCTTTCAGTTGATTGTTGATCACATTCTCTTGTTCCAGCCTGCGCTCTTCACTCTTTTGCCTAACGTGAAGATGAATAGACAATAGTCAAGCATGTTGACTTTTATGCGTAATTACAACAACAGCAGCAGCAGCAAAAAAAAAAAAAAAAAAAAAAAAAAAAAAACGATTAAATAAGGCACTTGAATAACTTACAAATCCTGACGAAGGTGATCAATCTCTGTGCGCATTAAGAAATCTGATTTGCCGCTCTGTGATGCCTGCGCAGAGGCCTTTTCTAAATCACGTATCCTTTGTCTCAAATCCTCTCTCTCTGTAAGTAATTCTTCCTACATTATCGAGATAATTACACCATGTTAAGCTACAGATCACATAAGATACCATATTATATATTTATATACATTTATAAAAGTCTTACATATTTATGTTTCATATTTTGTAATTCAGACATGAGGTGCTGATTTCCACGCTCAAGCTCTTCGCGTTCCTGGTGCAATTGAGCCAACTCTTGATCCATACTACTTTCCTCTCTAGAAATAGGAGTAGCGGAAACAAAAAAGAATTTCGTCAGCAATTAATTCTTTCTCCACCCTTTCTTTTTTGTCAGTTGATCGTCAGACGCACATATCTGAGTCTCTTGTTGAACCACTGTTAAGAGCCTCGATAATCTGCATGGACAGAAAAGGACCAAAGAAAAAATAAAAAAAGAAATCATTAGCTCAAAGCATCATTATCATGCGTACTCTTCTCACGCGCCAACAGAAATACAAACACAGAAAGAGTGCATCATTGTCTTTACAAAAAAAAAGTCACACGCACCTGTTCTAATGAATGCATGAGTGCACGTTGCGTGGAGTGCGGCAAAGTCTGGATCTTCAGAATGTAATGCTGGTTCCTATCACACTGAACTGCAACAGTAATCACTAGTTCACAAAGCTTGAGAACCTCTACAGGGTCACCACTCTTTGCAATCGCATTTAAATTTGGAGGATCAAGTTTGGCCAGCGATTGGCCGAGTTTTTCCTCAAGGTACCGGGTCACAAGCTTATGTAGCTTCTTGAGGTTGTTATACTTGTGTACCCAGTTATCACCCATATCAGCGGATCGAATAAGCTTGAACCATTTTGGATCACTGTCAGTCGTGGTAGTGGTTATAAGAACAGAAGGACAAGAATTAGATCGTGAATGTCATTTGCCCATGCAAAGATAAAGTAATTGGGGAATACAAGCGTGGGATAACGAGAGAAAGGAAAATATGTCGGTAAATAAGCAAGAGCGCGAAGTATTTGAGGCAAACACTTCAATTCTTCGTCTGCGTATTTTCTGCAAGGTATACACTTACATATCCGCTGCTACCTCAAAAAGAATGATACCATCCGAAAGGTCAGATATGTGTCTGCATGGACGTGAGATATTATCAAAAGTGTTGACCTATATGACATTTCGTTCATCATGAGCAAAAAAAAAAAAAAAAAAAAAGGTCCATGTCGGTGTTTTATGAGTGAATGAGGCTTCTTGTGGGTTGTTTTCCAGTTCGCAAAGCTTTTACAATGTCGAGAAATGTTTCTCTTTTTATCGCTTTGGAGAGAAGCTTGGCATTACCCATTGCTCAAAGGCATTGGCGAGTGTGGCAATGTCCATTGGGTCCATCGTGGCCACAGTTCTTGCAAAATTGAAGTTGCGAGGGAGATATCACCAAGAATGTCACGGTAAAAAGATAAAAAAAAAAAAAAAGAGAGAGAGAGAGAGAGAGAGACAGAAAGAGAGCTTTATCAACCCTAGCAACAACAAAAGCAATGGTCAACGATGAAAATGAAGTGCAACAGATGGATAGATGGGTTGGGAGGGCGCCCATCTGTGTTTAATGTTTGACTTGTGCCTGACTAACGATGTAAATTAAATTTAAGGGGCGTCATTCGATCTTGGACTAGATTGTCTAAATTATAAAATAAAGCTGTCTTTTAAATTCGAGCGCGTGTCGGATTGACGAGCCGGCGTGGTGTAGGAGGCAGATCTGCTGTTGGATCTCCAATCTTCATCATGCCCTCAATCAGTGACATACCCAACAGACGGTACTGTTCCCACTCTCCAGGATAGGCTTCTTTATGACCCATCTTGGCAAACAGCACAGTAGGGACAATAGTTTTGCCCTTAGGATGTTTCGCTACCATTCTCGAATATGCAATGCAACACAGCTTGTCTGGGATCTCTACAATAGCATCGTTGGGATGGTTTCCAAAGTTTGCTGATTGTGATGAGGCAGTCAGTACTGGTTGACCACCAACGCCGTTGTTATCGTTGCTGATCTTGGGGGGCAGCTTAGTTTCAATTGGATCGATATCATCCTCATCCTCTTCTTCTACAACTACATCCTCATCTCTAATAGGCTCCTGTTGCTCGCCTTCATTTCCAGATTGAATTGCAGCATTAATAGTCTCCAAAGTCTGTCGTACGGGTTTAGTTATTCTTTTAATCGAGAAACGATGTTGCATCCAGATCCATTTGTCATCCCATGTAAAGATGCGACTGGTGATAGTGTACTTGCTAAAGCGTGGGACTTCTGCTTTGAAAAAGAGCACGGTCTGTGCGAGGCACATATCGAATTTGTGGGTGACTTGCCAGCCGGGGAAGAGTCGACAACAGAGATCAATCCGAGCAAAGTCCATCATTTTGTTATATGACGAGTTGTTAAGGTGGATATTGAGGTCAAGGTCATCGAACCAGACACGACTGTGGTACTTGCTTGCCTCGAGCAGTCCGATACTTGGTTCAGTCATGGTTCGAGCCTTAATGAAGTAAGAAAGTGAACGTAATGTGTAGACTCCAGGAAGACTCTTTATATGCATGAGCGCAATGAGCGCAAGAACAATCTTTGTTGCGTCGGACGGCATGACAGTTAACTGAACAGAAAGAAGATGAATAAGTGAGTGAAAAGGATGAGCGATTCAATAATAAGAAATGAAAATGGTAAGTAAAAGAGACAGAGAAATCAAGAATGCGGTTCGGAGGTGGAGTTTAACAGCATAATGTGAACCACCCTTTGCACGTGCTGAAGTCAAACTACCAATTATTTACTGGACATTGCCCGATTGGGGCAAAAAGTCGATCATTCTCAACACGCTTCTTCGTGTGAGGATTGAAGGACTCAGTTGCTGACACAACGGACCGCAATGACGCAAAATGCTCTTCCCATATGTTGCATTTAACTCTGATTCCAGCCAGATCACTTTAATATGCCCGGATACACTTAAAGGCAACG
Organism: Lobosporangium transversale; assembly: GCF_002105155.1. Classification (NCBI taxonomy): domain Eukaryota; kingdom Fungi; phylum Mortierellomycota; class Mortierellomycetes; order Mortierellales; family Mortierellaceae; genus Lobosporangium; species Lobosporangium transversale. The sequence goes on along the minus strand of NW_019028985.1, from coordinate 360,286 downwards.
GTATGGTTGTATATATTGGGTAGCTCACTTTACGGGCTTTCGGTTGCCCCAGGTCGCCAACATCGATCGGCTGTAAAGTTAGTGACTGCTGGTATGATGTCATACCAACCAGCTGCAAGCTGGTTTTCACATTCCATTCATTCTTTTTTTTTTTTTTTATTTTTTCATCACAAAGAAATCATTCGTTTCTTCTCCACTTTCAACATCCCCACATTTTTGCACGGACGATTGTTACGATGAGTACAACTCTCGACCCCGCCATTCCTGTAGAAAAAATTGACCCCGCTGATGTGGAATCCGAAAAAACAAAACTCGCTCAGTTCACAAGACCTAACACAACCTATTTGGTGGAGCCTCTAGGAACTAATAAAGAGATCTGTAGAATTGAGCCCAATGGTCAAAAAACCTGTGTCAAGTTCCTTACGCTCGAGGCCAAGCAGATGTTCACATTTATGCAAGATCAGGGATTTTTTTGCACTATGAGTTTGGATCCCACACAAACTGCACTCGAATGCAAGCGTGTATAAGATGGTTGGAGGATGTATATATGGGAGGAAGAGCATTCGAAAAAAAAAAAAAAAAAAAAAAAAAAAAAAAAAAAAAAAACAGAAAAAAGAGACAAGGAGGACCTGAAAACAACAAGAGATCAAGGACTGAGAGGATTGCAAGGGAAGACAATGCCCACACATGTCAATGGATCGAAATATCTGGACGTGATCAATAGAAATAAAATAAAAATACACGAACTTAAGAAAGGCTCCATTTAGAACAATTGCATGGATTTTCAATGATGGTCCTGCTATGGCCTTGTGTAAATCTTTACTCCTCCAATTTGTTGCACTGGCCAGGGAACCATGAAAGGTTTGTCAGTCTAAAGTTGGATTAGTGGCAATATCACGTGCAGGCTCTGAACCAGGCGGTATTGCCACTCTTCTTTTCCAATATGAATGATGCTTGAACGCTGCTCTGACATGTATTTTGATCGACGAAAATATGCTTCATGACGCGAATTATGGGTTTCTTCCAATATTAAGACATGAATACCGACACGACCTAGTATAGAAAGTCGAAAGCTTTGCTTTAGGGTGCCTGTCAGTTGATGGTTGGTCCGGGACAGTGCGCTGCGAAATTTCTGTCAACTCGAAGTTGGATCGCTCTTTTTATTTTTTGAGAATTCATTCTTTCATCTATCTTTTCATCTTTACATCTATTATCCAAGGCATTGTTTAGCAATTTCCTATCTGCCTTCGATTCAGTCATTCCTTGACTTTTATACTCTTTCTCTTACAGTCGCGCGCTCTCAGGAACAAAGGACACAGTCGAAACAGACACGGTCCAGACAATTCACCTGCTCATGGTCTCGAGCTCAAACACCGATACCGGTAGCCATGTCGAGGTCACTCTTTCTCATGGAACAACGACTGACAACCATGCAGGAATGACATCCTCGTCTACCATAAAGGATACATCCAATGCGAACACTGACTCTAATGAAACAGAGGATGTCAACCCACAGTTTCGTCCTTCACCTAACGCAGAGGAGGATTTTGAAGGTAACGAATAATTCCGAACATAAGAGAACTTTCAGTACTTGGGTTCAATCTGCACCCTCTGTCAAAGTTCAAATATTACAAGGGTCACCTAAACCTTTGACAGCCAAGGAGCAATAATTTCCAAACCTTTTTCATCACACTGCTGTTAAAATACATCAATTAACATGCCCATTCTGGTTTACGGTTTCTTTCTTTCCCTGATATTTTACAAAAATCGCATTAGATATCAATATTTTTCAGGCTGCTCAAATGGGCAAACTTGCTATTGCTGCAAGACTTGTCGAAGCAGATCCAGCGTTAGTTAAGAGCAGAGATTTTCAAGACGTCACTGCATTGCATTGGGCAGCCATCAACAATCAAATTCCCGTCGCCAAATACCTTCTGGATCATGGTGCAGAGGTAGATGCTGTCGGGGGAGAGCTAGTGGCCACACCATTGCATTGGTGCACAAGGTGAGTGAAGTAACTTTTTTTTTTTTTATGTTTTACATTTTCATTCTGACTTTTTTTTCTTTTCTTTTTATGCGGGGTGGGGAAAATTTGAACAGAAACGGACATTTGAACATGGCAAAGCTCTTGCTTAAATATGGTGCTGACCCCCTTGCACAGGATTCACAAGGATTCAACGCACTTCATTTAGCTACACATTCATCAAACGCAATGTTGATACTGTATTTGATTATGGCAGGAGAAATGCCTGTGGATATCCCTGACACACTGGGACATACCTGCTTAATGTGGGCTGCATATCAATGTGACAGTCTTAGTGTTGATATCTTGTTGAAGCAAGGGGCTCGAGTTGATACAAAAGACCGAGAAGGGTTCACGCCATTGCATTGGGCCGTTGTCAAAGGGAACCGAGATTGTCTATCTAAAATCTTGAAGGCGGGTGCAGATGTCAAGGCGGGAGACAAGTCGGGAAAGACCCCAATGGATATGATCAAAGAGCTTAAGGAATCCGTCATCTGGGAGAAAGCACTCAGTGATGCCAAATTGGCTAGCGATGGTCGGACGCGAAGATCATTGTTTGATAAGGTATAGCCACGACACATGCTTTCATGGAAAGGAAATTCTAGAGTAGCGGAAAGGATACAAGTCTAAGCGCTTTTTATTTATATTTTACATAGAAAACCACCAATACGATTATTTATTTCATCCCTTATGTGACACTGTTCCTTACATTGGAGCTAATGACCCTGTTTTCGTGGTACATTGCCATGCCAGTTGCAATCGTCCAATTTTTGATTGGGCATGTCGGATCAGTCAAAATCCTACTAAGGACAAGGACACCAAATGACATGTTACAGACCCCATACTACACTGCTGTCTTTCAGTCTACAGCCTTTTGGGTAGGATTCGTATGGCTGCGCTACATTTTATTCAGTAAGTAGATTCATCCTCTATCTTTTTTTTTTTTAATATTTATTATATATGCATTGGGGATCTTATCTAATGATACGAGATTTCGGCTTTAGACACTTCACATCTATTCTGGCTTAACCTTGCATTCATTGTGGACTATGTCTCTGCGCTATACTTCTTTTATGGCTCTGTAATGGCAGATCCTGGCTGGACGAAACCCAATACATCGATCGAGTCTCAACGAGAAGCTGTTATACAAATGGCCGATCGAGGTTTGTTAGATGCACGACACTTCTGTGTGACATGTGTGAGCCAAAGACCCATGAGGTCCAAGCATTGCAAGGTCTGCAATCGATGTGTAGCCAAGTTTGATCACCATTGCCCTTGGATCTATAATTGTATTGGCGCCAAGAATCATAGGTCTTTTATCATTTTCCTGGCACTATTCCTCTCTACAGTACCCATGTACGCATATCTTTCATTTGAATGTAAGTATCTGTAATATCATGTCTTGAAAATGAATACGATATATATGTTAATGTCTATAGTCTTTTTTTTACATTCCTAATGCAATATTACATTTTCATGCTTCCACTAGACCTTGCGGTGATGTCGCCCAAGTATGATCCCAAATCACCCAACCCATGTCTCCTTGGGCCTAGTCTATGTAGTTATTTTCAATATGATGCGTTTACAACAACGCTTGCGTTCTGGTCTATCTTCCAAATGACATGGCCTGGACTCCTTTTCATTGTACAGCTGTATCAAATTGGACAAGCCAAGACAACAAACGAAGCCTTGAATCATCATCGACACAGCTATCTAGGAAGATCCAACAATATCCGCCAGCGTGTTCTCCGATCTCTTGCTGAGATTGATTCTGAGATGGCTGGTGTTGGCCATCCACTCCAAGAAGAAAGTATTAATTTACTAGAGGCGGGGACAGGAGCAGGAGTTGAAGAAGATGACACTACATTAATGACGAGAGAAGAGGAATCTAAGCCAATTGGGATTGGTGATCATTCGGACCATAATGGTCATCGGCACAACCACAGAGGAAGAGGAGGAGGCATGTGGAATTTGCTTGTAGGGACTGCAAGGAGGCGCAAGCATCATGGCGATGGAAATGAAGAGTCCAACCCATTTGACTTTGGACTGTGGCAGAACTGTGTGGGGTTCTTTTCAGAAGACCGGCGAGGACCCTTGCGAGGGATCAACTGGTATACGTTTTATGAAGTAGAGTCAACGCGATCAAACCTTTTGAATCCTTCAATGGCAACAACCAGGAGGCTGTAATTTGTTAAGCATAGGAATTAAATTAAAAGACTTATAATAAACATAATTCCCAGTTTAATAATCATTGAAGAACAAGATGACCAACGGGCAATTATCCAAGAGATTTAATAACCATACTTGATTAATAATGTGTCAGGGACAGAAAACTATTATGAACGATTGTATATTCATGCTGCTTTTGATAATAGAGAAACGATACTACCAAGCAAGAAAAATAGTGCATGGTGAAAAAGGATTTGCTTCTCCTCTGACAAATAATATAGGTGACCCCAAACATTTGCCCATATTCGCATATTAACTTGCAGTAGAAAGTGCGATTACCATCTTTTTTTGATTACGTCAATGGATGTGCCTCTTTCTCAACATGACAATCTTTCCATATAACAGCCCTTTTAATATCTTCTTTCTTTTCCTTTGCCTTTCCTATCCGTTTTTACTTTAATACTCCATCAACAGCAAGTAAAAGACAAAAAAACAAAAACAAACAAAAAAAAACAAAAAAAAAAATCAATACATGGCGCACAACCTGGAGACAAAGTCGGAAGTGAGACTCATCGCTGGGTCCACTACAATCGCTAAGGCCTCTAGTAGCCGCAGCGTTGCCAGTGGTAGCACTGCCATTGTCGAACATGCCGAAAAAATACCCAAGATCACGACCAAGGTCGACTATTCAGTTCTATACGAGCCATGGTCCATCCATAACTTTTATAAAAAAGTGAATTGGATGCTTGTGGGTTCATTGCTATTGATGCCTAGCTATGGATTTTATATGGCATTGACATCCGTGCCATTGCAGCAAAAGACGGCCATTTTTGCTTTTGCATATTTTCTCCTCACAATATTCGGAATCACTGCAGGTACTTTTTTTTTTTTTTTTTTTTTTTGGAAAATATCGCTCTCGTGGCTTCTTGGAATTTGGATGGCAACACAGTGTAGGATCATTGAAAGTAAAGAGAGCTAGAGAAAAGAAGTAGCATCCCCGCATTTTACTGCATCTCTTTTTATCACGAAGAACCATAGAATCACTTTACTGTGCCTTTTCAAAACCACAAGCTCCTCTGTTGTTCTCGTACCCAGTGAAATAAGACTATAGAGAATTGGAAAAGCCAAAAAATGGCTAAAGGAGATTGAAAGCAAAAACAGCACAAAGCTTAGAAAATTAGCCTTTGCCATTGTGATGCTAGCAATAGTCCACTCACTACTCTTTGTTTTACTATAGGATATCATCGTTTATGGTCCCATCGCTCCTACGTTGCTTCACCCTTGCTTCAAGTTATCCTCATGATCGGGGGTACAGGAGCTATGCAAGGCACCATCCTTTGGTGGGCTCGTAACCATCGTGCACACCACCGGTACACCGACACGGACAAGGTATGCAGCGCTGTTAAATGAAGGTCTAACATCATCTTTTAATCCTCTTGTCATGCCTGTTCCTATCTGACTAAACTTCTGATCACATCTGATCCCATCCTCGATTAGGATCCCTATGGAGCGCATAAGGGTCTACTCTGGTCGCATATTCTATGGTTGTTAATTCACCAGGATCCTGCTGCTGTGGGGTGGGCAGATACCTCCGACCTGGAGACTAACAAATTGGTCATGTTCCAGGAGAAACACGAAGTTTGGATTGTGCCGACGGTCTCCTTGGTTGCTCCAGCTGTGATTGCTGGATTAGGATGGGGTGATTACTGGGGTGGTTTTATCTATGGTGGCATCATACGCCAATTCATAGTTCATCAAAGCATCTTCTATGTCAACTCGGTCGCCCACTGGCTCGGTGACAGGCCGTTTGATGACCGTCATTCTCCATGTGACCACTTCGTTACAGCATTGTTAACAATGGGTGAAGGCTACCATAACTACCATCATGAGTTCCCTCAGGATTATAGATGTGCTATCAAGATCTATCAGTACGATCCTACAAAGTGGCTAATCGCCTTTTGCTCATTCATTGGTCTTGCTCGGGACTTGAAACGCTTCCCTTCTAATGAGATCAAGAAAGGTCAACTCAAAATGCAGCAAAAGAAGCTCGACAAGGTGAAATCGACATTGATCTGGGGTACACCGATTGATCAGCTTCCTATCTTCTCGTTTGACGAGTTCCATGACATGGCTAACAAAGAAGGTCGGGCTGTCACCTTGATCGAGGGCATCATCTATGATATCTCGAGCTTCATAGACGAACATCCAGGTGGGCGAAGCTTGATCCGTAGTGCCATTGGTAAGGATGCTACAACATCATTCAATGGCGGTGTATACGATCATTCAAGCGCAGCACGACATTTGTTGGAGCGGATGCGGGTAGGTGTAGTTGCTGGTGGTGGTTATGTAGAGCATCGACGCAAAGGCACGACTATTTTGAATCGTTAATAAATCCTGAGTGATTACCATAAGCAAATGAGGGAAATCATATACCTAGAAGTCGACAGGTGACCAAAAAGTGATGCTTTCTTGGCTATTGCTATAGGAATGATAACCCAATGAAACTGGGCCCAATTTTGTATAACCAGGCCTTGAAATAAAGCTGCTACTGTTTGTAATGCGACCTATAGGAAGGGATGATATATGAGAGTATAATGGACTATTTAACATTAGAAGCGAGAGATTAAAATGTGAGGCCCTTTGACAAAAAGGGAACTATACACTATAGATGAGTGTCAGCTCCTTTTTAAGCCTTTCAGCAAGCGTGTTTGTCGCTATTGCTAGGCACAATAACCTATAGTTTCTATTATATACAATAATATACAATAATATATCCTCATTCTTTTGCTAGACCTTGCGGTGATGTGGCCCAAGTATGATCCCAAATCACCCAACCCATGTCTCCTTGGGCCTAGTCTATGTAGTTATTTTCAATATGATGCGTTTACAACAACGCTTGCATTCTGGTCTATCTTCCAAATGACATGGCCTGGACTCCTTCTCATTGTACAGCTGTATCAAATTGGGCGAGTCAAGACAACAAACGAAACCCTGAATCACTAGTGACACAGCTATCTAGGAAGATCCAACAATATCCGCCTGTGTGTTTTCCGGTCTTTCACTGATTGATTCTGAAATGGTGCGTGTCTGAGATGTTTTTCAGATATTAGAAGTCAAGGAGATCAAAAGTTGTTTTTATTATTGTCAAACGAGAGCCTTTTATCAAGGACTCTCTATGACCGTCACATGATATTCTGACCTTATGAATAAAAATGGAAGTGCACCTGAGGTGCACTCCCAAGCCTCGGTACGTAACAGTGTCGACCATCCACTCCGAGGAGAGACCAATCTATTCGCTAGAAGGCAGGAGTAGGAGTTGAAGAGAGTGAAACTACATTAATGACGAGAGAAGAGGAATCTAAGCCAATTGGAATTGGTGATCATTCGGACCATAGAGGAAGAGGAGGAGGCATGTGGAGTTTGCTTGTAGGGACTGCAAGGAGGCGCAGGCATCATGGCGATGGAAATGAAGAGTCCAACCCATTTGACTTTGGACTGTGGCAGAACTGTGTGGGGTTCTTTTTCAGATGATCGACGAGGACCTTTGCGCGGGCCAACTGGTGCATACGTTACATGAGGTGGAGCCAACGCGATTGGGTCTTTTGAATCCTCAACGGCAACAAAAATATGACATATTTCAGTCTCTTAATAAGTATGATCGGTAGGAAATTATCCAATGGATATTTAGTAACCTTATCTGATTAACATGCACAAGAGCAAATCATTGTCTATGATGTTCGCATGCCATGCATAAAGAAGGAAAAGAAAAAACAATGCCAAGCCATAAATAATTTCCAGGGTCCTTCACAGACTAGCAAGATAAAAAAAAAAAAAAGTGCGCTTCATTGACTGGCTTGATATTCGGATGACAACACGAGAGGGCCGCATTGACATCCCGCCTATTTAATATTATAAATATATTTTAAACATCAAACATCAAACATCAGTCCACTGTCTTCCATGCGAATGAGGCTGTTTCTTGGAGGAACAGCAGTAATAGAAATCTTTTTTTTTTTTTTTACTGTAGATGTGGTAAATGTATTGGAATGCATGGGTCTTCTTCCTCAATAAGGTATATACAAGCCTTTTCTCCGTCGGACGGACCTTTTACTCTCTTCTTCGCTTACTGATCCTTTCTTTCTTCTTTTTCTTTTTCTTTGTCTCACTTTGCCATTCTTGTCCGCTTTCAGCTCTTATTCCATCTGTTCCGTTCCTAGTTAGTACTTCTTCAACCACACAGTAAAAGAAAAAAAAAAAGAATATAGAGAAAATAAAGACGAAAGGAAGAGCGTATGTCATCGATAACAGAAGCCACTAAGCGCACAACCCGGACAGCATTCATGAAAGACACAAATTCAGAAATGGAGTCCGTTACCGAAGCCACTACCACTACTAAAATCCCTAGAAGCCGCATCGATTTTAGCGATAAGGCCAACACTATCAAGCATATTGAAGAGATACCCAAGATCAATACCAAGGCCGACTTTTCAGTACTATATGAGCCATGGTCCATCCATAACTTTTATAAAAAAATAGATTGGGTTCATGTGCTGCCGTTAATATTCATGCCAATCTATGGGTTCTATACGGCATTGACGTCCGTACCATTGCAGCAAAAGACGGCCATCTTTGCTGTTGGTTATTTCGTATTCACAGGCTTGGGAATAACTGCAGGTACTTTTTTTTTTTTTTTTTTTTTTTTTTGCAGGAATATGGTTTGAGGACTTCTTGTTTTGTTTGACTTTTTTTGGAAAGCAAGAAAGAAAGGAAACAAAAAAAAAGGGGGGGGAGGAACAAAAAAAGGGAACGGCAACATCGCACATGTCGTACCACTTTTTTGTTTACTGAATAGAAAGCCAAGAGAAAAAAAAAAAAAAAAAAAAAACTGGCACAAGGCATTAGTCTTTGCTATTGCGGTGCAAGCAACGGTCCACTCACTACTCTTTGTTTTACTATAGGATATCATCGTTTATGGTCCCATCGCTCCTACGCTGCTTCACCCTTGCTACAATTTACTCTTATGATTGCGTCCACAGGAGCTATGCAAGGCTCCATCCTTTGGTGGTGTCGTAACCATCGTGCACATCATCGATATACAGATACGGACAAGGTATGCAAAGTTGTTAAATGAAGGTCTAGCATCATCTTTCAATCCCCTTGCCATTTCTGTTCCCATCTGACTAAACTTCTGATTATATTTGGCTCCATACTCATTTAGGATCCCTATGGAGTGAAGAAGGGTTTAATCTGGTCACATATTATATGGATGTTGATTTATCAGGATCCTGCTGCTGTGGGATGGGCAGATATCTCCGATCTGAAGGCTGATAAGTTGGTCATGTTCCAGCACAATCACTTCCCCTGGCTCGCGCCAATGATTTCCTTGGGTGTCCCAACCGTGGTTGCTGGATTAGGATGGGGTGATTACTGGGGTGGTTTTATCTATGGTGGCATTATACGCCAATTCATAGTCCATCAAAGCACCTTCTGTGTCAACTCGCTCGCTCATTGGCTCGGCGACATGCCATTTGATGATCGCCGTACTCCACGCGACCACCTGTTTACAGCATTGTTAACACTGGGTGAAGGCTACCATAACTTTCATCATGAGTTCCCTCAGGATTATAGAAATGCTATCAAGATCTATCAGTACGATCCTACAAAGTGGCTAATCGCCTTTTGCTCATTCATTGGTCTTGCTCGGGACTTGAAACGCTTCCCTTCTAATGAGATCAAGAAAGGTCAACTCAAAATGCAGCAAAAGAAGCTCGACAAGGTGAAATCGACATTGATCTGGGGTACACCGATTGATCAGCTTCCTATCTTCTCGTTTGACGAGTTCCATGACATGGCTAACAAAGAAGGTCGGGCTGTCACCTTGATCGAGGGCATCATCTATGATATCTCGAGCTTCATAGACGAACATCCAGGTGGGCGAAGCTTGATCCGTAGTGCCATTGGTAAGGATGCTACAACATCATTCAATGGCGGTGTATACGATCATTCAAGCGCAGCACGACATTTGTTGGAGCGGATGCGGGTAGGTGTAGTTGCTGGTGGTGGTTATGTAGAGCATCGATGCAAAGGCACGATTATTTCTCATGCATTAAAGCAATAAATAAATAAAGATCCCACGCATCTATTGTCAGTTGTTGCCAAATGTGGAATATATGCTTATTATTTTTGTTTACAAAGCCCAATTACCATTTTAGTGAAGCATTTTAAATATTCCAGTAGACCTGTGTTTTGCCATGTTCCTTGCCCCAGGCCCAGGGCGCTGTCTGTATATCTTTTATTCAGATCCAAGGTTGTTCCGTCTTTCTTTCCTTGCCTCTCCATTTCTCACTCTTCTTGAATAGAAACTCAGCATTATGACCAACATCTCTACTCGCAAGTCCTTTCTAAGAGTACCTGCTCCCACAAAGGCGAACGCTCATCCTATTCCTCCTTTCGGCTACCTACTGATCGCCCTAGTAGCCATTCAGTGGTTCCGTGCCACGTCCTTACCAGTCAAACTTCAGAGTGTAGGTGGAGCAGCAGCTTTCAGTGTCACAGGTAAGGCAGTTATTCTTTGTGCTACCGATTTTTGCATTCGTGCTAATAACGTGTCCCGCTAATTGTTGATACTCTTCGGTTCAAATAGAATATTTGTTCCATATGATGACAGTCCAATTGCCTGATGGCACGGTTTGTATTAAGCCATTTTCACGTCCTGGAAGCACTGTATGGTTACTCTACACAGTTTATGTGCCTTTTATTGTTCAAAGGAATGGTATATTAGACGTAGAGATGCTACAGTCCTCGACTATTTTGTATCCTAACTCCCCTCTGATCTATTCAACGTAATACTAGACTGTGCACCAATTCATCATGAATATCTTTTATATCCCAATCTTCATTAATGCCTACCATGCACTGACTGGCTCAATGCTTCAGCGTATTTTGTTTACCCCAATCAACGTCTGGGCTCTGGAACTCATTCAAGGGTAAGTGTAAACACGAGCATGGACATGGTCCTGATCCGTGCTAAATGTTGAATAAAGGGCCTTGATTGATCAGTTTGTTTGTATTTATCTTCACCAGAAACACTATGATCTATTTGATCGGATACAATCCTGCATGGTCCTATCAAGGTATGTGAACGACTTATCAGATGTCAATTATGAACAACATCACTATGCAGAGATATTAGGATATATCCCATGTTTGCTTAAACGTGCTCTGTTGTATATAATTATTAGGATATGATGCCTTCTGCCATGGCACGATCAAACTGTGGTTTGTCCATTACTGGCTGGCCATGGGAGTTTTGTATGAACTGGTCGTCTTGCGATACTTGATTCCCTTCTCCCACACAATTGTTGGATACGTTTCATAGATCTAAAGCTTAGACACAGATTTGCTTGTGAGACAGATTTTTGTATCATGAATTAAAAATTGGATTCAAACGTGGCAAGAACCTGTTGCCCTCATGTATCTCTCTCTGTCTGTCTCTCTCTTTTTCTTAATGTTTTCCTCCTTCCTATGTGGATTGAGAGTCGATGATTGGTTAGGCAAGATCGATAGGATCAATAAGATCAGATCATGCGGAAAGATTTGTAATGTCAGAAACCAATCAGGATGAAGACCAGATGCAATGAGAAAAGCAATGAGAGTAATAACGTAGACTCAGCGCGTAGCAAGCCCTTACAGAAAAGGATGACTCTATTGTTAGACGTATACAAGTGCTTTGCGCCAGCTAAGCGTCTACACGTTCAAGAGGATGTAGCGAGTCAGGCGATTCATCTCGCGTGGCAAGAATAAAAAATTCTCAGTGTTGAGTGCGCGAGACGTACCACCAGTTCGTGATGCAGGTTGATCGGGATGTTCAGATAGCGAGATGGTCATTTCACTGTTGACAGTCATGGTGAAGGCTCTCAGGTTAGATCTCATGACCACTAAACTCCAGGTTCTCAAACAAGAACTTTTGTAAGCGATCAAATCCATTTCTGATTTTACAAAGATCTTGGGAGGGCTTATTAGTCCTCACATTCCACGAGAGGTCATCTTCGCTGATGGTCCCATGCCTCATCGACGTGTAGTAGGCCCTATGCGCCGCTCACGAACCCACGTACATGAAAGGTTCAGTCCAAGAGCAAACCACAAAGCGAGGAGACCAAGTCGAAACCTCTCCATGACTGCCAACAATGTGACAAGAATTATTCTCGCACTACCGAGGGGCACAAGCAATGCTCGAAATATAGCTTTCTGGACACAGAGCGTCTGAATGTATCAGAAACGTCAGCCAATCTGGTAAGAATAATATCAGATTGAATGACAATTCCATCGCAATCAAATCGTCTCCACTGTCAATGCACAGGTTCTAACCGGCTCAAACAGTCGTTAACCATAGTCGATATCAGTTAAATAATAACGTCAATAAACCTAAAAGCATACTAGCCTTGTCTAAATATGCCAAGTCCTATTCTGATCCATCTCTTGGATCAACTTATGATGCTCTTTGGTAGCCAGTCTAGGATAGCTATGACAGTAGTCAATACTAAAGAACTACTATGGCATGGTTAATGCATCACTGCTACATTGCCCTATCGTATAAAAGTCTCATCTCTATCCATGTCGACTGCTACTTCTAAAGATGACGCCCATATCTCACCCAAACTTCGTCTTAACCATGACAGGGCTGACAAAAGGATCATTGTTTCTGTAAATTTGGAAGGAGAAAAAAGTATGGCAGACACAGGTGGAGTGTTACCATGATATATTATTGCATATTTGTTAAGAATTCGTGTTCGTTTTTTAATTGAGAAACGTGGTCTGTGCCCTACGACATGCTTGAGATTTTATACACGTTCGTTTTTTTTTTTTTTTTTTTTTTTTTATTTCTATCAAGGCCATCCCTACTTCCCTTTGCCCCTTCGTCCTTTATACTTTTACATTTTTTCATTTTTACTCAGATCGTCACCATGAAGCGCCAGCTCAGATCAAACTTTAAGCTGACGGGACTGGAGTTCTGAAAGAGAACCAAAGTCCTACTTCTCAGATTCCATCTCAAACGTCCACTATCCTTCTACATTTACCCTTTCCTTCCAAAGAAATAACCGCCAAATATGATTTTTTCGCAAATATACGTGCAACATTGTGTAGATACCATTACGTAGGCGTTGTTGAATCGCTCTCTCTGTCATTTCCTGCATTTTTTTTTTTTTTTTTTTTTTTTTATGAGAAGATTGGTATCGCTCGAGCGTATGGAAACTATGCTTGTTTCACTTACAAATTTACGGAGGGAGAATCGATGCCCCAATCATTGTTGCCTCAAGCGCTTAGCAGTGCTGATAAGGAAGCCCCTCGCAGTCTTCGCTGCTGTGATAGTGGGTCTAAACTCCTCGGGACACATTTGAGACAACATATGCGCGAGGCACATCCTACTAATATTTCAGTACCAATCGCATCACGATCATATGCACCAGGCATCTATGGCAGTATTTTAACCGTGATAGGACTGATTCCAGGAAACTGGCGCGATTGGTACGGTGGCAACGCGCACTGATGGAATACTTATGAATGCCAACAGCTCTATATCTTTGCAATTTGAGCCTGCAATGAATATTTTTAAAAGAGGTCTTAAATGGCAACTGTTTTTTAGATCAGTATGGAGGCTGACACCACAGCGTACCTCTAGCAAAAAAGTCGGGAAGGGAGTAGAAAATAATAGAGGTAGACGCTTGATGTTTTGTTTATCTTTAGGCTGGGAATAGAGGGGGCGAAAAATGGTAGATGTGCAGAGAAGTGGAGGTAATTAAAAGATGAATGTAGGTACATCATGATGATATAGCTGATATCTTGATACATGATTTTTTGAGTAAATAAAAAATGCACCGAGTAGGTTGGGACACCAGTATTGCTTTTATGCGCCATAATTGCAGCTTCGTATGAGCGACAAGAAACCGAATGTTCTCTGCTAGTAGGAAGCACAGAGGACCGGATCTGGCCAACCCATGAGCAGATGAAAGCTAAATGGGTAAATTTGCCTGTTTTACGATGCAAGGGATACACTAATGATTAAGCCCAAGATCTTTTGAATATGCCCCTATCACCACGGCTACCTTGGTCTTTGCGCCACCAACGCGTGTTTCTTACTTTTTTTTTTTTTTTTTGGGACGTAGATGGATTGGGGCCATGGATATTTTAGAAGAAACTCATCAATTATATCGTATATATGAGCTCCGACTAAGAGCTTGTCGTGTAAGACGACACGTTCGATAACTTGATAATGGATGTAACAGACATGGGAAAGGAAAGAAAATTAAAAAGCCACGTAACTGAAACTTTAAAGCGTGCCAATTGATTATTCGCCTGTCCTTTTTGGCATCTGCATCATCTGAGCATTGCATTCTTGCATTCCATCCAAATCCATTTTTTTTTTTTTTTTTTTATCTCGTCCTTCATTTTTCTACTCCCTTTATTCTTTTTCCTCTTCTGAACGTGCCCTCGACAGAGTCACCGCGTCTGCTCCTTTCTCCTTTCATCTGAATTTGATCATCTTCCTGCAATCAATATCTAACAGCCCAACCAGTATAGAAAACACCTCAGAAGGACACGCGTTTTTGTCATCATGGTAAAGATGCAGCCGAGCCTCAATATCTAATAATGAGAAGAAAACCTAGACATGATGACAATTTCAAGGAGCCGTCATGGATTCCCTTAACAATGTTTTATTTTACGATACTTACACCGTCATTCTTTTTTCTTTTTTCTTTTTTTTTTTTTTTTTTCTGACGATTTCAGGGCATGAAACTTGAGATCAAAGTATGATAAGAGTAATTCAATCAAGCATCTGCTAGCACTTTCCTTGAAACAGCTTGCCTGTCTCCTAGGGCGAACTTTTTCGTTCTTCCTTTTATACCTTTTTTTGACGTGTATTGTCCTATAATGCTGCTCACAATTATGGAGCTCCCCCTTTCAACGACTTTTTTCTTTTTAATCGTGGATTTAGAAAAAATTGATGGCACGCTCTGAGCGTGTCAAGTCCATGGACTTCCATCCGACAGAGCCATGGATCCTCGCCAGTTTGTACGATGGACATGCCTATATCTGGAATTATGAGACACAGGTATGCATCGATGTAGCTATTGTATTGTCTGTCTTAACTTGGTCGATAATTCATTATTGTAACCAATTGAGATTCTCTCTGGTTCAACTGTAATCTTTTAGGCGTTGGTCAAGACCTTTGAAGTCACAGATCAACCAGGTAAAAAAAAAGCGTGGAGAATATTGCGTGTTTTATAAATACTGATGAGGAGACAAGGAGACGTTAATGAATATATGCTATTCATGGATATACCCTCTTGTATTAGTCCGTGCCGCAAAGTTCATTGCTCGAAAGAACTACGTGATTACAGGATCGGATGACATGCAACTCCGCGTCTTCAACTACAACACACACGAGAAGATTCACAGCTGGGACGCCCATAGTGACTATATTCGTTGCATTGCTGTCCATCCTACTCTACCCTATGTTCTTTCTGGTTCGGATGATATGACGATCCGGCTGTGGGATTGGGACAAGAACTGGAAGTGCATGCAAGTATGTCAGAATGTTCTTTTTAGTTATGCTTGGCTTAATTAGTTTCATGGAAACATGTATATGATATGATAGGATAGGATAGGATAGGATAGCAACGTGTTCATTCATTTTCTCACACAACTTTTTTCTCTTTTTCTTTTTCCTTTATTTCACTCCTCTATATCGACCACCACGTAGACTTTTGAAGGCCATACGCATTTCATCATGACTGTTACTATTAATCCCAAGGACACCAACACTTTTGCCTCCGCTTGTGTGGATCGCACTGTGAAAGTCTGGTCTCTTGGATCCAGCGTTGCCAACTTCACATTGGAAGGACATGAGAAGGGCGTTAACTGGGTTGATTACTACTATGGAGGAGAGAAGCCTTACCTTGTGACAGCTGGCGATGACCAGCTTGTAAAGATTTGGGACTACCAGAACAAGACTTGTGTCCAAACACTGGAAGGGCATTCTCAGAATGTGACATTCGCGGTTTTTCATCCTGATCTCCCCATTATTATTTCAGGAAGCGAGGATGGAAGTGTCAAGCTCTGGCATTCCAACACATATCGTCTGGAAAACACTCTCAACTATGGCTTGAATCGCGCCTGGGCAATTGCCTACCGCCGGTCAACGAACGATGTTGGTCTAGGTTATGATCTTGGTTCGGTTGTTATCAAAGTAAGTCGACTTTTGCATTACTTTGCTTAACCTTTTTCTATTAATTTCATTGTTTTTACTATTTTACAAGGTTTATTCAACTATTTTGATGGCCGCATGGCAAGTTGGCAACTGTGATTAAATGGAAATATAATTAACATTCAAATGCATTCATAAAAAATCACAGCTGGGTCGTGAGGAGCCCACAGTCAGTATGGATAGTGGCGGAAAGATTATCTGGGCAAAGCATAACGACATTCAGACTGCCAATATCAAGGCTAGCATGGGTGACGATACTAAGGACGGTGAGCGTATTGTTTACGCTGCTAAGGACCTTGGTAACTGCGAAGTTTATCCTCAGATGCTCCAGCACAGTCCCAATGGTCGCTTCGTTGTCGTCTGCGGTGATGGAGAATACATTATTTACACTGCCTTGGCCTGGAGAAACAAGAGCTTTGGTAGTGGCCTGGAGTTTGTATGGGCACTGGATTCCAACTTGTGAGTATTGAATATCAAATGCATGTGCATTTGTTAAGAGACATATGTTTTTTTGAATATCCATTGTTAGAATAGCATTTGCTGATATGAGTGTTGTTGTTGTTTTTTTTTTTTTTTTTTTTCCTTCTTTTTCTGGTTCCAGGTATGCTGTCCGCGAATCGACTTCAAAGGTCAAGGTCTTCAAGAACTTTAAGGAGAAGCCTAACCATATCAGAGTCAACTACTCTGCTGAGGGTATTTTTGGGGGCACGCTTCTTGGAGTGAAGAGCGCAAGCTTCTTAAATTTATATGACTGGGAGACAGGCCTTACTGTCCGTCGGATTGATTGTAATCCCAAGAATGTAAGTGGTATATCCATTCATGCTTCTTTTTTGCCGGCTGTCAATTCACATCAAGATGCAGGTGACTTATTGCTTCCCTTGATGTATATCTGTCATGTGTATGGTATTGATTGAATAGGTGTATTGGTCAGAGACTGGAGATTTGATGACAATCGCCTGTGATGACTCGTTCTACGTCCTACGCTACAACCGCAATGCATACTCTCAGTTTGTTGAGAGTGGAGGCCAGGTTGGAGAGGAAGGTGTTGAAGAGGCTTTGGAGTTTGTTACAGAGATCGCTGAAAAGTAAGTCAATAATGCATATTTACTGTCATTTGTCAAGATGATGAATATATACCCTGTCAAAAGTAAAGTTTAGGTTTCTAATTCCAATTTGACTATTCAAAGTGTTCAAACTGGCTGCTGGGTCGGCGATTGCTTTATCTACACCAATACTTCCAATCGTCTTAATTACTTGGTTGGCGAACAAACACAGACGATTGCGCACTTTGATAATGCTCATTACCTTCTTGGTTACATTCCTCGTGACAACCGTCTCTACCTGGTGGACAAGGACGTCAATGTTGTCAGCTATGCCATTTCACTTACAGTGATCGAATATCAGACAGCAGTCTTGCGCGGTGACATGGAGACGGCAGAAACTTTGCTGCCTCGCATCCCTCATGAGCAATTAAATAAGATTGCAAGGTTCTTGGAAGGTCAGGACCATAAGGAACTTGCTCTACAAGTTTCTACGGACCAGGAACACAAGTTTGATCTGGCAATTCAACTTGAACGATTGGACATTGCTGTTGAAATTGCTCGTGTATCGGACTCTGAGCCCAAGTGGAAGACACTCGGTGATTGTGCTATGACCAAATGGAAAATCAATCTAGCGGAAGAATGCTTTATTCATGCCAAGGATTTGAGTGGATTGCTGCTTATCTACACATCTAGCGGCAATGCTGAGGGCATGCGACGATTAGCGACAATGGCCAAGGAAGCTGGAAAGAGCAACATTGCGTTTGCATGTTTCCTTTCTCTTGGCCAGGCAGAGGATTGTATCGACATCCTTGTGGAAACAGATCGTATCCCCGAGGCCGCCATAATGGCCAGAACATATCTCCCAAGGTACTGATGAAGATATATGATATGTCGTACTCGTGTTTTTTTTATTTTTTTTATTTTTTTTTTAGGCGAGAGTCAATACTTATGTCCTACGTTTTTATCTTTAAATAACTATTATAGTGCTGTGCCTCGCGTCCTCAAACTTTGGAAAGAATCACTTGTTGCAGCCAACAAGGAAAAGACTGCTCAGGCACTCGCTGATCCTACAGAATATGAGGATTTGTTCCCTGACTTTCAGTACGGACTTGCAGCTGAGGAGGCTGTAAAGGCCACACGATCAACACCAGTCCCCGCTACAGCCTACTATCAGTGGAAGGCGAGCCTTGGTCGAGATATTATTGCCGGTATATTATGCAAACCAAGCTGATGTCGGATATGCTTTTTGACCATATCAAGGATGATTCTTATGTGCTGATGCCTTTTTCCCTTTTTTTCCTCTAACCCGCTCTATCTTTTTCTTTCTCTTTCTTCCTTTTTTTCGATAGACATCAAATCGAATCAGGGTCTCCCAGATTTGCTGGCTCAGAATGCTGAGAACGGAGACCAGAGCGAGCATATTCAGGAGCAATATGATGAGGCCCCGTTGATCGATGTTAATGGCGATAGCACAAGTCACTTGCAACAATATCCTGCGTTGATGCAGGAGCGGGCAGATTCCACCATCAGTGATAACATGAGTCATTTGTCATTGGAGGTCAACACCACAGGCACTGGATCTGTGATGGACTATGAGAGTTCCGACCAGGAGCCTGTTGTGCAAGACGATGCCTTCGATAATTTGATATAATAGATGTACCAGACATGATAAATGAAAAAAGAAATGGGTATAATAAAAAATTTAAAAGCCACGCACGTAATTGAAACTTTAAGAAAGCGAGTTTTTTTTTTTTTTTTTTTTTTTTGCAAAAAACTAAGATGCCTGAGAACAATAATGTTAGCATGGAGACAATGGAGAAGCAACCATCTTTACGAGAACTCCTAAAAGCCATACGAGGTCTTCCACAACTGTTACCTCAGGAGCGTCGCGTAGTGTAAAAAAAAAAAAAAAAAAAAAAAGAAAAAAAGAAAAAAAAAGGCCACGCAGTGCGTTAGAGCAGAAAAAAATCTCAAAGGTCCATTTCTCTTTTCTTTTTTTTTTTTTTTTTTTTTTTCCTTTTCCTCTACCTCTTTTTCTTTTTCAAGTCTCCGGGAGGTGGTCACATTTTGCGATGAAAGTGATATACAGGTGCTTCAACGATTGCTTGGACAGACGACGCAATCAGGATTTGATCTCGTGTCAGCATTGCCTGTAGAGATAGCTCGTCAGATCTTTTCGTACCTGGATGGAATGGATTTGGTACGGTGTCGAGCAGTTTGTCATCCTTGGAGAAGTATGATTCAGAGGGATACAGGACTATGGAAGGCTAAAGTTCGAGCGTGGAATCCAGCTGAGTGTTTATTGTTAAAGGATTATCAGTTCGGGGCTACAACGAGCGTAACGAGGGAAAAGAAGAAGAAACACTGGGATCCTGTTCCTCGCCTTGCTCATGCTAGCGAAGGAGGTGAAGGCATTAACGGACCAAGCAATGAAGAGGATATCTCATCTGGGACAACCACAACAGCGTCAGCAATAGGAGATAGTGATAAAGAAGGCGAAACTCTGTTGGATAGAATTGGACAAGAAATCGGGTTCGCAGGATGGGAAGATGTATTGATCCAGGAATTGGCATTGAAACAGAATTGGCGACAAGGAAGGTATGTCTATGAGATGAGTGTGACGCTGGGAAGGAACATTAAACCCAGTTTGTTGGCATGGCCGTTTTTGTTCCTTGTGGATGATTGGCCAAGGCTTTATAAGATTAGTTTAGATCGAGTTCGGGAGGATGGATTCAAAGTGGTCCCTGTAGGGAATGAAAAGTATGCAAAGGCACTGGAACTTCAGGGCCATGGTGCAGTTAGCTGCATGGCTTGGGATCAGACACAGACACAGATGCGGACACAGACATCTATAAGACAGCTATCGTCGGCAGGAGGCGAGGCTGCAGTTACAGGTACGGATATAGCAATAGTAGAGACGCTATCATTGCCTATGCCACTGGCGATAGGAGGATTTTTAAGGCAAGTATTTTTATCTTTATTTTTATTTTTTGTGTTTAGATATCACCTAAAGCTGACATTGCGATTCATAATTTCCATTCGATCTATAATAGATCTGTGCGGGTGTGCAATCCGGATTCAGGGGTGGGTTTTATGTTACCTGATGTGCAACATGGGTTCCCATTGCATGTTTGTTTCTTACGAAAGCAGGTCCTTTCTGTGACATTGGATGGGCAGATTACATTTTTCCAAAAAGGAGGAGACTATCGACCAATTCGATCATGTACTGTTGGGACCAAAGTCCTTCAGATCACACCTCTGCGCTTTAATTGTAGTAGAAGTAGTAGTAGTAGAGGTAGTAGTAATAGTTATGTTAGTGGTGATGGTGGCGATGGTCCTTACTTGAACAGCAAAAGTTCAAACCGAAGTCGGTTGCGATCACGACGCCAACGACGGCGACCATCAGCCTTTAAACGGGAACACAACGGTCATTTGATCTCTTGGAGTGAAGTGATCTGCCTGGCACACGAGGATGGAATCATTGTCAAAGATGAGCATTCGTACACACTATGCAATATTAACTTGGAGTTAGGATCCAAGCTGCTGCAGTTTTCAGTCATTGCTGACGATGTAACATTCAGAGACGCAGATAGTGACACAGATGCGGATACAGAGACTGGAATTGAGGCAGATACTGGTACAGATACGGATGCGAATACAGAAGCGGATACAGATACAGATGTGGGCACAAATGTTGAGGCCAATGCTTGGACGGATTCTGCATCCAGTCACATAAACATCGTCTCTAGTCATGTCAACAACACTCCACATCATCATCGGACAGATGACTTTCCTCGAAACGAACTAATGCTTTTATTTGAAGACCCTAATACGCGACAACGTCGAGTGATGCGTGTGAAGATGTCTGCGGGCTTCCAATACGAGATATCGCGTCAGATCCTGACGCCTAGTTTTTCGTTGGGCCGAGGAGGAGATGCTCGAGATTCGATGACGATGTATCGAGATCGAATTGCGATTGTTAGTCATAGGCATTGTTCTTCAGACTTGGGGCATTATTGTGTACTTCGACTGATGGACCTGAAGGAAGATTTTGCTGCCACTACAGAATATACGGAGCAGGTAGTAGACGACGAAGGAGATGATGAATATGTTGGCGAAGATGTCGATGGTGATAGCAATAGCAAGGAGATTGTTTTCGAAGTAGGGGGAGGAGGCAGGCAGAAACAAGAACAAGAGGAAAAGAGGGATGTTGGCTCTTTCAGAAGTAGGAAGCATCCAAGGATTCAACGGCCAGGAAAGCCGATTCATTTGAATGACTTTGCAGGGCATAAAGCGGCATGTCGGATCCTAGCGATGGATCATGCGCGGATTGTGCTCGGGATGGGACCGAGGATTGTCAAGGTCCTATATCTGGTCTAGTAAGAAGAAAGAGGAAGAAATTAAAAATAACTGTCTGCCCCTAGTCAAGGCATTCTCGAGTCTTTTTTACACTTGCGTGTATGGGTGTGCATGTACGACATAAAAGGGATGCCAGAGTGATTCTCCACATGCCAACTGTGGCTGGTTCGAGATAAGAAAAGGGCCGAAAAACCTTTTTCTTTCTTGGTTTTTGCATGTGTTTCTGTTTACACCATTGGTTTTTATTCATTCACATTCACTCTTCTTTTTTCACGTCAAACATAAATAACATACGAATAATAACAATTCTAATCATAATTAAACTCATACTAATACTAAACTGATACGATTAATAATAATAATAACAATAGTAATAATATCTTTTAAAGAAAGACTCAGCCTGTTCGATTTTCTGCCTATCACTTTACCTTTAACGACAACAAAAAAAGATTCCCAACCATAAAAGCAAATTAAAGTATAAACCCCAGACGGAGTTTGGAGGCAAAAGGAACCTGGATAAACACAGTCTTCTGTGTCTCCCACAGTCACTCACATTCAGGTAACGAGCTTTTTTTTTTTATGAATTTCATAATTACCTGTAATCTCTGAAAAATGGGGTACAAGTTGTCATTACTTGCCAAAGTACTCAATTTCATCTCCTTGCACCTCCAAGCACAACAACTAAATCCAACCCGAACATCCTTATAACAAAGGGAGAAAAAAACAAACAAACACTTGACCACAGACAGGAAAGAACGAAATAATATAAAATAAACAACCGACCGACCAACCGACCGACTGACGACCATGCCAGTAGACAGCAGTCAGCACTGCCAGCATGCAACAACTCTAGCAGGCCGACCGAATCCATTGGCAAAGATAGACTCGTCTAGTTTCAAGGCAAGTCCTCTCTCTCTTTTTTTTTTTTTTTTTTTTTTTAAAGACTCCGCTACCCACCGAGTAATACTTTATCTGGACGCGCATTGACACCTAAAAAAGCAATACCGACCTTATTTAATTCAATAATGCCAGTCCTGGAAAAGAAAAAAAGAAAAGAAAAAGGGGGAAGGAAAGGAAGGAAAAGGATAAACAAGTAAAGCTGAATTTGTAGAGTCAATTCACCACTCTTCCTTTTTTTACAATTTTGACTCCACATTTGTCGTGGTGCAACGGCAGTAAGAGCGTTATTTGACTACTCAAGTCCTTTACCCTCCATCAACATGTGTCCCCACATTCTTTCGATCCCATCATCAGTAGAAGCAGAATGTATCACATCCAGTGTTATTACTATGAAAATGTATTATTACCGAAAATGATATAAAAAAAAACTTTTCAATACCAAGGATGTTGCTATTCATGAACAAAAGGGATAAAAGAATCACAAACACCTTTTAAACTTCCCCCATTACGCATGACCTTTTTGAAGCAAATTGTTTGGAAATATAACGAAAAAAGACATTTGAGGGATGAAATTGTCCAGAAAAGCGTCTTTATTCTTATGCATTCAATAAAACTCACATTCATTGTCCTTTTTTTCAAAAAAAAAAAAAAAAAAAAAAAAAAAAAAAACAGAAAAATCTATCGATGGCAAATTTGAAATGCGATGGATGCGAAGTAGGAGTTCCACGCCTTTGGATCTGTTTAGAGGTCAGTAAGCTTAATTGGAAATGATATCATGTCACGCTTGATGAATCGAATAAAGTTGAAAAAAAAGTTGGCCTCTCTTTCACTCATTTGTCATCCGGTTTGTGTGCCTTCTTCTTGATGTAGCCAACGTGTCGCACAATAGTCTGCACAACATCGCATGTCTCCCACATGAAGGAGCACTACACCTCACTTCACAAAGTAAGAAAAAAAAGAGAGCCATCAAAATGGCTGTTAAAGTTCAAGGGTATGGATAAAGTTTACTTAAACCTTAATTATCACTTCATAGGAATCAGTCAAAGACGCATGCCATTGTGTTTTCATGAATCCAAGGTGTGTTTTTATTTAATTTATCATTTCCCACACATGAAGAGGTTGGCCTTTCCCGAAGGCTCCTTCAAGGATATTGATGTTGCCTTGGACGCCTTTGAAATGCATTTTATTAGAACATTGACAATTTACTGCTACCGGTGCGAATGTGAGCTGAATCCATTCATTGATGGCGACTTGATATCGGCCAGCGGCAAAGCATTCTTAAAGAGAATAGTCCGGTCCATGGTAAGGTTACTTCTCCTTCTTGTTGTTGTGCATTTTGAACAATTTGGACACCCAGAAAAACAAAACAAATACTCCATAACACGGATAATTCTTTACAACTTAAAATGACTTTGTTTTCCCCTATTATCCCACTAGCAATGGAAGAAAAGCAAGCAGGATGGCGACGGGGCAGTCCAGGACTTGGATCTCCCGGGGTTGGTTGGCCTCAAGAACCTCGGCAATACTTGCTACATGAATGCAGCCCTCCAAGCACTTTCTCACACGTAAGGATTGACATGGATATAGGCTTTTTTTTTTTTATCTTTGTATCACTTCAACCAATGATTGTTAGATCAACTTCTCATCAATAAGTGCCTTATATGGGATTATGTTGATTCTCAACATAAAATTAGTCCTGCATTGGTGAGCTACTTCAAAACTTGCGAGGCTTTTATTCCGGAGGCAAGAGGGATAGAATACGCACGACAAAAGAATCATATGCTTGTTGATAGCTTCTATCACTTTGTGCATACCATGTGGAGTGGAAGAAGGTAGGTCCAAAGTAAAAATCCATGCTTGGCAAAATGTGTTCAAAAACTGGCATCTAAAACATATTTTCTTTTTCTTTTTCTTTTTCTTTTTTTTTTCTTTCTTTTTTTTTTTTTTTTTTTTTGTACATCTGGGGACGGAGTCAGCGCGGTTTTCTCTCCGAGTCATTTTGTGTCTGATGTGAAAAAGTACAACGACATCTTTGAGGGAACAGCGCAACAGGACTCACAAGAGTTTTTACGATGCATCATGGATAAACTACATGAAGAGCTGACATATCCAAGAACATCTCCAGATCCTAACTCGAAGCTCCTTTATAATGATAATAATATACCCATCTTGGATGACAAACCAGAAAGATCAAAGAACATTCAATTATCCCTGCAACAACAATCGCTAGTCCAACCGCCAAAGCAACGACGACCATCGGCAGCAACTATCGGTAGCATGAGCATCAAGGCAACTAGCACTACCAAGCCAAGATCAAAGAGCTTTGGGAGCCCTTCCAAGGAAATCAGCAAGGCGGAGAAGGCGGCAGCTGCACGAAACAAAAAGCGTACCACTAGTAGTACCTCGTACGCATCCTCTCGATCTTCTGTTTCGTCACGGTCAGCAATCTCCTCCGGGAATTCATCTATGTCTGAAAACGTAGAGATCACGCCGGCAAGAGCCACAGCGCCCAGTATTATTAGTGATATCTTTGAAGGAACCTTGGAGAGTCGTGTGAGATGTCTAAGTTGCCATAAGGAGTATATTAAGGAGGACAAGTTCTTTGATTTATCGATCCCCATTGACAAGAAGACAAAGATTACTGATGATATTGGAGTTGATAGGGGCGACAATGGGAGTAGCAAGAATAGAGATGGAGGGACTATGCTTGGCTCGTTTGTGGAATCCATAGGAAGCTGGTTGAAGTAGGAGCCAACGTGGATTTTATTGCAAAGGCATTTTATTTTTCTGGGCACGGCTATAGCCTCGTTCCTTTGCATTGACTATTTTCATATCATTGTCTTACATCATTCACTAGCATGGGGAACAAAAATATCAAGCTGCAGGATTGTTTAAATTCATTCTGTGCAACTGAAGTGTTGACGGGAGAGGACCGATACCGATGCACTCAATGTGAAGCGTTGAACGACTGTCGGAAGGCATTCCGGATCACTGTCCTACCAGAAACACTATGCATCCACCTGAAGCGCTTTCGTTATGACACCTACTCGTCCAAGATCAATACCTATGTCCAGTTTCCACTTGATGATTTAGATATGGCGCCTTATTTCAAGTCATCGGATCCGAATGAGCTTCAGCATACCAAATATGAACTCTATGCCATGATCCGACATCGAGGAGTCGTCGGAGGTATGCCATTTTATCACTCAAAAAAAAAAAAAAAAAAAAAAAAAAAAAATCAAATACTGTGTTGTTGCTGCAAATATCAAAAATAACTATTTCATATTCGATTAGGCGGACATTACATTGGCTATGCCAAGCATTCCATCGATAATCTATGGTATGAGTTTGATGATACAGTAAGTGTACCTCAATTCGTTTCAACTTTCGATATTTTTTTGTTATCTTCGAATATACTAACTTGGATTAATGGGAAACGTTGAAATTTTCATGAGTAGCATATTACCAGAAAAGCAGCGGCAGATGTTGCCAAGATGGAGGCATACATCTTGTTCTATCGCAGGAAAGCACCGCACCGTGAGGAAGATCGAGCTAGGATAGCCAAGTATATGACGAAACCGAAGATGCAGATTTATGACAAGGATTTGATGGTCTATATCTCACGGCTATGGTTCTGTCGCTGGTCCCACTTGATGAACGTAAGTGAAAAGAAGGAATTCAACTATGATATACCATTACATTTGTCCCTGTTGGCAATTTGTATCGACTATGGTTATTTGTTTATTTTTAACTTTTTTTTTTTTTTTTTTTTTTTTTTTTGCAACGCCTATTTTTTTAATTAGCCTGGCCCGATCAGTAATCACGATTTTTTGTGTCCTCATGGCGGTAAGATTGGTTTAAGTTTCCTTAATTAAAATTGTTTAATTTACTTATATTTTTTTATTCAAATGATATCTAACACCATCGTTCGTCCGTTGTTTGGACTATATGTCTGTTTTTTTTTTTTTTTTTTTTTTTTTTTAAAAAAAAAGGCATCAATGTGGCAACGACGCGCAATGTGATGGATATGGTGATGCCGATTCCAAGGATAGCATGGGACGCTTTGGTTGAAATGTACGGTACCGATGGAAGTCCAATTGTGAATATAAGTGCTCTTGAATCTGAAAAAGAGATGGCATGTGCCATCTGTGAAGTAAGTCATTGTTTAAGATGTTATATTTTTTTTTTTTAAAAAAAAAAAAAAAAAGCTCAACGACCAGTGAATTGACAAACACTTTTATAAACACCTTTTTATATCTCCTTAACTTTTAGGAAGAAGAGCTAAAGTTGAATGAGAGACGAAAGCGCGAGGATGAAGACGTGTCAAAGCTAGATTCCAAGGCTATTGAAGAAGGGCAGCTTTGGTATCTTATTGGTGCTGATTGGCTTCGGGAGTGGCACGCATTCAAGGCAGGAGGTAAAAAAAAAAAAAAAAAAAAAAAAAAGGCGCCTTGTTAAATTTCAGAATAGTTGATTCGATCTTCATCAACAAAGCATTGGTAGATGACTATTTCATGAATGTATTTTATTATTCTAGACAAGCCTCCAGGGCCTATTCGTAACTCTCAATTCCTAAAGGATAATGGACAGCCAAGAGCTGGCATGATACGAGGTAACTATTAAAAAGAAGGAAAAAAAGAAAAAAAAAGTTACTGTACAGCAATTCCTATGTTGAGCATGGCGTCTGAATTGTCTTTTATTTCTTCTCTTGATCCAGGCCAAGACTATCGTGGCATTAATGCAAATGTATGGAACTATTTGCATGGAATATATGGAGGAGGACCAGTGTTTGTTCGTGGTATGTCTAAAGCCGCTCCTTGTCATTGTTGCTACTGCTGCTATTGTCATCGTTGCTCAAATAGTTATTCATCCATTCGTTTTCCTATGATTTTATTTACTTTATATTTATTTCTATTTTTTTAATGGACGGACATTTTAGCTACGCTTGATCTGTATGCGCCAGATCCCAAGACGCTGTCGCTCAGTTCACCCCGCAATAACTTTTATTCTCAACAACAACATCAACAGCATCATCATTATTATCAGCAGTATCAACATCAGCATCAGCATCAGCATCAGCACCAGAATTCAGCCAATGGGCATCGCCACCTTCATATGTATTTGCATCAACAGCAAAGCCAATACCAGAGCCATCAGCATCAGTCTCTACAACAGCAATATAATTATCAGAATATGTATCAGAATGGCAATGTGAAGAAGCATCGAAATTCAGGATCTACCTCCATTGTCATTCCGAAACCCGTCATCGTCTAAAAGATCAAACAAATAATAGTAGTATATAATAAGATGCTTTACTTGGTCATTTGTATATATGTATAATATGTTGCATGTTATCTACATGTATCATTTAATAATATTTTTTATCTGAACATCGGTACATTGGATGAATGTAATCTAATATGTTAATGTTCTAAAAACTGAATGTGGCTGTAGGAAGAATGGTTGTTACACAAATGTTGGACGCATTATGATGTGATAAAAATGCCTATTAAAAAAGGGGAAGAGGAAAGGTCATTCTCACTCCTTGGGTTACTTCATTGGCATTGGCTTTTTTTCCAGGAACAATTTTTTTTTTTTTTTTTTTTTTTTTTTTTTCCAAAGTCAGGAACAACAAATCATATCAAGGAGAATACACTTTACACCTTCACCTCGTCTTCATTGTTTTATTCATTAATTAAGAAAGGAAACTACGAATTCATAAAAAAAAGAAAGTCATGCAATTCACAGGCAGTCGCTACATTGTTGCAGGAGTATCATTGCTAATTGCCTACATTGCCATCTCGAGTCAAGTGTTTGTCTTCATTCCATGGCTTTATTCTATATCGTTACAAAGAGCACTCCAGGTCCTGATACCGTTTAACCTAGGAGTTTTCTTTATCGGTTGGAACTATTACCTTGCCTGTACTACTGATCCAGGAACAACACCGCCTGGATGGGGCGTAGGTTTTTTTTTTTTTTTTTTTTTTTTTTTGGTATAAAGGGACGCCAACTATAGCTCTTTTTTATAACAAATCTTTTTTTTTTTTTTTTTTTTTTTGTAGATACCAGAAGCTGCGGAAAAGAAATCAAAAGGACTAATCAATGGGGTCAAATCTGCAGGACCAACTGAGACTTTATCAGAATCAAGAGCTGAAGGTCATTCTACAGCCATTCATCATCAACTCCAACAGAAAGTCAA
This sequence comes from Lobosporangium transversale, assembly GCF_002105155.1. Classification (NCBI taxonomy): domain Eukaryota; kingdom Fungi; phylum Mortierellomycota; class Mortierellomycetes; order Mortierellales; family Mortierellaceae; genus Lobosporangium; species Lobosporangium transversale. The sequence goes on along the minus strand of NW_019028985.1, from coordinate 331,328 downwards.
GGAGAATGATGGTAGGAGCCATGACAATGACGACGGCAATGACGACAACGACAACGGCAATGGCAATGGCAATGATAATGATAATGATAACGACAATGATGATAGTACATTGGTTCAGAAAACAAAGTCGAAAAAGAAAAAGAATCCTTTGCCACGATACTGTCGAACCTGTGAGGCGTTCAAACCACCACGATCTCATCACTGTCGAATTTGTAAGCGATGTGTTCTCAAGATGGATCATCACTGTCCCTGGATCAATAATTGTGTGGGCTATCACAATTATGGACATTTCATCCGCTTCATCACTTGGGTCACATTGACAACGGGCATGTGTATGGTCCTATTGGTCTGGAGGATAGTAGATGCTATCCAGAATGAAATATACTATCTTGTAAGTGAAATGAGAAAGAATATTAATGAAAAAAATTATTGTGGTTTCAAACCACTGGCACCGTAATCTAATTTTTATTTTTATTTTTATTTTTTTTTTTTAAAAAAAAAAAAAAAAAAAAAAAAAAACCAAGTATACGGGCACAGGACCGACAAAGACGCAGATTATTTTCATGGCAATTAACATTGCAGTAGATGGAGGTGTACTTTTGGCAGTAGGGATTTTGACCATCTATCATCTCTGGAGTATGATCACGAATACTTCGACAATTGAGGTCTGGGAACAAGAAAAAGTACAGGCCATGATCAAGAAAGGCAAATTACGCATGGTAATAAAACTACAACAACAACAATAACAAAAAAAAAAAAAAAAAAAAAAGCTGTCTTTGTTCCCACAGTGCCCTCTTTAATATAATTTTTTTTTTTTTTTTTTTAATAGACCAAATTCCCATACGATGTTGGTTGCTATCGCAACTATCGTCAGGTGCTAGGTCCTCGTATGTGGCTCTGGCTTTGGCCTCAAAAGATGCTTGGATCTGGAACAGAGTTTGATGTTATGGACGATAAGGATGCAGCCATGATCTGGCCTCCGCGCGAATACCAAACTTCCAAGAAACAAAATCAAGCATTTGTCTCAGAGTACACCACTTCATCCATTCGACAACGAAGAAAGAGGAACTTGAGCTCTTTAGGAACACCCCTCAGTCCTTCAGATGATATAAATAATGACAATTTCATCACCCAGACGACAACATCTACTGCTATCAGCACAATTACTAAGAAGCGTCGAAGCGAAGGAGGAGGAGGAGGACATAAAAGACGTCCTTCAAAAAGCCTAGCCGCACATCCTCAATACCCAACACATGTTCGTCGTGGGAGTGAGGGTTGGATCGTTCAGGATTTGACACTGCAGCAGCGTGCAGAATTATTTGATCGTCAACTGCAGTATCAGCGCGAACATGGTGACGATCTTCAAAATGGAGGTGAAGAGGATGAAGGAGAGAACGAAGAAGCAGAGTATCAGGAAGGTCTATCCGATATCGAAGGTAACACATATGGTGGACTGCCTGGTGGAATGCAGGGCAACCCTGACGATTACAATTATTATGAAGGTTACGATGTTGCGGACGAGGATGAGGCACTACAACAACATGTTTCAAGCTCTGAAGAAGACGATGATTTACCATACGATGTGATCAGTGACGAGTATGACGATGATGGATATAATGATGAAACATATTATCGTGGTCATGATGATTTGGATCATGATGATTTAGACGAACATAATCCCTATCTTGCCTATGCAGATGAGGATAATGAGGAGCAGGATGAAGGGATCACAGCAGATATTGAGGACGAAGTGACCCTTAACGGTCGAGATCGACACAAGATCGGGCGCTTCTTTGAAAATATGAACCCTACCTCTATCCACAACCAAGTCGGGAGCGAGGATGAGGAAATTGATGAGTGGTCAGAAGGAGAAGGGTTGGATGTAGGTTGTCGTCCTCCTACTACTGGGATATCAGGATTAGGCCGTGTGAATGGTGAACCCAGTGTACGATATGATCCTACAAAAAAGACATTTTTTACCATGCTGGTGGAGCGAGAGGAAGCATTGAAGCGGCAACAAAAGATTGCAAAGACTGGCAAGCGTTAATAGAAAATAATAATGATAATAGCATAAAAGTGGGAAAAAAAAAAAAAAAAAAAAAAAAAGACTTCTTTACCTTATTCGTAGCACATGACATGGTCCGATTGATTACTATTATCCTCAATGTTATAATTTATTACTATTGACATGGCGGAATGTTCTACTTGTTGTTGGTTAAAATGTACTGAAGTCGATGATGTTTTTTTTTTTTTTTTTTTTTTATTTTTTTTTATTTTTATATTTTTTATATATTTATTTATTTTATTTTATTTTATTTTATTTTATTTTATTTTATTTTATTTTATTTTATTTTATTTTTTTTTTTTTTCAAACGTTGTGGATTATTAGGACTGAGAAAGGATCAAGCAATGTTGGACGCTCGAAGATTATTAACGATACTGTCTGATTCTTCCAGCTTGTCGAATCCTTTACAATGTTTCACAACTATCTTCTTATTAGTCTCCTGCGCATGTCCTCCTAGCAACATCTCGTCCATAACTTGATATGCCTATCAAAAAAAAAAAAAAAAAAAAAAAAAAAGGAGGGGAGGGGGCATCAGAACAACAAAAGTAAGTATTTTGTTCGCATTAGGAAGAGAGTGAAAGAAGATAAAAGTGGAAGGGGAAAAGAATTTGAAAAAGAAAACATACTGCAGAGTAATTGTAAATGATATCGAGTTCACAAACGTTTCCGAAATATTGATCTAGGCATTCGACATATTTGTGAAGTACTTCCAGCCCTGAGAGTTCATTGTCATTCCAATCGATTCCAAAACAAAAGAACAGCGATGCGTATCTAAAAAAAAAAAAAAAAAAAAAAAAAAAAAAGAAAAAAGGTAGTGTTTTACAATATGAGAATACACGTTAGTCAAGCTGAAATATATAAAAAAAAAAAAGCTCACTTGATCCAAACTCGTTTGTTACATGATTTTATCCTAGAAGATAATAGACCGCCTTTTTTTTTTAATTTTTTTTTTATACCTTTTATAGATACATTTGCCTCGTGCCTCACGTCTTCCTTCGAGCTCAAGAATATTACACATGCCTCGTTTTCTTGCCAGGATCTGTGTCACAACATCCTGACTGAGCGATGCTTTTTGTTTGTCTGTCATGTATTGATACCATCTTGTGAGACGAATCTTGCCCTGTCTATTGAAGATGAGAATGAAGTTGATCTAGATGAGAAAAAAAAAAAAAAAAAAAAGGGAGTGTGAGAGTGAGTAACTTCCTTGGACTATCCAATTTACTAAAGGTAAAAATAAAAAAAAGACGCGCAAGATGATGATAGTCAAACGAAAAAAAAAAAAAAAAAAAAAAAAAAAAAAAGGCGTATTTCTTTCATTTTCTTGAGGCTACTTTGACCTCTGAATTCAGGAACAAAAAGACTTTACCATCGCGTCGGGTCCTAGAGATCTGATGGGCGTGTCGAGTATTTTATTTATTACTGCTGTAGTTGTTGTTACTGTTCCTTGATGAGTTTATCCGTAATAGGTATTGTTATTATTTAACTCCAGGTCTTAAAAGTCGATTGAAGGTGATGAGTCCCGATGGTGCCGCTGTTGAAACAGATGAAAGATGTTGGAGAGAGAGTCTGGAGGAGACTGCATTTCCTGTACTGGCTTTAACAGTCACATTGGAGGGCAAAGCAGATAAAGGGTCGCAAGAAGAAGTTAAAGGAGAACCGCGTGATTAGAGTGTACATGTATAGCATGTATAGTATACACGAAAAGAAGGGAGAGATACTCTACTGGAGGATTATGAGCTTGAGTAGGGCACTAAGATGTGGTATATGTCTATGTAAACTATTTGCCTCCTCAGAGTTGCTCTTAAAAAAAATCGTCATTTGTAAGAAAGAGAGTTACTAAGTTAGACTTTAGTACTTAATCTTTAGTAGAAGTGGCAGGACCACAGTTTCATAAGCTGCAATGAACTGTATATTTTTGGCGGAAAAATAAATGCTTCTGTGATATCTACAGGAATACAGGTTCAAGAAGTAAAAGAGATCTTTAACAAAGAATATAATGTGGTACATGTGTAATAAGTGAAGCTGTTTGTGATGAAAAGCAGAAGTAGTTTACTTTCTTGTTCTTGAGAGCCAACTCTTCAGTTTTTGAACCCAAAATTAGAACAAGAAAGTAGAATGGGATGATGCAAAAAAAAAAAAAAAAAAAAAAAAAGATCGCTCAGAAGCAGGCAAGTTGTTCAAACAAGATGGCTCGGTGACAAGGAGAAAAGAAAGAGAGACAAAGGTAGAGAGAAAGAGAGAGAGATGACAGGTTGTCTACTAGTGTTCTTGGCAGGGCGCCTTTGGTAATCATCCAAAAGCTAGCTGGCGCCGGAGTAAAATTGGTCTCCCAGAGCTTAAAAAAAAAAAAATTGGCAGTTACATAAAATGAAAGAGAGACACAACAAATGACAACAAGAGAATGTCCTTTGTCACACAATTTAGAAAATGAGATTTGGATGAGTGTAAACAACTTTGTAACGGCAAATGTTCACTGGGCTATTCTATTGACAAAAAAAAAAGAAAAAGCTCTCTCTCTCTATCTCTCCTATTGTCTCTCCTCTCCTCTTTTGGCTCTTATTATTATTATTCCCTTGTCCTTCTCTTCCTTTCCTCTCTCTTTTCCTTTCTTTTCTTTTTCTTTTTTTTTTTTTTTGTCTCATCATTCTCTGCTCCACCTTCATCTCATTTGTCCTTCTACTACATACTACAGCTGCACCTGCACGTTACACCCTCTTGTAGCCTCTCCCTTGAAATTAACTGTCTGAGCTAAATTTTTTTTTTTTATTTTTTTTTTTTTTTTCCTTTTCTTTACTCTTCCATCATCTGGCTCCTCATTCTTGTTTTCTTTGTCAATCATTTGCTCAAACACCTCATCCTAATCTCACATAATGTCTTGCGACTTGACTGATCCCGCCATTCTCGAGGCTTACAACGACATCGTCTCAGGCACACCCACCAACTGGTAGGTCATCTTTATTATAAGTCCAACCTCTTGACAATCCAGACTCTTTTTTCTTTTCTTTCCTTTTGTTTTTTCTAACCTTTCTTTATCTGCTGAACTGTCTGGCATAGGCTCATCCTTGGTTACCATGATACGCGCGACAAAATCTCGCTCTACTCCAAAGGCACTGGTGGTCTCGAAGAATTGACCGCTAATCTCACGGAGGAGGTGCTCTATGGATTTGTCAGGATTGAAGATCGCTTTGCCCTTTTGGCATATGTCTCGGAACAAGTCAGGTAAAAAAGAAAACAAAAAACACGAAATGAAGAAAAGCTTCTGCTGCTTGCCCTTTTTTATCGTTTCAAACAGTTTGAGCGGGATTGCCAATTAGTTTCACAAATTATTGTCTAATCGAGTCTGTGCAACAATGAAAAAAAAAAAAAAAAAAAAAAAAATCACTTAATGAAATGCTTTTTTATTTTAATCTTTATATTTTTCATCGGGTCCCGCTCTCTCTCCATCTGCTCTCTTTCTTCTCAGTGGCCTTCGTCGTGGTAAGGAAATCCAGTTCATGCTATCTCTCTTCTATCTGTACCCATCTGTATCAGAGAATTTGCACCAATGAAATGAAATCTTCCGTGCTAATGCTCAAACTCTGCGTCCATTTTTATATAGCGCGTGCATTGGTCCACGGAAAGGCTGTTGGCGCCTTGTTTAAGGCCAGCAATGCCCAGATTAACACTTCGAGCCTTGCTGAGCTTACCGAGGATAGAGTTCGCGCCCGTCTTGGTCTGATTGAGGGACCCCCTACACCCGAGGCTGCCTCTCCTGTTCTCCCCCCCTCGTCACCAGCACCCGCTGCATCCCCAGTCCCAGCACCTCGTCCAGTGACCCCTGTTTCTCCCGCTCCCGCCCAACCTGCTCCATCTGGTATTGATACAGTCGTTCAACAAACTGATTCAGCGATCGCTAGCCCTGTCAGGACCGGTTCTCCACGCTCAGGATTGTCCACCCCTAGAACGGAGCGTCAATTGGAAATTGAGGCTGCTGAGCGCAAGGCTCGAGAGGAAATGGAACGCCAGCGTCGTGCTGAGGCCGCCAAGCGCCAGAGAGAGACTGAGGAGCGTGAGGCTCGTGAGCAGGAACTGTTTGCTCAAAAACAGGCGCTGGAGTTGGAGCGTAAGCACAAGGAAGAGAACGACCGTGTGGCACGTGAGGCGATGAAGAAACAGCTGATTGAGATGGAACGTCTTCGTGGCTTGGGACTTTCTGGTTACATTACTATTCAGAGTGCTGGCTCACCCTTCTGGAAGCGCCGTTTCTATGTGATGCGTGGACAGGTTTTGGCTTTCTTCAGAGATGAGAATGACCGTGCTCCTGTCTCACAAATGAACCTCGGTGGTCAGGTTGCATATATTGAAGATGCCTCGCTAGAGGTACTGATCCCAAATAGCTTCCGTGTTGATCTCAAGAATGGCGATACCCACTACTTCTTCAGTGACACGACCAAAGATAAAGAGATGGCTATTGCTGGATTCATGAAGTGCAATGAGTCTGCATAGATCTGAAGTTACACACATCTTTTTTCTAAATTCATGTTACCCGTCTATACAAAAAAAAAAAAAAAAAAAAAGTATCGAATTTTGATCACAGACCATCAACCACTCTGCACTCAGTTGCAACATCATAAGCTTGCTTTTTCCAATCAAGAAAATCAGACACTTAAAAATACATTTCAATAAAACACTTAATGCACAAAGGATTAAAAATGAAATACTCTCAAAAAAGAACTCTTGATTCCTGAATGTGTCTCTTGGTTTGTAAGGCCCCAAAGTTTGCTCAATGGTTCATGAGTTTGAGCTTTTTGAGTTCCTTTGGAAAGAGAACCTGCCATGCCTACATGGCGTCATTCAAAGGATGTTTTTTTTTATATTCTGGGCTTGAGATCGTAAGAGTCGCGTTTACGCATGATAGGGAAGAGACGCGATAATTGATTCCTCGTGTGTCCCGATAGTCCCTAGGACTGAGAAAGATATCTTTTTGCTCCTTCCATTCCAGTAATGCATGTTAAACTTTTTAATACTTTCTGCTTCCAGTTCTCTTCTTAATACTCTATCGATTAAAGTCATTCTTTATGTTCAGACTTATACTGTTTTTCCTATATTTGTTGCTTCCTTATCTTTTTTTTTTTTTTTTTTTTTTTTTTTGTAGTGATTAGTAATAGCAAAAGAAACATATTGAACAAATGGAGGGTAATTGGGGTAATTGCGGAAACGCGTATTTGCGTCCGGAGGAATTATTCATTCGACAAGAATATTCCGCACGTACCTCATTTACCACATCAAGTGATGTAAGTTTGAAGAGAGAGAGTAGGTGAGTGAGATTTAAATGACACAACTACTGAAACAGAACGTCAGGACGAGATAGGAAGGACCCCTAAGAACATTGGGACGGATGAGATAAAGTAAAAAGAACAAAAGCCCTGAACGTTTTTCGCAGGTTTGCACACACATGTAATAGAAGATCTTTTTACTCTTCTAGCGCTTTTAATTCTTTAATTATTTTTGTTTTCTATGGTAAATATTCACTTGATCAGTAACAACGTCAGTAAACAATAGCAGTAACCCAATGCCAGTAACAGCACCAGTACTTATGCCAGCGTCAGAATCAGCAACAGAATCAGTGTCATAATCAGTGTCAGTCTCAGAATCAGTATGAGTCCTGACTTTTTTTTACCCTTTTTTCCCTTTCTTTTCCATTCTGGTATATGTTTTTTTTATTACTTATTTCATTTTCCTTGCTCATACCCATCCACGGATACACCTACTTGAGTATCCTTTGTCAAAAAACATCTATTTATTCACTTCCTGTGGTTCTTCTTCCTCCTGGCAACTATCTCTCACCCTTTTTTTCTTCTTCAACGACTCCCTTTAATTGTTGAAAAAGGCTTTTTTTTAATTTATTTTTTTTACCACCAAATTAAAACTTTGGTTTTTGGATATTTGAACTGACTTGCCGTGAATAGGATTCTGGTTTGGTGGATCTTTTTTTTATTCTAAACAAAGGTAGTGTTCATTATTAACACAGATGTATAATTTAAGTATCACATTCCACATCACATCACCTTCTCCCTTTCCTCTTTCTTTTACTTCTCTAATCTCTCTCTCTCTCTCTTTTTTTTTTTTTTGCTCTCTTCTTTTCCCTCTCTCTCTCTCTCTCTTCCTTTCTTTACGTCCTTTTGCTCATTTACTTACTTTTCTTAATCAACCTTCTTCCGATACTTAGCCTTACTTAATTTCATCTCTTTCTGATCTCTCTCCTTCACAATATGTCGGCCTATTTTGAACATAAAGATCAAAAGTCACTTTGGAGGTAAAAGAAGATAAATATGCTTGTAAAATCCCCCAATCATAATCTCTTCACTATCATCATCAGCATCATCTATCATCCTATCCTGCCCGATCAACATGGAGAGCTATTTAAAAAAAAAAAAAAAAAAAAAAGATATCACCACTACCATCTCTATACTATAATAAGGGCGATACATGAGTACTGCTGGTAATACATCATTCACAAATAAAAAAATGTATGACCTGTATGCCCTCTAATGTGTTCCATTGATTTGGGTTGGATCCTTTTGTTGGACAGGTCCTGAGAAAGACAGTAATAATTGGCCTAATCATGGCACAAATGGTGTGGTACGAATGGCATAAAGAGCCTTGTGGTACAAAACAACAATAACGCAACACAGACAGAACACACAGACAATGATCAAAGGAGACTTGTAATAAAAGCATTTCAAGTGTCTCCATTATTTCTTACTGACGTCAAAGTGAAAAAAAATTTCCCCACAGTGTAGTACTATTCCAAACAATGTTTGCAGTAATCATTGTGTATCTTTTGCATTTCATTTCTCACATGCCCTCTCTCTCTCTCTGCCTTGATCTGACCACTATTGTTAAAATGCAACTATAGCTATACTACACCAACTTCATCGAATCCCTCGATGTCAGTCCTTGGACCTCTCAGGAAACGAGAATACCAAACACGACAACAACAAATCAGGTTCGGGACACCCCGCAGGATCGGATGCGCACCTAAACGTCAGGAGGAGCATCTTAATTCAGAACAAGCTCCGTTGGATACATCTAAAAAGTCAGATATCCTTAAGAATAGCCACAGCAGTACCCATTCTACCCCCAATGACAACTCTAGGACAAACCTCACCTCAGTCTCTGGAGTAGCAATGTCAAGAAGCGATTCTGCGCCAAATTCACGTTCAAACGCTACTCACCAGGAAGGAGAGTCGGATATGGTTATGGACTGGACAAACACTACAGACTCCTCGATATCACAGTCAGCTTCCTTACCTCTGTCTTCTTCATCCCCCGCAGCATCCTCTCTAGGCTCAACTTACAACAAGGGGTTGGCATTGATGAGCATAGCTATGGGGTTCGGTAACTCTTCATCCCCCTCTGGTTCTTCTACTTGTGCACATGGATCCAACAACCTGAGAAACTCACATCTTTCCGCTGCACAGCTCGGAGGGGCAGGTAGACGCAGGTCTTCTCCTTCTTTCTCAACAACATCCCAGACGCTGCCGCCTCACCAGTCCTCGTCATCATCCTCATCTTCATCAACGTCCGCTGGAAGCGCGTCCACAATATCACGTTTGAATCCTGCAGCAATATCTAGCGCCCATACTTGGGTGTCATCTTTTTCTTCTTCTTCCTCCTCCTTAACCGGTACTGCGAATGATTCAAATAAACACTTCAAAATTGGGGATTGCAATAGCATTCACCACCAACAACAACAGCAACGGACCATTGGTACCAACTACTACTCTTCAATATCAGACAATGGCATGGATTTGGTGAGCTCGACTATCCCGACCATCATCAGCGAGCGTGAGTTCATCATGGAGAACTTTGATAAAATCTTTGCAGTAGCATGGGTCACAGATGAAGAAGTCCTTTTAGGGACTAAATGTAATAAGGTATGAATGGTTCAATAGAGGAAGAGCCATCAAATGTGGTCTCTAGAGATCCTGCAAGTAAAGTTATCCTAATTTTTTTTTTTTTTTTTTTTTTTTGACTGACCATTCTAGATCCTACTATTGAACACGCGAACAAACAGGCGTATATACGTTGGACGATTGGATGAGTGCTTGCTGGAAAATACTGAGAATGAAATTGCTCGTATAAAGACCTTAGCAGCTGATTGGAATCAGGACTCACCTTCTCAGTCACCCAATGGGACCATTACGCAAACAGCGGCCACAGCCAGAGCGAGAACTAGCAGCAATTCAAGCTTTGGCATCTTCAGTAGTTTGGAGAGAGGGCTGAACATCTTTAACCTTGGCCGTCGTTCCTCTACATCACATTTACTTTCGACATCGTATCCTTCTGGCGACAACAATAGGAACTATGCTATAATCAATAATAGTTCAAATGGTGGCCATAGTTCTGCTGTTAATAGATCTTCAGGGGCCCCGCAGTATATGTGCACAGGTTCAGCATCAACAGGCATACGATCCTTGGCCATTAATCCCTCACGGACTCTGTTGGCGGTTGGATCAGGAGAACCTTTCCAAGTAACAGTCTATTCACTTCCGGAATTTGTACCCGTAGGCTCGATGTATGGACATACCGATCTTGTGTTTTCGTTGACCTGGGTATCAGATACAGTCCTAGTAACTGGCTCGAGAGATGGATCAATGAAAGTATGGACGATGAGATCGCCTGTGTTGACGACTTTGCCGACGATTAGCGGAGAAGTTGAAGTGCGGTTGTCAGATCTCACAAAATCAGAGGACAATACTAAAATCCGTGATCTGACATTTAACAGAAAAACTCAGGTGAGTCACTTTTTTTTTTTTTTTTTTTTTTTTTTTTAAAAAAAAAAAAAAAACTATGAATCATTAATTGTATTGCATTAACTAAATATCTACTTTTGCCTCTGGAATAGCAACTGATGACTTTGACAACAGAAGGGTTCGTCAAGCTTTGGGACTGTGGGAATTATGCTCATGTAAGCAGAGGTGTGCATTATATCGCCATAACTACAATAATAATAAAAAAAAACTAAATTGCTTATATTTATTTATTTTTTTCTTTCACTTAATAGTTGTCCAAGATCAAGCTCCCATATGCAAACGAAACCGTGTGCCTGAGCACCAACTCGGAGGCGAACCTATATGCAGTTGGTTCACAAACTCACATCTCGATCATTGATCCTCGCGTCGTCAATGTTGTCCATAACATAGAATCATGTGATGAAGGATGGGGAGTTCGTTCGCTCGATTTCAAGAGTCATATCGTTACTACAGGAGGAGGATATGGTCGGATCGGTTTTTATGATATGAGAGCACAACGGTATCTCAAAGGCTTTGATGACGGTAAAAATACAAGGTATTATCAAGATATCGGACGCGGTTGGCTGGTAGGTTAAAACTTTATGAACTTTCCAATTTTTGTCCTTGTAGACTCTGTTTTTTATTTACAGCTTTTATTGTGCTGGTCTCATCTAACTTGATTTTTTTTTTTTATATTTTTTTTTTTTTTTTAACTTTTTCCTTAGAACCGAGACACTGCATACGCAGCTACTATCTCTGGCTTATCGATTCGCAATGCTATTTATGCGATGGAGTATGATTCGACGGGGACTCGCCTCCTTGCTTCAGGTGGACCCCTCCAACTTGGTCTTTCTGGCGCTTATGTCGGATTGTGGGAATAAAGGGGATAACGGCTTGTCTCAAAAAGATAGACAAACTGCGATAACCAAAAAAAAAAAAAAAAAAAAAAAAATAGACAAGAAAAAGCTCCTTACTTTCACGCAGATTCAAAATAATTATTATACTTAATCACAAATAATACAGTCTTTTACAAAGAGAATACAAACTATCAAAATCTAAACAAGAATACTCTCGTACTGGGACTAAGTCGATTATTATTATTATTATTATTATTATTATTATTATTTGCTTAAGCGAAGGAGGTAATTTTTATTCAAACTGTTGGTATTGGGCGAAGCCAAGCCATTAAAGGCAAGATCAGATAAAAAAAGATTCAAAGATAGAATTCCACGTGACTATTATTAAGTAATAAGACTCAGGCATGCGCAATTCTTTCAACATCTTTCAACACCTAAATCAAAGTTGAACACAGAAGCATGTCCACGATTCAGCATTCAGAAGGGCAACCACCAGAACAACAGAAACGACAGGATGAACAGCAACAAGAACAGCAAGAACAGCAAGAACAGCAAGAACAACATGAAGGCATGTTTGTTGTTCCTGTGAAACGCATCAAGGACGAGTCAAAGGATCTTCCATTTTTTCAAACTTCTGAAGCATATGCTCGGATTATGTCTTACATTCTTGCGCTCAACACAGCTGTTTTGGACCGCAAAGTATCAGATCCCTTACCAGAGTCAGAGGTAACATTAAAAAAAAAAAAAAAAAAAAAAGGAGAAATTATTTATTTTTACTTTGTAGACAAAAACAATACATCATCAACTGAAGCATTTCGAGCGCGCGTACTTACTTGCCTTACGATTAATGTTTTTTTTATTATTATTATTTTTTTTATTTTTATTTTTATTTTTTAATGACCTTTAATTACGTCTTATCCTATCCTAACTCTATTTTATTTCATTTTATTTTATAACAACTATTAAATAATAGTCTATTCAAAAAATATTAACACTCTTGGAAACCTTGGACAGTTGGATCGCCCTCGTTCCTCTCAAATCAGATCCTCAACGGTTCGGAAACCTCGCGTTTCGGGATTATATCCGGATGGTGGAACAAAAGACCACATCACTTCTTGAGGAACTCTTGCCTCCTTCTTTACATCTCGCTGTCCCCGAAATCACTCCTTATCTGACTCAAAGTCTAGGTCATGGGACTCGAATCGATTATGGATCAGGACATGAGTTATCGTTCGTGGCCTGGTTATGCTGTTTAGAAATCATTGGCTTTCTTCATCAAAGGGACCATCCAGCGGTCGTCTTGCGGGTCTTTGTCCGTTATCTGGAATTGGTCCGCAAGTTACAACGAACCTATCAGTTGGAGCCCGCTGGTTCTCATGGTGTTTGGGGGTTGGATGATTATCAGTTCTTACCTTACCTCTGGGGGAGTTCCCAGCTGAGGGATCACCCTACTTTAAAACCTATTTCTATCATGAAAGTCGAAAACTTGAAGGCCTATGCTCCAGATTACTTGTACTTTAGAGCTATTCAGTTCATCCATGAGGTAAAGATTGAAAAAAGATAATTTTTTTTTTTTTTTTTGTATCGTCTTTTTGTCTCTTTACTGACTTTTTTTTTTTTTTTTTTTTTTTTCATCTCTTCAATAAAAGACCAAGCGAGGACCCTTTCATGAACACTCTTCGGTATTGTTCGAGATTTCGGGTGTGCCCCATTGGGCCAAAGTCAACTCAGGCATGATCAAGATGTACAAGGCTGAAGTTCTCAACAAATTCCCGGTCGTACAACATCTACTCTTTGGTGGCCTCTTGCCTTGGAGAGCTGCTGATTCACCTCCTGATGATCAGACTGCTTCAGCCACATCAACAACAGTACCTTCCTCAGTTCTTTCCACAGCACCCACTTCAACAACGCCTTATCTCATGTCATCACGTCCAAATATGCCACCGCCTTCTACAAGACCCTTGATGCCATCAGCAGTGCCTCGATGAGTTAGTGATAAGCAATAAAAAAAATAAAAAATAAAATAAAAATTAAAAATTGTGATAGCCTCATTTTTAATTATATTATTATGTATTACTATGAGATATATAAATAAATAGAATAAATGATGAAGCTTTTTTTTTTTTTTTTTTTTTTTTTTTTTTAGCCGAGACTATTTCTCTGTCAAAAGGATATTAGGAGACTTTATTTTTGTATAAGGATCAAATAATAAGGGTAGTAGTGAAGGAACGGAAGGGGGGAAAAAAATGAAACGGAGAAGAACTTGCATCCCGCGTTGACATCCAGCGTCTACTCGGACAAGTTCTCGGCACTGCGAGACAGCTTCTCGGTACGGTAGTTCTCATACAAGTAATCGTGAGTAATCTCCTTCAGATCCTGCAAGTGCGAACTATTGAATTTTAATCAAAAAGTCAATGAAGAAACATTATGTCAGCCATTTGTTCCAACGATAGAAAAAAAAAAAAAAAAAAAAAAAAAAAAAAAAAGCACGACAGAGAGGAATGTTTGTTTTTGACGTAGATGTCGTGATACGAACCTCAAAAGAGCAAAGCGCAACTTGGCAAAGTCACAGTGCTGGGTGTTATCAACTTCGACAATACCCCATGGGTACTGCCTACCGCGAACCTTACGACCGTTGACCATGATTTCCTCCTCGCATCCGATTAAAGCGAAAGGAAGAAGACTACGGAGCTCACTGTTCTCTTCGACAGTCTCCTCGTCATCTTCTTCGGGATCATATGGGAAGTTGTAGATGGGAATGTTGTGGTGTTCAATGTCCTCCATAACCTATTTTCAAAAAAAAAAAAAAAAAAAAAAAAAAAGTCAGAATGTGACATAAATATATATATATTTAATACATAAATATAACAAGATTGACAAGAACAAGAAATCTTACTCTTTTTTTGAAATCTGCCAATTCTACTGGAGTAAAAGTATCAGCCTTGCCGATGACAGGGATAACATTGATTCTGGGGCTGAGACGCTTCATCAACTCGATATCAATCTCTCTCAAGCTATTTCAATAAGGAAGAAGCGGGAAAAAAGGATGTCAGAAAAAATGTGCTCAACTTTTTGACTTTGTATTATTATTATTATTACAATATTATTTTACCTGTGACCAGTGGGGGTGATGAAATAGAGAAGAGCATGGACACGGTTGTCACGGAATCTGGGATTACGCTTAATCCTCGACTCTTCCGACAAAATGTCATCGTACTGTCGTTCCAAGTATCCAAGAATTTCTTGGAAGCTATAAACAAAAAAGAAAAGAAAGAATGTATAAGAGACATTTCAAAGGAAAGAAAGGAAGGAAAGGAGGGAAGAGGATATTGCTTTTTCTTTTTGACAATGCATGCTGCACTCCTGAAAGGAAGGCGGTGTAAACTAATAAGCAAGGGCAGGAACAGAACAGGGAGGCTCGTGCAAGAATTACGATGGAGAGGAATGAAGTAACTGATTCCATTCCAGAGAGGATATCCTTGGACTATACATCATTTCTGTATGCTTACCAGTACTCATTATCAATCATGTCTCCAAAACCTGGGGTATCAACGACTGTGAGCGAGATCTTGACACCATCCTCGTCAAGCTCTATAAAAAAAAAAAAAAAAAAAAAAAAAAAAAAAAGATTGTTGCGTTATTAATAAGAGTGGCAAGTATAGATTATGAATAGCAATAGAAAAAAGAGTGAGAGCACACAAAAGAAAAAATTCGGAGCCATCATGAAAATAGCCTTAACAGTAATAGAAAAAAAAAAAAAAAAACAAAACATGCATTCTCTTCTTACCAACAGTGTAAGGCTTGATCTTGATATTCTCCTCAACGTGAGCCATCTCTGGCTCGTCGCACTCACGCTTTGGGACAACATCAGCATCACAGAGCGTGTTAATGAAGGTTGTACGGCCAAGACCGGAGGCACCTATTGAAACATTAAGGATTGGTTGCAACGCGTTTTAGACAAGTTTATTCAGTACCGAGGTTCCTTTTGATGCGGTGCAATGGTGAGAAATAGAGAGGATCCTTACCGACAACCATCAGGGTGAACTGAAATCCTTTTTTGACATTCTTTCTGCGTCCAATGCGCTATCATGGTTTTTCGAAGAGGTTGGTTGTCAAGGTCAGTGTTGATGATCAGATTACGATGAAAGTTTCTGTTCTTTTTGTCAATTCCCCTGATGAATAATAATAATAATAATAATAAAAAAGAGGGACATTTGTCGAGACAAAGTAAAAAGAAAGAATGAAAGAGAGGAAGAAAGGAACGAAGAGAAAGAGAAAGAAAGAAAAAAAAAAAAAAAAAAAAAAAAGAAAAAGAGAAAGACAAGGGAATGAATCTCTTACGTGTGCCATGGTTGGTTATAGGGTAGAGATGAACTTGAAGAAAAGTAAATGAGATTAAAATGAGAAATTAAGATGTAGTGAATATGAGGTATAGATGAGAAGGATGGTAAGATGAGATGGAAGGAAAAGAGAGAAAGAAGAAAAGAGAGAGAGAGAAAGAGAGAGAAAGAGATGATGAGATGGGACGATGGAGGACAGTAACCAGACACCAGTGGGGACAAGGTTCATGAGAGAGCGAATAATAATTATTTGTTTATTCTTGCAACAGGACACTCTTTTTTATTTTATTTTGCTAATTGCATTTGCACACACAACTGAGCTGCTTTTGGCTAATTTGCCTGTTCTGCTTCTTCTGCTTCTTCTGCTTCTTCTGCTCGTCCCTCTGCCTGCCTGCCTGTTGTAGTTTCCTTTCATTTTTAGCACCCATTATAAATACACCACTACAACTGTAGACAGCATAAAATAGGCACCAATGCCTGTCCAAAAACAATCAGTCAAGTAGTGAGCATCCGAGAGCAATCTCTCTATCTCTTTTTTTTTTTCTTACTTCCTCTTTCTCTCTCTCTCTCTCTCTCTATCTCTCTCTCTCTTTTTTTTTTTCTTCTCTCCCTTTCAAACAAACTTATCCTTTTTTCTAGTGAGCCTGCTCTCTTCTTCTTCCATCTTTGTACTGACTGAATGCGTATGCAATCTCTACTATGGCCTACAACCAACCTATGCTGGAAACTAGTACATAGGAGTGAATCTGAACATTAGGAAACAATCCATTCACTTGTACAGGCTCCACTTATTCTCCCCAAGATCAGTGTTTCTCTCTCATACATTGCCCAATCTAAAAAAATCTTTTTTAAAATCTAAAAAAAATTGTCCGTGTAGGCGTGTTGTGCCTTGCCAATAATTACAAAATGCAGGGCAACCGTTAAGTTAAAGGGTTACTTTTTTTTTTTTTTTTTTTGTTTTATTTTAACTATATGCTTCATAACTAGGATTAATGGGTGTAGCCAGTACAAGTACAGAAAGGAAGTATGATACAAAAGAATTAGCACTGATCGTGAAGGAAAAAAAAAAAAAAAAAAAAAAAAAAAATAATGTAGTACTCATAAATAGTCATCGATGGCTAAGAGCAAAAGATAAATGTGCAATAAAAAAAATGGTAACAATGAAAATAATGGTAACAAAAAACGGTAAAAGTCAAAAAGAAAGTCAAAAAAAAAAAAAAAAAAAAAAAAAAAATAGTAATAATAATAATAAAGTAAAAAGAAAGAGAGAGACACAACTCACTCTATCCATCCATGGACCATAAACATGTTCAAAGATAAATCTCCTTCACGTCCTTGGCTCCAAAATTCTCTCGACACGTCGGACACTTGCGTTGTCGGTACTCCATTTGCTTATCCATGCAGCTCTTGCAAAACACATGCATACACCGCAGGATCACGTGTGACTTGAAGTTCACATCACAGGCTGGACATTTGAGCAGCTTAAGATACCGCGCCGCCTGTTTAACTGTCTCTGAATCACCTGCTCCCTCAGACTTCTTTGCATTCTCCTCAATCTTGCGCTTCATGCTCTCTGCCTCCTCCAGCAAATGCTTTCGAGCAGTCGATTCATTCTCATACGCATCCATCCGTCCCTTGAGTAACGCCTGCAATCCCGTCAGGCGCTCTTCTTGTTTTGTAAACTTTTCTTTAAAAGCAGAATTCAGCTGCGTATATTCCTGTAGCTTGATCTTATGCGTTATTGCCTCACTAGTCAGCACTGTCTGCTCCTTTTCAAGTGAAACCTAAGGGTTTAAAACAAATGATTTAGTCGTCAATCAAAATACCACTTAGCTTCTATCACAAGACATTAAATACAGTCAACTGATCTAAAATATAGCCATACCATCTGCTGATTTAAACTCTTTTCACGTTCCTCCAGTCGACGGATCTGATCCTGCTGCATTGTCGACTGGCGCTTCATCACTGCAGTCATATTAGCGCTCTGTTCCTTGGCTCGAACCAGGTTGCTACATTTAGACTCTTGCCTCGTCTTATCTGACAGCAACTTGAAAATTAGATCATCCTTTTGAGCAAGATCAATCGCCTTACGAGATGTAGCCTTCTCGAGTTGATCCCATGCATTCGCCACAGTATGAAGTTCGCTCAGCAGTGGCGCCTGCACTGCCTTGTGCGCTTTAATCTTCAGCTCCAGACGCTTAATAACCTCATCCTTCGCTTCAACAGTAGCCACAAGCGCCTTGACCTCGTCATCTGCCTCTGAACCAACAAGTCGATCAAGATTTGCTAATTTAGCTGTCAGTCCCTCTACATGCTCTTTCAGCTGTGCCTCCGAAGCATTGACACTCTCAAGGTCCCGACTCTGTTGCATTGCTTCCCTCGAAGACTCTAGCTCCATACCAAGTGTAGCTAATTGGTTTTCTGCCTCGCTGATTTTGGCACGAAGGTCCTGCAATGCCTCCTTGTCCTGAGGATCTTTCAAGTAAAACGCAAAAGACATCGGATCATCCGAAGCTGAAGTCAACATGGTCTGAAGGCGTAAAATTTCTGAGGAAAGAGCCGTGATACGATCCTACATTTCGATTTGTTATCGTTAATGGAAAGAGTAAAGGCCGCTGGATGTGTATATATTAATGCTATATATAATAGACATTATACATACCTTCCGTGTGTTGGCGATCTTTCGGATTTCCTGATTCTGTTGCATTTCATATTCGTCCTTGTTGCATCGACTCTCGTACATCTGCTGGAAACGATCACGACTATCTCTAACACGAATAATGTCGTTCTCTAGCTTTTTCACATCCGCCTCTAATGTCGCGCGTCTGTTCTTCTCTTCTGCCTCTAATGTGTCTACGAACCTGCGTCGACTAGCGTGCATATCATCCAACTCTGTTCTCAGTCTCTGAACTTCACTACGGTAGTGGTCAGCATCGTATCGTGCTGACTGGATCTGCACCAGAACGCTCTTGACATACTGAGAGTCCTGAATCTTCTCGTCGGACAAATGCATGAACTGTGCCCGAGTCTTATCCAGCTCCTCCTGCAACTGCGATCGCTGAGCTCTCATTTCTTCTAGCTCTGTTAGACGTGAAAGAGCCTGATGTCGGAAATACAACAGTTCTTCTCGGGAGGTCCCATTCAAGTCGCCTAACAATGATATAGTACTCATAGCCCCAGTCTGGCTAGAGAGTGCGCCAGCTTCTGACATCTTTTTTTCCCTTTCAATATTACTCTCTACCCTTCGCAGTCTCTCTTTCCACTCGTCGAGCTCCTCCTCTGTTTCACGAATCCGGTTTTTCGTCATTTCCAATTCATTTTTCAAGCGCAACACATGTTCTGTAAACTGATGATACTTTGCCTGGAGATGGTTAATTTCAGTTTGACCTTTCTTAAACTCCTGTGCGGTATTTTTGCATTCCTCTGATAACTGTTGCACTGTGCTGCTTTGCTGATCATTGGCTTTTTTTTTTGTGTGTGTGTGGCAAAGGAAAAAAATAAATAAATAAATAAAATACAATGTAAGAAAAATAATAATAATAATAACGATTGCTTGAAATAAGGTCGTATATTTCCTTGTTGTCTGTGCTTACCTGGCGAATCAACGCCAGCCCAAAAATCGCTACGCTGTTCTACCCAATTTTCGACTATACAAA
This sequence comes from Lobosporangium transversale, assembly GCF_002105155.1. Classification (NCBI taxonomy): domain Eukaryota; kingdom Fungi; phylum Mortierellomycota; class Mortierellomycetes; order Mortierellales; family Mortierellaceae; genus Lobosporangium; species Lobosporangium transversale. The sequence continues at coordinate 311,633 of NW_019028985.1, read as the reverse complement.
GCAACTTCAGAACAATATCCTTCGAGCGAACGCTAGTCTCCTCTACTGAAGGCTTAATAGCATTCTCTGTAAGCTCTCGGATTTCCTGATCCTGTTCATGATCCTGGTCACTGCCTTGATTTCGGGAATCAGATTTTCGCAAGAGCATAGAGGCAAAACTACCTTCTTCTGTAGAAGAAAAGCCAAAAGTCATATGATAAGCCGAAAAAAAAATAAAAATAAAGAAAGAAAGAAAGAAAAAAAAAAAAAAAAAAAAAAACAATCGTTTGCATGTATTTCATGGTATTAATTATTTTAAAAGAATAATGTTGTTACCTTTCGAAATAGCATCGTTTCCATCTATTTGGATGCTGAAACGCGAAATTAGCGATTCCAAATCATCTAAAAGCTAATATGCAATGACGAAAAAAAAAAAAAAAAAAAGTATAAGAAAAAAGCTGGTAAAAAGCGACAGTTGTTAAATAATAAAAATCAAGGCATCCAGATCATCTACATACTTTATTCCAGTATAAATCCACGATTTGAATTTGAGAATCATGGTTGACCTGCTTGTTTTCCAGTCTAATGATACGATCTTCTGCCCTTGCGACCTCACGTTTATATTCCTGGATTTGTCTCCAAATAGCTTCTTTCCGGAAATTAAGCAGTACCCCCTAAAATTCAGGCAAAAATGTTTTTTTTTTTTTTTTTTTTTTTTTTTTTGTAGATGGTTATTAATCACTGTTGTTGATAAGAGTCTCTTTAGAGGTTGTGAAGGCCACTACTATAAGAATGATATCGCTATCATCAGATCATGCAACTTAAATATATTATTTTTTACCAGGAAATAATAAAATGAAAATAGCGCTTTTTTTTTTTTTTTTTTTTTTTTTTTTTTTCTCACCTCAGCAGCTGTCATATTTTCAGTATCCTCCCTGGAGTTCATCGGACTCGAGCTCCCACTTCCCGTAAACTGTCTCTTGTTGGATGGGGGAGTGAAAGGCGCAGGACTACCATTAGCGGCCGTAGAGGAGGCTACTGGTCCGGAGGTGACAGTGTCCTCGGCAAGTCTGCGCTTTCGGTTGCCTCTATCGTCCATAGAAGCAGCAGCACGGATATCTCTTACGGGACTTATGATGATAATATGCTATGGATGATGTAAGAGAAATGCGAACTGGCCTGGATAAAATAAAAAAAAATAAGCTTGTTAATGAACAGAAAGTTGAATTAATAATCAGCGAATTTAACCAATTTTTTATTAATTATATTTGTCATTAATTCACAATGATCAGTCGTGATAGTTGAAATTATGAGGAGGATAGTTACCTGGACTTGATGATGAAGGCAAGAGAATCCGCCAGAATGTTTATGATGAAGAGAGATGACCAGAGGCAATGCACGCGTTCATGCACCGACTGGCGATTGACGATTGGCAGGAGGAGAGGGATATATGGGTTACGCCGTAAACAAACAATCGTTGTGTGAGTGAGCAAGATTAAGTCAGACTTGGGTTCAATGGGCAACTCAGGCGATAAAAAGAAGATATATCATCATCACGTGCACAACCACGCGAGCAAACAAGTCCTGGCTCAAATGCTGTGCCACCAAAACTTGTAGCCTGTTCAAACAGCCACAAAGAGCATGTCGTGCAAGCAATTTTCCGGATTTTTCCGTGGTAATACAGCCTTGTAATGTGGTGGTAAATGTATATCAATACAGTAAACATAAATGAAGGACACAATACTCAAAAACATTCACTTGAGTTCAGTAAAAGGTAAGCAATTGGTTAAAGACAAAGATCATTGACTATCTACCTACCTCATGAAAGCGTGTGGTCAAGAAGGAAAAGTAATGGGATTTTTGTCATAGTTTTACCGCCGCACGCGTGTGCTCTCAACTATAGGTCATTGGAAGTATGTTTTTATGAAAGGAAAAAAATAAAAATTACAAAAACGTTGTGAGCTGCTCATCTTCCAATACTAAAAAGATGAAATGGAGAAGCCACGCTAGTTTTTCGCTCAATGGTTAGAAGTGGGGTTTAGGATAAACTTATAAACGACTTTATGGCCCTTTGAACATTTCTTGAAGTCATAACACTTCTTTTTTTTTTTTTTTTTTTTTTTTTTTCAAGCATCGGTTTGTTGAAAGGAGAAATAAAGTCTATTTGCAAAATATTTGTCATTTTCAATTTCAATTGCGGGACGAATGAGTGCACAGCATTTTACTTCTTTTTTAACATGGCTTTTAATTATTCGGGGAATGTGATACAACTGAGAAAACTATATTGTTAATTTTAGTTCATGCGCAGAAAAGGAGAGAAGCTGCCATGCGGAACATATACCTCTCCACAGAGAATGAGAAATACCGATTTGGTATGTATCTGTCTTGGTGTCTAAAAAGATTGAGCCCAATCTGGGAAGGAATCCTGGTCCTCAAAAGAATGAAGAAAAAAAAAAAAAAAAAAAAAAAAAAACTTTCAGTCACTTGGTTTTTGGGAAGAGGTTCGAGAATATCATTCAGTGAATATAATTTCTCTGGATGCAGCCCATAGTTTCTTTTTTTTTTCTTTTCTAACAATAGACATCCTGTTTGCTTCTTATTTCTTTGTTACCATATAATTGTTACTATCATTAGTGGATATACCACATCAATGTTGCTACTGATGTTCCTGCAGCATCATAAAGAAATTATTGATCAGGAAAAAAAAATGAATAAGAAAAAGAGAGCAACACACAAGAAATGATGAAGCCAGTCCATGTGGAAAACGAGAGCGAAGATTGGTCAGAAATGAACTTTTTGTTAGTTTTTAAAGACCATCCTTTCATTTCTTTGAGAGCTTTTGAGAGTCGTGGCGTCAAATTTGGGATAGAGCCAAAGGCTGCCCACCAGTCGGATTCATGTGTACATGTGTACACATGGATAGATCATGTCCCCTGGATCAAAATGAAGCCCTAATCTGCTTTTTATCTTTGGAACCTGTCCTCTGCTCCGTCCTTGTCCGCTCGGCGCCACTAACAATGTGTGAGAAGAGCTCTTTTTGTCATATTGAAAGTTGGGTTATTGTTGATATTGCTATCCTGTGCCACCACGCTTTGTCAGGCAGGAAAGGGTTCTCGACATGCCTATGCAAAGATGGGATTCTTTTCAAAAAAATGTAAACACGACCTCCACTTTCTTTCTTTACCCACCTGGGCTACATTGATCATGTATGTACATGTACTGTTTACACTTATTGAGCATTCCTTCACCTCAAAAGGACAAAAACACAAGAAAAAAAGTTGTAGAAAGTTCACAAAACAGGTTTGGGGTTGCATCAAAATGGGTGTTGGCTCTCCCTTGAACGATCGTTCCCACTAAGGTTTATTTATTACAAACAAAAAAAGAAAAGTTCTGCGAAGTAGAAAGAAGATCCAGGCACCAAAAGGAAACCAGTTCGAAAAGACATAAAAGGTATCCGTTACCCTCTTTTTTTTTATTTTTTCTTTTTTTCCTTGTTGTCTTACACCACTACACATCCCGTCCAAATACATCGGTCCTCCTCCAGTCCTTTTCAGGATCTACTCCCATTTCCTTTACCCTCCTTCCCTGCTTCCTCTTATTCACTCTTTTACTGCTCCTCCCTTCTTTTTCCATCCTTCGGCCATGAGAACATTCACTATCTCATGCCTTTTGGCGGCAGCCTCTGTCCAGGCAGCCTTCGCTCAAGTCCTCATCGCCCCTGAGCCTGACTTGAACTCTACGGAGGTCCCTGATTTGAATACCACACCCACTACTACTTCTGCTAGTGTCACCACCACTGTTGCCCCTAGTGCAACTATTGTCAACAGTGTTCATGCTTTGGTCGACAACAACCTCGAAGTAGATGGTGCCAACTTCCCTTTCCTCCTCTTGCCCGATCAACGCATCGCTGCCCGTAGTGCTCAGTCCTGTAGCAAGCTGGGAGAACTCCTTTTCTCGGCCCAAAGCCGTACCATATCATCTGTCCAGAAAATGTTGGCACAGGTTGCACCCAACATGACCGAATTCTGGATTGACACTGGCGCTAGCGACGATAAATATCTCACTAATTGTGAAACATTAGTCATGAACAATGGCCAGGCCACCATCAAGTCTGGTGTTTCGTGCTTAAAGCTGCTTCCATCCCTCTGCTCCAACGTCAATACTTCCGGTAAGATCACTGTCAACACTACTCTAGGTCGCGTCACTGGTGCACGCGACAAGATGGGCTTCCGCTTTCAAGGTATCCGCTATGCTAAGGCTCCTGTTGGTAGCCTTCGTTTTGCTGCCCCAGTTCCTATTACCACCCACTGGACAAACGCTGTTGACGCCACCGCTCCTGGTAATAAGTGCCCGCAAATGGGTGATCTCCCCGGTGGTGATGAAGACTGTCTATTCCTCAATGTCTTCACCCCAAAGTTGAATGCCGACAAAAAGAGCCTACTTCCTGTTATGTTCTAGTAAGTTATTTGGTTAACATCATAGATTCTGATCATTCCACCAACGCAACCCATTTTTTTGTGTTACATATGCAGTCTTAACTAATATGAAATTGTTCAAACTTAAACTTTCCTATTTTCAGTCTTCACGGTGGTTCCTTTACAACCGGCACTGGTTCCGACCCCGCTTTCAACCCCGCCAATATGGCTAGTCGCGGTCAAGTTGTTATCGTCACCATTAACTATCGTCTTGGTCTCCTCGGTTTCCTCGAGCGCGTCGATGCTGGCATCAGTCGTTCGACTCTCCCCGGTAACCAGGGTGTTCGTGATATGCTCGTTGCTCTCCAATGGGTCCAGAGCCACATCAACAGCTTTGGAGGTGATGCTTCCAAAGTCACCATTTTTGGCGAGTCTGCTGGCGGTCATGCTGTCCGCACTCTCTTATCTATGCCCGCTGCTACCAAAGATCTCTTCCATGCTGCCATTTCCCAATCTGACCCTATCGATTTGCCCTTCAACAGAGTCAAGACTGCCTCCACTGTTGTCAGTGGCGGCGCCATGGAGATCCTCGGATGCACTGACCTTGCTTGCATGCGCTCCAAGAGTGTCCAGGATATCCTCACTGCCCAGACTACCATCGTTGGCCAGGCTATCAACAAGGCTCCCGAGGAGTCTTTCCTTGAATTGATCAAGCCCTCCATTGACGGAATCCTTATCTTTGACAACTTTGATCAATTAATCGCTGGAAAGAACGGAGGCGTTAGCAAGGTTCCTCTTATCATCGGAACCATGAAGAATGAGGCCAATGGTTTCCTTCCTAGTTTGGGACAAGGAACTCCTATGCCTCCTGCCGTCTTTGGATTGACCCTTGGAACCATTCTGGGTTACCAGCGATCGATGATCACTATCGCTTATAATCTTTATGCTATCGATGGTACCAATCCCGATGGTGTCCGTGAAGCTGAAGGTCTCTTTGCCTCCGATTATCTCTGGCTCTGCCCCACTCAGTTCCTCGCCAAGGCATATGCTTCTGCTGCTGGCGTCCCTGTTTACCAATACCAATTCCAGAAGGGCTATAATCCTTCAACCCGCCCTGCTGATGACATCTGTGCCACCCATGTCTGCCACGGTGACGATGTTGCTCTTGTCTTTGCCAGCCCCGCTCTCATGAATAACGCCACAGCATACCCCTGGACTGCCCAGGATGCTGCTCTCTCTAGGACGGTTATGGACCGCTGGACTGCCTTTGCTACCTCTGGTAATCCCAACCCTACCGCTTATGGTGGTGACAATCTTCCTAACTGGCCCAAGTACGACAGCAGCACACAAAACATCTACTTGTTTGACACCACACCCTCTGTCCAGGCTGGCGGTCTTCGTCCTCAATTTTGTGGATTCCTCGACCAGGCAATTCACTACGACTTCCAGCTGTAAATGCCTCTAATCGTCTATAGCCCTTATTCACATTCTTATGTAGCTTATCCATATAATAATTTTAAACATTCATAAACAACTATTAAAGATCATTTGAAATAACAAAGTCAAGTCTTTCACAGAGCTATCGCTGTTACATACTTTGTCCAAACAAACAAATGTCTTTTTTTTTTTTTTTTTTTTTCTTTTTCTTTTTTAATGTAACAAATATATATAGTACATAAAAATTTATGACATGTCCTCGTCTTCAACCTCCTCAACACGAGTTTTACGATTGTTTTGTCTCGTTTCTCCTTCTTTCTGCATATTAAATTCTGGATCAGTGTTATTAGCCCTAGCACTAGAGGCAGAAATAGTTGTGTTTCCAGATCCTGCGTCATTTGTGTTTGCAGGTGCAAGTGTTGTTGATGATGACGTTGATGATCCTATGAATGATGAACTGCGTGTGGCTGAAAGCTCTGCTCGTACAGCATCTCGGATAGACCTTGCTGTCAAAGATTCTATGCCGCTTATATTTAACCCTAAAGGTGCCATCATTTGAGTAATTCGCCTTGTCAAGTTTTCTGATAACGTCTCTGCTTCCAAGGCTGTCGAATGTCCTGCGGTAATAGTGGGTCCAAGAGGGGCAGGAGGTGCTGTTGAGCCTAAAAGCGAGTGTGCCGCCGTGCAGCCCCTGGGACGAGAGGTATTTTGTCTGTCTGCAGTCGCCATTAGGGGCCATGCGCCTCCTACAAGCCCCCCTTGCTCTTCCCTGCGTCTAGGAACAATGTTGGCACAAAGAACATTCACTAGGGTATTGGTAGCTCGATTCGATAGCTCAACCCAGCGACGGCCATTAGCATGAATAGCGGAGCCTACGACGTGCGTTGCAATCCGTTGAGCCTCAGCTTGGTCCCGTTCTGGGAATAAGCCATAGAATGCCACTCTCCATGAACCGACCACATCTCTGATCCAGAGCACAACATCTCTTGCAAAAGTGGGCCAATTACTCTCTCTCCCTGTGGGTGCCGCAACAACAAGGTAAATCAGTCGTCTGAAGTGTTCACGAAGTACATCAAGCGAAATTCGACGAATATCTTCACTCGTGATTTGAATACTGGCAGGAGGACTTAATGTTTCCAAGATTTCGTCCACATGCACAGCATCCATGATAGCATGTGCAAACATAACAGCAACCGACTAATAATCAGTAAGTGATAGAGACCAGAGTTAGTCATATATTTAATTATCAACCTAGGGCAACACATGGAGTCAGAAAACTTTAAAAAAAAAGTCGAGCTTACGTCCAAATTACTCTCCGTCAACTGCTGTCCGTTTAAAGCGCGCTCACGGATAAAGGAGTTCAAGACAGGGTGAATATTGCGCAGTGGCGCAGGGTGACCCTCAACAATGGATCGAGTTTCTCTAACGGTAACAGACTCTGCAACATTCCTGACTAAATCCTGTAATGGTGTGCTAGGGGACTCTGGATCGTTGCAAATTACATCAGCTAATCTCCTGGGTGATCCATCCTCACGCGGTTGATCTACCATTCTCAGGATTGCAGAAATAAACACACCAATACGACCCAAGTTGTACGCAGGCGAGCCATTTGATGAATTGTTGTTGCTAGTAGTAGCGGATGGCGATGGTAAAGATGGACTACTTGGGGATGGACTTGAAGCAGTGGATGGTGAATCTGCTTGTGAGCGTCTAGCTTCATTAGATGAAGTTCGAGCAACGGCTGGACGCACAGTTGCTTGTGGTTGTGGAGAAACGGGTGAGGGGACAGTGGTAGCAGTGGTTGTTGTTGAGCGGGATGCAGGTCCCTGTGCTGATGATGCCGCTGGCAATGACGATGACGATCCTGGGATCAACGAATTTAACTGCTCCAACTCTTGCCTCACTCTGTTCTCATAATCTGTGAAGGATGGTTGCTGAGAGGTAAGGCGTCTTCTCGAAGTCGCTCTGCCATCATTAATGTCCGAAAAGTCATCTGGTCTCTCTCTACGTCTGGAAGATGCTCTAGAGTTAAGTGTTCGCTCCAGTTGCTCTGTTGCGTCATTAATAGCTCTCGATGCTGCGAGATTTGCTTCAAAGTCGGCTACTGTGGCAGCCAAAGTTGGTTCGCTTGTTCTTTGGGATGAGTTGGATGGTTCCATATTATCGAAAGATGAGTTGAGGTTTCGCATAAATTCCACAAACCCTCCACTTGACTGATCAACCACTGGAATCATAAGTCGAGTAAAATGCGATGCAAAAGGGCTAGTGGCAGCAGCAGCAGCAGCAGCATAAGGTGCAGGAACATTAGTGTTAGTCCTCCTTGAAGATCGCGTAGGACTTTGAATTGTATAAGATAGGCTATCATTAGGACCAAATATCATCCGACCAATGGGTCTTGCTCCGAGTTGAGACGATGTGCCGGAAGATGGTGTCGCTGAAGTGCTCGTCCCAAGAGGTTGTGCTGTTGCTGCCGTTGAGTTACTTGATGACGCTGACGCAGGCGTGGAGGCATTCTCAGGCCTGGTGGCTGTGTTGATTGTGGAAGAGAGGGCTGCATTCACATTTTGAGCAGAAGCCCTGGCATGGGCCATTATTGATGGTATCAGACCCAAAGGAGCGGGACGTCCTCCTGCTGCGCCACGTGAAAGAATGGAGAATGGAAAGTTGCTCAATGATCCACGCTGTGGAGCCGATGGCCTTGTTCCTGCACTTCCATTATTATTTGAACTCCCTTGGGGTTCTCGTAGTATGGTGTTCATTCTTGATGCTGGTTGGAAGCGATATGTTACTGCGCCTGGGGCATTTCCAACGAAGGTGGCATTGGCTAGCATCGGGAAAACAGTGTTCTGAACACTAGCCAACCTATACATGGCTCGAGCAGCCCTGAGGGACACTCGTTGTAGATGTAAACGCTCTGAAGGCTGCGCCAGGGACTGGCCATATTGATTTGAAAGTGTTTGCAAGTGGTTGGCCATCGAGCGGTTCGTTTCAGCGAGTTGCGTCAAAATGCTGACCATACGTGCCAAGTCCGTAGAATCACCATCGACATCTTCATCAACTGATTCTAACTCTGGGACATCAAGGGACTCCAGTTCAATGCCTTCAACTAGATTAAATTTAACAAAGCTAGAGAGATGAGTGCTTTGTTGTCAATTGTACAGAGATACAGTGGCCAGCCAATGACAAAGGTGGATGGGCAACTTACGTTGATCGGCTGGATGTGCCAAGATGGTTTGCACGTTTCTGAGTTGGGTCGATGCCCTTGTTAACTCAGCCTCGATAGTAGCGAGATGCTATTATAGCCAGAGCATTCAAATTATTTTTAGTTGGAAAGTATAGGTTTTTCACATGTATTGGTCTGTACCACGCCAATATTTTGAAAAATATACAGTGTGGAATCGGCTCGTGATAACCTAATCCTTACAGGCAAACTTGCTCCAAGTGGGACTGATCTGCTTGCTCTCGTCCTTGTCCTCGCGTGCTCTCCAACTCCCCCGGTTTGACTAGAATTATTTCCAAAAAGAGATCGGATAGTCTATGTGTACACATGGACAATTCATTAAAACAGGTTAGTTCACAATGGTGAAACAAAGAGAGCAATCCTTTGTTGCTTGTACATTGACGTTCTTACAGCTGGATCTCCATCGATATGGATCACCGTAGGATGCCCATCCATCTCCATTTCCATATCCGCAGGAAGAGTTCCAGCGAGCGCCTGCATGAGCTGGTAGTAAAAGTACAAAATAAGACAAGGGTCCTGTAGAATATATTGCAGGTCGCAATTCGACATTATCACGGAGCCTCAAGACTTACATTCTGAGCATCCATGTTATCATCTACACCGATGATGCTGAAAAGATATTCTGGTGTGTCAAATCGGAGAGGAGCACCGCTAGCAGTTGATCCAGTAGCTATTCGAGGAGCATCTAAGAGTAACACAATGAATATCATGCCTCTATTTAGTTCGATAGCGCCATCATGACTGAAGAAAACGTATTTATTTGCCAGAGTATGTTTGTTATTCATACCATTTTGCTGATTCTGTGGTGCATCAGCAGGTCGGGTAACAAGGTGGATTGTCTGTCCATCCTGCAGAGCTATTGATTAACATTAAAAATTAGAATTGTAACAGTAATCAGTAAACATTCTTTGCTTGTGTACAACAAATCCAAGCACTGTCAGGCATTAAACTAATGTCGGATCCAATGAAGCCGAGTTGAAAGAAAAAAAAAAAAAAAAAAAAAAAAAAAAAAAAAACATGAATAATTCTAAATGACAAAAAAAGAGCACAGAACAGGAACACGGATATTGAATGCCGAAAGAGATGAGCGGCATGGGTAGTACAAATAAATGCCTCTTCCCTCGCATTAGTGCATCACACGAGAAAGTCAAGGATAATAAAAGCCTTTCACATACAATATTCCGTCAAAGGCTTATCATCGACCATGACTCGGCCACGAAAGATCAGCCGCTGCCGAGGACTAGGCACCTGCAGCATCACGGCTAGTTTCTCTTTCAAGTCGAGAACGGTTTCGCTGACTAACACATTCACAGTATGAGTCTGAGACTCGATTGTCTTGACATGAAGCGTAATAGGTGCATCCAGCGACGAGGCTGCTTCAGTACTACCCATTGCGGCGTGAATGATAGAATTTTCAAAATTATTATTTGAAGAGACTGAGGAAATGGAAAATGTTGGCGAGGCGAAATGTGGTACTTCGTATTAAATAAAGCTTATTAATTGCAAATAAAATTGTGAGACAATTGAAAGTTGTCCAAGGGAAGAGGGAAAGAAGAGAATGCCAAGTTAAAGCTGCCAAACACAGTGATCAGTGAATGACAAGGAGAAGAAGGAGTGTGAATTCGGAAGAAGAAAAAGAGGGTAGAGGGAAAAAGGAGAGAAATGTGATGACAGATGAATTTGATGTGGAACATCGGTTCAAAGTGTAGCTTGTTGGCTTCGCAGTATCCATCAATCACGTGATAGTATCGGTCGATTCCTCTGCTGCCAACTGAATTCTGGTCTTGTCCATACATTTTTAATACTTATAACGTCCATGATCCCAGCAAAACGTTCATCACCTTTCGCTCGTGCTCGCTCATTCCCGAATAGTCAGGCACAAAGGGAATCCGGCAATAATGGAACTGATGGCACACCCTTGTCCAAGCGCTTGAGCTTTGCCAGGACAATGTCAACCCCTTTCCAAGTGTTGCACCCGTCCTTGAAGGCAACTAAAAACCCGTTTGAGAAGCTTGCTTCGGCTACACCGTCGCCAAGAGAGGCCCTCGACCCACTTATTACAGGAAGATCCACTATATGTGATACTGAACAAGAGGGAGAGGTATTGGGAGAAGAGCTATTCTGGTCGGGACACAAATGTTGGAGTCCTAAAAAACTGATTCAAACTAAAATATGGTTTGCTACCCATCTTTTAGGATGATGCTCTGGACCCCAACCGCACTTTGAGCTTATTTTCTTTTTCTCAATCAACCACAGGAAATTCGGGTAATCAAGGAAATGACCCAGGTGATTCAGAAGATGATAGCCCACAAGAGGAGCCGGATCAGGAATTTCTCGATCCTGCAGGGGATTCGCGATCTGAGCTTGACGTTCACAAGCTCTCGCTGCAGCCGAAGCCACGGTTACATGAAGCCTTGGCAAAGGCTAATGTAAGCATCGTTATAAGAATGGGATGAGAGAGCCTTGAAACCCTTCGATATCCTCATATCCTCATTCTCCTTCATTGTACTTTTAGATACAAAAGGGATTACAGGCTGATCAGGAGCTAAAAGGTACCATATATGGTAACTGTTGGTTGCAGTCATGTTGCCAAATTAGATGCCCTAACAGTTACGCTATTAATAATAATATCTTTTTATCTAGCGCCGAGTGTATCTAGTAACTCATCAAAGAAAATGGGATCTGGATTCACGGTATGACCTTTTTTTTTTTTTTTTTTTTTTTTTTTCTCACTGAAAACCCGCTATGAGCCATTCATTGATTATGTTCTTATGCTCCAGACTTCAACCATAGCGCCACTAGACTGGACACTAAAAACTTCGCTCTCGATAACATCACAGGACCCGTTAACTTGGTGTGACCATGGAGCAGCTACTGATGAAATTCAAGCAATGCAACTTTTCGTATCCTTGCCATCATCCTTCAGCTTTAATCAAGGGCCTAATGTCAAGTATAATCCATCAACATCTGCAAGGATACGATTGCTAGCGGCTTCCTATCACTGGATCTATCCAACTAATACTCCTACAATCCTTCAGGCACAAAGTATCAGTAAGATCTTGAAGAATATAGGAAATATGGCATCAAGCGAAAAAGCCAGTATTACAGAACTGTTTTCTAGATCTACGGAGTGGTACGTTACAGGATCATTACTCGGTTTCTGCTGAGGTAACATGTAGAGGATTCGATGGTAGACAGTAATCGCCACCAATCTTGTTATTTCAGGAAACAGGCATTCAAGACATTATATCAGTCCTGTCGCAATGGAACGTGCCTATGCTTTTATTATGTTGGAACCACATGGGCAATCTTATTCCAGCATGGGTCCGTCTCTCTGTCTGGTGATATAGAAGCAATCTTGACAAATTCAACGCCAGGATTGCGAAAGGTGCTGGAAGATGAAGGTTAGTTATATACAGCGGTTGCGGATTAAATGTTAATTATAAGCCCCAGCTGATTAGATTTTTTTTTTTTTTTTTTTTTAAGAAATCAAATTTGAAAGGTTGCCTAATGTTGCCCGTAAGACCACTATCCATCATTTCAGCGCAAAGCATGATTTGGATGACTCTAGTGATAACGAGGAGGATAGAACGTATGTCTTTGAATAGCAGCCTTTCTCTTTCTCATGCTAATCATATTCACACAAAGTTACCTGACTATGTTCTCTACGTCCTAAAGCAATCGTTTCAACGTTGCCAAAGCGCCATTAGTGCAGCCGGGAAGCCATAACCTGTCAGATACTCTTTTATTCAAGGGACAAGTTGATGTTCATGGCCTCTTCAGCCACTTATTAAATATGAAGACAACATACGAGGATGGCTTCCTTTACCAATCTCCCATGCTTATTGCCGATGTTCCTTTTCTTCATGCAGGTTTAAAACGAGCGATAGTAAGTTTACAGTATTCCAGTCCTTACAACGCGAGGCAATATATCGGAATAAAGTTACCGGCTGCCTTTGTTAATTTATTAACTGGATTTATGTACTGCACTCATAGAACTCAAAGTGCAGAATCGTAAGTAAGCATGTCGAAGGTACTGATAGAGTACAGAAAGAGTATAGGGTTGATATTCAAGGTTTACTGCTTCCGACGGCAACCAGAGAAATCTATAGTATTTTTGCACAAGAACAGCCAACAGGCTTCAACTCTTTTACTTCAAGCGATGCTCGATCGCTAGGACTTAATTTACGTCCATTGCTGTTAAAGGAAAAGCCTCAAGAAAAAGGAATCTTTGTCGGCGATAAATCCATGGATCAACTGCGATATGACAGTGCAGTAAAGCAGTTTGCTTGGTTAATGTGATGCACCAACGCATATGATTGTAGTGACCACACCTGTCCTCTTTCCTTTATTTTATTTTATTTTTTTACTTCGTCGGCATGTTTTACTCAAGTCTACCATGATTGAACTATGAAGACAGGGATATAGTCAACCATTACGAAATAAACAAAAAAGAAAGTAGACTACATGTCAACAACATAAACTCTTTTGGCGTGCAGGGCGACTCTTTTGCGATATCCTCCGCAAGGAGGAATCACCGTATTGAATCCCTGATCCTGGTCGTTCCGGATCCACTTGTCCTATAAATCATATGCGAAAAAAAAAAAAAAAAAAAAAAATCAATATTATGGCGAGGTAGTTTTGAACCATTTTAATTTTCAATTGAAAGGTGTTTTCCTACCTGTTTCAATTTTTGTCAATATTGCACGCCCACATTTGAGAAATATTTCTTCTACACCTTCTCCTGTCAAAGCACTTGTCTCTAGAAATGTCATCTCTATAATTGGGTGGCAAAAGTATATCGTCATGAATAATTTTTTAAAGATATAAAGTTGAACTTCATACAGGCCATAGTCAGCGAATTTACCATTCTCCTGTGCAAACCGGCTTGCTTCTAAATAAGAAACCTCGCGATCTTCCAAATCTATCTTGTTGCCCACCAACATGAGTGCAATATCAGCTCCTGCAAGCTTCCGTGCATCTGCGATCCATTTTGAGATACTTATGAACGTGTTTCGGCTAGGGCAAAATCAATGCATTGGCATATCGCAGAAAAATAAAATAAAAAATAAAGTTGATAAGAGTGATTTTGATCGATGAGATTTGTAATGGCATTAACTAATTTGATCCGAAAATCCTAGCCTATACTCAAAACTTACTTTGAAATATCATATACCAAAAGGGCTCCTGCAGCACCTCTGTAGTAGCTCCTTGTTACCGACCTTTTTTTTTTTTTAAAAAAAAAAAAAAAAAAACACACAGATTAATCCTTAAATTCTTGAGAATAGGTAAGTCCCAGATAACGGAATAATGGCTTAAATTGATCCTTTTGGACGTACCTGAAGCGCTCTTGCCCAGCACTATATTGTAATTTTTTCCACATTCCCGATACATCCAATAGAAAGCGAAAAATTAATGTTAATTTTTTTTTTTTTTTTTTTTTTTTTTTTAGCGATTGCTGTTGCTGCTGTTGTTGTTTTGATGTAGTCCAGATTAGTTGTTTGCATGTTTAAACTGTCTGACTCTTACGTGTCCCACTAAACCAATGAAAAGCAATATGGAGTTAGAATATATGATGTTTAAAATAAAGTAATAAAAAAAAATTAAAAAAAAAAAGCGACCAACGCTTAGAAACGAAAAAGGCGTACAATCTGGAGTTTGACCTGATTCTTTCCAATAGTAACAATACGGCTTCCGAATTCGACCCCGATGGTATGCGTTGCATTTTCTTTGACTGAGATAAAAGATTTAATTAGTTCGTTTTCGTACAAGTCTTGCAAAGATATTCCTCTCCACATGATCCAATTATTCACTCACACTTATTTTCGACAAATTGATGGAGTAAGCATGATCTATTTGAAGAAACAAAAAAAAAAAAAAAAAAAAAAAAAACATCCGTGGGCTCCATTTTGTTAATGCTTGTGGAACATTATTGAAAAACTTCCTTTCCTCCACAACCTGAAAAAAAAATAATTTATAATCTTGCTGAGAGGACAATAATCGAAGGATAAGAGAAAAGCTATTCACTCGCGAAATTAAGACCTGGACTTTATTATTCACGTACTTGCCAGTTCCGGAATCACCTGTGATAAGAAACTTCAACAAAAAGTCTAGAGTCAACATAAGAGTGAGGAGAGGTAAGTAAGGCTCAACCAGTATGAATCAAACAGAGCAGACGTAAGAAAAGTTTGTGCCAATGGTAACGAAAGCAGGCATGTCCATAATAATAACAAAAGTACAAGTCAATTACAGAGTTCGCATTTTTTTCCCTCCTTTTAAAGGTAAATATAACTATTGTAGTATACTTGTGTGCATGTCAAGAAAAGGAAAGAGCAGGCAGGACTGCAAGTTTAGAGCCAAGAAGTCGTTGTCTTGATGCCACTTGAAGAAATCAATTGTTGACATGCACCCTCATGTAAATGGATACAGCAAAGCATATCTGAATGAGAAAGATAATGATCAAGGGGGGAAGAAGGGGAGGGAGATCAAATGAAAAACGTGGAATAGCAAACACAAAAACAAAAAAAAAAAAGGTGGAGGTGAGAAGGCCTTTTGGCAACATCGATAAGGGGTTCTGTTCTTTTGAGCCATGCAACAAATTACAAGGCATTGAGTGAACAGCTGCTTTTTGCAGCTGCTTGAAGCTGTGTTATCACGCAGGCTAGCTGCTATTTTATTAGTCAAAACGCACAAAATAGACCTCAACAGCGAAGTCTGCTCGCTCTACAGCACAAGTTGTAAGATATAAAAACGTTGCTTGGATGGAAGAAAGTGAAAAAGAAATAGACTGTGAGGTTCTCCCTCTTTCGTTCTTTTTTAAGAAAAGTGTAATTTACCATAAGTTGCCATGTCTGATGAAT
Source organism: Lobosporangium transversale (assembly GCF_002105155.1). Taxonomy (NCBI): domain Eukaryota; kingdom Fungi; phylum Mortierellomycota; class Mortierellomycetes; order Mortierellales; family Mortierellaceae; genus Lobosporangium; species Lobosporangium transversale. The sequence continues at coordinate 295,701 of NW_019028985.1, read as the reverse complement.
AATGTGGGTATAATGGTACAAATATGTCGGGTAGAAGATAGATGGAGCGGATGAGATGAGGTCGATGGAAAAGAAGTGTGCCGGGGGATGGAGGAAGGAGCAATTCTTTAATTGAAGAGAGAAAAGGTGGAGTGACAAAGAGATCACAACTGGCCAACAGAGCACAGACTACAGAGATGTTACATGATCACATAGGCGGGCTATTATCCATTAAAAACAAACTGACCAAAACACGCGCTTCTCTGTCAGTCTGGCTGACTGACGAACCTGATTGTTTGTCTCGACATTATGCTTTGATGCATCGGGTCACGGTAACATGACATTGAACGGATGTAAATTCATAGGAACATTCACATACATACACACAAAGAAAATGTAATTGAACATTGTTTTTTTTTTTTTTTTTTTTTGCATCAATAGCTGCAAATTATTCATTTTGTCCTATAATACTTCAAATCAGTAGGACTTGCGATGCAATGCGGTGTGTGAGTTCAGATGTGAATGTATTTCTCTTCCTCCCCCCTTGCGTACTTGCATATGTCAAATGGGACAATACCCCATCTTGTGTGGCGGGACAAACGGAAAATGGACGTGTCTGCCTCGCCTGGCAAAGGTCACTCGGCTCTGGTTGGTCCACGGAACGCTTTTTTGCCTTCTTTTTTGCCCAACTTTTTCTCTTTTTTTCTTTTTGTTCACCATCTCTTTTTTTTCTTTCTTTTCTCTTCTATTTCTTAACCCTCTTCTTTCACAGCCCAAAAGTGCTCTTTCCTTCCCTCTCCCCTGTTCATCTTTGTCTTTTCATCTTTCAACAAACTCAGCCATGTCTCAACAACAGCCCCAGCAAGATGAGGATGATTTCGGTCCCTCCATCACCAACGGCTACAAGCCTGGACAGAAGAAGAGCATGAACGAATACCAGAAGCTTGATGCTGATGATGAAGCCTTACGCCGTTGGAAGGAGTCCCTTGGCGTTACCAACGCTGGTAAGCGTTCTTAATACTATCTCTCTCCTTTGAGAAAACTTGTGCACGTCACAACCGATCGCGTTTCTTTCTCTTCTCAGCACTTACAATGTTCGTTAAAATTCCTATTAAACTAATAATAGCTGCCGCTGGCGATGATCCTCATAACGTGGTGGTTCTCCAGCTTGCACTTGAGGTTGCAGGACGTCCTGATGTGATTCTGGATCTCACAAAATCTGGTAGGTCTTTTTTTTTTTTTTTTTTTTTTTCCTCTAGAGAAGCCGTCTTTGTGGTTATTAACAAAAGCTTTGATGTAAATATGTACTTATTATCCTGATAACGTTATTAACGAATTGACAATGGGATATAGTGGATGAACTCAAGAATCAATCCTTCACAATTAAGGAAGGTGTTGAGTACCGTACCAAGGTCCTCTTCAAGTAAGTAGTTCTAATACTCTACTTTATTTTTTCGTTCAGTATTTTTATATTGACTAAGAAATATTATATTTATCCTGTTGTGTATTATGATATTAGGGTTCAGCATTCCCTTGTCTCTGGCCTCAAATACATGCAGGTCGTCAAGCGTCACGGCGTTAAAGGTAAGCATCAAAACACAATGTACATGGGGATTTTCTGCGACAGGTTCATTCGTGTGCGTCCTTTTAAATTCATCTAACACCTACTTTTTGTCAACTCATATACTAGTCGACAAATCTGAAGAAATGATTGGAAGCTATGCCGCCAAACCCGACATCATTGAAAAGAAGGCAAGTATAGTTTTGAGAAAACACTTCTGACTAGATGTTTTTCCTTCATGCGCTAATACTTTTTTTTTTTTTTTTTTTTTTTTGAACGTAACACTTAGTTTGCTATTGAGGAAGCTCCAAGCGGTATGCTTGCTCGCGGACACTATGAAGTCAAGTCAAAGTTCGTTGATGATGACGGTACCGTTCATAAGGAGTGGAGCTGGGTAAGTTGTTAAAACTGCAGGGTGATGGAACAAAAAAAGAATCGTGGTTTGAATTTAACACAGAAAGACCGGCACTTCTAATATTATTTTTATTACTATTACTATTTGTATCATTGTCTCGACCTAGTCCTTCGACATCAAGAAGGATTGGTAAATGTAAAAATGTATGAAAGGATATAAAGAAAAAAGGAAAAAAAAAATAAAAAATGAAATAAACCAAATATCTCGATGATCCATCGAGGTGAAACTATTCATTAACAAACCTTAATATAAAAATGGTTATGGTGTTGTTATTGGGGTATTTATTTGTGTTTGATGCAGAGTAAAAGCAATATCGATGCCATTCTCACGGACCCAATAAACGACCATTCAAAGTTGTCGTAGCAGCCTAGTTATGCACTCTAGTTCAATGCATCAGATTCGTTTGCACTCCGTAAAAGGCATTTCCATTTTTAAAGATGCTTGGTTGGATCAAATGGAAATAGAAAGGGGTAGTGAAGAAACTCCATATTTTTAAATCCCCGTAAATCGACATCCTGTAAGACGCGCTGATTTGTAGAACCTGGCAGCCCCTCCGTGTAAGAAAAATGAGGACGCGCTAGCTGTCAAAGTAACTAGCTCTATATACTTATCATGGGGTTGTTTTCTCTCTCTAAAAGATGTTAATGCTTATGTTGATGATGTCGTATTTTTTCTTTTAAAATCATGCTGGCTCTTATAACCTTTTTTTTTTCTCGACATTGAATTCCTTGTACTACTGACTCTTCATTACGATCTTCAAGTTCCATATCAATCGATGCATCACTGCACCACAAATAGTTGACTGTTAGGACGTTCATTTATCTTTTTTTTCTTTAGAGATTTGTGTCTAATGAGGTGTTACAGCTGACCCTATCAAGGCTATGAGCCTTGGACGTGGCTGCTACCTTGATATAAACAGAGTGATGCATTAGTTCAAATTACTCTCGAGAGCGAGAGCAAAAACACTTTTCTTTTTCTTTTTTTTTTTTTTTTTTTTTTGATACAGGGAGCAGAGCCCCAGAGAGCACACGTTGATTCAATTCAATTTGAACGGGAAGAATGTTTTTTTTTTTTTTTTTTTTTTTTTCAGGACAAACCTTGTCAATTAGGCTCTCATTTTTTTTTTATTTGGATAAATGGTCCACCATTCTATTGATACGATTGTTTGTTATGCAAGCAAACCGGACCAAGGTGTTACAACTGAATTGATGTTTACAAACAACAATAAATAGGTTACATAGAGTGCAATAGCCCTCCACAGACTCTGCCGTTGAAAATAGTAAAATTGGTCTAAATGGGGGCCAAGCATGGCCATGGTATCTCTGCGAGATACTGAAGATTAGTCTGAAGACAAAGGTTATAAATTATATTCTCCATCCCATCCATGCTCAACAACCATTGCGGGACAAATAAGCTCGACCCAAGCAAAGAACTGCATTGTGTGTTCAGCAAAAAAAAAAAAAAAAAAATGAACTACTCGGCCCTAACCAACTTCTCTTCCTCTTCTCCTTCTTCCATCCTCCTTCCTCCCTTCCTCCATCCCTTCTTCCGCTTTTCCTTATACTCCTCACAAGCACCCTCACTTACCCTCATCCTTATTATTTTTCCCTGCCTATTTCTGTCATCCTTTCTTCCTCCCTCACCCTCTCCTCATCACTGCTCATTCTTCATTCTTTTCTCCTCATCTCACCAGCTTTCAAACTGTGGCCCCCCTTTTCAGTTAACATTGTTAACGTGACTAAAGAGCAAAGAGAATAGACGAACACACCGTTCACATTTCTACATGAACTTTTTTGTTCTTTACCCCTGAATACCCTTCCTTCACCCCTATCTAGTTGTTTGTTAATATAAAAGAAGACAAAAGAGTGTGAAATACCGATATCTTCAAGATACGAATGGCCTCCACTGTCACCATGCCTGAGTTGGATCCATCAGACCAGCAGTTACAGATTTCATCTATGTCAGAATCTATTCAGGAACCCGCATTGGCCAACCAGACTGTTGGAACAGACGCTGTTGTGCCTGAGGTCTCAAATGACAGTCTAACTTCCCTAAATGTGCAAAGCCTGAAGGCAGACTCTGTCAAGCAGGACGAAGACTCCCATAATTCGACCGCCGTCGCAGCCGTCGTCACTTCTTCTCCTTCACTTTCCCCCTCTACTTCACTCGATGTGGTTATGTCTCTCGACTCACCTTCTAATACAACTATCTCTCCGGCCGCATCACTGAGCTCCTCTCCCTCTTTCGATAGCAACCTCAATCTTGAACCGGCCATAGCATCTCAAATAACCCCAGAGTCATCAACAATACAAGCATCAAAGCCTGTAGTAACAGCGATCTCAACGCTCCAGCAATCTGCCTTACCTAGCTCGCCTACCTCTGAGGCTCCTGCATCCCCCTCCACCGAGGGTAACGTTACACCCTCCACAACAACAAAGTTTGGCCCAAAAAAGAGTCGTGTCAATCCAGGATCCAACATCAGCCGTCGTATCAACATGTTGGCCGAAGGAAAGAACGAGAATAATAGTGATCTCCATACAATCAGCCATGCCAGGGCGTCTTCAGCCAATGGCCGGTTGTCACCCGATCTTGAAGAATACAAAGATTATCCCGACTCGTTTTTCGAGGAAATTCTTCGAGAAGACCAAACAACAATCGCGCGGTCCTTCAGCACCATGCCTAAATCAAGCCCACGTCCCACTCATACCCTTGTCACAAAGAATTCTTCTCCAGCCCGGTTAAGCTCAAGCATGAAGAGTCCCTCTGCTTCCGGCGACTCTGTTGCATCCGAACCTGCTTTTGTTCGCTCAGATGATTTAGAAGAGGATCTTAAACGGTTGCAAACAGAGTTGATCAGAGCCAAGGAAACGAAGACCAAGGCCGAGGCAGATGCCAAGGACCAACGAGTGACAATCATGTCTTTGAAGACGGAGATTCAAATGGTGCGTAATGTGCTCAAAAGGAGAGAGACCGAACTCGGGGATGTCAAAGGTAAAGGGAAAAATAGATCAAACTGCCAGAATCGAAGGGGGAAATTTTACTCCTGATGTACTATTTTACCTTACATTTAAATTATATTATTCTTATTATTGTTATTATTATTGTTGCTGTTATTGTTATTGCCATTGTTATTTTTATTTTTTATTTTTATTTTTATTTTTACTTTCATAATACTATATTATTACCCTTGAATCTACTTATTAACATGATTTCTTTGTAAATGTACTCTTTCTTTTGATAGACATGTCAAATGCGTACGAAAGCGAACTCGCCGAGCTCCGACAAAAGTTAGAGAAATCAGAACGGCAGCTGAGTAGAGGTCAAGGAGAAATGGAAGCCAAGTTGAGGGCGCTCGAAAGAACAAGGTATATATCTGTTATTTGCTAATAGACTTTAAAATGCTATTTTTTGCTCCCTGCTTAAAATTTAAAAGAAAAATGCATTGCAATTAACCACATTGTTTGTTGTACACGTGTGTAACTGCAGAGACGAAAGTATTGCTCGCATCCAAACTTTGGATAAGGAGATCAAGAAACTCCGCGAACAGCTTCAAGAAGCGGAAAAAAAGAATGAGGAAGCCCAAGCAGAGATTCTTGACTTGCGAGAAGAATTAGAGGAACTCGCACCATTCCGTAATGCCGCCAATGAGCAGCGAGAATTGAGTGCCTCAGAACCTGCCAAAGTTAAGGAGCTGAGTCTTCAGATCACTGACCTTGAGGACACGCGTGACATGCAGGCTGCCCTCATTGAAGAGCTGGAAACCAAGATCTCGACTGTTGAGGCTAATGCCCTTGAGTTTAAGAGCAAGGTAAGATGACAGTTACATGGTTTTGGCTTTGAAGACTAAGTGACTAAGTTTCTATAAACTCTAACCTAACTCCCAACTGGCTTAATAGGCTGCTCAAGAATATGAGGCGCTTTCTGATGGCTTCAAGCTTTTGAAGAACAGGCGTTCTGAGGAAATCAAAGAGCTCAAGGCTGAACTAGAACAGCATAAACTGCAAGAGCAAATCATTGTGAAGCTTCAAGCTGATATCGACCAGCTCCAGGCTGCTCTCGCTTCTGTCGCGGACTCTCAATCAACTGAGAATGCTCGCATTAATCAAGTTACCGCCGAACTGAACGAGGCTTTGGCACTAAAGGACCAAGAAGTTATCCAAGTGCGCCAGAACATGACTGAATTTGAAGATTCTCACAATCGACTTGTCAGCTCTCTTCAAGCTACCTTGGCAACGATCAATGAGGAGGCTGATGCTGCAAGAAAGTCAAGAGATGAGGCTGTTGCTGCGTTGGAGTCCCTTCGAGAGGAGCTCGAGGCTTTGCGACATAGTCTTCCTATCAACAAGCACCAATCGTTGAGTCAGTGGTCAGCGGAGCAACAGCAGCTGCAGCAGGAGCAGCTCCAGGCAATCCGAGAGCTGGAAGAGAAGCTTGACGGACAAGTTGAGGGTGTGAAAGAGGAACAACAACGCGCCGGCATTTTGGAAGCCAACACGAAGAGAAGGAGCCAGCAACTCTCTTTGGATATGGCGCATCACCTGCATCTCAGTAGCGCCATGGTCAAGAAATCATCTCTGGCTGATTTGAGGGGCGAAAAGTCTTCGAAGCACGCAGAAAAGTCCTCGGAGACTCCAACTGATACCACGAGCAAGCGTGCGAGCACTATTATGGAATCAGGTACTGTGTCTGTGCGCACGATGCTTAAGTTCCTGTCACAGCTTCAGGGACGTTCTACTCATGAGCCATTTAAAGGGTCCCATGTGCGTGAGAGCACTGACGCAACAGTGATTGGTGAAAACGATATCAACTACGAGTCTGAGCTTCGAGCCTATCTGGTCGGCCTTAATGATGCCACTTTAATGGAGCCTTGGGCTAAGGAAAAGGAGCTAGAGGGCGAAATCACTCAGCTCGAGAAGAGGATTCAATCTCTACTTCAAGACCTGTCAGCAGCAAACAAGAAGAACTCAGAGGCCCAGAGTGTACTCAAGGCTGCTAAGGAGGAGTATGATGCACAACTACAAGAAGAACGTGAGCAGAGAGATGAACTCGAACGACTTGAAAGAGAAGAACGTGAAGATTTCGAGCGAAAGCGTGACGAAGAAATTCAACGGCAAGTACAATCTCTTGAGTTGAAGGAAAAAGAGCTTCTTCTCAAAGAGCAGTCTCTTCGCGAAAAAGAGATTGAGTTAAAAGACCACCAAGGGAGGGCTGGGTCGCTTCCTGTGTCCCCACCTATCACTCCATTTGGCTCCCCGGGCAATAGTGATCTTCTCCCTGGGATGATGGCCGCTCATCAGGATGAACTTGAGCGTCAGCATCAAGCGGAAATGGCAGCTCAACAAATTAAGCTTATCAAGTCCCTAGAAGAAAAGATCGCAGAACTTGAGAAGCGTGGTTCTTTGCCTAATACCCCGGGCTTGGATGAGCAATACCAGGCTTCGCATGCATTCCCATCTCCAACTTTGACAGCAACGCCACGATCCAGCGCGGCATTGTCGAGAATTGGGTCCCAGACGATGCGATCAAACCTCTTAAGCAATCCTCCAGATACACCTCCGCCCACAATTGCTCTTCCGCCTATTCCAACATCAACTGAGTCTAATGACCACGTTTCTCCCGGCCCACGGTCTTCATCGCCCGCATCAGAGGATGGCGCCTTGACTTCTCGAAAGAAGTCTACCATGGCTCACTCGGTGTCATCAGAATCTTTGGTCAATAAAACGGCCACTGAGGCCGCTGTTGCAGCTGCTGTGTTGAAGGCTCAAGAGAACCAAAAAGAATTGGCCACTAAATTAGAGACGTCTGAGGCGGAGCTTAAGAAATCACAGTCTAAGAATCGGGAGCTTGAGAAGGAGCTGGCAACTGTGGTGCAGAACTACAAGCAAGGCGGGCAATCCATAGAGTCAGAGATGCAAAAACTCAAGCAAGAAAACAATGAGCTCGCACAGGTCTTGGAAGAAATTCGAAAGAGCCTTGACCAGGCACAGAATCAAGTCCGTGGACTTGAAGCCCTGAAGTCACAGTTGGAGGCTCAAGTACAGACGGAAAGACAGGCCAAGGATGCTGCCATTCGGCAACAAGATCATCTGCAAGAACAGCTCGAGACAGAGAGACAGAAGAAGAAGGGCTTTTTGTGCTTTTAATGGCATGCGCTTGGTTTAAATGGATAGTGCACTTTTTATATTCCTATTATTTCAATTATGGATACCTTTTTTAAAAATTAGAATATTTAAAATATTAATTATATAAATTCAAGTTAATAATAAAAACCCTTAAGCTCCTAATCAATAAGATTCTGAGTGACTTTGGGATTGTAAATTTCCTCCTCTTCAGCTTCAACTATTCAGCACAATGTCTCGGTGCGTGACTGTTTATAATGTCTAATGTCCTTCAGCAGTGAGAGTGTAAATGGATGGATATGCTATGGGTACCCATTGATCGATCCATCCGTCAACCTATTCAGCATATACTGCAAAAAATTCTTTGAGTCAGTTTTTACTCGACATCTTGACAGGAAAATGGAGGAGAGAATTTTTTTTATTGATCGTTGATGAGATTCCGTACAAAAAAAAAGAAAAAGTGTTATGGGATAGGACCTTTACAATGCAATTATGAACAAGTGAGCAGGATTCATTGTAAAAAAAAAAAAAAAAAAAAAAAAAGAAGAGGCTATTACGTTGAGAAAGAGAGTACATCATCAACAATGCGAACAACAACCTCAGGCAACACATGTCCATCATCCTTTAAGAACATAGCCTATACCTATTAGGGGGAAAGAGGAAGCAACAGTTGAAGAAAGTCTTCTCGCCAATGAACAATGAGCTTTTTGCGTTTTGTGAAGAGTTGCAATATTGGGGTCTCAGGAATCAAAGCACCCTTTTTTTTTTTTTTATTGTTATTTGGTCAGCAGATTTGACACTACACTATCAGGACGTAGGCGGTTATAACTAAATCGATGGGCAAGCTGGATGTTCGACTATGGTCTGAATCCAGATTTAAAACTTCAAAGCGTGAGTGATGGCGAATTTTTGAAGGGATCAAGACTGAATCAGCAATCAGGAAAGAAAACACATCTGACTTTGAGAAGAAAGGCACAGCAGGAAAGAATGGATGGAACTACAAAAAAAAAGAGTACGCTTACACATACACACCATACAGCTTTTCTTCTATCATCTAACCGAAAACGGCGATTTATCATCACTCAAATTTATTTTAGTCTTTACGCCAAAGGTCGTGTTCTTGGTTTCAAGCGTGCTAAGCGCAACCAGCGCCCAGACATCTCGCTCATCCAGATCGAGGGTGTGAAGACCGCTGCCGATACCGATTTCTACCTTGGCAAGCGTGTTGCCTTCGTCTACCGTGCCAAGCGTGAGGTCAACGGCTCCAAGATCCGCTGCATCTGGGGACGTGTCACCCGTGCCCACGGTGGTTCCGGTGTTGTCAAGGCCCGCTTCCGCCACAATTTGCCCGCAAAGTCGTTCGGTGCCTCCGTCCGCGTTGTACGTTCTCATCAGATCTTTTATTGTATTTGTGATTACCAAAAAAAAGGAAAACTAATTGAAGGATATTAACAATTTTTTTTTCTTTTTTTTTTTTTTTTGCTTTCAGATGATGTACCCCTCCAGGTATGATATTCTTTCTGTTCTGGAATTACTTGATGGAGTTATATAATTGTGATAGTTACTAACTTTTCACTGTACTATTTTATCTTCCAATATGTTTTCTTAGAGTTTAAATTTATCGTTAAATAAATCTCGAAACGGATCATCCATGGACTTTCATACATTAAAGGAACAAAAAAAAAAAAAAAAAAAAGATTCGGGTGTATCGCCGTATTTTTATTTTCTCATGGAAACTATTGGAAACAATTTCTCTTTTTGTTTTGCTTTATTATAAATTCGATCTTTCGGCGGGTAACTCTGGAGAGATCATATGACAGGAAGAAACATCAAACAAAAAGGAAAAGAAAAGATCTGAAAGTCATGGAGTTTGGATAGGGCGAGGTGGATTAAATTACTTGTTTTTTAGTCGCTCTGATGGGATGATTATGGTGCAACTGTAGGATCCCATTCTGTAATAATCCACGCGGCGCACAGTATTCAAAAAGAAATACATAAATTAGTTTCAGAAGGCAACTTTTTTCTTCTTTAGTAACAAGCTACTTGCAAATGAGAAAGATGTGTTAATGCTTACCAGTCACGAAATTCTCATTCATCGAGTCCAGAACCGCCATATCTCCATCTGCGATATCAAAATCGAACACATCTGCATTCTGTTCGATTCTTTCCTTTTTAGCACTCTTGGGGATGACAATGAAGCCCTTTTGCAGACTCCATCGGATCAAAATTTGTGCGGGTGATTTAGAGTATTTAGTGGCTAACTTGGCGAGAGTGGGGTCTTGAAGTTTTACGGCCTGACACAATGGACTATAAGCCTCAACCGCAATATCCTGTGACTCGCAAAAAGAAATAATGTCTTGGCGAATGAGCCAAGGGTGAACTTCAATCTGGTTGACCACTGGACGAATTGTTGGATTGGAACCGAGGAGTTCTTTGAGATGATGTACGCCATAATTCGATACACCTGATTAATGACAAAATAAAAAAATTGGGTGGGCAAAATAGACACAATTCATGTGAGTAACAGAAACGTCATCACATCACAAAAGGAATAGATGTTTTGCGTCGTACGACACAACGAACGGAGAATAAGATAACGATTTTTTTTTTTTACCGATGCTCTTGGCCTTGCCCTGCTCGACTAATGTCTCTAAGGCCTTCCAAGACTTAGTCCGCAATTCAGACCCACATAATGGTGAATGGATCAGGTAAAGATCTGGGCAAAAAGTAAGAATATGTTCATTTAGGATTGATTATGAAAATTTCGTGAGAAAAAATGAACCTTATTTAAATGTTAATTCAGTAGTTCATTACCAACATAGTCCAGACCCATTTTTTCCAATGACAATTCCAAGGCTGCAATAGCAGATTCATATCCCTGATCATCTTCTGTCAGTTTGGTCGTTACAAAGATTTGTTCACGAGGAATACCGCTAATTGATACCAATAGAAAAAAAATATGGGGAACGCGACGAGAATCATTTTTAACAAATTAAAATGGACAAATTAAAGTGAAAAAAAAAAAAAAAAAAAAAAAGGGCTAGATACTAGATAAAAAGCATGTTACCTCTTGCGAATGGCATTACCAACACTAGCCTCGTTATCATATATGGTCGCAGTGTCAATATGGCGGTACCCCGCCTTGATATATCCAAAAAATAAAAGTGTAAAAAAAAAGAAGTAAAAAGTATGTCATTTAGAATAAGAAAAGACGAGAGATAACTGCATAGAAAAGTTTATAGAAAAAGAAAAGGGAAGAAAAAGAAGAGAGCTTGCCTGAAGTGCCCAGAGAACAGCATTCTCGGTTTCCTTGCCTGGTGCAGCCTGGTAAACACCCAAACCTAGACGTGGAATCTGACGCGCGTTACTCAACTGACAAAATGATTGTAAATTCTCAAGTTCGACCCGTTTCATGACTGATTTGAGAGTTGAGAAAAGAAATCTTTGAATTTTGAGAGAAAGTAAAAGAATGAGAAAGCTGAATGGAAATGAAAGAATGATGTAACAGACGAAGGGAAGTTTCCATGCTTTTTTGGGCGTAACGAACTTGCTTCGAAACAACGTCAAGAACACGTGCAATGTGTGTGAACAATGCATATTCAATAATTAGCCTCCTGAGAACTGTGCTTGACCTTTGAAAGGTTCTTTTTAATCTTTTCTTTTAATCTGTGTAGGGAAATGACTGTAAGTACGGGCCAGAAGCTGAAGCCTTGAAACATTACTTGTCAATGCTGATGGTTTCTTTGACCCAGAGATGAAGCGTTTATTAAGTATATTTTAGTCGACTCTGCCCCAGCTCCTGATGGTCAACCAATTCAAATGGATGATTGAGGTTCAAATGGTCCTGTTAGAGAGATTCTTTTTATTATCGTTTAAAGTCTCTCTAACGCCAAGTAAGTTGTAGCCATCCACCACTTATCCATCGTCAGCGAGTGAGTACAAAGAATAGTTATAAAGCTAGTTGGTCGTCAATGAAGTCTAAAACGATGGTTCAGGAAAAGGCTTCATTGATGAAGAACACTTGTCTAGGCATCCTCTATTGAAGATGTCTGGCACGCCCATCATCTAAACGTGGCTCCTATGAGGAGAGACACTCCACTCCTTCCATTTTTAAAATCTTACTCCCCTCTTTATAGAAGCATTGGAGATATATTAGATGTCATTACGTTGAATGAAGGAGTTAAAGAAAGAGATGGGTAATAAGTGAATAGTTAAAAGTAAAATAAGGAAGTATGACGCCGAGGGAGAACAAACGAAAGTAAGACAAGAAAGGGAATTGCTGAGAAGAAAGAAAAAAGCAAATGAAAGTCTAGTAAGAGAGAGAAGCACCGAGAGTGGACGAGCGAGAGCGAATTACCGACTGAATGGAATTGCAAGGAAGACATCTATAATCGAGCAGGTGCGCGTAATGCCGTCGCTGCCTCACTTTGTCCCTGGCCCACAATTATCAACAGAGAGACGAGAATAAGAATGTCTTTGAAGAATGTTAATACAATGTATTATAAAAAGGTAGGCAATGTTAACCAGACTATTTCTATTTCTTCGTTTCTAGCCAACTTGCTGATATTCATTTTTTACTTTACTTTACAACCAATATATGGATCTCTTATTTAATATCTGTATCTGAAAGAGGAAAAGTGGAGCGTACTTGATGTCTTTGATAGAGGATATGTAAGCAAGAGTGAGAAACAATACATGTTGTGATCTTAAATGTGTCGCGTTTCTGTGCTTGAGGGGAGAGGCGTATCAAGGCCGTAGAAAATACAGTTGAGGTGAACATCGCTCCATGCTCAGTTCCGAGCTGCTACCATGCAGACTGGGCGAGATCCATGCTATACTCAGTAATAATAAACAGTGGCCACTGACGTCTATCACGTTCGCCAACATGATCTTGCCTCAAACCGCACTGGAGGGACTGGTACAGAACTGTCCAGACTTGACAGAGTTTCGGATTATTCGCTGCGCTTATATAGTACCAAAAGGATTCATTCATGAGTGCCCCGAGAATTTTTTATATTTCAAGGAAAGAAGAGACATGTTCTTCACCAACCTTGCGTCTTATTGTCCAAAGCTCAAAAGTCTTCATATCGCAGTCGCTGCGGATTTATTATACGACGTTTTCGACGAAGTAGCGCCGATATCTCAATTTCCCTGGATCGAACACTGGGGTGTATCGACATTAAGTATGGTTGATGCGCCATCATTATCTGCTACAGTACTCTTGGATAAGCACAGGGTAGAGAATCGATTGACCAGCCTCGAGATCACATTGTCTTTGAATAGCTTGGCTCTTAGAGCGGCAAGCGTTGGTAAATGGATGCATCTGTTATTGTGTGAGAGCCCACTACTGGAACACTTTAAGGCACCAGAAGTCGATCTCCCGCTACATCTACTATACGTGACCAAAGCTTTATCCACCAAACCCTCCTTTAGCAGTCGTGAGGGAGACGATTTTCTTGTACCTCCAGTCCCTCGACAAGTATGGGGTTGCCGAAGGCTTAAAACACTGCATATCAGGGTCGATGAGTCGTTTAACTCTGGAATAAGTGATTTAGAGGAACAAATCCGCGTCTTCTATGGCTATATCAGTAGAGTCTGTCCATATTTGGAGGACCTTGCAATCAAGAGATTCCACAGTCTACCTCAACAAAACTTTGCTGTCAACATGTGCTTACTGTCGCGTCTGAAGCGTTTGCGAACGTTGCAGCTCGTAGGTATTTTGCATTTACGTGAGCAGGATATCGACTGGATCAAACAAACATATTATTATAGTACGAAGGAACAGATGAAATTGGAGCTTGGGTGGGAATTACAAAAAGATCAACGGCCTTCTTTTGCCAAATCTCTCGTAAAACAGTAAGGAATATCATGTATCCTCATTACTTGGGTCGACGTCAATGATAGTGCTAGTTTGGCGGAGAAGAGTCTTGGGATTCTGATTGATGATCATGATACTGCGGGCACTATTAAAAAAAACAACATCGTTACTGAGAGTGACTTGATACAAGGGCATAGACACGAGAAAGAAGAGAAGGAAGAGAAGGAATTGATTGACGGTGTAGATGTGACTCACCTTGGTCTACTTCAAGATGTGGTCAACTATTTCAAAGATCGGCGCCGCAATCGAGACAAAAGTTTATGGCCGGATTTGGAGACAATATCTGTTCGATCTGATCTTTCTCATTTTGAGAGGCGAAGCGATTTCCTTTATTTTCTGAATCGGTTTCGAGGTCTAATCAAAAAGTATCGGCCAGAGATCAAAGTTGTCTGGGTAGAGAGGAAGTATAGCGAGATATAAAATAATAATATGAACAAGATCTAAAAGAAATTTATTGGAAGGAACACATGTTAAAGCACAAAACTTTATAAACCTCAACTAAAGGAAAGGTCTTTGGATAGCGTAGCCTAATTTGATATCGGACTATCGATGGCCAGTCTGTTGCTGCTGCTGAGGCGCATAACCACTGCCGACTCTTGTGAATGGTAGTGAGCTGTAATGAGCCTGGTTCGAGTACTGTTGGTTTTGTACAAATGGACTTGGCGCATATGCAGGCTGCATATATGGAGTCTGTTGCTGTTGTTGAAGTGGCTGTTGTTGAAGCTGCTGTTGCTGTCCTATGGGTTGCTGTTGCTGTCCTATTGGTTGCTGTTGAGGCTGCTGCTGTAATGATTGCTGCTGCTGCTGCTGAACAGGCGTTTGCAGTGAATATTGCTGTTGTTGAGGGGTCTGAGCGTAGCTCTGACCTTGCATCGGCTGACCAGTCGCCTGTTGGAGCTGTCCTTGGCCATGGCCTTGAGTCTGATTAGCGAACTGCTGCTGCTGCTGCTGCTGCTGAGGCTGTTGTTGTTGCTGCTGAGGTGTAGAGTTGCTCGCATACTGTTGGTACTGTTGTTGAGACTGTGGTTGTATCTGTTGAATGTGGCTCTGATGCTGTTGTTGTTGCGCCTGAGCATGTGGTGGTTGCAGTTGTGGTTGCGGTTGAGGCTGTGGTTGCTGCTGTTGCGTTTGGGGCTGTGACGGTTGCTGTTGTGGCTGAGGCTGTGGTTGTTGCTGCTGCTGCTGTGTCGATTGCGGCTGCGACTGTTGGTGTGTGTGATATGGAGGGGTCCATAATTGAGAGTGGGCCTGTTGTTGCTGCAACTGGTTTACTGCATTTGACATGGAAGACTGCTGTGTCGCTTGATTTCTGGCAGGAGGTGAGAAAGTATTTTGATGCGATGATGCTTGGCTTGAGACACTTAGCTGCCTTGAGAGAAGGCTGCTCTTGTCAAGAAATTGATCTTTCGAAAGTTGTTGAATGATTCAAGGATAGATATTTCAGTATGATAGCTTATAAAGCTTTTTTTTTTTTTTTTTTTTTTTTTTTTTAAAAAAAAAATAAAAAAAACTTACCAAGAGATTCTGCTGAAAGAACAAGAGGCTTTGACTCTGCAGGCTTGGCCGCGCTGCCTGCAGCTTCATTTGTGGTCTTATCATTCACGCCCCCGATTCCAGGCACTGGTTTTGATGTTCCAGCTGAATCATTGACAGCACCAGGATGCTGTGAGTGGATCACTTTCAGGGCAGCCCCTATTTTGTGTTGAAGGTCGACCAATGCCGCAGTAACAGCTGCTAGAGTTTGTTGTTCATTCATACCCACGAGTTTCTGTGAGAAATGTTCGATCGGTGTCGACACAGGGTGTGTCACCTTGTCTACGTAGTGCCAAATGCAAGATATGGAAGTCAGTCGTTTGGAAATAGAGATTTGACAAAAGTTGATAATACGACACACTTCAAAGATTGTTTATCCTTGCCATTCACAGTAAGCTTGAGAAGATTTGACAGCGACAATGCGTGTGAGATATCTGCATCGTCTTGGATAGTAATCAAATCGCCATCTACAATGGAAATAGGCAAGCATTAATGTCGCTTAGTGAAAGGATTATGTGGAATAATTATGTCGGTTGAATATAATGACATCTTTCAGACTACGACATTATTTTGTTACCTTCGTCTTCATAGCGAAATACAAAGTTATCTAGGTCTGTTGAAAGCTCTGAACGAAAGAGCCTCTGGGCCATAAAGCAAAGTTCATTGTATGTTGGCACTTGTACAATTGGGACACGTAGGTTCGTTCCAGCACATTTGACTGTCAGAATGATGGAGACAAAAACCTAACAAGATTCAGTCGACATGGAGCTATAATGCCATCATAAACAAATTTAATGAGGTTATTAAAGTTTTAAGGAAACATTACATTTGATAATGACGGGTTTGTCGCCAAGAGTTAGCTTTCGAAGTTCTTTGTAAGATGTCATCATGGAGGAAAGTAAAAAAGAAGTAAAATAAATTGATTAAGAAAGAAATAAAAGGCTTCGCCTCAAACCCCTTGACTTTTTATTGCACGCGTATGCGTGAGATGGAGAAACAATGCGCACGCGCCACGTTGGATTTGCAACTCCACAGAGTCCCACAGTGCCAACTTTGTTTTTTAAGCCCCCGTCCACTTTGATTGCTCCAAAATCATTTACAGTAGTCTAAACAGCGTATTGATTTGTTAATTGTGTAAGACTAAAAACGCGTGTAGTCCCAAACCACATTTCACGCGTTTCGAAACAAACCACCATCATCAGGGGTCTCGGACGTCGGACGTTTGCGTTTATAAAAGTCAACCTTTAGCCTCGTTTCTGATTGTTGGTGGTCTACTTTGTGTAGCGCCTCGGACAGTGTTTTTTGTTCAGTCTCAATGCATTATAGACTTGCCGATCTTCCCATTAGAGCTACTTGTCATGTCTCCTACTTCTCCTATTGCCCTTCTGCTGCTCCTTGATGAGAGAGGCCTAGGCCCTTTTCCCTCTAATCTATACCTCATTCTGTAAGCCAGGGGTTATACACTTCTTTTTTTTTTTTTTTGAGAGCAACTTGTGTGTGATCATTGCATAAAAAGCTATTATGTGACATGTGCATCACAAACTAGGCACACATTGCTCATGGACGTCTTTGATCTAGTCGTCTTTAACCATTGCTCGAATTGTCCCTCATTAACATATGATACTGACAATTTAAATAACAGTAGGAAATATAAGCGACAGATATTCCATAAATAACCTTTATAAAGTCTTCTCTTCTTTGTCTCATTTTGCTATCTCTCTTTATTGCTTTACTATCCTATACTTCTTTTCATTATTAGTCGTCTTCAACATCGCTTGCCCTCAATCACTAATCACCATCTTGAATCACTTATTCACAATATTTATACCTAGGGACCAAGAAGAAGTGAGGGAATGCTTTTCATCATTACTTTTTGCATCTTCAAGTGAATACTCCAAAACATTGGGGATTTGTTCTTGAAAGACATTAAAAAAAAAAAAAAAAAAAAATGTTATAAAATTTTGAAAATTTTTCAAGCTACTTAAAGGCTGCTTCATTCCTTTCTCACACATTCAGAACTCATGTTATCAATAACTTATTCCAGAGACGATGATGCCCTTACTGGAAGCAAGGTGCCTTTGAAGAAGACGGAATTGTGGGCCTGGGTATGTATGTGCCATGTCAAAACTTTTTTTTTATAAACCAGAGAGATTGCAAGTACAGAGAGCCTGTTGAGCTCTGTTGAGCTAACAAATGGTGTATTTTACTGCACTTTTTTTTTTTTTTTTTTTTTTTAAAAAAAAAAAAAAAAAAGTACTTTCAAAATGCCACGTAAGGACTAAATAGAAGTCTTTACAATGGATTATGCATCTCTTTTTTGAGAACAAGGCATGGACTTACTGTTCTGATCCCTGCTCTACCCCACCTTTTTTTGTATTGGTACTTCTACAGCTACTGTGCATATGGCTGGCTGAGCGCGACGATGATAGTACCTTTACTTATCCAAGATATTGCAGCTAGTGGGGGAGTCGAGGCATCAGACCATTCCATCCCTTGCAACACCAATTTAGAAGGCTACAAATGTGTCAAAAGAGTCTTTGGAGAACACTATCTTGATCCGGGTACTATATCTCTCTACATCTCAAGTCTCTCTGCCATAGTGTCTTTCTTCGTGTCGCTGTCCATTGCTGCTGTTGCAGGCCATGGAGGTAAAGCATCAAAAATCTGCTTCTTACCATCGTTTTGCGTATCCAACTTCTTCACCCCTGTTTAACACTGCTTTTTTTATTTTTATTTTTTTTTTTATCAACACATTCAAGCTTACAAAAAAAAACTACTGTTCGTGTTTGCGCTCCTGGGCTGTATCATTTCGCTCACATTTTTTCTCGTTCGACCGTCCACTTTCTGGCTGGCTGCAGTTCTATCACCTTTGGGCTGGACCTGCTACAATGTCACGTCTGTCTTTTCCAATGCATTTTTGCCCATCTATGTCCGCGTCCATCCTTTGGTTCTCGAGGCGAATGAAAAAGCAGAAATCTCCAGAGCTCTACGTACCATCGAAGAGAAGAGCGCAGTCGCAAACGCGACTGCCGATACTACTGCCCATTACAGCAGCAACGATGTTAACACTACCGACATCGATGACCATAGTGGGGGAATCTCAAGTCCTCTTCCGAAAGACAATGTCTCCATCTTCTCAACCACAGAACAGCGAAAAGTGGAGGAGCAGGTTTCAAATGACCTGTCAGCATGGTGCATGGGCGCCGCTAATGTGGGCTCCGTTATCATCCATGGGGTATGCATCGGTATCTCGAGAGCCATGGGCAACTCTTTGTTGGCTCTTCAGGTCGTCATTGCGTTCACGGGCGTTTGGTGGCTGATGTGGACACTTGCAGTCATGCCCTGGCTAGATGCACGGCCGGGACCACCTTTACCAAAAGGCCAGAACTGGATAGTATACTCTTGGTCTCAGAGTAAGGATCATCTACATTTTTTTTTTTTTTTTTTTTTTTTGGATTTTTATACTATTACTATTATTATTCCAGTCGTGCGATCCGCGAGTATGATATCCAACCAATTTCGCCGTCTCTGCTTGTATAGATCTTAAGACATTCAAATCCATGCGCCAGCTTTCTCAAGTGACGAAATTCATTGTTGCATGGTTTATCCTTTCGGACGGGGTCAATACGGTGACAACACTTCTCTATGTAATCACGTATCAGGATCTTCATTTCTCACATACAAAATCGGTTGCTATGACTATTGTCGTATCGACGATGGCCTTTTTCGGTGGCTATGGCTTCTTATTTATTCGCCAGATCTGGAAATTATCCACAAAGTTTATGCTCATGTTAACCATTGGGCTTTACGCGATATTAACCAGTTATTTTGTTATTCCAACTTATTTTACAACCACATTTGGACTAAGGCACGAATGGGAAGTCTGGATTACTATCGTTTATTTGGGATTGATTATCAGTACTTTCTTTTGTGCATCACGTGTGATGATGGCGGAATTGTGCCCAGAGGGGGACGAGAGCGAATGGTTCAGTCTTTTCCAATTAGCAGATAAAGGTTCCTCCTGGTACGGAATCTCTTTTGTTGTTCATATTTGCTCATATTAAAAAAAGGTCGACATCTGCCTGTTTCTCGTTTTTTTTTGTTCTTTCTTATCGATTGCTTTTTTTTTTTTTTTTTTTTTTTTTAAATAGGATCGGGCCGTTTGTCACAGGTGCTATTGAATCTGCTACAGGCGAGTTCCGTACTGGATTTTGGTTCCCACTAGCGCTCTTCGCCGTGGGCGCTGCACTCCTCCTGAGTTTAGATGTGGACAAAGGCAAGGATGAGGCAATATCCTATAAGCAGCAGCATGCTAGTCATCAATTGTTTTCAGACACCGCAATACCACATCAGAATAACGTCGTAGAACTTACATCTGTATAGATTTCATGTCATTTGATAATATCTAAGATCTAATGTAACTTTTATCTCCATCCTAAGTATACTATTGAAGACAATTTGAATAGTGGTTTTGATACAATTTTTATTTCATGGTACGAGCAAGATAACTGTTATAAAAAAGAAATCCCCTCTAACAGGAACAACGGAGATTACGTCCTTTAGGCCATACCAGAAATTCGAGTATATCATTCTAATAGATGATGAGGCACACTCAGGTCAGCGTCATGATTTCCTTACTCATATCCACAAGCTTGTGTACAAACTTGTTGGCACTCGCTGTAAAAGACTCTACGGTGTCCAATGCTGAACAAACGAAAATGATACATTACAGGAAAAAAAGAAAGAAAGTTGATGAGTTGGGTATATTCATGACTAATATAGATCAATATTACCCTTCTTTCCACAGAAGGTAGAATTAGTACTTACTGTGCTGAGGGATAAAGACAACATTATCGACACCGATTCGTCGTAGTTGATCACGCCACGCAAGACGCCTTTTTTGTACAGCGGTCGAGGTCCGACCATGTTGTCCAGTCTTGAAGCATGCATAATAGTCCTCTGTAGAGTAGCCTTCATCTCGAGCTTCTTCTTCTAGGGATCCTCCATGAGTTTGTACATCAACACTGTTACAGAAATAATCCTCATCAAAATCGCTTGAAGGAATTACGATGGCCAAACCGCCCAATTGGATTGGGATCTTCTTCTCTTGCTCCTCCGTGACAGGTGCCACTGCCTTTTCAAGCCAGTTCAAAAACTTCTTAGTCCGCTTGCCATCGTCGTCACCAACACTAGCATGGATTAAGATTTGTCCCTGCAGAGATCTACGAACTTGGATCGAGGCCGGGTTTTCCATCAAGTCACCATCATCCAAAATGACCATAAAATCAGACTGTTGTGCAACCGTGTCCAGGTCTTTGACGTTTGTGGTGCGTCCATGAGTCATTATATGTAAGCGCGGAGTATGTGCAATGACATGCATACCTAGCGCCTGAGCCAAGATACCGGTCTGATGACCACAGACCTGATTGGACTCGATTCCCAAGATGCCCATGGTCTTGTTGCGAATCTCATGGCAGTTGGTGTGATCCTTGTTCCAGATGCCGCCGTGAGCTTGACGGTTACGATTTAAAAGCTGACGAGAAAGGATAATGGTCAAGGAGAGGCAAAGCTCACTAACAGCATAAGGGGAAGGAGTAGAGTCCAGGGTTAAGATAGGAATCTAAAAAAAAATAAAAAAATAAAAATCAAAGGGGTTTGTGTTGCGTCCATGTTTTTGCTGCATTTGGTCGCGTGGAAGGGAAGAGGTTTCATTTTTGAGATAAGCTTACATGCTTAATGGTCAGGGCCGAGGCAACACCACCCTCAAAGCAGGCAATAGCATGCAAACGTGAGGTAGGCCAGTACGAGAGGAGGTAGGAGATAATTTCAGCAGTTTTTCGGGAACGAATGGCAATGAGATTGCAGTAACTCATCCTGAGCTGAATCTCAGCAAATGAGGCCTTGTGAGCGTCCAGGAACTCAAGCTGGATTCCTCCAGAAGAGAGGATATTCTTGCAGGACTGAGGTAACTCATCAAGGATAAGCATGGTGGGGCGGGGGGTATCGCGAGAAGGCATATTGAAGAGCTGTTTCTTGTGGTTTTCTTATGATTAGGGTATATGTGTATATGTGGATGAGTGATGACAGTGGTTGATGGCAAATAGTGAGATGAGAGACCATTCAAGTGATGAGTAAATAGAAAAGTTAAATTTATTAAGGTTTTGGAATCTGTGTTCAGCAACAAAGATTAATAGACGAGAGTATAGGCCAACAGTCACGAGGGTCAGCCTCGATTAAATATTTCGCCATTCTGTCCGCTCCGTTCGTCACCTGCAACAAACAAAAGGGTTCGATTGACGCTTCTACTTCTTTTTTACTCTTTTTACTACCTCTTTTACTGTTTATTTCTACTTCTTTCTTACTTCATTCATCCACTCCTACGCTTTCTCCCCTCACTTTAGCCCTTCAACCTGGCTTACTTCACTCCTACCCGATTTAATACTCCTCCAATGTGTCGCATGCTTCTTTACAAGGGCAACCAGCCCATTCAATTGGCACATGTAATGTTCTCATCCAGTCTTTTTTATCATTCCATGGAAACTTTTATGATCACATGCATCAAATTGCTTAGTCTTACTCCTTTTTTTATTTTACTGCTTCTGTTTACTTGCTTCTCATTCAGCTATTGACCAAACCAGCGCATTCGATCATTAACCAATCTTTTGACTCAAGGTTACGTCTCGATACTAGAAGACCCATCAATGGTACATACTCAGAAGCTGCATTCTACTACAAAGTCAGTTCGAACATATTTAAAAAAGATATCAAGTTCTATTACTAACATGGCTTTCTCTCTTACCCATATAGGTGACGGCTTTGGAGTGGGTACGCTATGAAGAAATGAACCATTGTTCCATGCAACGCACAGCCTCCTTCGTTCTCAATATCAGCGCGCTTGGGCCTTTTCACATTTATTTTCATTGTTCATTCTGCAGACTGACATTTTTTTATTCCTTTAATGTTCATAGGATGGTATGAGTCAGAGCCTGATCCTGAGCTAGGTGCCGCTCCTTGCATTTTCACTTCAGTCACACCCGCTTGGAACAACATGAACTTGATTCGATTGGCAGAAAAAATTAAAAGTCCTTTGGTTTTTGCTCATGTAAGGGCATCTACAGCAGGATCAGTTTCGGAAAGCAATTGTAAGTTACGAAGAAAAAGAAAGCAAGTATACTGATTCCGAGGGCGATCGATCGGGTGTTTTGATGATCTTAATACGGATACACTTGTATGCTTAGGTCATCCATGGCAGTATGGACGGCTCATGTTCATGCACAATGGTAACATTGCCGATTTTCATTTGGTATGTGGGAACTTTTTTTCTTTCCTTTTTTCTCGTAGCATCCAATTAAGCGATAATATTTTTATACTTATCCAGAGGAACCTTCGTCAACTACACTCGTAGATCAAACGCAAAGTACAGGAATCGTTAAAGGATGAAATTTTTTTGACAGTCAACGGAAACACAGATTCTGAATGGGCTTTTGCTGTGTTTCTTAGCCAATTGAAGACACCATTGCAGACGGAGCCATTTTGCTATAGTGTCCTCAAAGAAGCCATGCTCAAAACGATTGCCAAGCTCAATGCATGGAGCAAGGATGCTGGGATCACAGAGGCCTCAATGATGAACTTTGCAGTGACAGATGGCGTCAGTGTAGTTTGCTCTCGATATATTAGTTCAAAGACATTGGAAGCAGCGAGCCTATACTTTTCATCAGGCACCAGATTCGAGAGTTATAAACCTGGACACTATCGAATGATCAAGGCGGATAAACGAGAAGATATTGTTGTGATTGCTTCAGAACCGCTGACGTTTGAAAAAGCAGATTGGCTGACGATCCCGACGAATACTTTGGTGGTGATTACCTCGAAGTTAAATGTGTTGATGTATCCTATTGTGGATGAATATCATAATCCATCGCCATTAGGCCGTGCGCCAGAGCAGTCAACAGTTGCAGTCGTCAAAGGCGAAGGTCGTGGTGATGGAGCACGTGACCCTAATCATCGAGAGGTTGTATTTGTAGAAGATAGGAGGACGCTTCCAGTTTTAAATTCGACTCGTTCATTAAACGGGGGTCCATCAGCGCCAGTAGCCAAAGTCGATTCACCAACGCCAGCGTCTGTACCGAATACACCGTCATTGAGGTCGAGTTTACCTCCTCAACCACAAGAGGCTAGTTCAACAAGTGCCTCTGGAGCATCTATGGTGGCAGTTTAGGCACAAACAAAAGACAGAAGAGTAATTGGTGCCAATAATAAATGTATTTTTAGACAATTTATTAATCTATTGATATTGTGCTGTATAGTGTTATCTATTTCTATTGTCGTTTAGTTTTTAACCTATAGGGAATGGGAATTAAAAATCAGCAGCCAAGATGCTCCTTCCGGACATACTCTCGCCAATGATACAAGAAGACAGTTTCACCGTCCTCGCGTCCCCACTGTTTAGCTTGACGGCAGTCAACCAAGCCCATCTTATCCATCCAGAAATCAAAATCGGCAATCACATCTGCATGTGTCTTTCGGATCGGGAACATGATATGGAAGGCAGGTCGTCGACGACTCAGAGGAATGGTTTTATCTTTTGATATCAGATTCCGTTTTAGATACTCGTCCACGACATGGGCCACTAATTCGGCATGTCCATGATCATAAACAACCTCAGCACCAAGGATCAAATCCATGCGATCCTTTTCTGGTATCTCATTGGTTGCGCTCGCTGTACTGTCTGTATTTGTAAATACACATCCAGTAGTCACTAGTGGATTTGGGACAACATTATCATATTCTGTTGATCGATGCTGGGTAAGTTTTGTGGCATTTTCCCCTTTGATGACTTGTCGACCTGAACCATTATTAGCCTTCTCGCTCTCCTTTTCCCCCCTGTCCTCCTCCTTGCCCTCCTTCTTCGTATTATCATCATCGCCATTATTATTATGATTGCATTGCCAGGAATCCAAACAACAACGTTTACGTTTTTGGAGGACATTACGCCAGTCCAGTAGTTGGATTTCACATCGTCCATCAAGATGGTTCAAAGTACTGTTGTAACGTAAAGTTGAGATCACATTGGGATGATAATCCGATAAGATGACTTTGGGTCCCCGTGGATTCGAAAATAAGGCTGCAGCAAATCCGACCAAACCAGTGCCACTGCCAAGTTCTAGTATTTTGGGTAGCGGAAGCGATGATGTTGATGATGTTGTTGCTGTCCATGGTTCGAGTTGAGGAATATCACCATGAGCAATATGTCTTGAATGGAGATTGTTATTGGATATTCAAAATAAAAATAAAAAATAAAAAAAAGTCCTAATTAACATGCATGTCATAATTAAAATAAACATGAATAAACAAAAAAGAATTTTTTTTTTTTTTTTTTTTTTTTTTTTGCACCTTACTTTGACAGAAGGTATGCGGAGCCAAAGGTTTTGAAGCCGACATCACCACCAATAAAACTTGGATCATGGATTTGAAGTGACTGTGGAGGATTCGTATTATAGCTCCATGTTCTAGTCATTGCTCCTGATGCAGCTCGTCCACAAAAGTGCGTCAAACAAGACGAAACCCTCTCGGTGAGGAGATGGTGTTGTAAACGGTATTCTGCCTCTTGCTCAGTCTCTTGTTTGTTGTTGCTTTTGATGCCAGTTTCGGTCTTTGTTGGTCTGCCTCTCTCATTGTCGTTATTAATTTCTGCTTGCCCTTCTTCGTCTTCTTCGGAAGGTGCACACTCTTCAAGTTTGACCAAAAGCTTCAATAACCATTGCATATTGATGTTGTATGTCTGATCATCTTCGCCTGCTCGAAACTGTTCCAGCATAGGATCCTCGATCTCGTTGCCATCTTGATCCAAGCCTTGATCTATTCGATCCTGTGAATACTTGTATACAATTCTGTCCTCTAGCTCCTTAAGTCGCTGCAGAGACGCCGCAGGAAGGATCATGGGTATCGTTGTTGACGCTGGCATTCTTGGAAATAAGTATAGCTATATTGAGTGAAGCAGAGAATGGTGGCCAGAAAGGGCTGATTAACAAAAGAGAGAGAACTTCTTTTTTATCTCAAAGGAAATAATTTGAATTACCGACTGTGGCTGATTTCCAATTATCCTCGGAGCAGTTGAATGAAGGTCAAGCTTGATGTCCTTATTTCTTTTGTAAAATCTCCAATTGGACTTATAGTTTCATCTTTGGGCGTTCAGCCTGTTTATACGGGGCTACCGTGTCCGAGAATTCATTTTTATGTCTTATTATCTGGTATAAGTAGATTGTGCGCGTCGTCTGCAGTTTATGTAACCTGTAGTCCATGTAAACAATCTTACGAGACAGAGTTGAGTGACTGTCACAGGGGTGGTTGACCTGACCAGCTGAGAAGGGAGAAGACGTGAACCCGTGTCGCCTATTGCAACAACTACATCCTTCGCTTCGCTTTCTCCTCTCTCAACGACAGCAACAACAGCAATAACAGCACCAACAATAATAACAACATCAGCGCGGATCCCCATTATCCAAGTCTAGCAGAGAGCAAGAAAGGGAATTGAAAAAGCTTGCAATTCAGGATTGCTACATTCTCTTTTAGAACGATACTTTTTTTCCCTCTTTTTTCTTTAGAACAGCAACACTTCCTATTCCCCATCTAATCCTTTCATACACATTTTATTCATCATGAAGCCCATGTTTTCTGCTGGCCAGGCCACCTGTTGCACTGTGTTGTCAGTGTTTGGTGTAATCTTCTTGGGCACGATGTCCTTTCTCTTCTCTCTACCAGCCGAATCACTGACACATACCATCAATGATCCCGATAATCCTGCAGAAGTCGCCAAGGCTTGCTTGACCGCAACGTTTTTTTACGCATTCATGATTCTATTCTGCGGATGCCAGGTAAACAACTGCATTTTTTTTTTTTTTTTTTTTTTTTTTTAGTGACGTCTTGGGCTTTTGTACTTGAATTCTGGAGCTTGGGACGTACAGGATGGGAGAAATATGTTAAATATGAACGTGACATACTTTGCAAAACTTGTCATCCCATAAATAACCAACAAGGCACATGAAGATATCCCTCATCATGGAAAAGCAACAGACAAAACTTCAGTTGATGACGTCGATCGGAATGGAGATCTTGGTACTAACCCTCGGCAATTGCAAAAAAAATAATCCAGGACCATTCGTTAGGAGGTTTTGAGTCTAGAGACCTTGACCAAATGAAATTTAACCTGTCTTTTTTTTTTGTTACCATTTGATATAGAGCTGGCTCAACAAGCGGGAGCAACGTGCACAGATTCAACTTCATTAGCGTTTTACGTAAAAAAAAAAAAAAAAAAAAAAAAAAAAAGCAGGAACGTTTAAGAATAAAAAAATGAAGATATAATCAACCAAAGCTCAAGGTTTTTATTGTAAACGACACCACTCCAGGTGCTAGGATCGTGGATAGTACTAAGAGTGCTAGGCATTATAATTTGAATTGCATTTAAAAACAAAAAACAAATATGTTCGGCCTTTTCTATTACTATTGTTGTTTTGACTAATTCAAAGTGCTCATGTCAAGCGTCATGTCACAGTAAATCGGCGATTCATGAATTTGGGGTTCAGATGTGGTATCCTGCGTTTTTTTTTTGCCTTCTGTAGTTGTGGTACGTAGTAAAAAAAAAAAAAAAAAAAAAAGGCGCTGCATGATGGAGCGTTTTAACGCGTGGATAGATGATTTGATGTCCTACCCCCTTTTTTTTTTATTTGTAATTCGACGCTGGAGCCTGAGGTGTGAACGTTGGTCATTCCAAGTGCTCGAACATTTGACAATGACTGCGTCTCAGAAGCACAATATGGGCTAAAAGGGTGGTAAAAAGACATCGGGCTCATTATTGCGCAAGATCTCAAGTAATACTGTCGCTAAAAATGAGCCTCCTCTCTCACTCTCTTGCCCTTTCACCACTGAAGCAATTGAATTTGAAGGGATGAAAAATAGAAATCTTGTCAGATCTGACAAATTGCAAAAATAAAATGCAAAGCAAAGTGAAGCAACAAAAGACTGCAATGCAAGTGAGCGTTTCTAATGAATGCCCAAATAGTTTGGAAATTTGCATTGCTTGATATGCGATCAAGTAGTCCAAGCCCTTTTTTACTTTTTCTTTAATCGATCTTCAAACATGGTATCTCGGGGAATCAGAATAGGAAGATAGTATGGGATAGAGCCTCTCTAGACTTTTTTTTTTTTTTTTTAAAAAAAAAAAAAAAAAAAAAAAAAAAAACAGTTCAAGCTCAACATCAGTTTAATAAATGCGCATTTATCCGGCGGGATACATCCAATGTATGGAGGAACGTTTTTAAAAAAGTCCAGATTACTGACTGTTGTCAAAGCACTCATTCTCGATCGCAGATTCGAGCATCGGACCCGATTTCAATATGCCTAACATACTTTCCAATACAATTGAGGACTAATGAAATGATTATTGGAACAAAAAAAAGCTCCTTTAATTGTAAAGGTAGCCATATCGCCTCCTGAAGCGTGCGCCCTGAACAATTGTTCAGTTCCCTGCTTTGCTCAGATTTTTTTTTAGTCTTTTTGTCACAGCAGCAACGGGTCCCTCTTTAGTACACATTTTCTCCGGAGATACCCATACACATTCACACCTCCTTTCCAGAACGAGTGACTCTTCGCACGGGTCGTTGAGATTCAAGGTAGCAATCTTTTCTAGATCCAGGATGTCTCTCTCTTTTGTTATATATTATGTTTTAACCGCATTAAATGCCAAAGATAGTCTTTCAATCCATCTCTCGATCAATCCACATCTTCCAAGGGATAAAACGGGATGGGATGGTACGGGATTAAAAAATGAAGAAGTAATCGCAATCAAGCTGGTTATTTTATTTTTATGCTGTCGTTTGTCTGTGATTGCCTGCCAATGGCTTTTTTGCTTAGTTGATGTTGTCCCCACCAACTTACTAACCAACTCAAAACAGAGCACATACCCCAGTTAAAAAGGGTGGTCATTGCTCTCTTTTTCTCTCTCTCTCTCTCTCTCTCTCTCTTATGTGGGAGACTCAATACGCGATTTCTTCATTTGTTCAACATCATCATTGTTCACATTCTCTTTACTCTCTTTCATCACCCGGAGCCTCATTACCTTTGCTCCTTTCTTTCTCCTTTCTTCCTCTTGCATACTCTCTCTCACACTCTTTCTCTTTTTCTTTTTCTTTTCCTTTTCTTTTCTTTTTTTTTTTTTTTTTTTTCTCTTTTACTCCTCTTCATCTTTTCTTTCTCTCTCTTCTCATTCCAACTTATTCCACCTGTTGTTACAATAATCTCCTCTTTTTTTATTCAGTATAAAGTTTATTCATAGACATTCATTCCTAATCTTTCGCGACTCTTTTCTCTCCACCGATCGTCTTACTCTACCTTCCTTGACCTCTTCAAGTTCGCTTTGCAGCCTTCTAAACTAACGATCGACCACAAATATTGTACTATTAATTATCATTTCTCACACTTAAGCATTCATTGACATACATACAGATATACCCATTCACATACGCAAACCTATACACTCTTCATTGCCATTAGACAGCAATTAGCATACCATTGATCATATATACCACAACAAAACTAAGTAGTTACAACTGCAAAAGAATAATCCACTACACCTTTCAAATTTTAATAATATTAAATGGCTGCACACCCTAGTGTAACAGGGATAGATGAAGCACAGCAGGATCAGTTCATTCAGGAAGAACTGGAGAAACAGCTCGATTTATCCCATCGTCGACCTTATTTTCTGCGAGCCAACACTTCACCTTCATCTTTATATTGGCGATCCCAATTTTCAGAACTAGACTTGTCATTAGAACCAGACACGCTTCTTTCTCCTGAACATCACACGACTCATTTATCTTCAATGTCAGCACCGACTTGTGCAACCAACTCGAGATCCACTGCATCCTCAAAAGACTACTTTCAGGAACACCAGGACGCGTCCTCAAGTGCTTCCTCGCAAGCGCAGGAACCTCCTAGACGGCATCCCCAATATAAAGAACAGTCACAACCAACCTCACCAGTGATATCTCTTGATATGAAGACCAACTCCTCAACTCAGCCCAAAAGTTTAATCACTGACACACAAAAAGAACATCGATGGTCCAAAGGATTGAAAATTAATTGGACACCATTCAGCAATGTTCGTTCTAGCTCGGGAACTGACTCTGTCAATGCTTCATCCTCAAGGTAAAGTCGTCTTTATTTTCCGTTTTGATCTGCATAGTGCCCAAAGCTCCCTTGTTTTGCTTTATGCTTCATTTGCATTTAAGTTGCATTTTATGTGTTCTCATTAATGCATGATGTTGATGGATGCTTCTGGACACTTATTACCGTGTGTTCTATTCCTACCATCGTTGGAAGAAGTGGGGGGGGGAAGAGAGGAGGCAAATGCATGTGCACGAGAGTATCGTGTCAATAGTGTGAATAATGCGTGAGGGATATAGTTTTAGTAAGCTCTGGGAATTGTCGCATCGAAGCAACCATGGAATGATAGGAAGAACAAGGGAAGTCAGGGAGAGAGAGAATGTCATCACTGTATCATGTACTTCCTCGGTAGTACGGTTGGTGTCCAGATCTCACCAGTCGGACATGACCAATGGTGTCACCATGGTGCAGCTCATTCGCGCATCCTAGCTCTCGTCGGTCATCAATAGCACTTTCCCATGGTTCTCCTTTGGAGTAGCACTCCATTTATTGTAGCTGCATAGCGAATCGTGCTTTTTTTTTCCTTGTACCATTTCATGTATTTCCTTTTCTCTTTCCCACAAACAACGTTGACGGGATCACAGGAACGAAAAGCATATTCTTTCAAGCAACAAAGGCACGGCCCCCAGATCCCCTTATTTTTGTGAACGAACGGCAGACACACACGTTTTTGTTCGTTACAAACTCTGTATTTATTCAACAAGTACTACACAGCCCACGTAAAACTTCCCAAGTTATTGGCATCCCATAATGGCCCATTGTCTTTCCTTTTATGAGCCTCTTCAATAGTAAACTTTGACTCTATTGGAATAGAATTCTCACTCAGCGAGACCTTGAAATAGGAAAAAGATGGGCCAAACAGAACAAGGAACACGAAGAAGAGAAGGGAGGAGATAAACATAGAAAGGCCTAAAAAAAAAAAAAAAAAAAAAAGGAGTGAATGAAGAGGGATGGTGTTACTGTCCCTGGATACAAGATTTAGAAGATCTTTGTTAGTCTTTATTTGGTGAGCAAAGGTAGAGAGCTAAACTTTGTCACATGGTTCTGAAACGTACCAATCATTGACAGGTGTGGAGAATGACAACTCTGAAACTGGCGGACGGGACAGAACCACCTACATGTTCGTCTGTATAACTCAGAAGGAGCATACTTTTGTTATTTTCTTTTCTTTCTAATGAGAGAGTTCCTTCATTAAGGGTCTAGTGTCTGTTCTAACAGATGTTAGTTGTATGCTTTCATGTGCGGAAAAGTAATTGACCTGTTCGGGTTTGAGCTTGGTTAACTATGTGCCGTTCCCTCAAGTTAAGAGTTACCTTGCAATCCTTTCTCTCTCTATGTGAATCCATCTCAACATTTTTATTTTTATTTTTCTTGATTCGGCATCCCCAGTATGATTGAGGGGCTTCTGGAATTAGAGGAATATTAGTCTGGCACCTTTTTCTGTGCACGAGGCTCTAACTATTGTTGACCATAACCCATATTACTATACCTAGAACTTCTACATTGCGCCCAAAATGTATCCAGAGGCGCAAGTCTGAAGGTACGGGTCTCCGGATATCAAAGACGGATCAAGGACCAGACTCTATAGCTGGAAGATTGACCTCGATCTCAACTGCTGGGAAGCCGTCTCCACGGGGTTACAAACCAGAGGTTGGGACGAGCGTAGGTCAACTCAAATCCCCCAGCCCAGGGCTCGTAGAACGAATTTCTGGAATTGCTCAAGTTGTTCGTGGCTTTGGCCGTTCCTCTTCCAATCCAGGGAACTGTTCCCCAACAATGACCTCCAACTCCACATGTTCAACACCAACCTCGTCAGCCTTCTCGCCTCAGTGCTCGATCGATCTTGGGCGGGGCAACGTCAGTATTAAATGTCACTCGCGCTCCATGTCAAAATGCTCCGCTGATCAGGAATACGAGTCCTGGGATGATTTTCTTTACCACTATCGTCAAGGACGTTTCCCAAGTGACTTCCCCACTTCACGACCAAAGGCCGTCACAGCATTCCCTCCCACCCCTCCTTACATTGGTCCTCCTGACCAGTACCTCCCTTATCTGGCCCCGCCCTTGCCTCTGAACGAGGAGAAACGTCTCCGTGCCCTTCACAGCTTCCAACTCTTGCGGACAGACCCCGATCCAAATTTTGAACATATTGTCCAATTGGTTGCAAATGTCATGGGTACCAAAGGGTGTGTCATCACTTTGGTGGATCATCTTCAAGTATCTACAAAAGCCCAATATCCTAATGCTTATACAGAAGCCCCACGCCAACATTCAATCTGTTCACACACCATTCTACGATCTTCAAAAGATCCGTTGGTTGTATTGGACACCTACGCTGATTGGCGCTTCAAGGGTTTACCTTCTGTTGAATCAGAGCCGCATATTAGGTTTTATGCTGGAGCACCATTAACAACTTCAGATAACCTGAATATTGGGGTACTATGCCTTTATGATTTTGAGCCACGAACATCTTTTTCGGAAAAGGATCGAAAGCTGCTGACTGACTTCGCTGCTGTAGTTATGAGAGAGATGGAATTGTGGAACGATCAGGTACAACTGTGCACAAGGAGTCGCATGATGCGCGATGTGACACGCTGGGTACGAGGGTGTTTAGACACTACCAAGCCGGAGTCACCACATGTGAATGATTTGGCTTCGCAGGGCGCTTCCAGGCAAAGGCAGCCTTATTCTACAAACACTCTGCAGGCGCCTCTTCCAACACCGTCTGACATTTTTGAATCAGTCCCGAAAACATTGGATAATGAATCAATGTATGCATCGACACCATTGGAGCCGGCCTTTCCTACACCTACAGGCTCTCCAACATTGCTCTCATGCGCGTTTGCGCCACCTTCATTGGGCTCATCAGAGTCGACGCCTGCAACTGGTGGGAACTCCTTGCAAGATAAAGCATTTCCCGCTGCATGTATCATGCTCCAAGCAACGCTCAATGTCGATGCAGTTTACCTCGTACAAGCTACAGACAATCAGTCCATTATCCCGCCTTCGGAATCTTCTGTCGTCTGGAATTACCTTGATAAAACAGGACGTCGGAAAGGGGCCGTTGGAGTGGTGAAAGGAGGTAAGGCTGCGAGTAGCACGCCCAACACATCGCTAGCTTGTCTAGCCTCATCCCAAAAGAACATCGACATTTATACCCGACCTATTTTTGATGAAAGGTCTCAGGATACGGCGAGGAAAGGGTCGGCATGGGTATGCACGGATGTGAGCTGTAGAAATCATCTCCTTGGCGATGCTTTACTGAACGCCAAAGAACCTGTTTGGGAGCGTGATCAACCGGTGATCAAGGAGATGTTGGCTTATGTACGGCAGGAGACATCAACACAACGCTCTATTACAGGTCAAGAAGGCTTGCCTTTATGCACTCCTGCGCAGGATGCAAACGAAAATGACTGGTTTGGTGCCCCCACGAATCCTGCTACGGTTAAGGACCCAAGCTGTCAGAAACAGCTATGCCATACCTTTGAGGGTACATTGCGGTTGCTTAAAACAGGGGCCACGACGCCTTATCGATCGGCCTTGATTGTCCCTATCTTGGGACCATCATCATCTTCAAATGAGATTACTATGGATAATGAACCATGGGCGTACTTTGTTATCCTTTCCTCTTCTCACACAAAACAGTTTTCATTTCATGAAAGGATCTACCTCAAAAACTTTGGATCTTGCCTTGTCACTGAGGTTATGAAGAAGCGAGTGGAAGCAGCCGATAAAGCCAAAGGCACTTTTATCAAGAGGTATGATTTTTTCTTTTAAGCTTTTTCGTTCAGTCTAATTTCATTTATTCAAGAACCAAAGCTCATTATTGCTACCACTATTGTTTTCCCTATAGCATCTCACATGAGCTTCGAACGCCGCTGCACATTATCCTTGGTATTCTCGAGCTACTTTATGCTAATCCGGAGGAGCCACTAAGTAATGCACAGATGGATATGATTGCCACGGCTGAGGCATCAGGCAAGAACTTAATTGACACAATCAACAACATCATCGAGCTCGCAAATCTTGACCCTGATAATGATATGGAGACTCGAGATAATAGCGGAGATCATAAAACGAAGCCCGCTCCTGAAGTTGAAGAGACTGTTATTGAGGACACAGATATTCGTGATTTGTGCCAGAGCGTCGCTGAGTCAATGGCAAAAGCTTGCACTGAAAAGAACGTGGTTGTACTGCCCTCTTGGACAAAGCACTCCCCTTCCTCACTGTCTTTATCAACCTCAAACTCGGCCACAGGATCGACAACGAATATTTCTACTTCATTT
This sequence comes from Lobosporangium transversale, assembly GCF_002105155.1. NCBI lineage: Eukaryota > Fungi > Mortierellomycota > Mortierellomycetes > Mortierellales > Mortierellaceae > Lobosporangium > Lobosporangium transversale. The sequence goes on along the minus strand of NW_019028985.1, from coordinate 261,707 downwards.
GTTGGTACAATACCGTTCAAACGAGGGAGCTTTAGCTCACATGAAGACTCTCATAGTGGCCATAATTCCTCATTTGACTCCGTCCACAGTCTTGCAGCACGCAGTTTAAAACCTGAGCGTAAAGCTGTTCTGGAGCTTCTAGTTGCTATGGATGAGCCGGAATGTGCTCCAGATCAAGGTGTTATATGGAACTACTCACTAGATGTGAAGTCTGTCACCCGCATTTTGACCCAGGTTTGTAAAATTAAATGCTTTTCTCCATTTCTATTAAAACGTCCTGAATAAATCTTATAGTTTTTTTTATTTTTTATTTTTTTTTTAGCTCGTTGAGAACGCCATTAAGTTCACTACAGCCGGGTTCGTAGAGGTTTCAGCAAAGCCCCTAATTAACAGCCCTATCCCTATAAAACAACCGTATCCAGGCGCCCAAGCTATTTTGTTCACAGTACGTGATACTGGGAAGGGTATTTCACCCGAATTTGTCCAATACCATCTTTTCAAGCGGTTCTCGCAAGAAGACCCGCTCCAGGTCGGTACAGGCCTTGGTATGGCGCTTGTCAAAGAGCTTGTTCGAAAACTTGGTGGATGGATGGAGGTTTGGAGCGAAGGGATTGAGGGAAGAGGCTGTGTGGTCAAGGTACTTCTTTGGGCGACTCCTGCCTCTCATCAGGTGAAATCTCTGAAGAAAATTAGCGGCCCCTGGCAAGAGGCTTCTTGTCGGTTCTATTCTGGAGAGCCTTCCGTTGGTGCAGACCGCTTGTTCGAGATTATGGGCAGGCGTTTGATGGGTCAACAACTCAACATGAACGTGGAGAAAGGTAATGAGGAAGATGCCAGTCCTGAAGATATGCTCAAGGATCTTTGTGACCAATCTCACTGTGACCTTCTGGTTATCAACGATGACCTCATTCGTCTCAAGGCATACTTATCGTATTGGATCGATTATCATCGTACAATCGAGGTGGGTGACATTAAAAACCCTGTTACGCCAACACCACTGTTGATGGTTACGTCGCCATCGAATGTGATGAACGTTCAGAGACTCGTTGACGAGTATTTGGAAACACCGATCGAGTCCGAGTCTATTGAACGCCCCGCAAGCATTGTGATCATGACCAAACCAATCGGGCCCATCAAGTTAGTGCAGTGTTTACGTGAGTGTTTCACCCCTGCTTTCTCTAGTCCTCACCTTGAAACCCCGCATGGATCGCCACGGCTCTCAGCCAGCTCAGAACCAATACAATTGCAGCCAATGCCTTTGCTTTGCTCTGCGACAGTGCCTTATATCATGGCAACCACCTCGGGTGTTCACGATACCCGTCTGTTGTCGGCGGGAACAATGATTAAGCAGTCGTTTACGTCCCCAATGACGCTTCAAGGCGGCCAACAACTATCAATAGTTGTCGCTCCTCACTCTCCTGGCGGACTTGTCCCTCCTCCATGGACGTTACCTGCAGGACCGAGTCCTGCCACAACGCCAGAGCGTGAGGTTTGCCTCCCTGGAAGCGCCACAACTCAAGCCGACGATCAGTACCAGCTAAATTGCCACCTTGCTACACCGCAGTATCTTCACCTTGCTCCAGTCCTTGACCCGAACCTAGAGGAATTCAGGGCTAATATCGATGTTACTGTGCCTAAGCTTCGACCCAGACGATCAATCTGGGATAATCAGGCCAAGAAGAAGCAACAGGGGTATGTTGCTGCTTCTTCTACTGCTGCCACCTCCACAGCTGGTGATACTGTTACTATCTCTTCTGCTCCAAAATCAACATCGACATCGGCATCGGCATCAGGAAGTAGTAATGAGGATGGTCCTACCAAAGATAACGAGACGTTGAAAAAGCCTGTTCCTCGCGTGTTGATTGTTGAGGACAATATCACCAACAGGATGATCTTGCGGACATTCCTGAAGAAACGTGGTGTAAGCGTGGTTGAAGCCGAGAATGGCAAGATTGGTGTGGAGCGATTTCAAGAAGAGGTTAAGCGCCGAGGCGGCAAAAGTGGTTTTGAGTTTGTATTGATGGATCTGCAGATGCCAGTGATGGACGGCAACATGGCCACGAAGCGAATCCGCGAGTTTGAGCAAGGTCTGATGGAGCAACAAAAGCTCTCGGATCTAGCAAAAACTCATAAAAGCAGTAGCGATTCAATATCGGAAGAGCAAGGATATTGCTCTACAATCATTTTTGCATTGACCGGCCTTGCAGGGGATGAGGACAAGCGCCTGGCGTTTGAGTGTGGGGTCGATGGATATATGACCAAGCCTGTGAGCCTGAAGGTAACAACTGTTGCAGTGCTTTCAATGCTATACATTAACAGTCCATATTGCAAGGCTTTTACTCAACATTTATTTCCCTTTATTACAAATAGGTACTGGGATCATTGATGTCAAGCTGCATGCCCTCGAATGAAGAGGATCTGGTCAGCCATGCCGGTTTAAAGTCACCCCAAGCGACAAAAGAGACGGCTGACCATATCTAAAGTGTTCATTGCCTCCGCTTTTTTTTACAATTGCTATAACTTGTAATATCCTCTATCGTGATGTATTTTCATTTCTTTTGTGATGAAATTCCTCCTTCTACACTACACTTACTGATGCCTACAAGAGAAAAAAAAAAAAATCCATCTTCACACAAGCCCACTCTTTTATGTAGTTTTTTCCTTTCCTTGACATCTGTTGTTATGCTAATGTTTTCATGAGTTACGACCCCCTTTTATTATTCCAAAAAAAATAAAAAAAAATAAAAATATGTGTTTATAAATTTTTGTATCTGCATGTCATGAAGTTGTAACAGCCGATGAAGAGAGAGGAGTGGAGCGAAGACCACCCCATAGACTCCAACGACTTTTCTTCTTATCAGATAGTTGTTCAGAAGATGTTATATTCTTTGGTGCTGCGCTATCCGTAGTCATAGCCGTGATAGTATGCACCGCCGCCTCAGAAATGGTAGGGGAGGCTGCAGTGGTGGATGAAGTGAACGAAAGAGGAGACGTTGGGGTAGTAGGGGATGAGGCCGAGGCCGAGACCACTGACAACGATCGTCCACGAGTTGTAGTTTTGATAAACGCTGTCTGTGGTGGTGGTGGCAGTGGCACAGTTCGTATGTCTGAGATGGAGGGTGTTGGCGTTGTTGTCGCTGATGGAGACGTCAATGATTGCCGAATAGAACTGTTACAAGAAGAAGGAGCCACGACTCCGGTGGTGGCTGCGGTGACAGAAGCCAATCCAGATGCGATGCTCGAGATGCTATATTGTGCTAGTGGTGACGAAGGCGAAACAAGTACAGAGGCGGATATTGAAGAGGTTGATGAAGATGCCGATAAGGATGATGACGTTATCCCGCTCTTAGTGCTTGGATTGGCATTAACATTAGACGAAGAAGATCCAAGAAGGGCTGTTTGGATAGCGGTCGTTAACCTCTTTGTCTTATCTTGAGGTTTCTTAGAGCCTCCGATCCCTCCAACTGTATTAGTGATGCTGTGAAGAGTCCCTTCAATGGCTCGGCCTGCGTTCTCGGCCGCACAGTATTGATCATATTTAGGTTTCCATATCCAAGAGTTGCCTAACTGGGAAGCACCCTGTGCAGCGGCCATTCGATAATATCTAGCGGATTCGTACATATCCTTTTCGATCCCAATCCCCTCATAATAGCATAAAGCTGTCTCGTTCTGGGAGTCGGCATCACCCTATGATAATTGTATGAAATAAAAAAAAGTGGTTAGCAATGAAGGGAAAAAAAAAAAAAAAAAAAAAAAAATCATTTGGCTCGAGGGGTTTTTTTTATTTTTTAATGGGACCTTACCAAATCTGCTGCAATTTTAAAGTAAGTGAATGCAACCTTTTTGTCCTTGTTGACACCCCAACCCTTGAGATAAGACATTCCTAGTTCATACAGAGCCATCACCAATTCCCTTCGAGCCATCGCTATTGCTTCCTTTCGATCCATGCTGCCCATACGACGCAATGTCTGTTGAGAAGCGCGAGGCTTTGCACTATCGTTGCTATCATTTTCGCTATAACGGTCCGAAAGAGCTGAAGAAGATTGTCGCTTTTCATCTACACTCAGTTCCTGAGGTGTAGTAGAAGTTGATGCTATTGGTATTCCCGTGCTTATTTGGGGAGAGGGCGTAATTGGATTGAGCTCATTCAATTCTCCCATTGCATACTCTGCCGCTCGTTGAAGGTACTTGATGGCCTCTGCAGGATTTGATTTGCATCCCTTTTTTTTTTTTTTTTTTTTTTTTTTTTGTGAAGGTCATTAATAACGGCGCAAAATTATCTGACATTAAAAGAAATTGAGTCGTAAAAATAAAAGGTTACGCCTTACCCAGCCATGTCTCAACGAGAGTCCATACATTAGTTGTCCTAGAGGATTCTCTGATTGAGCTGCAAGCGCAAAGTAGCGTGTTGCCTCTTCCAACTGGTTGTTTTCATGTAGCTCAATGGCCTTTTGAATATTTTCATCTGCCTCGACTTCACGTTGTTGAGCAGGGGTCAAAGCCTTGGGCGCTAATGGTTGAAATGCATTCTTGCTGCTATCCTTCCCGCGCATTTGGCTTCCGGCTCCCTTTTGTGGCTGCTGCGGCTTCTTATTTTTTATTTCTTCTACATTCTCCTCTCCTTGAGTGCGTTGCTGTCGCTTCTCCTCTTCACTATCACTATGCACCTCTAAAGCAATATCCTCATCAAAGAGAATCGAACGCGCCTTGTCACTCGTCGTACGAATAGTGGCTGTGATCGTAGTCATGGTCACAGAGCTCGTCGAGTTTGAAGAGTTTGATGAATTAGCCGTCGTCGTCATGGTAGGAGATGGCGACATTTTTACTACGCTCTTATGCTCATAAGCGTGATCAACCTCTCCTAGGTGTTCTGAGTGCTCTGGGTGCACCTTGTTGATCTCGTTCTTTTTTTGTCCGTTCAATTGCCTAAGAGTGTTGGCTCTAATGGTACGATTCTGCTCCTCTGAGATTAAAAGATCCTCGACTGTGACTTGGATCAAATCAGAACCAGAGCTCGGATTGTTTGCTCGAGAGTGGCCATTTCTTTGGACAGTCAAGAGCTCATCATCATTATGATGACTACTGTCTTTTTCTGAATCCAAAGTAGATTCTATTTTTTTGATGGATCGATCTGACCACAATCCTCCTTGCTCGACTCCTCCATCGTTTAGATGTGACACATCAATCTCACTGGATGTCAAGTTTGTAGGGTATGCGAATTCCTCTTTATCCACAAGGCTAAATAACAATGTATCAAACATAATATAGTTATATTGTTATTAGCGAGAAGACATAGCTCTCCAAAAGTGCCTCAGACCAAATGGAGGTACCCAGGACCTTTGTCGGTGAGAGGGCGCCACCAAGGCAAGTTCGGGGGAAATTAGAATAAGGTTGCCGCCAAAAAAAAATAAATATTGTGATCATCAATGTTGAAATTGTATAAATTGAAAAGAAAATCTAGATTTTTATGAAATAAACGCCATGAAGGAACAATGAAGAGGGAGAGCATGAAAAATGGGTTTGGTGCAATTTTTTTTTTTTTTACCTTAGTTCTTCAGAATCTCTTATAACTTTTCCTTTCTTTTGGATGGCTTCTTTGGCAGCAGTAGTAATAGAACCGGTAGTAGTAGAAATGACTACGTTGTTTTTAGATTCCAAGGATGTAGAACGGGACAGGAGGCTTCCTTCGTCGTCTGCATCAACTGTGTCAAACTCGATCATAACCTCTGGGATGATGGGGATATGTAAATCCTGATACTGTATAAAGATACTCATCTAACGCAGGAAACAATAAAATAAAGAGAGAAGGAGGAAGAGAGATACTCGTGGATATGAAATTGTAAAAGAATAGTGAAGTCGAGTCGTGTTTGGCAAATGTGAGTTTAGAGAGTGTTCAAAGAAAAAGAAAAAGAAAAATAAAATAGGGTAGTGGAATGAAATGTCAATGCAATACAAATGAATGGAGACCAAGTGAGTTGTGGACAATAAAAGGAAGAGAGAAATGAGGTTTTGGAAATGAAGTTTTTTTTTTTTTTTTTTTTTTTTTTCTTTTTGTTAATGCATCGTCTGAAACGATGTCAAACGCACGTAGAAATAATAAGTAACAGGGGAGCAACAATGGATAACAAAATGAAACGCGTTGTGAAAAGGTCGATTGAAGAAGAAAAGGAAGAAGAAAAATAAAGAGTCGAAGTAACTGTCAGTCTGCCCAAGCGAGTTTTTAGGGTGAGTGAGGATGACATAGCATGGCATGCTATGGCTATGGCATCCACCTCCTTTTGCCCCTTATTACAAAAGCATGTTATCAAGGCTGAGTAGATGCGTGTGCATTCGCTCAATGTGACACAGGCACCCCACATTCCCCCTGCTGATACATCCAATGACCACCTGTGCAGCCCCTCACTCTTATTTTTTTAAATGAAATATGAATGAAGCAACAAACACGCAACATTCAAGACCTCAGCCACAAGCATCATTTTTATCAAATAGCAAACCATCCCTCTCTCTTCTTCTTTCCCTTTAACAAAGTTTAAAGCCAGCTGTGCTTTGACAATAACGGCTTTCATGATCTACATCGCTTTCCATTTGAGTTTTAATGAAGTCAATTACTCTGGACTTGATCCAAAACTGTCTATGCGTAACGCATAGACCGTCGATTGTAGTATAGCAATTACAGCACATGTTTACAAGAAAGTGTTCAGAACGACAGTGGCAACAGATTTGCGTTTTTCCATATTTGAGAGAAAGCTCATGTAAGCATGCATTTTATACAAAAGGAAAAATTACTATTTGTGAATTATATCGAGATTTATATATATATAATAGTCATTGGGGCACGGCCACCAATCAGGTTTCTATACCTTTGTGAAGCATCTACTCCACAAGGGGCAATGATTCAGCTCATTGGCATCTGTCAAAGTTCTAAGAATATAAATACATATCCCATATTCACATACCACGCATGCAAGATTTACACTATTTTATGCGCACTGTCCACTCGCGGAGAGAAAAGAGAAAAAGACTAGACTACAGAGACACGGACGACGATGCATGAGTGGTACATGGATGATGCATCAGACCATGTATTTCTGCTGAATATGCAAACTAGACCTTTTTTTTTTTTAGGTTTGCACCAATTGGCGCCATGCGATGATTTGGTATCGAATGGTGATTGTTAAATATACACAATACGATGACAACAGGCGTCATGAGCAGTGGCATTGGCATTGGCACATCACCGTCCCTCTCTCTTCTCTCCGCCATCCTAGTTTTTTTTTTTTTTTTTGTTTGTTTTCCACCACACGACATTTCTCTCTCTCTTTCTTTTTTAATTCTTTTTTTTTTCCCTTTCGTTTCTATCCCTTCTTTCTCCCATCTCTCTTTTTCGTTTTACACAAAGACACAAATACGCTTTTCATTGATACACAAACATACACGTTATAAATATACACAGATAACATCTCCCATAATAGATTACTTTTTCCCTTTTCTCCATTTTGTTCACTATTACTCTTCTACAACTGCTACGACAACTACTAGGAACCACAATTACTGCCTCCACCGCCACCACTGTTATAATACATTCCATTCATTCTTTATCCTTGCTCTCTCATTTTTCTTTTTACTTCCCAAAGTTCTCTTTATTTATTTTAGTCTAAAACTCTACTGCCTGTTCTTTCTGACTTAAATCAGTTCTAGTCTATTACCCTCCATCACAATTCCGCTGGAATGCAGCTCCATTCATGCCCCTCTGACTCATCGCCATCCACTGCCTCATCTCTTCATAACGAGTCTCCTTGTCCTCAATCTACCACACCTGGCTCTGATAGCAGCCCTTCTCTTCTAGACCTTAGTTGCGAATTATCATCATTCCATCCGACCTTCCCACTCTTCGATACGTTGTTTCATCATCAATCCTCCAAAAGCAACCCTAATAACAACCACAACAATAATGATGCCATCAACGCCAATGGCCGCTCCTCTAATGGCATCAAAGATACCATTATCATCAATAGCCATAACGATAACAACAATGGTAACAGCGGCAACACAAGCTCCATCATTAATCTTGGTAAATGTATTATTCCAGGAGCCCCTTTCAAACCTGCCCTCCTAAATCACTCTGAACCCCTTGATCTATCAGCTACAGAGCCCTCGCCAACATTAGAGCAACGTCTTGTGCCCGTCTTGGAGTACCTCTCTCCTTCTTGCCCGGCAACAGAGGTAACACCTCAAGTTTCAAGTCCAGACTCGACTGACAACGCAGTCCCTTCTCAAGACACAGGCTCAGGCACGGCCCATAATGAGCACGACGAAAGAAAAGAACAGACAGGGGATGAAGCACTGTCGGAGCCGCAATTCCACAGGGGCAGCGATGTTGACGGCCTAGAGAGCCCACTCTTAACTCAACATTCACACATCATCTACTCAACAAGCACTTCTTCAGTTATGGCCACTGCTGCTTCTATATCAGAGGCACAGAACAATGCTGAAGCGATGGTGTCATCGGACAGTCCACTCGATCACAAACACGAACACAGACACGGACTTGATCACGAACAACACAATTGTCCCACTCAATCAGACAGCAACAACATCAACATAAACATGTTTAACGTCAATATCAGTAACAATAGCAGCGGCAGTGGCTCATGCGAGATTGTATTTTGTGAAGAAACAATTACCAGCAACTACATCATTACATCGTACTCTAACACAGCTGGATCGACTCTATCAAATCCTGTTACCACCCAAGAGCAGACATTCTCGGAAATAAAGTCTGGTGGTAAGCTATCAAGCATGGCAGTAAGGCAATATTACTCTGTCACGGAGGAGGAGGATGATGATTCAGGAGATGAGCTGGTGGAGTCTTTGGCCATTGGTGCTGAACGCAAAAAGCGGACAACGAGCGTTGAAAGTTGTGATTCATTCTCTAGTGCCAAGAAGAGAAGGAAGAGCAAATTGAGCCAACATGGTCTGGCAAGTCAATCAACAAAGAATGATTTTCAACGTTTTGTTAAAAAGGAGAATAACCAAGGCTTAATGGGTGCATCCAACAAGTTGACAGAGAAGAGCTTTGCTTTTGATGCATCAACACTTGTTCTCACGTGGTTTCAGCCTCAGCAGGGGCATGCAAACAGGAAATCAAGAAAACTACAGCGGCTACGTCGCTCGTTTCACTTTAGACACAGTGAATCTGATCATGATGACAGTAGGAACAGTGCCATTCTGACCTGCACGCATCGTCGTGATTACGTTGATAGCTGTCATTGTCGAAAGAGGCAATTCACAAACGCATTCGAGCTATTCCGACCTCTAAGTGTAGCGTCCCGAATGACAGACTATTATCCAGAGTGGATAAAATCAATTAAGAAACGCAAGATACATCAATTCCCAACCAAATGGACGTCTTCATTATCGCCCTCGCATTATGTGAAATTACTTACCCTGAAAGACTTTTGGGATGTAATGGACGCTCGACAAGCCGATTCTTTTTCGTCGTCTATCTATGATCTCTCAGCAGTTAGCAATCTTGATTCTCATGCAAATTCCATTGCGAGGGGAGCAAATGAATCTACTGAATGTATGACCAAAGCAGCGCTTGGACGGTCTCTGAGGAGAAAAAAGATCGTTCGACAATATCCATGCGCTTTAAGCTCTATAAAAGGTCTTTGGGAAGAGGAGCTACGGCAGCAGAGAGAGCGACAGATGATCCCAGATAGTATTCGGAGGCCACCAAGGAATAAAATCTTCAGTTCCAAGCCAATCCCCACCTCAAACACAAAGCCCGCTCTTCCGAGTTTATTTACATCCACGCAAGGGACATCCCTTGGGATGTCAGATTCGCCGAGGACCTCTACAAATGAAACTTCCACATCACCATCGGGCATGGAGGGGATTGGTATTACAGCGACCAACCAAAAGATACCACAGCCTACATTATCGGATTTGGAGCTATCTTTGAAGAAGAAACATCGAGCAGCAGCCATCATTCGATGTAAGTTTGAAAGACATTTTCTGGCCTATAATGATGATAAAATGCTACATATATCTCGAGTCTCGATTTCTCTCATTCGACTTACGCTCGCAATACTTGTTTATTTGAAACTAGCCCACGCGATAGCTGAGGGGTCAGATATGTCTGAATACAAACCATGGAAAGATGGTACAGTTACACCAAGCATGGGAACTCTTCAGGAGTTAAAGGCGTCTCGAAGCAATATCATGAATCCTTGGCCAATCGAAGAGTCAAAGGCAAGAGACGAATGCACACGAATCCTTCATCGAATGCGAGAGCAGCTTAATATCGTTATAAACCTACAGAGTAAGCTACAATTTTTTTTTTTTTTTCTTTTGCATAACAGGAAAATAATAACAATACTAACGTGGCACGTCATTTGTTCTTTACCAAAAAAAAAAAAAAAAAAAAAAAAAAAAGTTCACCTCCGCACAATGATCAAATCTGCACCAACACAATGGTCTTTCTTGCTCTCAATCCGCCATCCAGCGCAAGTTTCGATAGAGTTACTTCTAGCGCTTTATGGACCTCATTTCACACAAACGAGCAACTTCCGTGCCATCGAGCAACTCTTATGGGGAGCAGGTCCGGGCACTGGTATGGAAGCAAAAAGTCATTCTAGCAGCTGTCAGACATCATCATCTCAACTTCAAGTTGAAGCCTCATCCACTACAGAGACGATATTACAGGCTTGAAGTGCCTTCACGTTGCCATATTACACATAATTTTACTCTTCACTCGAGCATTTGAATTTTTGTAAATAAACCTATTTTATCAGTGTAGTGTCTATTTTCTAATCGAAATAGCGATGATTTAAAAGCGAACCGTTTTTGTTTTTTTCTTGAGATTACATGAACAATGATGCAAGTAAGAATAAGGACGCTTGTAATAAAGCTCAGTTTGAGTTCCAACGTGGCTTATAGGGGAGAGTTTTTTTTTTTTAAAAGGGTTCATCTGAAACATGGTTTTCTGGATATCTGATTGTTACCAGTCTATTGAATTGACCCTGGAATCCCAAAAAGATCACAAGCATCAAACTTTCCATTTTGAGACAAGTCTACTTTCCACCAGCGGACTTTCAAAAAAAAAAACGGCCAACTCGAGTGCATCTCTCCCTGTTTTCTCTCCGGGATACTTTATTACTTTATTGCTTTATTACCAAGGAAAGGAACAAAACGAAAAAATAAAGAAAAAAAAAAAAAAAAAAAAAAAAAAAAAAAGACTTGGGATGAGAGAGCAAAGAGGGGAAGATCAGGGAGAGGAAATAGTTTAGTAAAATAAAAAAAGTTTGTGTTTCAACTCTTGGTTCATTTCCGAAGTCTCCACTTTCAACCAATAAAAGTCAAAAGGCTCGTAAATCTCACAGGCACAAAAAACAATAGATCAGAATTCAAAGCATTCACCAATGACATGAATTGTGCAATCTCTGGATGAATGAGTGGATTTGATGGCTCTGAGTGGAAAAGGAGGGGGGCGTTGAAACTGAAATCCCTGGTTCCTATTCTTTTTGTTTGAATGGGTGACTAAGGATTGATAAAGATGGCTAAAATAAACAAACCAGTGCTAGGAACATTGGTAAAAAAGAAAAAAAAAATGCATATGGTCTGGGTAACGTATCATTTAGAATATGTTAATTTGTAAAAACGGAAACGAACAATACTTCCAAAGTAAGGAGATCGTGAGGGTTCAGATGACTTTTTGATAGTGCAATAATACACCAAAGTTGGATTACAAGTCTACATTTGGTAGATTCATAAAGCCTTATCTACCAATCTCTCTTTGTTTTTTTGGTCTAGTGATCCAAAGGGATATTAATTTGTGTAATGAAGACCTGAGGAGGATCGGAAACCTGGCTTATTCTTCGTAGAAGGAACACATGTAAGTTTGTCAGCAATCAATCTACAGGCATATTATAGTCTAGTATATAACATCGTAGCTAGCGTAGTCGATGGTCCATGACATTATTATTTTAGTATTGGTTCTTGATAGACTACCATGACGCTAAAGCATTAAGCTTTTTTTTATGTTCTTTTTATTCGATAAAAAAAAAAAAAAAAATTAAACGGGTCTGATTACGCTGAAGTATTCTATAGTCCAGAATCTAGAAATACACATCTCTTTCTCTTGCTAATGACATTTGTTCACATCTTCAATATTGTTTACTTGATGGAACAAAAGACGTCTTGGATATAGCTTGTGCAGCCCCAAGTGTTGAAAGAAAAGAGACTCTGTATGGCAATGAGTAAAAGGGAAGGCGAAGCATACAAGAGAAAGGCTTTGGCCACTCCACAGAAGAGACAGGAGGACGTAGAGGGGCGGAAGCGGTGATTGGCCAAGGATTGTTGAATTGGATGTGTGATGAACCAATGCATCAAAGCAATCTAATAATTAAGAATGACTATTGTTCCCGATAACAAATTACGATCAATAAACAAACCTGAAATAACCTAAACACATTTGTCCCTTATTCTTTGGTTTTTGTTCCTGGAATTGTATGAATGATATTGCAGTTTGTTGATTACTGAATTCAAATCGTGGCCGTATATTTAAAGACAAAGGATCTCTCTTACTTTCCCTTGTTCACCTTGCTTCCTTACTTTCCTTTCTTTCGTTTTCGTTCCTCTGTATATAGTAGCTTCTTTACCTCTTCTTGTCTTTCTCCTTCATACTGACAAAACTTTGTAGCAGCAACATCAACATCGGTGGTCTTTTTCCATTTCCCTGCCCCATCCTGCTCTCCATACACACTTACGCCCCTTGCTGCTCTCTTTCTTTCTCTTACCATTTCCCGTTCCCCATCTTCTGTCTGTTTTATTTATTATCAATCGTTTTTTTTTTTTTTTAACTTTTATAAATTTTATTTTTTACTTTTATTCATTTACCTATTTATTTATTCTTTATTTCGTGCTCTCATCCGTGCGACAAAAAGAAAATTGTCCAAATTCAACACTTACTTTACGCCACACTGGGATAGATTCAAGTGAACAATATCGATTCAACATCGCGATTTTCATCTTGCAGCTGGGGTTCGCGTGCCCTCCATTCTGTTTGGCACTCACTTGCCCATTTACTCAACCCCTTTTCCCCTGACTTCCGATTATCATAACAGCCCTGTTGACCTCAATACGCTGGAAATAAACGAAAAAAAGAAAAAAAAAACCATTACTTCATCACTTTGGCAACCAATATCTAGAGAATCACGACCAACATCACGCATTTTGAATAACCTACACCTGACATTGCTCATCTCCACGATTCACCTGTTACACCATCCTTATTTTTAGGATCATTCTTTATTACATCCCGTTTCAACATTTCGATTGTTTCCCATTTTTCTTTGTAGATCCCAACTCTTACGCCAAATTTCACTTTCACGCGATTAAAAAAAAAAAAAAAAAAAAAAACGACCAAAACAAACTGATAAACTTGTCTCTTTTAACGTTTCCGTCCAACGACTTCGCAGCCGTATCATTCTTGCCCTTTTTGTATTCAACCCAAGTTTATTTTTATTTCTCCGCGATTCTCTAAATTTTGACGCCCCTGCTTCTTTTCTTTTCCTTTTTTTTTTTTTTTTTTTTTTTTTTTTTGGACATTATGGCCTCTACTCCACTGCTTCATCAAAAACCTGGTTCCTCTATTCTGCCACAATTCTCTTCCGATACCTCTCGCCCTCTATACGATCATTTCCATAGCACATCTCTTATCTTCTCCACCTCATTTTCTACCGCGCCTACTGTAATGAAAAAGAGTCGCATTTCACAGGGTAGGATCATTTTAGTGATCTGCATCACGTTCATGGTGATGGCGATTGCCCATATCCACTACATCGGCGTCTATCACCGACAACGCGAAGCTCAAAAACATAACAATAACACTCCGAGCCTCCGACGGCCCATAACTGTGATAACAGATCCATCACTATCGACATCGACATCTGAATACAACACGACCGAAACAGAACTGACAAGCATTATTCATTACGCCAATGGCACGATAACAAAAGTATTCAAGCCTGCGTTTTATAAGGATACCCAAGCAGCCCGCAAAGAGATGGGTTCGTTCCTCGATACTCTAGCCAAACGCACATGGTGGAAACATGATGCTGACACCACCGCATCAACGACAACCTCAAAAAAGAACTCTTCCTTATCGCCGTCCCTGCCTTCTGATGCATTTTTCGGTTATTTACCAATGGGTGGGAGCAATAATCAGTTTACCTCGCTCCAGAGAGCTGCGGTTTTGGCAAAGGACCTCAACCGAACTTTGATCATCCCTCCTATCAGCCCTAACTCTCATATCAAGGTAAAACAAACAACGCCTTTTTTTTTTTTTTTTTTTTTTTTTTTTGATAAGTTACTGTTACTTGTTGGTCTGAAAGACAACCTGTAGTAACTGGTATAGATATTAAAGGCTGGTTCTTCATGGGTCTCAGTGGTTTTCACCTGAACCTTGCGCCTTGGTGTAAGATTTTTTTTCTTTTCGGAGCGGTGCACCACCAATCAGAAAATTCTCATCATCGGTGGTTTCTGGTTTGGTGAACCAAGGGCACGCCAGCATGTTTATGTATTAGGTTACATCATACTGCTATTGCTACTTGTAGATCAGCTATGCATCGCACCAGTCAAGCCGACCCATGAAAAAAAAAAAAAAAAAAAAAAAAATAGAGACACGACTGACAAATTTGAAACTGAGGTTTACTAAACTTAAACTATTCTTCTTCAACCGTTATCAGGTCTGGGCTGGCCCAAGGTACTCTGAATTTTATGACCTCGAATCATTTTCGGCACGGTCAGGCATTCCAGTCTTGGAATGGCACGATATCAAGCAGACGCCAGATAAGCCGCCCAAGGAGTTGACCCATCATTGGACCGATTTTGCGGAGGAGCTGCCTTGTATCCCCAATGGGGGAATTGGTGTGGATGACAAGAATCTGTATGACCATTTCCGACCCCAGTTCCTGATGAACTTCAAGGCAGCCGAGCCTGAGATCGGTCCCGACGAGATGGCGGGCAAGGCTACAGAATACCCCTATGTCCGTGATGTACTGTTGAAGGATAAGGACGATAACATCGATGGCAAGAATGGCCCCCGTCAGATGTGGAAATGCCTCTCGTGCCCTTACTTCCTTGGAGGTGTAGACCTTTCAGATCGAGCTTGGAAGGAAGTCGGGCTGCACATGCGATTCAATGACAAGATCGAGGCCATGGCTGATCAAATCTTGGATCAGCTTTTGCCAAAGCCAGCTAAGGACCTTCAAGCAAATACCGCTACTGGCACTGTAACACGCCGCCATCCAGAATTTATTATTATCCATTTACGACGTGGTGACATTGTGAACAAGTGCACTCCAGGCCAAGATGAAAAGGACTGTCTGGTCCAGATCGAGCAAATTGCTGAAAAAGTGAACGAGATTGAAAAGAATCGTCAGATCAAGGCCCTGGCGGCCTTGAAGGATAAGAAGGATGGGGAGGGTAACGGTGTCGTTTTGGAGAGACTTCCAGTGTTAGTAGCGACGAACGAGAAACGACCGGAGGAACTGGCCAAATTGGATAAGCTTGGCTGGACCATGCTTGATCATGGCGATATAGAGTATGATGAGGAGGGGAATGAGATCGTGTCCAAGACCAGGAGACTGGGGACGATGAACGCATTTGGACCGTTCTATCCACCGATGCTTGATGCAGTGTTGTTGACAAGAGGAGACTATTTGATTGGAATGTCCAATTCTAGAATGAGTCAACTGGCAACCCAGCGCGGGGCCGCTTGGTATGGTCATACTACCATGTTGATGTAGATAGTAAATAGGCATATAAACTTACATATAGATGTATTAAAGACTAAAGAAGCATTATATATATATATATATATATATCAACGCTAAAAACTAAAACTATTTATGTAACTTATTAGAAAAGGTTTTCAAAGTGATGGGATGATTGATATTGATTATCAAGCTTTTGTTTTCTTCTTTCTTTCTTTCTTTTTGTTCAGTGACCCCGACTTGAAACCAAAAAAAAAAAAAAAAAAAAAAAAGTTTCGCGTAATGATTCTCTCAGAATATGAGAACCCTTTTTTTTTTTTTTTTTTTTATAGTTTCCAAATGTTCCAAATTCTTATTAAGCGTGTGGGTGGGCCAAGAATAGGACCAAAAAAAGAAAACGTATGAGTATGGCGTGCACGAGCTGCTCACAAAACCTTGTTTCTGCGCCCAAATTTGAAGTATAATATACGTACAAATATATAATATCTGTACATACAACGAATTGGGGTGTTAGGGTGTAAAAAGAAGGAAAAGTAACCAAATCCTGCTTTGCGCCCAGCTCGCCTTCGCCCCCCCCTCCTTTCCCCAGGTGTTGATGAAGATTGTGGTGCTCCTTTGTTTATTTGGATAGCGACACTTGATCAAACAAGTAAATAAGTTTAAAAAAAAAAAACTTTTACTCGGGTTTTTTGCGTTAAAAAAAAGATGGCCAAAGCAGAATTTAGATAAATATATATTTATCCGTATGCAAAGAGAGGAGAGGACCTTTATGGAGAAAGAATTGTATCAATTTATTTTTATACGACTTTGAGCAACTATACAAATATCCTAATGTATCACCATGGTACAGTCGGAGGGAGAGGGGGAGGGTTTGAGCTTACAAACCCGTTTAGCACGAGCAATTTCCCTTTCTTCCTTTAACGTCCAAGACCCACTATGTACGCCCATCACGCGTCAAAAAAAATTTTTTTTGTGTGATACTATAATATACATGTATGACTATTATTGTGCTTTCTACTTCTTTACGTCTTACTACATGAACAAATAAGAATTCTGCTTTTTTTTTTATTTTATTTTATTTTTTTTTTAAGCAGTCATATTGCATACCCTCCCTCCTTTCCATCATGAAGCTCTTTTCTTGATTGAACCCCAAAAGTTGGAAAATAGAGATGAAATAAGTAAATAAATAAAGCAACGTTAAATTTAACATTAGCATTCAACTGTTTTGTTTCAAGCTTTTTAGAAAACTGGACCAACACATTGTTTAGTGCTGAAGTTGACACCAAGTCTTTTAATTTTTTTTTTTAAATTTTTATGTTTGTATTCATAATACGGATATATAAATGAATATCTTTTTTATATTATTATTATTATTATTATATTTTTTTTTTTCTATTAAAGTACAAGGACTTTGACGTTCCGTGAGAGTATGATATCATTGACGCTGGCCATAATATTCCTGAGCATATTTGTATTGGTCGCGTCAGTAAAGTGGACGTAGACCACTTTATGTTCACTCCGATTTAGACGCATAAACCGTACTTGGAAAAACTCTGTGGCATCGTGATAGTCTCCTTCTCGACCTAAAAGGAAAAAAAAAAATAAAAAAAATAAAGCTCATATTTAAATGAATATACATGTACGTTATTAATGCATGCATTAAACATGTAAGAGAGAGAGAGAGAGAGGAAAGGAAATTAAAGGGGGGAGGAAGGAAGGAAGGAAGGGCACCTTACCATTATAGTCTGGAAAATAAGTGCCGATTTTGGAGTACTTAATTTTCTCCCGAAAGATGTCTGTCTTATTCATAAACATGATCATGGACGTATCGATAAACCATTGTGAATTACAAATCTGGTCAAAAAGCATCATCGCCTCTTGCATTTGGTTCTAAACGTAAAAATAAGAAAAAAAAAACCAATGAGAATTGTTGCACCTTATTGACTTATTGGCTTCAACTAAAATATAGCCAAAAGCAAGCAAACAAGCAAGCAAACAAGCAAGCAGAGACACAAGAAATAAGAACATACCGCATCCTTATCCTCAACTAGACATTGATCATATCCACTAATCGCCACCAAGAACAATACTGCTGTGACACCTTCGAAACAATGGATCCACTTTTTACGCTCAGAACGCTGACCACCCACATCAAACATCCTGTATGTGAGACTTCCAATATGAAATGTCGTTTCAGTGATCCCTGTCGATTTGACTCGACACCGTAAGATATCGGCATCATCTGGGACATAATCTGGTTTGTAAAGCCGATCTACAGCATCAAAGAAGCTTTTTTTTTTTTTTTTTTTTTTTGTTTTGTTTTTGCAAAATTTGAAGTTAGTAATAAGTTCAAATGAACTGATAATCTTTTCACAGTGGCATAGTTTGACACGTACTATTTCACATTGTCTGCTAACGCAAAAGTGTGTCCGAGATTATAGGTCATCTGGACTGATGGGTCACTCCATAATGATTTGATTGCTTCTTGATATTCTGGTGGGTATGGAACGCCAGCAGCAACCCTTGGCATCTCTGCAAAGATGGATAGGTATTTCTAAATGTGGATGGGATTGATGTTAGCTGATTTACTTTATCTCTTCCTTTTAAACACAGAGATAAAAAATCATATGTATTTTTTTATTTTTTATTTTTTATCTTTTATTTTTATTATTATTTTTGATAGTGTCATTACCTCATTCTCATTGTTACTGAGGGCGATATGGTTATCGGCCATGGCTTGTAATATTGCCTGCATAGCACTGACCATGTTTGAGAAAACAAATACTCGGAATGCTTCACGCTCCGGTGCTGAGAACCCTGAAGCGTGCATGAGCTTCATCTGTTTAATCACTGTGGTCTTTCCTGCTTCTCCCGCTCCTAATTATCAATAAAAAGGTTCAAACCATATTTTAACCATATTTTGCGATATTAGCCACATCTGAGAATCGTTAACGCGAAAAAAAAAAAAATAGAGAAAGGGCTTTTCCAGAAGACCAAGGTTTCTAAAGCATAGACCATCATGTGAAATGTCCACGAATTTCTTCCTGCATCATTTTAAATGTGGTTGGCTCCAAAAAAAAAAATAAAAAAAATAAAAAAATAAAAAAATAAAAAAATAAAAAAAAACGCGAAACATGCATATACCATCTTACCCAGTAAAAGTAACTTGACTTCAAGCTTCCTCAGCTTGCCATCGGCCTTGAGCGCAACATCGATCTTTTTGCTCTCCGTATCTGCAGGGGTTGAAACGCAAGTTCCCTGATCACATAAAATAAAAGAAATAAAATAAAAAAAGGGATGATGATGATGACGATGAAGAAAACGTGCGTCAGCAGATGGATGTAGCAACAACATTTCGTTGGAGCGTATAAAATAATATTTTATCCTTTTGAACAACAAACAAACAAACAAAAAAAAAAAAAAAGGACGAACACAGCTTAGTCGCCTAGGTAGAAAAAAAAAATTGGTAGTCGAATCCGTATCCCATGCCTTCTACTCCGTTTGTAAACTTCCTCGCTCATACTTGAATATCTTCATTTCTCGCTAAAATCATGCAATATCATTCAACTCCGTGGAAAGGAGCAATCAGGTGTTCCTTTATTGAGCCGAACCTTAAATCGGACAAGCAATATGTGTAGTGCGTGCAGTCCACGTTTTTTTTAATTCTTGTGTGCCTTTTTTTTTTTTTTTTTTTTTTTTTTTTCTTATCATTTATCCACATCCCCTCCCTTATTCCCGATTGGATTAGAGAAGATAGAAGCCCAGGTTGATGTGGAGTTTCAATGGAGCATGAACGACTATTATAGTACAGTCGCATGACATGTGAAGGAAATCATGCAAACGCAACTGCATATTTTCATTTAACGACGTTGGGCGAAGTAGAGCAACTGCAAAAGAAGAGGGAGAATGAAAGAAAAGAAAAGAAAAGAAAAGAAAAGAAAAGAAAAAGCCCAGGAGAAAGGGAAAAAACAAGGGGAAGGAGTTGAAAAGTAATGATATCAAGGAACAGAACCGGATGATCAAGGCTTTTTTTTTTTTTTTTTTTTGCATATTGATGGATTAGGAGTGTACGGGATCAAGAAGAAAGTATTTACCATTGTGAATTTTGCTTGTCTGATTTGAGTTTTTTCTTTTTCTTTTTCTTTTTCTTTTTCTTTTTCTTTTTGTTTTGTTTTTTTTTTTTTTTTTTTTATGGAGGAAGAAGAAGAATTTGGGTTTTTGTGCTTCAAGAAAGTTGGAGGTTGGTGAGCGTGTAAATGACAAGGGGAGGGGGTTGGCTGATCAAATATGTAAAAGATTATAAATTGTTATGAAAATAATAATAACATAAATGGGTATAAATGAATAAAATTTAAAAAAGAATGTGATGTGTGAAGTGTAAAATGCAATTGGAAAATAGTGTAACTGTCTGCGCAATAACAAGCAGAAAGAAGTGTATGGACAATTGAATGAAGACAGAATGCAAATGACAAGTGGCAATGAAACGAATAAATGAATGCAAGATGCAAAAAAAAAAAAAAAAAAAAAAAAAAGGGAGGAAAGAAGGAAAGAAAAGAAGAGAAGGAGAGAAAAGAGAAGTAGAGAAGGGTATAAAAGGAAGAAGGTTCGAGAGAGCTGGGATACTCTTGACCCATTGGGCGACAATGTGCAACGGTTAATCTAACGCAAATATTCTTAATGGTCAAATGTATTATAATTGTATGCTGTTACATCCATCGAATGGTACATTGGTATAGAAATATGCAGTACACCCTTGTGTTCAATTCAATCCCCATCTATTCAATTCAATAATCATGATTGTAATACAGCCTCAAAACCAAAACAGAGCAGAATTCAGAGTAGAGCATCTTATGCATGACAATGGAACAAGCGAAAAAAAAAAAAAAAAAAAAAAAAAAAAAAGGAACAAGGGTTAGAAAAAAGACAAGGCAAGACAAGACAAGATGGAGTTATACACACAAGACAGGACAGGACAGACAACAGTAAAGGCGCGTTTTTTTACCTTTTTTTTTTTTTTTTTTTTTTTTTCCTCCTCTCCAAGTTTCTCCTCTACACCGTATTACATTATCAAAGGTCGCACGATCTATCTCGTTTTAGTACAAACATACCCAAGGTGACATGTCCAATGCCTAATGCCTAATGCCTAATGCCTAATGCCCAATGCTCGAGTGCTAACCCTACGAGTGTTACAGTGAGAGCTCGGCCGTCCTGCCTGTCCTGTCTCTCCTGTTCTGTTTCTTGAGTCTTTGTTGCATATCTGAATGGACTAAGTGCTCGTTCCTGGAGCAGAGGCTCAATTCATGCAATTCGTTTTTTTATTTTTTATTTTTTTTTATTCAGCCCTTCATTTGTCTAAATAAATCCCTGGATGTGATTTCCATTCATTCATTTTGGCTAATACAAGTTATGACTGAATTATCATGGAATGTGTTTGCCACCCCTATGTTCTCCTTTTTTTTTTTTTTTTTTTTTTTTTTCCATTCGCCGTTTCCCGAAGAACACCTTGTCACCCCTATTACGACTGTCCACTTTGTTGCTGCTGATGTTGATGTCGTCGATATTTATAATCTCTATTCTGTATTTTGTAGATGAAATAGCATAATTGTAGCCAGCTCGGTGTTTTTTTTTTTTTTTTTTTTTTTTTTTTTAAAAAAAAAACCACATAGCCAACACACCTTAGTTACAGCATTTGTGTGTGTTTTTTTTAGGGTTTCTTCTCATCTCATCTGCATGCTTATCCTACACCAAAGCATATACCTCGGAGACAAATGCTCCAGTTCTTTGCTGAACAAACATCTCTTACTGATTGATTCTGTCTGATAGAATACACATATACATAATATATACTTTGCCACATCGAATATGAACGCAACAGAAGCTTTTCCCCCTTTTCTTTTTCTTTTCTTTTCTAATTTAATAATCTTTTATTTGCAATTGGACATTCTCCTGGTAATCCTTGGCTCTCACATCCAATCCTGTATTGATGCGAACCATCGGTTGCGTTGGGATTGGGTATCTTCAATATGCTCAGCTCCCAACCACACGCACAATATCAACATAATATATTATATATTGTATATGTATACATTATATATACAAACGTTACAAACCATTGATTTGAAAAAATTAAAAACAAAAATAAAAATAAAAATAAAAACATAAACCCTTCTGGATATTTTGTTACAAAGAAATTTATTCACATCATGCATTCGTCCTCATTGTCTCTTATAATCAAATGCTCTTGCTTACAGTAGAATATGGTGGCACAATGTTGACTTTCTTTATTTTCTTACAGCACAAAAACCTCTTTTGTGCTACATGTTTTTTTTTTTTTATTTTATTTTTATGCGACTCTATCTGTCTAGATCCTAGAAAAATAAGTAAACAAATAATGATAACTCGAGGTTGATCAGTTAATGGAAAAAAGAAAGAGGGAAATACGTATATGTATATATGTGTAAATTGGAGTTAATTATCGCACATGGCACGACATGAGAGTAAAAAGCAAAAAGAGTATAAAGCACAAACGTACCTGGCCCACCCTCCCACGCGTTTTCCCCCAGTTGCTCTGCACAGTCTTTCTGTCTCTGTCAGCATAAATTTGTTGAAACTAAAAAAAAGTATTATTACGAGTGATCTTACTCACTGGCAACACCTGTCTATCCTTGAGAGCAAAAATTATACAAAAAAAAAACAATCGATGACAAAATGACAAAACGCAAGGTAGTAAGCTCTAATCGATCTTTTTTTTTTTTTTTTTTTTTTTTTTTTTTCTTTAGTTTTATTTTTCTTTCGCGCTATTTGTTCTTTATGAGAGAGGGGAGCTTCTCGACATGGAGTTAGATTATCAGATTAATTCAATATGTAAGAAATTATAGGGGGGTTTTTTTAAACGCCTTCAAAGAAATCATGGCAGAACAAGCAAGACCATTCGACGACTTTATCATGCAGGCTCTGTTGCGTTCTGACATCCTGCTTGCGCCGCAGTCCTCAGTCATCCGAATCTGTTGGTTCGTTCACGAAATAATGCTTTATAGATGTATCAAATAAAAAAATGTGTATAAAAAAAAGGGGAGGAATACCTGGAAATGGGCGTATCCTTTGTCGCCTTCTCATACTCTCTCTATACCCTGTTCATGTAAACAATTATGTATTTACATGTACAACATGTCTATCCTGTCGTGCCTTCCATGGTGGGACAGGAGGTTTTGGCTCTTCTGATGCTTCACAATAATAATCCCAGAACTGAACAAACTTTGATTCATTGGATAATGGCCTTTTTCCGCGATTGTGTTCCAAGGTGCATTATTGACATGAATATTTTTCGTTCAATAGATTTTTTTTTTTTTTTCTTTTCTACTCTATCTTGATTGCTCTATTGACATTGTATATAATAAAAAAGATGGCTAAAAAATAGATATATTTACTATTCCTTGTTTATACTGATATATATTTACTGATCTTTACCACGATATTGGGAAGTGGTTTTTATTTTTATTTTTATTTTTCTTGTCAATTCTTGTAACATTTACATATTTGTTCATCCTGATTAAAAAAAAGAAAAAAAAAAAAGTTCTCCTAAATCAAAGCGCAACAGACATTACAGAGTAAAATGTAAGGATTCATCAGGTTCAGTTCAATGTATGTACATTTATAATAAATATATGTAACATGTATACAGACAGACATGTTTCGACAAAACGCAAACAGTAATAAAGCGACAGTTCATTTGTCTACAATGAACGTTGTTTTGGGCTCCCAATCGTAAGTGGTTTTGTAATTTAAGCTTTTGGATATTTTAGTGATTGTAAGAAAAAAATATAAAAAAAATATGTATTACACATTCACAGGAGAGGGAAGGAGAGAGCTGATTGAATTTATCAGTTTCGACATGGACCAATCTTTTTGTTTCTATCTAATACATTGAGTCTCAGTGCTCATGGGAAAATCTGCGACTTTCGTAAAATAAAATAAATAATAATAAAATTACATAAAGGCCATTGGAAGGAGGAAGGAAAGCTCGCTGAATAAAACGGCATTAGTTTGGAGTTCAAAATTAATAAATACCTTCCAAAGGGAACTAACAAAAGTGGCTGTACTATATATATCTATATATCTATACGATCTTTTTCTTTTTCTTTTTCCTTTTTATTTATTATTAATTATTGTTATAATTTTCTTTCTTTCATTATAATAATGATGTATAGACATACAATGTTTAAGTCCGACACAAGATCATATTTAATCATCGCGACTGACGCGACGACTTGACTTCTTTTGAGACTGGAATTGCTTATTGAGCTTACGTCTGGCATTTCCTGCACGTTTACTACAATTGAGAAAGGTCGTCCAGAATATAGAAGACATTATGAATTAGGTTATAGTGCATTGCCCTTCTCTTCAGTTAGAGTTGTCTGTTTGCTTTAGTTTGCTCTGATGATGGGTATGCATTTTTTTTTTCTTTTCTTTTTTCTTTTCCTATCATATAACCTAACAAGATATTATATTGAACCACGTGAAAAAGAAAATAATAAAACGATAAAAGTGCCTCTTACATTCTTTCTAGTTTTTCCAACGCTTCGGCATCAGGAAGCTTGGGGAGTTCAGCCATCCTGAGTATGAGCTCATGCAGTTTTTCCATGCAATCATCCAAGTTTGCCATTTGAGTTCTTTTACGATCTGATGTTAAAACGAACTCGCCACTCTTATTGATCTTATTTGATTCCTGTCAAAGAAAAGAGAGGAGAAAAAGAAGTGTACATTTGTACATTTGCAATAAAATAAATACCAGATCAGATTGTTTCACATCAGCACACTCCCTCTCATGTATCGTTTTGACCATGAAATCCTTTTCGTTACCTCAGACTTGAGCCGATCACGAACGTATTCTGGCAGCCATAGTGCTTCATCTACCACAAATCTCATATCCACCTTCGTATTTACTTTTTTTTTTTTTTTTTTTTTTTTTTTTATAAAAAAAAAAATAATAATAGTTTTAGACATTCATATACCTTTTACTTTTTATATTTTATTATAAATATATGCATAGATATATAGTTTTTTTTTTTTTTTTTTTTTTTTTTTATCTTTTTACCTTTGTTAACATTTTGTCCGCCTGGTCCACTAGATCTTACGAAATTCAAGGTCAACAATCCCTTAGGAATTGAATCCTTTGTGAAGTTACGGGCCCACTTTTCAATCTTTTCACGATCTTTCATTGTCATACCATTCTCATCTACAAACTCCTCTTCAGATGAATCTGCGGATGTAACTGTGCTGTCTTCGCGCCTTGATGCGAAATTCCTCTGAAGGTAGAGTGAATTTGTCGGGACAGAAGGATGGGCGACAGCAGTGCTGCGGATTAGTTGAGTCTGGAGGCGCATTGTGGTTGCAGCTGATAGGATTCTAGGCCATACTCCACTAGTAGCAGTATTAATAGTAGAAGTAGCTGTCGTTGTCGTTGTTGTTGTTGCTATGGACTGCCCACGACATAGTCGGTTGGAGAGGTAGCGGACTTGTTTATTCTGCCTGAAAACGTTCGAAAAAGCTAAGTGCACTGAGCCTGCTTTGCTGAAGCCCAATAAATGTCTGGTCGTACACAAAAGTGAATTTGACATGGTCTTTTAATGTAAATGAATGTTGATCGATTTCACCCTGGTCTGATCTGATCTGATCTGATCTGATCTGATTGATCGTTTGGTCAAATAAAAAAAGAAAAAAAATGAAAATGAGGCTCTTCTAATACGTCATCCGCCCAAGTATTTTAAATGCAACTGTCAACTATGGTACTGAGTATTGCTGCTGCCATCACAATCAGGAAGGAGATCATGTAAGAAACGAGAAGGATATAATATTCACTCTTACTCTCGTGTAGAATTAGCCCAAACAAAATTCCTATTCTTGGAATTTTATAAAGTTTGAAAATGCACATTTGCGAATGATAATGTAAGAACAGTTTTAATCATGACAAGACAGAATATAATTGAGGCAATAGCTTGTGTATATTTCACGATAATGTTGAAGTCCGAGGATTTAACTGAAAAACGTCTTTGTATACATATCATGATTATGGATGTCGATCGAATTGTTTATCTCGTTGATTAATAGACAAATGCAACATTTATTTGAAAAAATGAGTGGATAAACTATATCACCGCCAAAGTACCCGAGATGTTAATGCTTTGGATGCTTTAGACCCTGCAGCATGACTCTCTACAAAGAATGAACAAAAAAAAAAAGTATAAAAATATATGTATAACGAATTGACCAAACAATTATTTGTCTATCATGTGTCTTCAACCACCAGAGCGCCATAAATACGCTATTATTCTATTATATACTATGCTAAATTCAATTCAAATAGGCCTATTGTCTTCCTCATCTGCAAGAATCATGAGCAAGCGAGCTCTCGACTTTATGGTGCAGACTGTAATTGATGGGGAATAAAAAGGGAGGAAAAAAAGTGATCTACCGTTGAGGATAGGTTGATTCCATCGCTTCTGTTTTGACCCGTTTGACTTGGTTTAAGTAATCTGCAATGTGAGTCCCCCGAAGAGAACTGTCCTTCTTTATCAAAGCTTATATCCATATATTAGAACCTCTTCCTCCCAAAGGCATGGTGGTCAATGTCATGAACGCTTTAGCTGTTTAATCAAGCCCACCGCAGTACATGCAACTAGTAAAATCTGCCAATGTTCATTCATAACTTTTAACTTTCTGAAGTATAGGCAATAGGAAATTTTGATAGTTTAGTTTTAAGAATGAAGATTAAGTCCAGTCTCCGAAAGCCTGAAGATGCACAAGTCCTTACTTTTATATACTTTCTGCTCAAAGGATTTAGTGTTTTTTCTCATGTTCGGTGTCTATAATCATATAAGCACATCCATTTTCGGAGAAATAATGACCCAGCGATAACTATATGCGTACATGATCTTGGAGGAAAAGAACAAAACAAGTAATTGGAACCCCCTACGCAGGTCACTGTACCTCGCATATTTGGTAAAAATGAATGGAAGGAGAAACAAGGGCAATGGGCGTTGGGTACTTTTGGGTTATTGGACTGACTTATCCATGCGCCAAAAGGAAACATGGGTATAAATGAATCAGAGTCAGATTGTTCCACGAGATTGTTTTCTTTCCATCAAAATGTTCGAGTTTGAGAAGTTCTTTAGTCCAGGGCAGGGGTATGTATGGAGAGACGACCTATACCCTTCTTGAGAAAAAAAAAGAAAAAAAAAAAAAAAAGACGCGGATTTAAGCACTTCCGTGTCCGGCATCAAAAGTCCGTCGGAGGATATCGTCGGTCTGCAAATTATCAGCTCAAGCTCAATGATTTTTTTTTTTTTTTTTTTTTGCTTGATGGGCATTGTGTGTGTAGCAAAGTGTACATGTGTGTTTATCATGTGTCAACTGATCCTATTTCCTTCTTCTTTCCTCCTTTTTTAGACGTAAATGGTAATAGAAATCAATAGTGTTCTTGAAAGTCTTTTCTTCCATGACGGCCATTATGCCTTGTCCTCAAATAAAGTGATACGGTGGGACATAAGAGTTAAGAGAAACTAAAGGGATGAAATGGAGAACAGTTAACATACCACATGCTCTTGCAACGAGAAGCTCAGGAATACTTTTCTACTGCCTGCCAAAAATATAAATGACAAGGTAGACAAGGTAGACAAGGTAGACAAGGAAGAAGAGGCGATGCCATATTTGTGTATCACGTTGTTGCTCTGTGCTGTAAGTGCTAGAGACCAACTCAGAAACGAATCGCAATGAAGTCATGCAGATATACTCAGCGCAGCCTTCTTTTGCAAGAGAGGTTTTTCTTGTCAAAAAAAAAAAAAAAAACACTCTCTTTTCTCTTTGCTTTTCTTCTTTCTCCCTTTTCCTCTATCACTTTTCCTCCCGGTCTTTGTTGCATTCACTGCCATTACTTTTCTCTCTCATTCTACACGCTCATTTTGCCTTGACTTTTTTATTTTTTATTTTTTTTGTACAACTCTGGGCTATTGTTTATCATTGCCCACTCTCATCCACCCAAAACCATGCCTGTCTTCGTTGCCACTGCAGGCGGTGCAACTGCCACAACCATAGCTACATTGGGTCGTTTCCATAGCTCTGCCAAAGGAGATCAGCCCTTCGTTTCAACGGGTCGCCAACGCTCATCCAGTGTTAATAGTAGACTCTCCTCTTCGTCTGCAACCTCAATTCCTGATACTGCTCCTATGCACTCGCTCTCTTCAAAGATCATTGCCATGAGCATTGATACTTTGAACAAAGGCGTATACCAACAAGAACAGACTATCTTTCAACGTGATTTGTCAGCTTCAAAATCAGAGAGCATCAACAGGGCTCAGCAACAATGTTTAGAAGATGGTTTCGATCGGATACTTCATCTTCCAATAGCAATAGACCATAATGGCAATAATAGTAGTAATAACAACGATCTCAGCCATGGTAGTGCCTCACAGCGATGGCTGCCACTGTCATCGCCCACTGACCAGAACTGTGATCTTCCAGCGGAAAATGCGCCAGCAAATGTACCTATGATCTGTACTGGACGAAGCAGGAGCAACACTCTGACAACTACAAGCACAGGCGCAGTGGACGTGACAGCAGCATCCATCTCAAATCAATATGACCACATTATGAGACCTCGCAGGTTATCGCAAGTAAATCGCCCCTTGGGGCAGATCGCTCAGTCCTCACCTGCCATTCCTACTCTGATCTTACCTCAAGTGTCCTCAGATGGATCAGTGACAGCGCCTTCGCATGTACATTCACACTATCCACCAGATTCAATTTTACCACAGTACAATGATATTGAGGCAGCGGCTGCTAGTAGCAATACCAGAACACTATCTAACACTCATTGGAGTAATATCCAACTTGGCTTTTTACCTCGGATTGTGCTATTGATCGGCATCTTCTGTATGTCCTTGGGTGGGCTCTATCTTTTGGCTCAAGTCTTACCTCCAATGTCATTACCGAAATCCATTGACGATGTTAAAGTGGATGCAGCTATCCTTCAGGAGTTCGCAACGGCCACTTACGAGGGTTGGTTAAGAACATTTTGGGTCTTTAGTGCGGTCTATATTTGGAAACAATGTTTTGGGATCCCAGGGAGCGCTTTTCTGGTAATATACAAAACTGCGCTTATGATTGAGGGTTTTTGCGTATTTAAGTTTGACAATGTTCATTATCTAACCACCCGCATATTATTCATAAACAGAATATTCTGGCAGGAGCATTGTATGGACCCTGGTTTGGAACAATTTTGACGTCGCTATTGACGACGCTTGGTTCAGTTTTAGCCTACTTTATGTCTTTCTTCTTAATGGAGCCTATCTTGAACCGGTATGCGTCAAGTCGCCTTGACCAGATGCGTCTTCAGGTCCAGAAAAAGACAAAGCATTCTTCTTCAAAAAAGAAATCAATGACAGGCTCAACGGCCACTTCAACAGCGGTTCAAACTTCAATCAACATTCCATCGTCTTTGTCTTCCGATCCAGAGATTTCAAACAGCCCCCCTACCCAGTCTTCAATTCAACAAGCATCGCTTCGCACTCGATCATCCTCATTCATCCTCCGAAAGACGGACTTGACTACGCAGGATTTATCGTCGTCAACCCATCCTTATCCTGACCTTGCTAACATTGCTACTCGGTATAACAACAATGAGATCCAGGAACACGAAGCTTTACTTAACGAGGGAAAAGAAAACGAGGATTCGATGCTATCTATTGATCATCAGGAACATGTTATCAAAGAGCATGAAACCAATAGTGAAGATGACGAGGATGATTCAGAAGGAACCAGTTTATTCATGCAGCTTCTGTTGATTCGCCTTTTCCCTTTGACGCCCTATTGGTTTATCAATTTGGCCAGTCCCCTTGTCGGCGTACCAGTTATTCCATTTATGACCTCCATGTTCCTCGGAGTCATGCCCTACAATTATATTTGTGCCCAGGCTGGAGCCATTTTGAGTGAAATTCATGAGCTACGTGATATTTATCAACAGCCTTGGATTCTCTTTCAAGTAGTGTTTGTGTTGTTGCTTTGCACCGTGGGGGTTCTAGTGAGCAAGCGTTCAAAGAAGAACCAACAGGAAAAAGAGCAACGAAAGAGCCGCACAAGTGATGAAAGGACTGACGATGAGACAACACATCGTCTTCTTCGACCGGATTTTGATGATGCAGAGCAGCACCGCCACGAACGCAGACGAGACGAAGAGCACATGCAGGACAGCATTTCCATGTCCACTCTGGGACATGGGCGTCTGCATGATCTAGAATCAAAGAGAAACGAGTCTGCTGTTATTGACATGGGTGCCTACCGTTACTAGCGTAGCATTTTGTTTTTTTATTTTTATTTTCGTTTTTAATTTTTAATTATTGTATTGTAGCAATATTCACAGCCCTTGCCTAATGGTGGTAATATACCCTTTTCAATTCTGTCTTTGAGCATTAAATATTGATTGTGTACTGTACTTTTTTTTTTTTTTTTTTTTTTTTTTTAACGAATTGATGAATTGATATCCCATGGTTTTCATTAGTTTATAGTGGTTATCGCTCTTGTTTTAAAACTCTCCTAATCTCTTGCGTTCCTTTAATGGGTGCGTTGAACTAACACTTCTTTATCAAGCTAATCTGTTGGGGATTTTTTTTTTTACAAGAGTCGAGCTATAAGGACAAGCCGTTAGAGCGTGATGAAGGTCGTTCAAAAAAAAAAAAAAAAAAAAAAAAAACTCGTCCAACTCTTATAGGAGGATCGATAAAAGAGGTATGATCTCGTTGAATCCGGAACTGAAACACCCTTATTTGATTGGAAAGTCACTCATTAACACATGTCGACTGTTATTACTGTTATTTGGTGGAGATTCACTCCAAGGGGTCCTGGGTTCAAGAACAACTCTTTAATTCTAGGATTATTTTTAGTCTTGAGATTCTAATATTATTGAGAAAGAAAAGAAGAAAAGTCGTGGCCTTGCAACTGCCACTGCAGCTCGAGTCAAAGGTCAAAAAGGACACGGTGTTAATAAGAGAACTGTCCAAACTGGAACACCATGTCATAATGCAAGTGTAATTTTGCGGCGCAGCAGCACGAAGCTTTTTTTATCTTGTCAAGATTAGACTACGGCTATGCTTAAACAATGAAAGTGACAATCCAGCGCTCCGTGCTCATACTGAATTATGCCTGTGCCACGTAGTTGATTAGACAAAAAAAAAAGCTCTGGAACCCTTTTGCCCAAAAGGGAACCTGATGAACTTGCACATTGTGAAATCTGGTGTGGCATGGACTGCCTTGTGTCTTTCCTGCTGAGTTGACACGTATCACCAAAATGGAGGTCTCGCTCGATATGCTTCACACCCATGCACGAACGTGTGTATAAAAGTCAAAGAGGGCTATTCCTAGTTTGCCTCCTTATCCTTTTCAAGCTCGCGTACCATTCCACTTTCTTTTTTTTTTTTTTTTTTTTTTTTTTTTTTTCAGCCCTCTTCACAACAGTGTTCATTTCTCCAGTCTGTCACCCCAATTATACTCCGTTCCTTACATCCTTTTCAAACTCATGGGTCTGACAATTTCTAAACTGTTCGCTGATCTCTTCCACAAGCGAGAAATGCGCATCTTGATGGTGGGATTGGATGCTGCTGGCAAAACCACCATCTTGTACAAACTCAAGCTCGGAGAGATCGTCACCACCATTCCCACAATCGGTAAGCTTTTTGCGAGTCCTCACTCTCATTTACCTCTTCATTTTGCGCCTTCCATTCCTCGTTTGATGTTTGTTCCTGGGGACTATTTTCACTTAGTCGCGACAGGACCTCAGACACAAAAGTACTTCGCCCTCATTCCTCTTTTGCTTGTGAGCCGCCTTTTTATTTCTCTAATGCCAAGTTGAGTGAGCAGGTCAACGTCTCTCAGAGCCTCTAGTGAGATTTACTACGGCATAAAGTACCTACACATATTTCATCCCCCTTTTTTTTTTTCATTATTGTCAACTGTATTTCCTGTGCCTTTTTGGGCAATTTTATTTCTCTTCCAAATGGCTGTGCCCAAATCCGGCCTGATTATTTTTGTGTGCGGTTCGGAGGACCAACACAGATCTAATAATATCAAATGCCATGATCTTACACTAACTGAAACTCGGTCGGCTGGCTTTCTATAGGATTCAACGTCGAAACTGTCGAGTACAAAAACATCTCCTTTACCGTTTGGGACGTCGGCGGTCAAGACAAGATTCGTCCTCTGTGGCGCCATTGTATGTGAAAATTGTCTTTCTAATTTATACATCCGACCATGTTTATAAAATTATAAAATAGACTCAGGGAGAAAAATGGATTGGATGTCTCTCAATGACCGTCAGCCGTGTCGCATTGAGAGGGTCCTCTTTTTTTTCTTTGCTCACCCGCCCAAGTCTCTTTTATTATCACTATAACTTGGCTGTGTAGAATGATTGTATATGATGTGATCTCTACTGGTTGAATTAACATTAATTTCAAAAATGCCTTCTCTCGTTAATAGACTTCCAAAATACACAAGGTATCATTTTCGTTGTCGACTCCAATGATCGTGACCGTATCAGCGAAGCTCGCGCTGAGCTCTTGCGCATGTTGGACGAGGATGAGATCCGTGATGCTCTCCTTCTCGTCTTCGCCAACAAACAAGATCTTCCTAATGCCATGAACGCTGCTGAGATCACTGATAAACTCGGCCTCCATTCTCTCCGCCAGCGCTCTTGGTATATACAGGCTACCTGTGCCACCTCTGGAGATGGTCTATATGAGGGTCTGGAGTGGCTCTCAAATAACTTGAAGAACTTGAAATGAAGCAGTAAACAGGCATTTGGAAACATATAAAAAAGAGAAATAAAAAAAAAAAATTAAAAAATCTGGAGGCATTCATATGACAACAAAGTAAAACTGAAGTTACGGATAAGGTTCATGTCTTCTGTTTTTTTTTTTTTTTTTTTTTTTACATTTTTTTTGGAGCTCTCTTTGTCTCATATTGATTTGATTGAAACGTGGAAGCTGGTCTGGTCGTTGAGAAACAATCTTACCCTAATTGAAGGCTTAATTAGACTAAACAAAAAGAGCATGTGGTTCATAGGCGCAGCACTTGGATAGAGATTGAAGATACGACGGTCGATGAGACTTGGTGAGGTGCGAGTATGTTGTCTGAGCCATAATTTTGGATGACCATCGCGTCTCTAAGAGGCACTACCTATTGGTTTACGCGATATGTCCATCTCGCCTCAGACATGGAGCGCCATATACCAAAGAGTCGTCAGATCTTAAAACGGCTGCATGTCGAGCAAGTATTAACTCCTTTTGAGCGGGTCTCATCCTGTCAACGCCGACAGTGTTTCTCATACACTCTCGTTAAGAGTGTGGAGCAGCAAAGGCAGCAACGGTCTAAATAACCATAGCAGCCCGCCGCTACTACTTATCTCTGAATAATCACATTGTGCCACGGCTAGATAAAGTTACTGTTATCAATGCTAGAGTACGAGGTACCTTGATGGTAGCACAGCACCCAGGACTCCTGCACGTCCACGACTTGTGGCTCACAGGACTCGAGCATATGTTTGTCGAAGTGATTCTTGTTCAAATACCTTAGCATTGCTCTTTGGCTCTGCCATGGTTCAAGGAGCGTCTTGATGAGGTTCACACTTGTCTCTTTAGCTTTTCATAAAGAGCCTTGTGAAGGTTTGTCATGATCTTTGAACTATAGATATTATCACAGACTTGAGCTGTTTTTGATGTTCGCATTGTTAAGCATAGCCGCTTTCAAGATGCTTGACATAAAACTAATGGTGATCTTGGCCTTGGTTCCCATTCTTCTACTGTACTGTATATCAGTCAGGTCAACCACCCTTTGCCTTGGCTTTACATCCTCACACCTTCAGGACATGCCAAGCACTGTAGAATTAAGTATGGCTGCAAGCTCACTCTTCATAGCCAAGACTCCTGTCTTGCTTTAGTCAGTGATGACAACGTTCGGTTTCAAGTCATATTCTTCGTCAACCGTGGAGAACGAGTACTTTATCCTTTTACGGAGCGCAGTTAGCCACATTGGCAAATATAAGTGTCATGGACTTTTGTCAGGAGAAATGCAGCAGGAATGTCATACGCACTCTTCCTACTTCCAGGGCAAGGTACACGGGCTGATTTGGTGGCTGTCCGATGAGATGAACGCAGTGATGGTAAATGAGACACAAGAGTGTCATCAGTGCTACCCATAAGGGTGCCTGGAATAGAGCCCATATCTGAAAGCGCTGTGAGTGCCGGTCAATACACAACACATCTTCATGGCCATAGGAATGAAAAATCCATAATACAGGCCATTGCTTTACGCGTCCGTGTAATAGAGAAGGTAAACGTGTCCTCTCGATCGAATCCTCCCACATACATTCGAGATGATAACGCCTTGTTGTCGTGCTTTCTCATGGCAGTGGTTGTGATCTTATACCAAACATTGTACATATCGCCGTATGTGACGAAAACATCACAAGAGACTTGCTGACCGTCCCCTTCCATTATTTGAAAAAAAAAAAGATCCCATGCTTCATTGGTAACCTCTGCATCAAATTCTGGATGCTGGGGTCTTGAAGTAGCAGACGCTCGGTGACTACCTTTATAGCAGAAGACATTAGCCTCGACTCAAAGTCAGCAAGGCTCCCTAGCGAATGATTGTGTTGGTAGTGCCGCTCAACATGACATGAAGCATTTCGGTCTGTCCAGCATAGTCATTAGCTTTATCACAGCAAAAGTTTTTCGCTCTACAGCATTGGTTGATCCCAGACGTCCGGTTTCTGGTTTTGCCTGAAATCTCTCTTTGCGCCTTACTCTTTGCTCCCTACTCTCTCTATGTCAAGCGCTTCTCGCCAGAACACTGACAGTGGTATCTGTGACGGCAGATTAAAAGGCGAGACTCTTTGCTATAAAGGGGACTCTACGCTATAAACGAGTACCAGCTTCTCTTTAAGTCTTCCTGAGTTTGGAGCAGCTCCTTCGAGCATCTGGCAAGCTTTTTTTGCCGCTAAAGCTGGGCATGGATTACGACGGCCAAGAGTTTGAGTGCTGATTCTTTTTTTTTTCTTTTTTTTATGCCAACACGACAAACCTACAGCCAATCACGTTACCTTGGCTGCCTACTCTCAAGACCTTGCTTCTTTCGATGTGGAGACGCTTCTATAAAGAGCTTCTGAGTGTCCTGCAGCTTTCAAACTTTGTGAGTAGTCATCATCTTTATTTGTCACTTCTTCCATAGGCACTAAGGATTGAATGTAGATGGTAATGTGATCTACCCTCGGCGCACTATTTGCATCTCCTCTTTTTGAGCGGATTCATCTCGCTGAATCTGACTATACTCTTCATATGCCTTTGTTGCAAATCTGGGACCGCCAAGAGAACAAAAGTATAAATGGTCGCATCAGCTCATCGCTACTGCTTTTCTCTGGAAAAATGTTAACTGCATCAATGATAGAGTGTGAGACACCTGGGTGAAAGCATAGTATTCAGGGCTGATGTAAGTTCGGAAATCTGTCTGTCAAAGTGGTTCTTGTTGATATACGTCCCCTTCATTAATAAGGTGACCTCTTCTCCGTCAATCCTTTCTTTTTCTCTTCCTTTTTCTCTTCTTTTTCTCCGATTGCCATTCTTATTCGCCGCTTCCAGACTTCTCTCCATCTGTTTTGTTCCTATTTTGAAGTTACTCAGTTAAATAAAAAGACGACGAAAGGAAGAGTTGATGTCATCGATAACAGAAGTCACTAAGCGCACAGTCCAGACAGTGTGTATGAAGGATACAAAGTCAGAAATAGGGTCCGTCACTGATGGAGCTACCACCGCGAAAGTCTGTAGTAGTCGCACTGATTTCAGTGATAAGACTACCATTACCAAACATATCGTGGAGATACCCAAGAACATGACCGAGGCCGACTATTCCGTGCTATACGAACCATGGTCTATCTATAACTTTTATAAAAAAGCGGAGTGGGTTCATATATTAACACTGGTGCTCATGCCGATCTATGGGCTCTCTATGGCATTGACATCCGCACCATTTCAGCAAAAGACGGCCATCTTTGCTCTTGGTCATGCTGTCTTCATAGGTCTTGGAATAACTGCAGGTAACTTTCTGTTTAAATATGAAAACAAGCACAGTGCAAGGCATTGGAGCAATAGCTCTTGCCATACTGGCACCAGTAATGACCCAACTCAATATTCTTTGTTTTACTCTAGGATATCATCGCTTATGGTCCCATCGATCCTACATTGCTTCACCTTTGCTTCAAACTATCCTCATGATTGCGGGCACAGGCGCTATGCAGGGCTCCATCCTTTGGTGGTGTCGTAATCATCGTGCACATCACCGATACACTGACACAGACAAGGTATATAGTGTTGATAGTTAAAGGCATAACATCATCTTTCAATCCTCTTGTCTTGTCTTCTCCTATCTGAGTAAGCTTCTGACCACAACTGGTCCTATGCTCATTTAGGATCCTTATGGAGCTCACAAAGGTTTGCTCTGGTCGCATTTTCTATGGATGTTAGTTCGTCAGGATCCTGCTGCTGTGGGGTGGGCAGATATCTCTGACTTGAGAGCCGACAAGTTGGTCATGTTCCAGGACAAATATTTCTATTGGCTTGCCCCAATGGTTTCCTTAGGTGTCCCAACAGTAATTGCTGGGTTAGGATGGGGTGATTACTGGGGTGGATTTATTTATGGTGGCGTCATACGCCAATTCGTAGTCCATCAAAGCACCTACTGTGTCAACTCACTCGCTCATTGGCTTGGCGATAAGCCATTCGATGATCGCCGTACTCCATGCGACCATCTGTTTACAGCATTGCTAACACTGGGTGAAGGCTATCACAACTTTCATCATGAGTTCCCTCAAGATTATAGAAACGCTATCAAGTTCTACCAATTCGACCCTACAAAGTGGCTAATTGCCTTTTGCTCGTTCATTGGCCTTGCTTGGGACTTGAAGCGCTTTCCTTCTAATGAGATCAAGAAAGGTCAACTCAGGATGCAACAAAAGAAGCTCGACAAGATGAAATCGACATTGGTCTGGGGTACACCGATTGACCAACTGCCTGTCTTTTCGTTTGACGAATTCTGTGACATGACTAACAAGGAAGGACGAGCTGTCACTCTGATTGAAGGTGTCATCTATGACATCTCGAGCTTCGTAGACGAGCATCCAGGTGGACGAAGCTTGATCTGCAGTGCCATTGGTAAAGATGCTACAACATCATTCAACGGTGGTGTGTACGATCATTCGAACGCAGCACGACATTTGATGGAGCGGATGCGGATAGGTGTAGTTGCTGGTGGTGGTTATGTAGAGCATCGATGCAAAGATGTAGCTGTTTCTCATTCAATCTATTAATAAAGATGCAAATCTCAGTCGCCATTTTACTACAATTGGCTCAGGGCGCTGTTTATTTATCTTGCTATAAGTTGCATCCCGATATCTCATTCTGCTATTTCGTTCTTTCCTTGGTTCTTTATTTCTCATTCTTCTTGGACAGAAGACAAAAAGCACCCAGCATTATGACCGACCCCCTATCCGCAAGTCCTTTATAAGAGCACTTGCCCTACAAAGGCAGATGCCCATCTCATCTCTCCTCTTGACTATCTACTGACCGCTCTTGTAGCCATTTACAGATTCCGTATCACGCCCTTACCAGCCAAACGTCAGTGAGTAGGAGGAGCAGCTGCCTTCAGTATCACAAGTGTGGCAATTACCCTTTGCCCTATACCCATACTAGCAGCGTGTTCACTAATTGTTTAATCTCTTTGGTTCA
This sequence comes from Lobosporangium transversale, assembly GCF_002105155.1. Classification (NCBI taxonomy): domain Eukaryota; kingdom Fungi; phylum Mortierellomycota; class Mortierellomycetes; order Mortierellales; family Mortierellaceae; genus Lobosporangium; species Lobosporangium transversale. The sequence goes on along the minus strand of NW_019028985.1, from coordinate 224,110 downwards.
AAAAAAAAATACTTGTTCAGTTTGATGACAACCGAATTGCCTGATGGCACAACCTAATATTAAGCTGTTTCAAGCCCTGGTTGAGATGTATGATTGCTTCGCAGAGTTTACCCGTCTTTTATTGCTTAAAGGAGTGATATATTGGCTATAGTAAATACTAAGGTCACTGACTATTCTGTATCCTGACTCCTCGCTAATCTGTTATTCTTCTGTTGTCCAATGTAGTGCTAGACTATACACCAATTCACTATGAGTGTTTTTGTATCCCAATCTTTATTAGCGGCTATCATGTACTGGCTAATTCAATGATCCAACGTATTTTGTTTGCCCTGGGTCCTGGAACTCATTCAAGAGCAAGTATAGACATGATGTCGATCTGTATTTAATGTCAAATAAAGGAGTTAGATTGATTAGTTTGTTTGTGTTTGTCTCCATCGGATACACTATGATCAACTTGATCGGATACAATCCTACATGGTCCTGGCGAGGTATGTGAACGACTCACCACAGGTCAATTATATCGGAGAATACAACTATGGAGAGGTATTAAGATAAATCCCATGTTTGCTTAAACGTGTTTTGTCTTGTACAAATATTAGGATACGATGCCTTCTGGATGGCACGATCAAACTGTGGTTTGTCCATTACTGGCTGATCATGGGGGTTTGTATGATTTGGCCGTCCTGCGGCACTTGATTCCCTTCTCCTACACGGTTGTAGAATACTTCTCGTAGATTCAAAGCATGAGAACATGTTTTTTTTTATTTTTATTTTTATTTTTTTTTTATTTCAGGGCACAGAAACCCCATAAACCAAAGTTCAAGTGCAGTTTCCCTCAAAAAGGCCTCTATTCATTTTAATTCAATTAATAGCTTTAGCGAATTTTTTTTTGACGTGAGCCTTAGCACGGAACGAGAGATTCATCGCCAAAGGAAGGAATATGTTCACGACGCAAATTCCCTTATGCTACTGGCTAGTCAAGCAGTCAGGCGCAAATTCGATCGTAATATGGAATATATGGAAGAGACTTTGATGGAATAGTATGTTGTCAAAAGATATCTAGATCTCGATGTCATCGATAGTCGCCTGCAAAGGATAGTAGTGATAATTTGGACTAAAATAAAGCCCTTCTTTCTTCCAGATCAAGCACCCAAACAGTGCTATTTTTCGAAAGGATGGCTCTATCTCTTTAAAAATAGGAATAGCCTCAAATATTATATTAAGTATGGCGAAAGTGGGTCAGTGGGTCTGAAGGTTATGAAGGATCGCATCGAGGCTATTAAAGCCAAGCTTACCGATTCCAAACTCGATGATATTTATAATTGTGATGAGGCAGATCTTTTCCTCACAGTTATATCCAACAGGACTCATGAAACTGCGCCTATTCGTGGAAAGAAAACTGTTCGGTCAGCTAGAGTCCCAATCCTGCTCTGCTATAATTTAATAGGGCCTGACAAGCGCAAGCCTTTAGTGCTTGTCATGCATTGTCAAAAGGGTCTGGCTAAGAATATTTTTATGGGCACTAAATGCATGTCACACCATATGATAAGAGTACCTTTTAAAGGGGTTGAAATAAAACTGGCGCCAGGAAGCTGGTGCTGGTCCTGAAGCTTAGAAATTCGAGATATTTATTTTTCATTAACTGGCATATCTTGCATTTTTTTGGGGGGAGGGGGTGCCCGGACGGTTGGCGTGATATGAAGGGCTAAAGTTATTTGATTTCATGAGTATTCATGAAGAGTAGGATCCATTGAGTGAAGTGCGTGAAATGGAGGAATAATGGACTGAAGGCGATGAATCATGTAGTGCGTAATGCGCAGCGTGAACCTCATGAACCCCCATTCAGTGTGAAATTGGAGCGCGAATCGAGATCCTTAAGAGAATAGGTCTTCTAGGTAGTTTTTGAAGACAACCTCTTTATTTGCAAATTGAAAAAAATCTGGAACATCGGTGTTCCGGAATCCATCGAAGGGATATAGCAATAATATGCTTGAAGCCGTGGCGCGTGTAAGGGCAGAAATTTTTTTTTTTTTAAAAAAAAAAAAAAAAAAAAAAAAAAAAAAAAAAAGAATTAGCACTAAAACAATAAAACTCTTGGCCATTGTAATCCATGCCCAGCTTTAGCGGCAAAAAAAGCTTGCTAGATGTTCAAAGGGGCTGCTCCAAGCTCTGGAAGGCTTAAAAAGAAGCTAGTATTCGTTTATAGCGTAGAGTCCTCTTTATAGCAAAGGGTCTCGCCCTTTAATCTCTTGCTTCCAATGTAAGATAGTTCATCATACTCTCATACATCATCCCTCTCTATAGCTCGCACTACCAACTGTAGCTGCTACCTCCAGCTACCCTCCAAGATCTGGCTCCACAAAATCAGTTTCATTTTCAGCAACCATCATTTCCTTGAAAACTTGGTGACTTTTGGGTATACGATACTCCTTGTTTATGCGGGACAAACATTCAGAGCATAGTAACGATCCATAATCTCCAAGTTGTTCAGGAATGTTGCCCAGCATGATGCTTTTTAGTGCAATTTATTCATTTAGGCAATAACTTGTGAGATCAATATTATTTTACTAATCTAATACATGAGAAACAGCTACATCTTTGCATCGATGCTCTACATAACCACCACCAGCAACTACACCTATCCGCATCCGCTCCATCAAATGTCGTGCTGCGTTCGAATGATCGTACACACCACCGTTGAATGATGTTGTAGCATCTTTACCAATGGCACTGCAGATCAAGCTTCGTCCACCTGGATGCTCGTCTACGAAGCTCGAGATGTCATAGATGACACCTTCAATCAGAGTGACAGCTCGTCCTTCCTTGTTAGTCATGTCACAGAATTCGTCAAACGAAAAGACAGGCAGTTGGTCAATCGGTGTACCCCAGACCAATGTCGATTTCATCTTGTCGAGCTTCTTTTGTTGCATCCTGAGTTGACCTTTCTTGATCTCATTAGAAGGAAAGCGCTTCAAGTCCCAAGCAAGGCCAATGAACGAGCAAAAGGCAATTAGCCACTTTGTAGGGTCGAATTGGTAGAACTTGATAGCGTTTCTATAATCTTGAGGGAACTCATGATGAAAGTTGTGATAGCCTTCACCCAGTGTTAGCAATGCTGTAAACAGATGGTCGCATGGAGTACGGCGATCATCGAATGGCTTATCGCCAAGCCAATGAGCGAGTGAGTTGACACAGTAGGTGCTTTGATGGACTACGAATTGGCGTATGACGCCACCATAAATAAATCCACCCCAGTAATCACCCCATCCTAACCCAGCAATTACTGTTGGGACACCTAAGGAAACCATTGGGGCAAGCCAATAGAAATATTTGTCCTGGAACATGACCAACTTGTCGGCTCTCAAGTCAGAGATATCTGCCCACCCCACAGCAGCAGGATCCTGACGAACTAACATCCATAGAAAATGCGACCAGAGCAAACCTTTGTGAGCTCCATAAGGATCCTAAATGAGCATAGGACCAGTTGTGGTCAGAAGCTTACTCAGATAGGAGAAGACAAGACAAGAGGATTGAAAGATGATGTTATGCCTTTAACTATCAACACTATATACCTTGTCTGTGTCAGTGTATCGGTGATGTGCACGATGATTACGACACCACCAAAGGATGGAGCCCTGCATAGCGCCTGTGCCCGCAATCATGAGGATAGTTTGAAGCAAAGGTGAAGCAATGTAGGATCGATGGGACCATAAGCGATGATATCCTAGAGTAAAACAAAGAATATTGAGTTGGGTCATTACTGGTGCCAGTATGGCAAGAGCTATTGCTCCAATGCCTTGCACTGTGCTTGTTTTCATATTTAAACAGAAAGTTACCTGCAGTTATTCCAAGACCTATGAAGACAGCATGACCAAGAGCAAAGATGGCCGTCTTTTGCTGAAATGGTGCGGATGTCAATGCCATAGAGAGCCCATAGATCGGCATGAGCACCAGTGTTAATATATGAACCCACTCCGCTTTTTTATAAAAGTTATAGATAGACCATGGTTCGTATAGCACGGAATAGTCGGCCTCGGTCATGTTCTTGGGTATCTCCACGATATGTTTGGTAATGGTAGTCTTATCACTGAAATCAGTGCGACTACTACAGACTTTCGCGGTGGTAGCTCCATCAGTGACGGACCCTATTTCTGACTTTGTATCCTTCATACACACTGTCTGGACTGTGCGCTTAGTGACTTCTGTTATCGATGACATCAACTCTTCCTTTCGTCGTCTTTTTATTTAACTGAGTAACTTCAAAATAGGAACAAAACAGATGGAGAGAAGTCTGGAAGCGGCGAATAAGAATGGCAATCGGAGAAAAAGAAGAGAAAAAGGAAGAGAAAAAGAAAGGATTGACGGAGAAGAGGTCACCTTATTAATGAAGGGGACGTATATCAACAAGAACCACTTTGACAGACAGATTTCCGAACTTACATCAGCCCTGAATACTATGCTTTCACCCAGGTGTCTCACACTCTATCATTGATGCAGTTAACATTTTTCCAGAGAAAAGCAGTAGCGATGAGCTGATGCGACCATTTATACTTTTGTTCTCTTGGCGGTCCCAGATTTGCAACAAAGGCATATGAAGAGTATAGTCAGATTCAGCGAGATGAATCCGCTCAAAAAGAGGAGATGCAAATAGTGCGCCGAGGGTAGATCACATTACCATCTACATTCAATCCTTAGTGCCTATGGAAGAAGTGACAAATAAAGATGATGACTACTCACAAAGTTTGAAAGCTGCAGGACACTCAGAAGCTCTTTATAGAAGCGTCTCCACATCGAAAGAAGCAAGGTCTTGAGAGTAGGCAGCCAAGGTAACGTGATTGGCTGTAGGTTTGTCGTGTTGGCATAAAAAAAAGAAAAAAAAAAGAATCAGCACTCAAACTCTTGGCCGTCGTAATCCATGCCCAGCTTTAGCGGCAAAAAAAGCTTGCCAGATGCTCGAAGGAGCTGCTCCAAACTCAGGAAGACTTAAAGAGAAGCTGGTACTCGTTTATAGCGTAGAGTCCCCTTTATAGCAAAGAGTCTCGCCTTTTAATCTGCCGTCACAGATACCACTGTCAGTGTTCTGGCGAGAAGCGCTTGACATAGAGAGAGTAGGGAGCAAAGAGTAAGGCGCAAAGAGAGATTTCAGGCAAAACCAGAAACCGGACGTCTGGGATCAACCAATGCTGTAGAGCGAAAAACTTTTGCTGTGATAAAGCTAATGACTATGCTGGACAGACCGAAATGCTTCATGTCATGTTGAGCGGCACTACCAACACAATCATTCGCTAGGGAGCCTTGCTGACTTTGAGTCGAGGCTAATGTCTTCTGCTATAAAGGTAGTCACCGAGCGTCTGCTACTTCAAGACCCCAGCATCCAGAATTTGATGCAGAGGTTACCAATGAAGCATGGGATCTTTTTTTTTTTCAAATAATGGAAGGGGACGGTCAGCAAGTCTCTTGTGATGTTTTCGTCACATACGGCGATATGTACAATGTTTGGTATAAGATCACAACCACTGCCATGAGAAAGCACGACAACAAGGCGTTATCATCTCGAATGTATGTGGGAGGATTCGATCGAGAGGACACGTTTACCTTCTCTATTACACGGACGCGTAAAGCAATGGCCTGTATTATGGATTTTTCATTCCTATGGCCATGAAGATGTGTTGTGTATTGACCGGCACTCACAGCGCTTTCAGATATGGGCTCTATTCCAGGCACCCTTATGGGTAGCACTGATGACACTCTTGTGTCTCATTTACCATCACTGCGTTCATCTCATCGGACAGCCACCAAATCAGCCCGTGTACCTTGCCCTGGAAGTAGGAAGAGTGCGTATGACATTCCTGCTGCATTTCTCCTGACAAAAGTCCATGACACTTATATTTGCCAATGTGGCTAACTGCGCTCCGTAAAAGGATAAAGTACTCGTTCTCCACGGTTGACGAAGAATATGACTTGAAACCGAACGTTGTCATCACTGACTAAAGCAAGACAGGAGTCTTGGCTATGAAGAGTGAGCTTGCAGCCATACTTAATTCTACAGTGCTTGGCATGTCCTGAAGGTGTGAGGATGTAAAGCCAAGGCAAAGGGTGGTTGACCTGACTGATATACAGTACAGTAGAAGAATGGGAACCAAGGCCAAGATCACCATTAGTTTTATGTCAAGCATCTTGAAAGCGGCTATGCTTAACAATGCGAACATCAAAAACAGCTCAAGTCTGTGATAATATCTATAGTTCAAAGATCATGACAAACCTTCACAAGGCTCTTTATGAAAAGCTAAAGAGACAAGTGTGAACCTCATCAAGACGCTCCTTGAACCATGGCAGAGCCAAAGAGCAATGCTAAGGTATTTGAACAAGAATCACTTCGACAAACATATGCTCGAGTCCTGTGAGCCACAAGTCGTGGACGTGCAGGAGTCCTGGGTGCTGTGCTACCATCAAGGTACCTCGTACTCTAGCATTGATAACAGTAACTTTATCTAGCCGTGGCACAATGTGATTATTCAGAGATAAGTAGTAGCGGCGGGCTGCTATGGTTATTTAGACCGTTGCTGCCTTTGCTGCTCCACACTCTTAACGAGTGTATGAGAAGCACTGTCGGCGTTGACAGGATGAGACCCGCTCAAAAGGAGTTAGTACCTGCTCGACATACAGCCGTTTTAAGATCTAGTTCTACAATAGTTAAGGGATCATCATTTTTTGGGAAGCTGACGACTCTTGGTATATGGCGCCTCTCTTTGTCTATGGTAAGCACTCAGGTACCATCAGTGGCTCATAACCTACATTTCCAGCTCTTGTTATTCTGGAAGCTTGAACGATTTGAGGATCTATTAGAATTGTTCATTCTCAAGTAGAAACTGTTGCCAAATCGTTGTCTAGGTGCGTCTTCAGTAATACCCTCAGTATAGCGGCCGAATGGTTCCCTAGTCAAGATATGCAGAGTGCTCTAGGCTATGCGATGCCACATTTTTCATCATTCCAAGACTATTTCTTCAAGGAAAATGTTGTGATTCACGTGATGCAAGCCACCAACCATTGTTAAACTCGATACAAAAGCAACAAACAAACAGGAAAATATTTTCTCTTCCTTTTTCACTCATTTCTCAAGATGACTACGTAAGGGCAATATTCAACACTCTTTCCCGGATTTTATGGCAGCTTTAAGACGTGGACTACAGGATAACACACAGAGTTGAACGCCGGCTCTAGTGTTCAGTCTTGTTCTCAAGGTCATGACGATGTGGCATGTAGAAGGGATGGGTTTAATGACATTGACATGTGATTTTGAATCCCATTCAGTCATGTTTTGACCTAGATCTTATTCATGCTGCATCCACTTGGGGTGTTGAGCTTAGGGACATGCTTTGGTGCAATCCCTTTGCTTTAAATAGATTCTGTGACTCGTGTCCTCAACCCACATTGAAGGATTAGGAGATGATTCTATTGATTGACGAATGTCATCATTTGGATTACAATATTTCTTCACAATGCTGGCGCGAGCTGATATTGATGTCGTATTCCAGATCATTTTTTCCTTCACTGGAAACAAATGTATATGGGTTCGTTGTTGTGTGATGAGCACTCGAATCGAAGATCTTCGATCTCGATTTCGAATTTTGTCTGCTGGTCTTTTGTATTTCAAAATACTTTGACCCTTTGTTCGTGATATGTGGCCCAAACAATCTATCATCATGAATAGAACAGCAGCCAAAGCTCAACTCCAATTAAAACAATTCGTCGGATGTCAACTCGCTGTTCTTTCTGGCATTGTTCCATTGAGCATTACAACTGGCAAAATTGGGTTATCATAAGATGAAAGAAACGAGAAAGGCGCCTCTGGTAACCAACTGGACCAGACAATTTGTTCATTTTTATAATTTGTCTGTCTCCTTTTGTTTACATTGCGGTGGTTTTGTTTCTGCCATTATCCTTGAAACCTAATGCCGTAATAGTTGACGTTCTTTGTGAATCAGAATGAATTATGGCAGTCCGACGAGAACATTATTTTAATCCTAATGTCGCCTTCCTCTGCTTATTTTTTATTATCATAAATGCAGCACTACCCCTACTCTTGCGCAAGTTCTCGTCCCTGAGACTCTCTTGAAGAAGAGAAAGACCCAGGAAAAGGCCGCTGCTGAGAAGCGTACCGCCGATGCCGCTGCCCGCAAGGTAAATTATTTTCATAAAATGTGATATCAAAAGCAAAGAAGCAAGTATAGCATTTGGTGGCGAAAAAAATCTTCCTCTTTTCGAGACATTTAGTGATGAAAAGCTTTCACAGCTTTTGTGGCTAGCCATAGGCAATGTTGCTAACATAAATACCATCTTTCGGGACTGATACGATGTCTATACCACCATGCTTGCTTGCTTGCATGTTTGCAGTTTTTCTGAACTGAGGTATTATATTCAATTGAAAGCTGACTTTTTTCTCTTTTAAATACATTGTATGTACAGGCCCGCAAGGCTCAGCGCAAGGTTATTTTCAAGCGCGCTGATCAGTATGTCCGTGAGTACCGCGCCAAGGAGCGCGACGAGATCCGTCTTCGTCGCCAGGCCAAGGCCAGTGGCAGCTTCTACGTTCCTGCCCAGCCCAAGCTTGCCTTCGTCATCCGCATTAAGGGTATCAACCAGATTGCCCCCAAGCCCCGCAAGGTCCTCCAGTTGTTGCGTCTTCTCCAGATCAACAATGGTGTCTTTGTCCGCTTGACCAAGGCCACCACCCAGATGCTTCAGTTGGTCAACCCCTATGTTGCCTATGGTGAGCCCAACCTCAAGTCGGTTCGCGAGCTCATTTACAAGCGTGGATACGGTAAGGTCAACAAGCAGCGTATCCCCTTGACCGATAACTCGATCATCGAGAAGGAGCTCGGTAAATACGGTATTGTCTGCATGGAGGATCTTATTCACGAGATCTACACTGTTGGCCCTCACTTCAAGCAGGCCTCCAACTTCTTGTGGCCTTTCAAGCTCTCCAACGCCACTGGAGGCTTCTCTGCCAAGAAGGTCCTTCACTTCATCGAGGGTGGTGACTCTGGTGACCGTGAGACCAAGATCAACAACTTGATCCGCAAGATGAACTAAGATTGCTTTGCATCCCATTCTTGTGTAGTGTGTACCTTGTTAAAGCATTGTAATAAAAAATAAAAAAATAAAAAAAAAATACTCGCTTTTACTAGCTGTGTTGATTTACAAGCAATTGTTTCTCACGATTTGTTACATTCACTTTTGTAAGAGTGAGAAGTCTAATTCTATCCCATCCTAAAAAGGTCAAAATTCAATTACAGGATGTTGAAGCAAAACTTTTTCTTTGCGCAAACATTTTTATCTCAAGTTGAATTGCCAATTGTGAAAATGGGACTCGGTAGCAACACACAACACTCTATGAAGCTGGGCGAAGAGGTGTCCTAAGAGTTGGACCAAGAGTCATGAGGTCAGTCTTTGTGGTGGAAGAAGGCTTAAGACAATCAAATAAGGCCAGCGTCTTCCACTACAAGAAAGAATAAGATCATTCGAGGCAAGTCTTGTTTGCAAAGACAGGAAAGTATGCCGGCTTACTATATTGACGGGTTTGATACCTCACTCCATCATTTGTCCAGGTCGCTCTTGTAGTGGTGAACGCACGCTCAAGTATGATACAGATCACAAATTAAACCTCAAGGCTGACCTTCAGCGCGACAGGGGCCACAATGCTGGCCAACACACGGCCAATGCAGCATTGAACCGGCTACTTGTCAGCCTTGACATTCAGATAAGAAGCACGATGTGGGATAGGATTAATTATTTTACGTACAAAGGGCTCATTTGTGTTACAATTCAGGTCAGTTGTCAGACAGGCGATATCACAAGAGACATTGAGATTTGGATTCATGCCAGAGACAAATAAAATAAAATTCAACGCGATCAAGGGATACACAAAAAAAAGAAGTGGATTGTGTGGATCTTTTGAAAATTGACTAGGCCAGTCGTTTTTTAACAAAAACCCTTCTTCATCCCCCCTCTTGTCTTTTGAATGAATGAAACCCTTTTTCGCGCCTTTTTCTGAAGTGTCAGCAAACGATTTTATTTTTTTCTTTTCCCCATCTTCCTCATGTATTTGCGCGTTTTTGGTACTCTTTGTTAAACGACGTCGTAGAGGAGCTCGTATCACTATATCAGCAATTTTCTTGTCGAGAAGTAAGTTAGGCATGCAAGTGAGGCATTCCTTGTGTGTGCGTGTTTTTTAAATAAAAATTGTTGAGTAACAACAATCTCTGCAGACATCTTTGTCTTCTTCCAGAGCCCATCTTAATCCGCCTTAACCTTGGTCATCTTCGGACCATTTTGTTGCATGTATACAAGTGTTCATCTGTCATATTGAATAGGATTATTCGTCCCAATCCAACCATTACTTTTTTTTTTTTTTTTTTTTGCTTTGGGGAAGTGGGGGATTAATCCATTCTTGATATCTGTAGCTCTCCTCATTGTCTCCTGGAGTATATATGAATATATCAGGATAGTTTCGCAAAATTACGCTTTAAACCCTTCTTTCCACTTATGCAATGCAGTATCTGGGCTCCGGGTCAGTCTCTTAAGCGAAGCAAAAGTACCCTTTTTTTTTGCATATATTCTTTAAACATTTGTGGTCCCAGACCAAAGGAAGATGGTCAATGCCCTAATGCCAAACAACTAACATTCCAGTTCAATCCTTCGTTCTTTTTTTCTACCTCTTGATCTCTTTACTTTTGTATTCTTACCCATCTATTCGTTCGGCTTGTTGCTTACTCCTTCTTTCACATTCTTGTCCTCCTTCCTGTCCCTGCTCTCCATCTTCCACATCTCGTCCCAATTGCTAGACTCCTAATGGTGCTGGTGGTCGTGATGATAGCTTGGAGATAATTCCCTCGTGTCATTTTGATCACCAAAAGTTGCAATTATTCCCATGAGGCATTGTTTTGAGCTCTGCCGTTTGATGCTGTTAGAGTTGCTTTTTGCTCGCACGAATTCTTTCCCCCTCTCTCCTGAACAACATCCATTCCAACGGAGAAAGCAGGGAGTCATATTAAGATTAATGCAAAAATTGTCCTCAATCATGCAAACGCTCTAAATCCTGATCTGGATTCTAGTTTTCATATTCCTCGTCTCACGCAATACTGTGATTTATCCTATATACTCTTTGACTTTACTACTTTTTTCAGTTACTGGTATTTGTCCATCCATTCTGTTGTTCATCTTCCCCTGCTTTACTTATTTGTACTCCGTTGCTCTGCTTGCATGGATTGTAATGCACGATATGCAATGAATAACTGGACAAGCAACTCACTTACATTACATTGATTTTATCGTACTGACATTGCTGACAATTGTTTTCTTTTTTCTCCTTTTCTCCTTTTCATCAATTGTGTAACCAAATGGTTGTTTCCTGTCAAACTTAAGCCTCAATACTTAATCTTCACCTTCTCTTGCATCTACTCTTCCGTTTGTCCTTATTCTCTATTCTATTGCTTTTCTTCTAGCTTTTACACGGGTAGTATATCCTGGTGCTCCTCGCTCATAGCTCTGTTTACCACTTCATTGTCCCTATTCATCTTCAAGCATTGCAACAACCCTGTCTTTTTAAGAGTTGGTCTTATTTATTGACTTCTTGTAGCATACGTAGCGTGCTCAAGGAAATCAAGCCTGGAAGTCCGTCGAATACAACAAAGTCGCTTATCTGTCCATCTCACTTAAAAAAAAAAAAAAAAATGTCCAGAAACCCATACTTTGCACATCTGCCGACGTGGCGTAATCGACAGGACCTAGCCTACGCGCTCGACAATCTCCCTCGAATACTGGAAACTATGACAGCATCTTCACCGCTTTTGGCAACATATTGTTGCCCGTCCATACCTTCAACCCAAATATCCTCGGGATCTTCATCATCGACTTCGTCTTCATTGTCACCGTCCTCAGCAACAGCATCTACACCATCCCCTTCGTCTCCTTCGCCGTATGGTTTTCTTCTGAACTCCACAGTGTTGCCGTCCGCGGGGCGAGCTAGCCCTTCTACGTTTAGAGAACGATTCATGTTGGATGTCGCCAAAGAGTGTTCACGATCGGATCAAAAATTTTCTGCATGTCCATCTCCAAGCGCAAAATGTGATTCTCGCCGTATCAGTGATAATGTATCCCAATCTCAACGACAGAAGCACCCATATCCCCAAAACAACCAATGTAGCAACAACAGCAGCAATACTATCTACCAGCAACAACACTGCGCTGCTGACTGTTCGCATGATCAATCATCATCCTCTTACTACCCATTGCAGTTTTCGACGCGTGCCAAAGCGATGGCCTTTTTGATCGAGATCTTGCAATCGCTGCAGAAGGAGCCCTGTGGCTGTGATCTGACTAAAGGATGTTATTGCGGGGTGGATGGGGTTGAGGACCATGAGGGCAAATCACCCTGCTATGTCTGTGGTGAATGGTTTCCTGATCGACCAGAAAGTTTACATGGCGATATTACAGCGAACCAGCATGGAAAAGGGCAGCAGAACACAGGTCTATCATCGAGACAGGGACGATCATGGCATGAACAGGGATCATTAAGACATCATGTTGCAGAGTCTAGGGTCAAGAAGTGGCTAGATTCTGTATGGAAGCCACCACTCACGCCAGCAACTACACCTGAACAGGGGAATGTGAAGCAGTTTGGATCCAGGCTTAAATCCCAGGATCAAAATCAGGATAAGGAGAATTGTATTCATCAAGGGCAGCAGTGGCAGCTAGACTATCAACAGGCTGCTCCATTTCAGTTAGCGCCGAGTCATCGTTCTGTAGAAGAACAACAGCAGCATCAGCAGCATATGGACTCTGCTCGACCGTGGAGTTTCCACGATATTGAATATGAGGCACGTTGTAAGAGTCGTAGTCGGCAGAACTCCTTTTCATCTACATCTACGTCATATCATTACGGCAATCCTTCGATGCACCAACAAAAACCGTTATTAGCGCAAGACATTCCTGGATTGGGATACAATCATGAACAATTTGGTTCAGGCTCTAGTACCTGGCGCTTTGTCCCCTCGCCAAAACCCACACGCGTAAATGCTGCAGCCTCACTCCCACTGCACTACCACCACCACCACCACCACCACCACCAATCCTATATAATGCAGCAATCGCTCTACTGTAGCTCCCCTAATTCGGATGATCCGCTTCCATCTACTCCTTCGGCCCTCGCCCGCACACTTACGTCTCGGGTTGAAGTAATTTACCAACCCAGAACTCGAACCCAGAGTTGTTCAGATTCTCAGCAAGGTAATATTCCGTCTGCTTACGTTGCTTTGACTCCACCAGTAGCACGTCCAAATAGTTGCAACAGCAGTCGGAAACCCCGCACTTCAGCGATTGCGACAACACTCCATAATGGCAGTACCACATTTGCTATTCCCCAAGAGATTCTGGACCCTAATTACAAGTCGCCCACATTCAGAATCAAGAGCTGGAATCCACCAGTGCTTTCATCGCCAATAAATGTAGCATCAATGGCCTCACCAACCTCAACTACCTTAAAGGACAGCGCTTGTGAGACCCCAACATTACTTTCATCAGTTAATGATCAGATATTGAAGTCTGCTTCATCGACTGCATCGTCTGATCTGAAATGGTTCTCTTCTGCAAGCGTTGAGAAGCAACAGCAACGGCAACCAAAGCAGACACTTGATGAATGGGTAGCATCTAAAGCGTGTGAGACAGTAACGAAAACCTCACTACTCTGCGCAGATGATAATGAGGACAGTGGCGGTCTAGAAAATTGTCGTCGTCGCAGTCCTTTGGGCGATAATAATGACAATGATGCTCTTGATGATAGGAGCATGATGATGATGATGTCAGCTCCAAAAGGAACCCAACAGGCCAACACACGAGAGCAGATGTCCTTAAGAGATGCAGGACAAAGAGGAAGGGAAGAAGGGGAAAGAGATGAAAAAGAAGTCTGTCAATCAACCAAGAAGACATCAATGCAGTTTAGTTTTACGTCACAGAGATTCAGAGCCGCTGTGCAGGCATCACTCGAAAAGGATGCAGCGGAATCTAAGCGGTCTAAAGCATCAGCATCTTCACACTTTTGCGAGGAAGACCTTGATCATCGCTACATTAGTAAAATCATCGTTTCTTCTCCCGTAAGCAAGGCCAAGAACAAGGAACCCACGACCACGGCAATAACAGCGGCAGTCGGCTCGCATTCCTTTGGAATAGGAGCAACGGTGACTCCTTCAACTTGTGAATTATCGGCATCATCTATGGACAAACTTAAACCGACATCACTACAGCAGCAACAACAGCAGCAACCATTCATGAATGAACTAAATGTGGTTATGATGCAAAAGGAGTATAAGTGCTCTCTTCAGGATGGCAGTGATAGTATAGCCATGCCCGCCATTGAGCCCGTAGCAGCACTGGCGTCCAAGCTTTCAAACATGGATACGAGCCCTCTAGGTCATTATGATCAGTATGATGAAGAAATCCAGAAATCGGAGCTAATTTCGACACCTACACTCCAACCCTCACAGGTACCGACGATAGCAGCAGCCACAAACAATAAGCGACAGCATAATATTAGAACTAAATGGTCCTTATCAGACTCTCTATTGGTCAGTAGTAAGTCTTCCAACCCTGGTAGCACTATGAAAAATACCTCTAGCAACTTCAGATATACAGCAGCGGACAAAGGAATAGATAATACATTTGACTGTGAGCGCCGGACAGCCTTTGAAGGTCTTTCAGGGAATGGAGTAGGAGTAGGCGAAGAAAGTAATAGTATGAGTAAGGTAGCGAGTTGGATATCGTTACAACGATTGATGCGCAAGATATCAAAAACTAATGAAACGATGGTATCTCGCAGTGGAATAATGCACATAGAAAGCTCCTGATACAGAATAGAAAATTACTCTTCCCATCACGTAATACAACATAAACATAATCTTTGAGACCGTTGGCAAAAAAATGGTGACTTTATTTTCCTTGTGGTTGTAACATTCACTGCAGCAAAAGATCTTGAATTCCCTGAGCAATGCTGTCACGCGCCTTTTCGCTAATAGGACTGTCGCTCCGGAGATAACCAAGGAAGAAATTTTCAATGACCCAGCGATTGCGTGTAGTTCCCAAGACCTCATCCTAGAGCATTAGCGAATTACCATGATAGGTTAGCAATTCTAAATAAAATAGAATGATCCGTCCCATAGATATCTTTTAATATATTACTGTAATGTATTTAAAAAAAGAAACATACATCAAGTTGAATTGTCATCGAACCATCAGGAGACTTGCGGAAAATAAGAGCCTGGTTGGTGCTGATCTTGCCTTTGGGGAATAAGTTCTTAAACTGCATAATGCCTTCCATGGCCTCCTGCAATGTTATTATACATCATCATTGATTATGATCAAATCGCATTGGTAAGTAAGAGATAAATGTTGTTTGCATTGTACCACGAAACGCATTCATTTTCTATACCTCATTATCGGGCTCGCTCAATTTTTGGGTTTTAGCAGCCTGAGTCAAGTTTCGAGTGAAGCCGTCTCGAAGATGAGGGCCATTAGTTTCTTTGACGGGAGCGATCCTTAAGATCAGCTCTATAGGTGTTTGGACGATGGCTTTGAAAGCAGTGTCAGCACTCATCTGATCTGTCCGCTGGAATTTTTGGACCTCGGGCATAGCACGGAAGCGACTGTTGTGGTCATCCAGATCTGACTCTTTCATATAGAGTCCCACGACATAGACTTGAACTCTGAGAAACGTGATCTTGCGAACTCCAAGGCCAAGAAGACGTGCAGGAGAGCCATCTTCGGAACGAATGTGCCGAGGGAATGCAGCCTTCGAGTCCGGGTCTTGGAAGATTAAGAGGGAAAAGTTTTAGTAAAATATGATCAGGGAATGAAGTCATCAGGTAACCAGCGAGAAGTGAGAGCTATGGGAACACAACACATATGGAAATGCTCGGGATATGAATGCTGCGCTAAAATCGGTCGCATTTCGGAACGATGACATTTGATTTTGATTTTCTATTTTTTGTTTGTTTCGGCTCTTACCGATAACTGTTTTACTTGTTGTAGGGCTTTCAGCTTCCACAAAGGAATGCCCTAATTGCCAGGAAAGAACTCCCACAGTCGCAGCTGTGGCCATCATCCATGGCTTCCATGCTTCCTGTCAACAAACAACGTGGTGAAAAAATGAAAAAATGAATTAATCAGTGAATCTTGTCAAATTGCGATATGAATGTCAAGGCTGTAATGTTGCTGGAGGGTCGATCTCCACGAAGATCGATCACCTATGGAAGGGAGTCAACCAAGGGCGATTGAAAAGAAGCAATGTAGTTGAGCCTTAGCTCATATTACCTACCCTTGTCTGAATCGTAGTGACGGCTGCTACGCGGCCAAGGTGGCGATGAATAGGAGCACGCATAGAAATTCTAGCCAAAGCAACATTGCATGTAGGTTGCATGGCAAGGAGTGCACGCATACGCGATATTCTTGTAGCTGCAGTCATAATCGAATGTATATTCGTGTTGTTTACAAATGAGAAATGTGAGAAATAAGGGTAATGAGAATTGCAATGGACTTTTTTTTTATCATTTGTTATTACATTAATGGACTTGCCTTTCCATTTTCGATTTTCAATAATTTGTTAGTGCATTATGAATATGACCAAAAAACTGTTTTTAGCCAATACGAACGCGTCATCCCACTCAACCCAATTGATAGGTAGACAGCACAAAATGTTGGCGCTGAAGAGTATGATGTGAGGAAGGTGGCCTATGAAGTTGTGTGGTAAATATATCGCGTGGCATGTTTACACGCTTTTTCCCTTTTTTTTTTTATTGACATTAAAGATCCTAGGCCCCGTCGGATAGAAATAACGTCAATAGACAATGGATCCGTTATCTGCAGCAAGATTCGTACAATCCTGATCCTGCTTAAACCACATCTCATATCTCCATCTATCGGAACGATAAGACGACTCACTTCATATTGATTGCCTGCCTCCTTTCCCATTCCCGGATATGCTTAAAAGCATGCGTTGTGTGCAGGTTGGATGATGACCTTGCGAATGCACTATTTTTGATCAGACGTTGTGCTTTGCGCACTGAAATGTTCTCGTCTATTTCTTGATCCTGCCCATGCCCATACACATCCTCATGTCTTTATCCACACCTCGCTAGACTAAGCTTGCTTACAGTTAAAATAATAACATTAGGCACCTCAAGTGTATCTACGCCTTTTGAGTGTTGCTTCCGAATGCACAAATAAAAAAATAAAAAAAATACGACAAAAGATCAAAATTCTGATCAAAAGGCAAGATCAAAATGAAAACAAGCAAACAAAGCTTTTCTTTCTTTGCCGTCCTCCCTCCCCTTTTTGTTATCCCGTCCCTAAGCATTGCTGTTCTATTGTTCTTACTTGATCAGCCCTGAGTAACTGATTATCTAGCTAGGGTACCTTTTTTTTTTTTTTTTTTTTTTTTTTTTGCACGGTGCGTGGGAGCGTATGCATGGCATCATCACTTCTTCCCTCTTGCTTCGCCTGCTGCTCACTGCCACTCTCCAAGTGAATCTTATTCACTGCCAAATTCATTCTTCTCATTCAAACTCTCATTCTTTTCTTTTCATTCCATTCCTTCATTATACCCTGAAACAGTTATTTTTCCACCTCCATTCTAATTATGAACCCGCTCGACTCTTTAGATATGGCTTCGCCCATCCCCCACATGCACAAAAGGCTCTCATACTTATCCATGTCTTCAATGGATGATGACGCTGTATCAGACACGCACCGACGAACCCATTCTGGGCTTGACTCTCCCCTTTCAGACATCAATGAATGCGAGCCCTCTGGAAACAGCGATCTCTGCCAGGAACACAACCTTTTTAACCCTAGATCACGCCTCAATCAAAGCCTAAAAGTTAATCAGGACTACTACAGTCACCAAGAAGGTGAAGGTGATTTTCTTACTAGCATAAATGGACCTATGAACGCACGGTCTCCCAGGACACTTCCATTGTCGCTCTCAGATAATACAATGAATGGACCTTTCCAGGACGTCGAACGGTTAGTAGTAAAACAAAGTCAGGAAGCTACGGATCCCATTCCTGATCCATCGCCCTCCCATCAGTCCTCCACCTTTGATCTTGAGCAATTGGATGATCCACAAGCGATCATGGCTTGGAATACCACTGATGAGGAAAAAAGGGCTAGGATGTCAGCACTCTTTGCTAGAGCAGCTTCCAATGGAGATTTGGGTAGACTCACTGATATTCTCGACAACTTTCGTGATTGGGTAGATATCAACACCCATGAGGAAGATGGATCGACGCCTCTGATTTATGCATCGTGCTTTGGGCAGACTGCTGCTGTCTCTATGCTCCTCAATGCAGGTACCCAAGTGGATGCATGTGATAAATTCGGCTGGACAGCCCTCGTTTGGGCTACCAACAATAAGCACGAAGGTATTGTTCGACTGCTTCTGGAGCATGGCGCTTCTCCATCAGCTCAAACGGCCAAAGGACGCACTGTTGCTGACTTCTTGAAACACGACCCAAATGATACCACAAAGATTGCTCAGATCTTTCAAGAGCCAGTGTCTCGGACGTCCTTTGCAAGTGACTGCACGTTTATGCGAGCCAATGCGACGCTTCTTGATTATGAACAGTTTTATAACGAGATCAGTGTTCAGAACAGTCGACTATACCCAGATAGATTGGAGAATAACGAAATCCTGTCTGATATCATGATGGGAGGCGACAGAATCTTGTCCGATCAGGTGAGTTTTTTTTAGTGCCTTTGTCAGAAAAACATGTCTGTAGATGTTAGGACGAATTGTCGACAAATTATGCTGCAAGGGGCAACATTTGTGGTTGCATTATGTGTGGTCTGAGGATTTCAAAAGAAAGGGCGACCAAATGAGAGTGTCCCTGCTAGCAACAAAAAAAGGAAGAAGGAAAGAAAAGAAGGAAAGAAAAAAAGAAAAGAAAAAAGAGAAATACGTCCACATATACATAATACTATTTTTTTTTTTTTTTTAGAAAACTAACAATTACTCCTTTTTCTCTAATGACTGCCATAACCACGCGTTGTGTGTCCCAATCTATATTGAATCTTCGGGATCACGGATTGATCAATCTAGGCTGAAGAGGAAGGCGAGTTTGACTGGGAAAATTGTCTACCAGATCAAATGTTTGTGTTTTCGAGCAGCGACATTCCACATATTATTGAGACCATCATCGTTAAGATGGAGCCAGGGCGGTCGAGGTCTTATAAACCTATACCTGCATACGTGATCTTCCTTGCCGCACGGTTTGCACATAATTTTAGTACACCGGAACTATTGGATGAGCTCCTAGATGCTACAGTGACAGCAATTCAATCGACCACGAAGGTACACATGTAGCCACCTATGAGTTTGGTAACTATATGCTCAGTAATTGCAGCTGTAACGTTCCTAACTTTGGTATATCCGTGCATTCAAACGTTACTATTTAGACTGATATGACATTGAATGCATTTTGGATATCCAATACAAGCTCCCTTCTCCACTTCCTTCGTAAGGATTCAAGTCTACGTGTCGCTTCAGGGATATATCAGGCTCAATTAGAAACAGTTTTACAAGACATGGTCCGGATGATCATTTTAGATGCAGAAAAGAGGATTGAGCCGGTCCTAAAGCCAGCGATTTTAGAACACGATACAATTGTGGGTATGAATGAGATTCAGTTTCAGTCAGATTGGGCTTTTAGTTTTTGGCGAGGCATTGCAAGTGGGAATAGGATGAGCAGGGCCAACAAACGTGCAAGTGCACCAGTAGCGGTTTTCAACCAGGACCTAGTTCAAGAACCTATTGGAAGGATGTCTTTACAGATGCAAAGATCGCCTTCACCGGAGCAGAGAGGCATTTCGCCAAAAACAGTGACCACAATGCTGTCTTCACTTTTGTTTGTGATGCAGATCTACGACATCCATCCACAGATCATACAATATGTCGTTGCGCAACTCCTGCATTATATTTCTTGTGAGATCTTCAACTCCATGATCCAAAACCGAAAGTACCTGTCACGAAGCAAAGCTCTCCAGGCTCGACTAAATCTTTCGATTCTTGAGGATTGGCTCTGCAACAATCGACTGCCTTCATTATTGGCATCTCATCTAGCACATGTGGTTCAGCTCTTACAGCTATTGCAGGTCCTATCACAACAGAAGGACTTGGCAATGTGGATTGAAACACGCAGGAAGCTCGATCTATTAAACCCAACGCAGATCAAGCATGTGGTCAGTTCTTACCGTTACGAAGTGGATGAAATACAATTGCCAGCTGAGGTAACCAAGTACGTGCTACAGGTTGTTGCCGATACCGAGAAGGTCAGGCGTCAGAGTATGAGCTCTACGTCTGGATTGAAAGTACCCTTATCCAGGAGAAATAGTATTATACAATGGGTTAGCTCAAGTGCTTCTGATTCGAGTCCAAGTTCGAGTTCGAGTCCTTACACTGATGAAGTGAAAGATGCTGGTGCTGTCCGGCGCAGGTCACGCTCTAGTGCCTCCATTAATGAACCAATTGATAAATACGACGATGAATCTGCCAAGGTCAAGAGCAGCCGGCATTGGTTATACTTTGATGTGCCAGAGAATTTAGGTACCCGCGACGAAAACACAGAAAGGGTGTTTGTGCCTCATATCCCTCAGGAAATCATGTCTCTCCTTGATAAGGACGCGTATTTCTGAAATCTAATTCACGTGAGTTGTCTCAAACAATATTAAAGATTGGCCAATAAAATCCCTAGAAAGACGCGATGGCGCAATCGGTCTATAGATGGCACCATCGGGCTCAGTAAAAATACGTTCTATCAAAATACTCAATATACTTACTATTACTGACTACCAACCTTTCTTCTCTTACCTTTTTCTTAACCCAAGCATCACACAATGCTGCATTCTACATTCATGTCTTCCAACGTCCACTTTTCCTTTCAATTCATCCTCTCATTTGCATACTGCTTGCTCTTCAAAATATTACATAAAAACTCCTAACAACTTACACACGATACACAGACCCAGTGTCCCTTTCCTTATACCTTTGTTCTTGGAGAGTAGACTACTGGAGTTCATTGTCCTCACGTTCTTGCTCTCAATCGCCACTTACACTTTCGCTTGCATTCACACCACCTGCACTCACACTCGCACTCGCAACTCACACTTTAGACAGCAAAACTTTTTTCAGCTGACATTGCATTGCCTATCTGTTAACAGCACAATCTTTGTCGGGATCTAAAGCAAAGTAACGTCACCTTATTTCCAGTAATATCACGTGTGTCTTTTCGGTACTCATCACGTATTTAAATCACTTTGTTTTGTTTTATTTGTACGTGGAAACGTGGAATTTGATGAAAATAGGGGATTGATTAAGGCGTGAGAATAGGCAAAGACGATGTTTATTCTGGGTAGCACAATATTATTCTTTATTGGATATATTGACAGGGCGAATGAAGAAAGGATTTACACTCAGCTTAGTATCTATGACAATAGAAAAATGAAGAGGTTGGGCGCGGAGAAAGCGGGGCCATCGAATATTTTGGAAACAAAGGAAGTTCAGGCGCAGACGAGGAAAAAAAAAAAAGCAGAGTATCAATCTTGAAGGCTCAACGCGGAGAAACTAGTCGACTTCTTTTTACGCCATTTTGCTGTCATCGATCCCTTTCTACTAAACACATGCACAATATCACAGTTCCCACATTCAAATTCACCCACGTACAAACAAACAAACAAACAAAGAGTCTGGAACTTGCAAAACCGACTTTAAGCAATTCCTAAATAGCTCCTTATTTGGTATTTGTCAGGGAGCACTTTAAGTACTCTACAGAAGGACAGGATTCAATCTTTTGACCCCGGGAAGAGTAGAACACACATTTGCCGGATGAGCGGGCCTTGGACGAGCGTTCATTGAACGTCTTGCAAGTCTCGTAAGGTGGAGTGTAAAGGTGGAGGGAGATTGAGCCCTGTGTTTTAAGTGGGTTGGCAACAGCATGTAAGCCCAGCTTGTCGTGCATATATGCGACGGTATCTCTTTGCAGGAATGTCTCTTTCTTGACTTTCATCGCTGTGGTGGCGGATTTCTTATCTTCATCATCACTGTTATCACTACCAACACCAGAGTCTGTGTTGTCTGACTCTTGAATGAGCTTTTCTGGCCAGTGGTAAAGGGTCTCTTTGAGTTCCCCATCAAGGATCTTCATGAGACAGTGGGAGCCAGAGTGATCATGGATGGCACTAGGATACGTAAGGCCATTGCATTTGGTTTTATTTTTTATTTATTTAAATTTTCGGAGAGAGAGGAAATGATAGAAAATACTCAGAAATGTTAGTTCAGAAAGGAACACAGAGAGCATGAAGCGAACACATGGTCTGGCAGAAGGAATGCTTCTTTTTACCTTCCAATAGTCTCTGGCCAGGCAAGGATCATAAGATTAAATTTGCCATTCCCATCATCAACAAGGTTACGTGTGTAGCGACCCTTATCAAAGAGAGCGTACTTGGACCAGTCCTGTTCATTAGACTTGTAGTTGGCCATTAGCTTCTGGATTCTTTCGACATCAACACCATCGCTGTCTAGACCATTATCACCTAACTCGAGGTGCAAAAGGCGAACAAGGTCGTCAAGGTCTTTTGGAACGGGGACATTGGCATCATTTTTAGGATATGGAGTGGCATTTACACCATCTTGTTCGGAGTTGATGGGCATATGATCACTTTCGGGCAGCACGGGAGTAGTAGAAGTACACAATGTACTTGGGGTGAATGAGGAAATTTGAATGGAGTTCATTTTGTAATCAAAGGAGGCAAAGGATGAATGAAGGTGATGGAAGTATGAATGAAAGAGATGAGTCGAAGAGAGAAGTAGAGTTGGTTTTCTGTTTATTCTGTCTCTTTTCTTTTTTTTTTTTTTTTTTTTTTTTTTTTGTTGGGGTAGACGAGGCTTGAAGAGTCAAGGAAAGGACAAGTCTTGTTGTGAACAGGTGAACCTTTATAGAGGTGGCAAGAGAATATGCCACCAGTGCGCTTTCAAGGCTTTGTCTTTTTTCAACCATGAAAGGAAATGAGGTGCATAGTTGTCCCGTGGCACTCTTTGATTTTTGGAGAGCATAAGATGGGGCAGAATGCAGGTATCCAATCGGTACTGGGCAATTTTTTTTTATATTTTTCTTCTATTCATTGCTAGAATAGCATTAAATGACATGACATGATCATAACAACGATTCTAGCTCTCGTTAAGGTTTGAATATTTTTGGTAGTGCATGATATATTCGAGAAGAAAGATCGAAGGAGCGCCCAGATGACTTGGCTTTTTTCCCCCATACCATGTTTTTATTACTATTATTATTATTATTATTATTATTATTATTATTATTATTATTATTATTATTATTATTATATATTAGCTCAATGCGGAGTCGTATATTGGATGATGTAAAGACGCTCTGGAGCTTACTCGTACGCTAGCATCAAAAAATAATATGCATCTGTGTGTTTGTCTGCAGGGAGACCAGGCGGCCAGTAAACATTTAGTGACCAAGCAATTGTAATCAATCGTTTTTTCCCACATCATCTCCTGTTGTTGGGCGAGTGTGTCACTTGTTTCTGAGGATTTAATAGGATTAATAGGGTTTGCTGTAATGTGAATGAAATAAAAGTCTAATCCCCAATGCTTATTGGATGTCGCTAGAAGTAGTGTAGCAGCGCATTGACGCCTGCTATAGCAATGGCAGTAATGGCATAAATGAGGATTTCTAGACCCGTCAGTAAACTATAATTTAGTATTGAGCACTGGAGGCTGGACGCTTTGAACATGGACCCTTCTATTAGTCCCAACAACTGTGTTAACATGGTAAAACTCACTACCTCTATGATATGCCAGTAAAGATTCATCTTCAATCACCTTAAAACTTTATTTTAACTCTACCGCTGAGAAGTTTCTAGTAAAGTAGCAACGATTTGATTTTATTACGCGTCGGGGCGGCGGTCTCACCCATAATGTGCATAGTGTGCAGTGTGTCTTTGCCGAGGCTGCTAACCCCAGATGGTATACTTCTCTTTACTGCTTATTCTGCAGCTTTCGTCAACAGTTACACTCTTGCACTCTTGAAGATCGCCATGCGGGGCCAGATCCTTGAGTTAAACGTGTTGTTTTTTTCCGGATAGAGTGGGTTATTGTAAGAGGCATCAGTCATATGAACCTGTGAGACCCCATTTGGCCTGATCATTTGTCAGCACTGGAAATCTTTCGTAGTTCTCTGATCCTGATCTTTCTTCTCCACAGCCTCTGAAGTCTCTTTGTTTATTTGGTCCTTGGCCGCTCCTGAACATGGCCAAGTTGACCATTTTTATTGTGTTTTCAAACAGCGGCATAATGTTAGAGAAGAACCACTTTGCCTGTCATTGTTTGGATATTATATTGATAAATATTATCTATCCTATTAAATTGTGAAATATCTTAACTTGGCCAAGTAATGGTTTTAGACATCAACACTGTGAGGCAATCTTTTCGACCTTGACAATGTCAAGGAAAGTTTTAAAATTTATGCACATGTGACCGTGAGTTTCAAATTTAGAAACTTTGGCCCCTTGGCATGAAAAAATGCAAAGGATTCTCAGGATCGGCTTTGTAATTGGGAGGCTTCTACAGCAAGTCAGGCAACCGACTACAACCTCTTTTCATTTCCTTTTATCACAATCTCAATCTAGTCATCAATTCAACTTACACAATCAATATCACGTTATCATGTCGAAAAGCAGATTACTTCCGAAGAAAAACTATGGAGGCGAAAAGTGGATATTAAAGGAAGAAGAGGCCCGAATTGGACTCCTGAGGAAGATCAAGTGATCTGCAAAGCTATTCAAGATGGCAAATCCTGTTTTGAGATCATTGATCATTTCCCAGGACGCACCACAGATTCTGTCAACCATCGCCTATGCTCAATTCGAAACGAACAACTCCGTTCATTAGCATTTAATGTACCTGCTAGACCTACTGGAATTCTGACTAAATATGCAAGACGGTGGGATCTAGAAAGCCTAAAGGATATTGCTACCTCGCTGAAAGAGAGTGACGAGGCGAGCAATATCCCTGAAGACTTGATGACGCTGAAGTTACAAGTTAAAGAAAAAATCGGTCCTATTCGAAAACCTCATCTCCAGGTCATAAACGCTAAGCAACCCTGGACGGAGGAGAATGACCAACTGTTAGAATGTCTGGTTAAGAAGTGTCAAAACGAACCATATCTCTGGTGTAGGGTTTCGGGCGGGGTAATCACAGACGAGGATGGCAACGTCTCTGTACTTAACAGAGCTTCGACCTCATGTTGTCGTCGCTGGGCACAACTGAACCGACCAATCTCATGGAGCCCAGGTGCGTGGCATGGAGATGAAGATCGGCGACTGATACAAGCTTTGAAACAACAAATCGGAAACAATTTTCAAATGATCGTGAATGTTCGTGGAACTGATGCCCCTTCTAGGTCAAAAGATGGAAAGTACCCCCCAGCTGCTGCAGCTTCGAGCGAGGATAAAGACAAGCCGTTACTACAGCCAGAATCCAAAGAGCTCAAGTCAGTGGATTGGATTGAGCTAGCCGAGTACGTTGGTGCAAGGGACGAAATCCAGTGTCGGGCTCATTTTCACTCAATTTATCATAATGGAAACTATGGGTGCTTTTCCCAGGATGAGATGAAACGGGCATTAGAGGCATATGAGCAATTTGGACCTCAATGGCTCACCATTGCGGCCCGCGTTGGCACACGAGCGCCCGCACAGGTACTTCGGACTGTTAGATATATTTTACGCAAGAAGAAATCGAGTTCTTCTGTTTGAAACCTCTGCTGAAAAAGACCGAAAATAGCAAGACTATTGTATAAGGCGACAGAAACTTTGTTTTTTCCCTTCTAATATGATGTTCTGATCATTTACCGTGAGATGGGATTGATGTGGCGATTTACTCTTTGATAGACGCGAATTTGTTTAAGTGGGATCCACCATCATTACGGTTCATAAAGAAGGGTATGAAAAGCTGACAGCACGAGAGCACTCCATACGTAAATAATAATAATAATCATAATAAAAGTTGCCCGCAAATCTAACGCTTTTACAATTTAACGTCTTGCTTTTCCCGGATTTTTGGGTATTCAAGAAAGAGCCATTGAAAACTTTATGCCATGGGCAAATAAAACAATACAAATCCCCAACGCCTAATCCTGGTCTCTGTTTTTTTTTATCAAAAAGCACAGGCTAGTTTTTAACATGACAAAGTCAATGCTTCATCATACAATCCGATATGAATGGTTGGTTACAAGTTCTGCGATCTAATGAGTTCAGCTCTGTGGGCTACCCTTATCCACATCTTCTCTTCTCTCTTCTTTCTCACTCTATCTCCTTTGCTTATTCAGTCCCTACTATTTTGTCCCATTCATCCAGCGTGAAGTCATTCTCCTTTACTTTCTTTCTTTTCTTGTCTTTTACTCCCCAGTACGTTCAACGGCTTCCTTACCCTAACAATTGTGGAATAGAATTATTGAGGTCCGCGTACAACTTGGGTGCTTGGAATATAATATAGTAAACTACGGACAAGGACGCTCAGTAACCATGCCAGCTTCTTTAACGCAAGAGTCTTGTTATAGTTGCTCTACCATCTCGTCGAAATTATCATCGCTCTCCATTGCGAATTCTAGCGCTGTCTCCATAAAACCTCAACAGAGCAGTTATAAACTTTCTTGTCATCCACAATCTCTCGTCAATCGATGCCAAATAGTGGAGCATAGCGTTTCTGACTCTGGCTTCAGTAACACTATGGGCACTTGCGTTACTTCTTCTATGCCCGCCACCTCCACGATAAAGACGCGCTTCAAGGGTGTTCTTTTTCGCTTACTGTCTCGAAAGCAAGGTCGAAGAACTCATCGTAGCACAAATGCAGCTACAACTTTAACAACAATAGTATCAGCGACAACTGAACCCGCCTCTAACAGCCGTAGTAGTAGCAGTAACCACAATAGTATACTGTCTCAAAAGCAACAACAACAGCAGCAGCAGCAGCAGCAACAACAACAACGATCACCGAATGCAGATGCCACATTTTTACTTTCTCCGTCAAGCACTTCTACTCAACCGGCTTCTTTCTCTAAATCTGTGCGTTCAGTTTGTTGCCTTTCAGCGCAACAGAAGCAACATCGTCGCTTCCCTCGTATCAGAAGCAGCAATGTAAATACTCATATTAACTCTATTAACACTACATTTGCAGCTGCAGCTGCAGCTAAAGCTACGTCTGTTGCTGTGGTCAAAGAAGTAGACTTGGAAATACCTCTTACGGATGTTACTGCACCGGCTTGTTTCCCCGGAAAGGGACCGAATGACCTAGCTATGAAGCAGAGACAACTGCATCAGTTGCAGCAAAGCTCGAAACGACCCTGCGCGGATTCAACACGACCGAGCATCATCCTCACAGCTGAGAGAAGCATGATCGTGTTATCACAATATCAAAGACCTTTGTCTCAAATGTCGCCAGTAACATCAGCAATATCAAGTACACCAACTCTGCCTCGTTCAACATCAAGCAAAAAGTGCCGGTATTTAATTCCCCATCATCACCATCATGCTAAAGGCTCGGTTTCATCACAGGAAACAAATTGTGGAGGTTTCACGTCTGTGGTGGAAAGTAGTTCCACAAGTCCTACGAGTCCAACCTTGTCCTTTTTCTCCCTTCGGTATTCATCCGGCTCATTCTCTTAATCTCAGCATAAAATGAATCATTCAGTTTCCTTTAAAAGAAGAGGAGCAGAAGGCTATCTTCTTTTTCTGTCTCTGTCGTCATAATTAAAGGCAAGGGAACAAGAGACAATAGTATTTGGTTAATAACACGATTCTTTGAGCACATTTTCCATCATTTGAGTTGGCAAAGTCGTATAAAAGTTAAAAGTAAAAAAAAAAAAAAAAAAAAAAAAAAGAGATCACTTTCAAAGCACTTTGTCAAGGCTACTTTTTTAGTTTTATTAAGATGAAGAAAAATGATGAAGAAAATCCCAAAGGGGGTAATGCGTTATTGAATTGATATGAAGATAATAAAGAGTGATCAGGTCTAGAGACTGGGAATCTAAGGCAACTATAATGACGGTATGAAATACTTATTGCTGCTTGCACTCGGGTGCCTTCTCGTCCTTAGCAGGGACATCATCGTCATCATCGTCATCATCCTCATCCTCATCCTCATCTTCCTCATCTTCATCGTCCTCATAGTCAAAATCGTCATCGTATTGGTCATCGCCTTGGTACTGGAGAGCCTTGCCTGTGAACCAATCAACAGCACGAGGAACCAAGTTATCCTTAAACTCTTCACCCAAACCATAATCGATCTCAAGTTTCTCATCAATATCCTCGTCTTCATCCTCAATCTCCTCCTCATCCTCAGGCGCGACTGGAGGGGTGAAGAAGGAGAAGAAGGTTTCTGCAGGAACAGTCTTCTTGACAACACGGGTCTTATTGGTTCCCTTGTGACGTTGCTTCTTGGTCTCAACGGTGATTGAGAGATCCTTGCCCTCCTTCCACTCGATCTTGGTGCCTTCAGCATGATCGTAGACAAAGTCACCACCATATCCAGGCTCCTCCTGGTAATAATAAGTCTTGCTCAAGATATTGTTGGTGAAATAGTCGTTGGGTGAGAACTCAAAATCCAAACGGAAGCCGGGCTTCTCAAAGTACGACAAACGAATATCGACCAAGTGCTTCAATGCACCCTCGTCTTTCTCTGTGATGAGTTCCGAAAATTGAGGATGCGACTTCAAGGCAGTAAGCCAGAATTCAGGAATACCTGTGGAGTAATTTGATAAAAATTAGACGTATTAATATATTAACAAAAATTAACATTACAAAAAAAAAAAAAAATGAAACATAGATCGAAATTGGAATTTAAACGATTATTAATATTAAGCCGTCTTACCCTCAACCTTCTCGGCAGCAGCCTCGTCATCATCATCGTCTTTATCCTTCTCTTCCTCGTCATCACTTGCACCTTCCTCAACCTCGGCATCAGTGGGCTCCGCCTTTCCGCTGATATACTCAGCACGCTTCTGGTAAAGAGGAGTGTACTTCTCAAGGTACTTCTTCTCCAGAGCCATGATCTCTTTCTGGAATTCAACCTCAAGAGCAGTGTGCTTACGCTGCAAAGATTTCAGGCCTTTAACGCGGCGACGGACCTCGGGGCTAAGATGGTTTGTTGAGGAGACCAATCCGCCGAGACGGCCTTGAAGTAGGGACATAAGTTGAGGGTTGTTGGCAAGAATGGCCTCGCGGGTTCCTGATGTGGACATTTCGGAAAGATATAGTAAAGATATAAGAGAGAAGAGAGAAGAGAGAACGTTAGTTATATTAGGCAAAAGAAGAAGGAGGGGAGTAAAAAGGAGAAAGAGAGAGAAATTGGAATCCAACTTAAAAAAATTTTTTTTGTTGGGGAGATATGATGGCTAAAAGAAAAAGAATCAACTGGCAACCACTTCAGGCACGTAATCTCGGTTTAAAAAGTTTTTTTACGATACCACAGCAGTAGAAGATAACAAAGATAGTGCATAGATTATTATTTGACGGTACTCCCCGTAATGACCAGAAGAGGACGTTGAAAAAATTTAAGACGCTGATTATTGACTATTGACCAAGGACTGTTTTTTTTTTTCTTTTTCTTTTTTTTTTTTACTTGCCTGGAGTCTGAATGGTCTCCATTTCTTCAGAAGAGGAGTTGATAGGAGCAGAAAAAATGGGGGTGTTCTGAGGAGTGGGGGCTTCCTGCTGCTTCTTCTTGATATCGACGTTTGCTATGGACAAGAAAAAAAAAAAAGGTTAGAATGGAGGCATGGTGTAGATTGCGTTATTTTAACCTGCGATAACGTCCTTCTGTTGCAGCTGGCCCCAATACATATTTTTTATTCCTTATTTTTTTGTTAGTAAAGATTTGTGTCATTCCAGATTGTCGAGACTCTATTCAAGATTCTGATCCGATGATAGAATGCGATGACACCGTAGATCGTGCGTCAAACAGAGAGTGCAATCCTGAATGAGCTTATAGCTGCTAGGAATTCAAAAGCGAAGACATGTCTCCTACTTTTGTCTCTTTGCCACGCGAATGCCTACAAGAATGATCGGCAGAGCATTGAGTGTTGTTTTGTTGTTTCTTTATTTACCTGAAGACTGATCCATCGTTTATGAGTAAGAAAGAGTGAGAAAGAGAGCTAAGAGTAAGACGACTGAAAAAAGGAAAAAAAAAAAAAAGTCTTTTTACAACTCAGCGTCCAACAAAAGAAAGTAAAAGGGTCGTGCTCTCGCTGTCCAACAGTGGACAATCGCATGGGCTGCAAGACTATCTAGCCCCACATTCCACACTCATTTTTTTTTTTTTTTTTTTAAATTTAATTTATTGTGGCATTGTACGTTTATAAGCTGCATAGGTTTGTGCAAGTCAATGCCTTGCACATTTTGCTCGCCTTTCTCTTTACTTCACGCTCACAAGCTTGACCTCAAAGACTAAGGTGGCATTACGAGGAATATCTGGAGGAGCACCCTGCGAGCCATATCTATTTGCCACATAAAAAAAAAAAAAAAAAAACAAAGGGTAGTGAGAGTTAATGAGTATGAGTTATTCCACGAATCCATTCTCGACGACAGGCCCAAATATGAAGAAGAAGAAGAAAAAAAAAAAAAGGATCACTTACGCTAGAGCCGGTGGAATAGTCAGACGACGTTCACCACCAAGTTGCATGCCTTGGATACCAATATCCCATCCTTTGATAACCTCGCCGCCTCCTAATTTGAATGTAAAGGGCTTTCCAGTAGTGTTCTTGTCAAAGACTTTGCCATTCGTAAGACGTCCAATATATCGCATGCCAATCTTCTTGCCTGCCTTGGCACGGGCTCCATCTCCGACCTTGACATCTTCAATAATTAGCCCGCTAGGGAGGGTCTTGATGTTGTCCTTCTTAGCCTCCTTCTTCTTGGGCTGCTCTTCCGCCTTCTTTGGTTCCTCTTTTACTTTAATAGGGGCAGCCTTATCCTCAGAAAGCTTTTGCTTCTTTGCCGCCGGTGCATTCACTGATTCCTGTTTCTTAACAACTGGGGCCTTCTCTTGCTTCTTTTCCTCCTCATCCTCCTCTTCATCCTCCTCTTCATCCTCCTCCTCCTCCTCCTCCTCATCTTCCTCGTCTCCCTCATGCTCGTCCTCATCTCCGTCTTCATTATCATTGTCCCCATCCTCATCAGAGTCCTCATCCTCATCATCTTCTGAATCTTCTCCAGTAAAGTCAGGATCGTCTTCTGAGTCCTCATCTTCATCCTCGTTAATATAGTCTGCAATCCGCTTAGTGCCTTTAGTAACGATAACATTGCCGCCGACATCATCATCTTCATCATCATCAATATCATCCATGTCGTCCTCGCTGTAGTCCATACCATCCTCAGGAAGATAATTCCCAGATAAATGAACCGCACTAAAAATTGAAATAAGCATGGCGTTTAAGTATACCCTCCATAGGTTCTTTGGGCTGCAAGCAAAGCCAAGAGTTGATAAACAAAACAAAACATCATTTTGCTTTTAATTCGCTTTGCTTACTTATCGCCGGACACAGAGAAAGTAATATCCTCGCCTTCAGTAAAAACCAAATCCAAGTTCTGCTGCTCAGTCTGGCCAGTGATCAAGGAGCAAAGGACGAATGTCTTCGTATCTACTGTAACGCGGACAGATGTACGTCCTGGCTTTGCTTCTTCATCCAGAGCAGCCTACAAGATAATCCAGCATTTTTTTTTTTTTTTTTTTTTTTTTTTTTTAGAAAAAATATTAATAGTAAATAAATAAGCTTCCAAGAAGAAAAATATAAAACAGATCAATTTATGCAAGATAGTAAAAAAAGGGATCAGACTATTATTATACCATGGACAACTTGAACGAGTCGTCAACACGTTGGGTGTAGGTCTTATTAGGAAAGACGGTCAGTCCTTGAGGTTATATTGGGGTGCAGAGAATACTTTCGTCAGTTCCAGCTTACAGAACCGATGCCAAAAAGCCACAAAGCAGTAAACTTTGGGCAGGAATAAAGTCGAATAAAATTCTTCGTTATGAACATACCCCAGAATCCTAAAATCATTCTACTTTGAAGTTTTGAATTAGAGTGAGTGGTTGAAGAGTAATGGTGCAGCATGCAAGCGAAAAAAAAAAGAAAAGAAAAGAAAAAAGAGGCGAATCAAGGGTAGTCACGAAGTTTAAGCCACAGTTTTATTATTGATCTGCTACACACACAAAGCAGCTTCAAGTTCCAGAATATTTTGTTCAGGTTACTGAAGAATTCATCCGAACTGGAGCTCGAATATGGCAGTTCCCTATTTAATTGCTGCAAAACTTAAAATGAAAATTCCAACGAATTTCGCTTGACTACTATACATAGCATTTGATTTTGCATATAAGTGAGGACGCAGCGGAACTGTGTAATCTCATACTCATATTAATCATACGCATTGTCTACTAAGCTGAGGCTTGGCTAAACAATCAATGATGTGTCAAAGAATATCATGCCAAAGGTCAAATAGATAAGTTGGGCGAAGCGGATCGTGTACCATCTGGGGGTCCCTTTCCCTCTGTGACTGCATCTTGTCAACTTTTCCCCTACGGACAAGCTCTGCAAGCCACAGTGGAAAATGCTGGAACAGCACTGGCCCACATAAAAACGGACTTCACACCCGACCTCCGTTCCTCCACAGTTTAACCCACCGTTACTCATTTTTTTACGCGCAACCACCATGGTAAGGAAGCACATCAAGATTCCTCATTAATACACATTACATTTCAGACTGATGTCTCTGTTTCAGGAGCAACAATTCATTCAGAGGACAGGAAACATCATTGGCCGCTCCATACATTTAGATTACATTGAAAGATAGAGCGAGAGATCAACATGATCGCGATCTTATACTGCTAATCTGACATAATATATATGGATATTGCCACGAGATTGTGCTGTTTCCTTTGCCAACGTCCTTCATTCTTTAGGACGTCCCGAACTACTCCGGTGTTGCACGTTGAACACCACCCTGATTTTCTTTGCTTTCAATTTCTTAATGTGCTATATACCATAGGCCTCCCGTGTCACAAAGTTCTCCAAGACGATCGTCCCTATGATGGATCGCGTCCTTGTTCAACGTATCAAGCCACAGCAGGTATGCTATGCGAAATTGTAGAGATGTATACTCTATGGTTATAGAGGATCTGTTCCTAATCAACTTCTTTTTTTTTAACATCTTGTTTATTTATGCTACAGAAAACCGCATCAGGCATCTTCATTCCCGAGAAAGCTCAGGAGGCTCTGAACGAAGGCCATGTCATTGCTGTTGGCAAGGGAGTGGTCACTCAGGTATGACTTTAATTACCCCTGCTTAAGACATGTTTATACTATGCAAAATAGGTTGCATAGAATCTTTGTTACTAACCCTCTGTCCAAAACCATCATTGGTTTTATAGGAGGGCAAGCTTATTGCTCCTGAACTCAAGGAGGGTGACAAGGTTTTGTTACCTCCCTACGGTGGCAGCGCTGTCAAGGTCGATAATGAGGAGCTCATTCTTTTCCGCGAGTCCGAAATCCTTGCTAAGATTCAATAGATCATTGAGCCCAATCATTTTATTGTTTTTATTCAATATAATCTTTTCATTTTATGCAGAGTGAGATATCCATTATATTTTGTTATTATTAATTGGTTTTTAATGAAAGTGGCACTTGCTGGCCCGCAGCAGATATAAAAATTAGGTTACACTATATTGATCGCGCTATGATCACCATAGTCCCCATGTTCCTCTCGTTCCTGTTACATCGTTCAATTGGGAGGTGATCGGTCAAAGAAATATTAAAAAATCGCTTGAGGATACATGTCAGCAGCAGGAATATAAAAGAAGCTTACCTTTTTCCTTTTCTTCTTCTTGCGATGTTCAGAATCCCCTTCGCCTTCATGATGTGTATGTTCATGGTCATGTTCATGTTTTCTCTTCTTTTTCTGAAAGTATTCAAAGTGTATCTCTCCGTAGTTAGTTGTGAATTAACATGTTTAAGCGCCTTGATGCAAAATATAAATAATCAATAACTCGCACCTTTTTCTTGTGCTTGTGTTCCCGACCTCCTTCTTCTCCACGCTCCAATCGGTCAACATGGGGCGAAGACGTTGATGATTTTGAACCATGATGTCCGTGGCTATGATGGTGATGATGATGGCTATGTGCTGGATGTGCAGGTGAACCGTGCACAGAATTTGGATCAGCATATCCCGTCATGGCATGTCCTGATGTTGTGTCAATATTGCTAGCAGGTTTGAATGGTTCTCCTCTTCCTGCTGGAACCTTTGCTATGTGCTTATAGTCCTCTTCTGTGCCCAGAACAGATGGATCAAACTGTAATTCCATCAACAGAAAAAAAAAAATCAATATATTGTCCAACAACGGTAGTTGAATAATAATAACGAGCCAGCAATTGAGGCGCTGAGCTATTACCCCTGGAACAGGCCCTGGCCTCAAACTAAAGCCATCCCTGAGTGTCGATGAAGAAAAGGTGTGGATTGGTCCATAGCTTTTCTCTGGTGCTTCCAAAAGCGCACGAATGTAGTTTCCTGGCCTTATTACGTTCTTTCCTACAATGTTGGATAGTATGTAAACATCGAGAAATTGGCTCAGTGTATGAATTCTTCTCTCCATGTCGCCTGTCATCTTAAGATTTTGTACCTGGTAAGTCACTAATAAACGGAAAATATGTTGGCTCTATTGGCGGCAGATCTTCATTGTTTTCATTCTTCTGTTTAACATAACGGTTATAGAGTGGTAAAAGGTTGAAGGTTGTCATAAGGTCGTGGCTTCCTGTCAACTGTTGTATCGTTGACTTTGCTACTCCAAAAATAAAAATAAAAAATAAAAATAAAAATAAAAATAATTAGCCTTGCATGATTGAAAACATGATCTCTCTGGCTGAATTGATGCTACGATGTTAGATTCTAGAGGAGTCCGCGTCAGCAAATCCTAGGCAAAGTGTAAAAGCTAAAAGATACCTCGCGTCTCCTTAATAAAGTATAACTTTGGTGAGGTAGATTGCACATTGGCGGAGTCCGGATTGTCCGCCATGGTGTGTCTTTCGCAATGGATTGCAAGGAATGGTTGCTCTATCTTTCTGCCCCTGTTGAAATATTGATGCTTTAAGAGGCTTGAAAAGAAATGAAATTAATCTGGATGATGAGAAAGAGTGTGGATAAAGGTCCAAACTCCAAGGAGACTTTTATAGTGGCTTTGAAAGAGTTAATAATGGATGCATTAAACTATGCCAAGTCATGCATGGTAACTCATCCTTGCATTTTGATGCGGCTCGAGATATGACAACATCCATAAAATCAAATAAAGACAACAAGGGTACCAGGATAAAGACTTTCGCCACTCCTCAACATTAATGGTACTGAGCGCTATTTGGAATCTGGCTTTTGGAGTACATAATCCACCGCCGGATACGCTAGACGACGAACTTATCGATGACAGTCTCAGGAACAGGGATGATGGCCACGATCGCGATTACGATCGACAGAATATTGAGAGAGAAGCCAATACTGCCAAGATTCTTGCTCGGCAGCAAGCGGTAATGGATGCTGAAAGTGATATCCTTGGAACAACTGTGTACTTACCAGCACCCAATATCCGAGATGAAGCAGCCGAGAACAAGAGCGGATTCATCCTAGTCGTTACGTCGTTGACTCTAAACAACATTGGCTGTTACCCATTCTTTGGTATTCGCGACAGACACCAAGTAATATCCCTTAGCAAACTTTTATTCTACAAACAAATCATTGGAAGGTTACACTCTCCTAATAACTTGTAATGATCCAATCTTACAGGTGTTTCCTAAGTTATTTCCAGAAACATCACCCCGATCCTCTATTCAGTATCTTCGACGAGTTTACCGTTCGCAAGGAATTCTAGGGATATGGTACGGCATGCCTTGTAGTATGATATGCCATACCTGTACCATATTTTACGAAGCATTCCTGAACAGTATTATTGGACGACTTCGACATCGTTCAAAAAAGACTCCATCAAAAACCATGATTTATCTATCTACAAGAGTGTAAGTAGCAAAGTTCTCCACTGAACTTCCAACTGCTTTATATCTCCTTCATCTGTATCTCATGCTCCTTAATTTTGGAATACCCTACCCTACCTCAATAGTATTGAATTTATACTATATATACCTCTCTATCCACTTCTCCGGAACTCTCTTCTTCTGCGGATGGACTCCCATGCTGGCCCTTGGCCTACAAATTCTTCGTACTTTCATTTGCTCAAGACTTTTGCTACCGACTATGTCCGTGACCTCATTGGACTCTTTCACAGGCAGGGTCAATCTCCCAGCATACTACCTCTCTACTCAACTGTCTTGCCCTCTTATATCTTAAATCTTCTCTTTGAGATCATTCAAACTTGGATCTTCAGATGGATTAATCCGCAACTAGTGCCAGCCAATTTTTTCACAAGGAAAAAGTCAGCGAAAACAACAGTGCAACATCCTCCGCCAGGACAGCTTTTATCACCAGCGCCACTAGGCACAGCAAATATGGCTTCTGACCATACAGCAGTGCCTACTGTGGCCGCTGGCTCATCATTGGAACGATCACTAGAGTCTGGGGCACGTCGAAATGGCCAACACCCACAAGGTCAGCAACAGCAACAAGGTCAACAACAGCAGCATTCGGGGCCAGACTATAGCGGGGCTATGACAATGGTATCTGCGAACGAAATCTCTGCGACAATCATGGCGGCCATGCCAACAGTCTCATCCAGTTCGTCTGCTTCAACAACCATGGCAGTCAATCGGGCTAGACGTGGACTACGATATCTTTCTACAGTGACCCCACGAAACCCTACACTTCTACAAGAGTTTTATCCCGAGATGGTCAGTGCTATGACCAGTAGTATGATCACTCGAGTGTTACTTTACCCGCTTGATACCGTAGCGGCGCGTGTTTCCGCATATGGTGGTTCTTTTCCCGGTATTGGTATGGCGCCTACTCCATATCGTGGATTTTGGGACTGCTGGATCCAATCCATCCGGCCATCTGGTGGAGGAATCCTTGGTTTGTATTCCGGGGTGATCGACTGCATCCTTATCGAGGCCATGGTACGATGGGTTGTACTTGAAGGAACCTGGTTTGCCCATTTAGTCATTAAGTGGTTACACCGGAGATAGAAAATGATAATAAATCATATCGGTTTCTAGAAACACGTGAGATAATATCTTCTAGGTGGGCTTTGCCCCAATTAAACATTTTAAGTTGATCTCGTTCTCGTTCTCGTTCTTGTCTTTTTTTTTTTTTTTTTTTTTTTTTTGAAGCGTCTTATCCTGATAACCATCTTCTCTACCCTCTTTACTCCCTTCCTTTTGCCTCCATTGTTAACAAAGACCTCATCCATATACTTGCCCAACAAAACTAGACAATCTTCTCTTTCCTCCTAATATGGCACGTGTCTCCAATATCCCATGTTCCGAATGACTTGCAAATAGTTGTCAACTTTACATCTGATATTGAAGCTGCGAACATCCAGAGTATCTACTTACTTTTACACCTACATTAATGTGTTGTTTAAAAAAAAAAAAAAAAAATCCTCCTGGCATGTAGTCAACAGAGACCCATCCTCAAGTAACTATACTGGCGCCTACGCCTCAGCTCAAAGGCATGATGAGCATTATTCGCAACAGGGATACATCAAGAGCAGATTTTATCTTTTATGCTGATCGCATCATCCGAATCCTAATCGAAGAAGGCAATAATCAATAGTGAAGATGATGCTCTATATTGAGTTCTTGAAGAGTCCATGGAGGCATCATAATTGTAATATCACCATTTCTAAAAAAAAGCTCGCATTTGAATTCAAACGTTTAGCACTCAACCATTTACCAGTCGTCGAAAAGTTTATCCTTACTCCAACCGGTAATTTTTGTTCCATGATATCTTTTATTTATTTGTTCAATACTACATACATTTATATATATAAACCAGAAGCGAATATGGAGTAAAATTATGCAACTTGAGAAATGAGGCCACGGCCTCTGCTGCATTTTAGTTTGTCATGCACTTATTGGTGTTTTATTTTTGGTATTAGGCCAAGAATATCAAGGAGTCGAATTCCAAGGCCGGATCTGTGGGGTCTCGATCATGCGAGCAGGCGAATCAAGTACGTATACTTGTATTCAGCTGCACCACGTCCCTTAGAATCAAGGGGCGGCGCACGGTGTCAACTTTTTTTTTTTTTTTGGTTGACGATATCAATTTTTCTCTCATGACCCATTCAAAAATACTTACTCTTCTTTATTCATCTGTTTAATTCACCCTTCTTTTTTCTTTTTTCTTTTTTTACAAATGTTTTCTACTCATTATGGCAGTGGAACAAGGTCTTCGGGATGTTTGTAGGAGTGTCCGAATTGGCAAGATTCTCATCCAGAGAGATGAAGAGACAGCTCTCCCGAAGCTGTATTACGCTAAATTCCCACCAGATATTGCATCTCGCTACTGTCTGTTGTTAGACCCAATGCTTGGTGAGCTGACGTTACATTATTTTTATCTTATGAGTAGGTTCAACGTCTTTCTTTTTACTTATATACTTATATATCTGTATATCTATACTACTACACAGCAACGGGAGGCTCCGCTATGAAGGCCATCGAAGTCTTGATTAGTTATGGAGTGCCAGAAGAGAAAATTATCTTTGTAAACCTCCTCTGTTGCCCAGAGGGTCTTTCGGCAGTATTGAAATCATATCCAAGGATCAAGATCATCACTGCGGAGCTAGATGAACATCTGGACGAGAAGAAATATGTTATCCCTGGATTGGGCGACTTTGGCTGCAGATATTACGGAACAGACAAGTGAACAGATAAAAAAAAAAAATAAAAAAAAAACTAGTTAAATCTTTATATCGAAACAATGTGGAAGACCTAGTAGAGTGAAAGCACTCGTGAGTAGTACTTGAGTAAATTCAAGTGCTAGTTTCCTTTTAAAAAATACCATTTTATTCACATTAACTACTCTGAATGTTGATTTAGATAGGCTTAATCTAAAGTGTTACGAACGAAGGAAAGAAAGAAGGATTTAATAAACATATAAAAAAATCTCACAACAAATAATATGAAGTTACACATATGTAAAGAATGTAAAGCAAACTGCATCCGGCTATACCTTCCAATGCAGAGTGATCAGTGAGAACACTAGACACTTGAGATCTTGAACCAAGTAGTAAAATACGCGCAATCCTTCGGGATCTTCACTTCCTTGAACATCAACAAGTGATCCAATTTTGGCAGTCTACAGATAGGAAAAGGAGAAAGAAAATGTTTAAATCAATGCCATAAAATATCCAAATCTCGTCCTTCAGGACTCCAGGATCCTAGGATAGCTGTTATCTACTCAGAAAACTCGCTCGTCGTCGCAAATCCTTAGATAATCTTGCTGGAGATTTGACTCTTTCATGTTCCAAAAATCAAATGGGTATTTTCCATGAACAGGCTGTCTTGTCAAGCTTGTCTCTGACATAAATGCTATCGTATCCATGACGAACCAAAGCATTTGGCCACAGTTTCTTTCTTTTTTCTTTTCTTTTTTTTTTTTTTTTTGTCTCTCTAGACTCGATTTTTGATTGTCCGTTCTCATATTGCTGAGTCAAGTCCACATGAGATGATTTAGGATTTTGTCCATCTTATTCGTTTTTTATACCTCAAAGGAGACGTGTTCATTGCCAAATCGAATTTCAAGCTCCTGCTTCCCAACAACATTCTTCTTTGGCCATTTTTGATCATCTTCTTTCATAATTTCAGACTCGTCAATGATCCGCTTGAGTTCCTTGATCATCAGGGGACTCACAGTCACTGAAGGATAAAATAAACATTCAAAAATAAAAAAAAGATCGTGATTGATCAATATGCCTGTTTAAAGATTGATGCAACAAAAAAAAAAAAAAGAAAAAAGAAAAAGAAAAGGACATGTCGCTTGGTCCTAAAATCGGTAAAATCCAAAAGTCATAGCGCATACATACTTTCTTTTTTGATCAAAGAGTCATTCCTGTAATTGGAGTTATTGGCATATCTACAACGTCCGTCAGCATGGAACTCAAACTCGATAAACTCATGTCCGTAGCGTCCTTGATGACCGGAGCTAAATATGTGTATATGTTTTTATGCAAATAAGCGTGATGTCGGACAAATAGGCCTTGTCAGGAAATTGTTTATATGATAGTTCATGGACGCTCTTGAGGGTCATTCCTCTCCTCAGCCCTGCAATGCCGATTTCTCTTCCAGGCTTTATCCCCCCCCCAAAAAAGGAAAAAAAAATCTAACAGCTATAGTGCTATAGTTTCCAACGCCTTACTAGTATCGCACATAGAATTCCTCTGCTGGCATGATGGATGTTGGATGGAAAGATCCTCGAATGAAGTCGTTGCTTGAATCAACTCAATAAGCCATAAAGTAAGTTCCCAATGCTATGACGTAGATTGAATTATCGGTCATGTGAATTGACACGGGCTGTGGGAGGGCGAAAGCCCGCAGTTTTTCTGCGGCAGTTACTGTGCCACACGCGTTTGGGATAATCTAAAATGTATATAAATAAGAGCAAGCAAGAAATGTGTTTGATGCCCTATCTCTCTTCCCTTCCGACGCTGGCTTTTATTTTTTTTATTCTCATAACGAGCCATTAATATCAATAATAATGCCCTCGATCCGTCTTACACTCGTCAACAATGCCAAGCAGACCCAGAAGTCTGCTGTCATTCTCAAAATCAGTGATACGCTTGATGGATCCGCGGATCCTATTAACGATATTCTCACCCTTTCAAAGAACAAGTTGCGTCTCAAAAAAGCGAAAACATTGTACCTGAACCATGGAGTTGAACTTAATGACCCAACATGGCTGCTCAATGGCAAAGTTACTCAAGATAGGTAAGGCAATGTTCTTTTCTTTCTTTTTTTTTAGTTTGGTAAAAAGGAAAGAGTTAATTGATCATTCTTATTTCTGTGTGAATATTAGTTTGATTTATGTCTCCTGTGGTGAAGGATACGTTGGACAAACAAAATCAGATACCACAACTACACCAGTAGAGAACCAGAATGATTTGTCAGCTTCTTCCGACAAAGCTGAACCAGATTCTATCGCTGAAAAGCTGAGCACTCTAGAATTGGAACCAGAAATCTCTGCAACAATTACCATTTTGGCCAAAAAGAGCTATATCGATCCTGAAGCAAACGCACAGCTCAACAGGACTGCTATGTTGCCTGGTATGCGTCAGGTCATCGGACAGCCAGATCTTCATCCCGGTAATTCTCTTTTTTAAATAAAAAAATGAACATTAGGAAAAGTGGCAGTAAAGCAGTAAATGAAATGACATGTCACTGACGCATTTTTTTTTTTTTTTTTTTTTTTTTTTTTGGTTTTGAAAATTT
This sequence comes from Lobosporangium transversale, assembly GCF_002105155.1. Classification (NCBI taxonomy): domain Eukaryota; kingdom Fungi; phylum Mortierellomycota; class Mortierellomycetes; order Mortierellales; family Mortierellaceae; genus Lobosporangium; species Lobosporangium transversale. The sequence goes on along the minus strand of NW_019028985.1, from coordinate 182,579 downwards.
TAGGCAACCAGCATCCTATTGGAGCTACATTTATCACGCAAAGTCTGATTTATCCAGCATTGATTGGGAACGATATTGTAAGATGACTTCCCTAGGACTAATACACTCTCCATCAAAAAGTCTTTCAAAAGGAAAAATAAAAGCTAATCAGTCTATACTCTTTGAAAATTGATAATGTTACTAGGGTTGTGGCATGGCTGTATATAAGACGCGATTGCCTTCTAATATAAAGCCTCAGAAAATAGTCGACAAGCTGCATCATTTGGAGGGCCGCTGGACTGAGGGCGATCCACATGGATTTCTGATCTCACAGCTCGGTGAAGAGCATTCGGAAACTGGAAAAGCACATATGGACCAACTCGGTACTGTTGGTGGTGGAAACCACTTTGCAGAATTCGTAGTCGTGGAGCACAGAGTAGACCAGGAGATCTGCGATTCCATCGGGATCACGGACGCAAATGCTTATCTCATCGTTCACTCTGGATCTCGCAGATTCGGGCAGACTGTTCTCGAGACTACCAATAGTATGCAGACGAAGGTTGAGAAGAAACAATTGGGCATTGTTGCAGACTCTGAAGTCGGGAAAAGTTATTTGAAACAACATGATCTGGCCTGTGCCTGGGCGCGAACAAACCGTGAGCTGATTGCGCATCGTGTCCTTACCCGCTTAAACGCTGAAGAAGATGCAGAGAAGATCCTGGACATCTGGCATAACAATGTGGAGCAAAAACTTATCCCAAGTATAGATGCAGAGAGGCCTTGTTGGATCCACCGTAAGGGTGCTGCTCCCAGTGATCGCGGCTTAGTTGTCATCCCAGGCTCACGTGGTCATTTCTCGTACTTGGTGATGCCAAATGGTGAACAGGAAAAAAATGGTTTCTCTTTGGCTCATGGGGCCGGTCGATTACTACCAAGAGCAAAGGCCTTACAGAAACGACCACAGACTTCGAAACAGGCATCAATTTCAGCACTCCAAACTACAGCTCTTGGCTCAAGTGTGATTTGTGAAGATACAGATCTGTTATTTGAGGAACAACCAGAAGCCTACAAGGAAATAACAGATATAATTGATGATCTGGGATCCTTTGTAAAAGTCGTCGCCATCATGCGTCCTATCTGTACATACAAGATGCGCAAAGAGGGTCGAACATAGTTTTGTTGCGCGTTTTTATGTCCATGCATTTTTATACATTTATACAGCCATATTAATAAAGAAACGCAACTAATTAATAGTTTATTGGCTGTGTTGGTATGATACATGGATGATAAAAATGTTCTTGGAGATCCAGCTACAAAATTGCTCTAAGCACGGGTCAACTTTCCGTAAATATGGAGGGCGAAAACCGAAGCGATGAAGGCCAATGACAAGACGAGGACGACAACGGGGTCACTATTATATATCAACATGAGGGTTATGAAATAAGAATATTAATCTCCAAAACATTTGTTATGAGCGTCCCTCGGTGGGATCATAATTCATCCTAGATGAAGGCGTAGGACTGAAAAAAAGGCTTTCTGTGTTCGCTTTGCATTTGATGGTGCCACAGCGATAGTGGTTGTAGATGAGAATTAAGGTGATGCGATCATAAGGAGATGATCGTTGAATAGATAGTGACTTACACACGAAGACCAGGAGAATCATCAGTGTAGATGCGCATCATTCCAGATGTACTAGGGCCCGGAGCGCGAGAAGTCTGAGCCTTGGAGCTAGTAGTGCGTTTCCTAGATAACAAAGAAGGCCCATAATAAGGTGAATGAATACAGTGACATGGCCAGAGTTTGTTAGTTGCATGTTTCCATTGTGTTCATTGCGTCAAACACAAGATCGCGATCAGACCACCATCCTGCCAGAATATAAAAGCATTTCATCCTATTGGTACATTCTCCCAAGGACAAATGCAAATGCTGCACTTTCATGACAAATGATGTATTAACGCACCTTAGAGAAGCAGCACGAGGAGAGGCGCCGGCGGGGTTGGGAGAGGGAGCAGAATCAGACTATAGGTAATATAGTTTGCGCGATCGAATAGAAAGAAACCAATGAGTAGTTGTTTAGTTGTTTGTGAAATCAACAATAGTCGCAGTAGCTCCACAGACTAATCGGTTTTTTCTTATGCATCATTATTGAGAAGAAACCATTGTATTGAATGCTATGCATCTAGCGATTTCAATAAAGGCGCTAAACATACCATGGTGATTAGGATGGTTGAGGAGGAAGGGACAAGAATAAAAGAGATGAGATGGAACAGAGCAAAAATAAAGAAAATCAAATAAAAGTTGTCGTCCAATGAAAAGACGACATCATAACAGGGGCAGCAATGTCCCCCCAATTTGGTTGTTTATTCACTTGTTGCACAGAATTCGAACACGTTTAAAAAAAAAAAAGCTTCATTATTTATATTGGCCCATTCATCTTTCTCTCTTTCATCTCATTCACTCATTCAAATCCTTCTTCTCCGTCCTCTGTTCCATCCGCCTTCTTTCCTTCATTTAAATTCACAAATATGACTGGCCCATCTGACTTTTCTGACCGCACTCATCCTGACACCATCTGTCTGTTCGATGTTGACGGTACTCTTACACCTGCTCGCCTGGTAAAATCTCATTTTTATATCTCTAACCCTCTGAACCGGACAAGTCTTTGAGTCATACGACTAGCCTTCTTATTAAATCAAATGTTTTCCCTGATTTCACCTGTAGGGAATCACCCCCGCCATGGAGCAGACCCTTGCTGAACTGCGTAAGAAGTGTGTAGTTGGCTTTGTTGGAGGATCTGATCTCAGTAAGCAAGTCGAGCAACTCGGACCCAATGGTAAAGGAAGATTATCTTTTTTTTCATGCTATTCCCTTTGAGTCACCAAGCGTTAAGTTCTAGTGAATCAATTGATAATGCACAAGTCTTGGACGGTTATTTGGTTGAAGAAACATGTACCAGCAATGAAGAGAAAAAAAAAAGTCCATCTAGGGACAGCGTTCTGGAATTTGGCCCCTAGATGTTCTCGCCCTAATCTTTTGTTTATGTCCGTGCCTCTGTATTTAGTCCTCCAGAATTTTGACTACTGCTTCTCTGAGAACGGATTGACCGCTTATAAGAAAGGTGTCCAGCTTGCTTCCCAGGTTTGTAATGATCACTGCATTTGATATTATGAATTTATTGATATTAATGACGATTGATCATTCCAACTGACATGCTATCTGCCCTATTACGTCTAATATAGAGCTTCATCGGACATTTGGGTGAGGACCGCTACAAGAAGCTTGTCAACTTTGTTCTCCGCTATATCGCTGACTTGGATATCCCCGTCAAACGGTAAGTTGTATTCACGAAGTGAATGTGAAATGCCCTTTTGATTTAGAGCAGCCGGTCGCTTGATCCAATTCAGTAGTTAGTTTAGTATTAACAGTATTTACGCGATATTATAAAATTAGTGGTACATTCATCGAGTTCCGCAACGGAATGATCAACATCTCACCCATTGGACGCAACTGCAGTCATCCTGAGCGTAACGAGTTTGAGAGATTCGATTTGGTACGTCGGTCTGACATGTTGAACACCACAACGTATATTACTTCTGAGAATGGGATGGGATTGATTATACCAAAGTTCTAATACGAAACCTTCATTCTTTCATTTCCTTGTTTGTCTCGCAATAGGAGCACAAGCTTCGTGAGAAGTTTGTCCTTGCTCTCCAGAATGAATTCCCTGATTATGGCTTGACTTACTCAATTGGCGGTCAGATCTCGTTCGATGTCTTCCCCACTGGTTGGGATAAGACCTACTGCCTTCGTCACATTGAGCATGAGAAGTTCAAGACGATCCACTTCTTTGGCGATAAGACTTTCAAAGGAGGCAATGACTATGAGATCTATTCCGACCCCCGTGTCATCGGTCATTCTGTCACCAGTCCCGTGGACACTGAGAGGATCCTCAGGGAACTTTTTTTCTAAAGAGTAGAATTGTCAAGTAAATCAGACCCGTTAGAACTGTAACTTTTTTTTTTATAATAAAATAAAAAATAGCAATCCACATATGTTTTACACACTTGTTCCTGAATTCTTTTTTTTTATTGTGCATCAATTGTACAACTATGGTCTGGCCATTTACATCAGACTCTTCAAAGGATAAAAATGATTTTGTTTCAATTGCATCATCAGCACGGGATTCTATAGAGCATGCAGGACAGGATGCAAAAGAAATTCTTCAGTCCACAAAGGCATCTCTCGAGGACCTGACTACCTCAATTGAGGAGATGACCTCCACCGCTTCTGCTGCTTCATCGTCAACAGTTGGCATCATCAAATTCGCTTTTTCCAGTATTCCAGATTCTGTATCGCCCTACTTGATTACTTCTCTTATCTTTGGAGTCGGGATTGCAGGCTCCGTCTTCTATAGGAAACGTCTTCGTCGCATCCCTAATGTAGAATACTTGACGCCCAATAGTTTACAAGGAAAGAGAGTTCTGAAGGGCAAAGTCACCAGTGTCGGAGACTCGGACAATTTTAGATTCTACCATACACCTGGGGGTATTTGGGCAGGTTGGGGCTGGCTCCGACATGTTCCCACTGGCAGCAAAGGTAAAAAAAAAAAAAAATGAGAATTGATTTTGATGGTTTTCCATTCTGACCAATAAAAAAAAATTTTTTTTAACGGTTTGTTGAGGATGGATACGATTTGTGGGACTGATTAGAACTAAAGAATCAGACGTTACACATCCGCCTTGCTGGGATTGATGCCCCCGAGGTAGGTGCTGCATATCAAACGATCGGTATATAAGCATCGGATTTAGATTTGTCTAAATGTTCTAACGTTTCTTTTGAATCTTTTGATTTAGGGTGCGCATTTTGGTATGCCGGCGCAACCATTTTCGAAAGAATCATTGGAATGGCTTCGGAAGGAGGTGAATGGAAAGACTGTCTTAGTCAAACCGTATACAAAGGATCGTTATGATCGTGTGGTATGCAAACGAAGAAAAACCAAGGTGGCTCGTCAATGTAACACCATGAATTTGCTCCGCATTCTAAATAATGGTATGAAATATACACCCTTTTCTTTTTTTTTTTTTCTTTTTTTAGGTCTCAATGGCTTGGTATCCAAGATTTTTGCCATTCCTTCCCAAAAAGAATGTCAGTTTGCAACTGCTTAAGGTTGGGTATGCGCAGATTTATCGACAGCATGGGTTCGAATATGGTGATATGCTCGATGAATTTGAACGGATCGAGACGAAAGCAAAGTAAGTCTTTTATTTTATATTTTCTTAAAAGTATCCTACTTTTGCAACACGCATCCTTATCACAATTCTTTTATGTTGCTTTTTTCTTTATTTTTGCTTCATCATTTAGGAGGCGCAAGATTGGAATTTGGTCCCAAGAGAACATGGTCAGCGCGGCAGAGCATAAGAAACAATATCTTCGAAAAAAAGAATAATGGTGGCAATAAGTGTTAAGTGACTTGTAAATTGAGTGGCGATAGTTTAATAAAATTTATTGAAAATGATGCATTACTCATGTTCTTCATTCCCGTAACATTATGTCGTCCTCGGTACCTCTACCAAGTCTTATGGACATTGTCCAGGACCTCTCCATATTACATACGGCATCTATTTCGCTCACGCAACAATCACTGAATACCAAAATGTTAGATGAAGGTATGTTGTGTGAACGTTTTGAAAATAAGAACAAGTCTCAAATTCTCATTAATATTTTTTATTTTTTATTTTATTTAATATTTTAACACTCAAAGATATTACAAAGCCAGCAAAGACAAGTGTACAAAAGTTGGAGCAATTCAAAGCATCGACAGAAAGGAGTCAACGGGAGGAAGGGGTGGTCGAAAGTGGGTTCGAAGTTGCCGCAGATTTCTTAAAAATGCAACAACAACTCTCAGTTTCCAAGCAGGAAATGAATACGCTACAGGAGCGCATTGCAGGGCTAGAGAAGGAATTGACGGAAGTGAGAGAGCTGATCGCATTCAACCCTGTCAAATAAATGTGCAACACAAGCACCATGGAGCCAACATGCAATTATAATTGAATGCTCTTTTTTATTATTTATTTATTGAATTCAAATCTAGGGTAGAGGGCTTACAATCCGAAAGAATCCAATCTATTCTTCTGTACTTTTTTTTTTTTTTTTTTTTTTTTTTTCTCATTAGCTGATCTGTATATTATCAACAGGATTGACTAAGTATTTATAAAAAGTTAATGCCAAGACCAAGCTGCCATCCTCTTGAAATAGCATCCGATTTAGTGGCTATCAGAGGTAGTGCAAAATTGAGCTCGATACGAACTTGTGGATGGCGGTAAACAATACCAGCTCCAACTGAGACACTGGGAATCTTTGTCAAGTCATTTACGGTCTTCATGGCCGACTGACCTGGCTCAACACTGACCAATGTTCCTGCATTAGCAAAGACGTGGGCCTTGAAAGAATCTCGGGTTGTAAGACCAGGGAATGGTGTCAATAAGCTGACACCCGCAGACACGTAGGCGTCACCGCCGAGGGAGTCGTCTATTCAATACCAATTGGTGGCCAAACATTAACGTGTTCACAAAATTAGCAAAAGCTAGCGGCAAAAAGGGAAGATTGTCGCTAAAACCAATTATGAATCGATTGCTTGTACCTCCTTCGCGTGGGCCAAGCCCATTCGACTTGAAACCACGAACAGACATGGGGCCTCCGAGGAAGAAGCGGTCTGAAATCTTTGATTTCTTTCCATTCAAGGAGTGTAGGTATCCTGACTTTACAGTTGCGGACAGAATCTAACAATAATAACAACAATAACAACAATAACAACAACAATAAAGACATTCAATATTAGTATCCGAGCATGGCATTACAGGAGCACTACAGAAAAATGATTACATTTTCCTATGGTCCATACATATCCTGCATCGTTTGAGCGGGCGATTTGAGCCTCGACCTCTTGGCGCAAATGGTTAACATCTCCACCCAATCCAGCATACTCTTGAATTACTCGCACCAAGTGGCCTGTTGAAGGCATCAAGGGCTCGTCTCTCATGTCGTGGATCCACATGTGAGTCAATGCTGATTTCAAACTATGGCCGCATTGTTCACGAATACTACAAAAGGTCGGGTACATCGACGCGTTAAAATTTCGGCATTAAAATAGTGATCAGCCGCTTTCATTCATGGTACTCGCTTTACTATCCATACAAAAAAAAAAAAAAAAAAAAAAAAAAAGATACCTAAGTGACGCCTTTTCAGAAGGTCGACAGACTTCTCGCCAATGGCCTTCGTATGCAAGCTCATGGTAACCGAGAGGACTGATTGTCTACATTAAAAAAGAGAGAGCTATCAGCTATGAAGAAACTGAGAACCATCAATGTAACGTTTCTATGGATCAGCAATTTTGACTTACGGTATATTTCAAAGAGGTGCCCTTCAACTCTTCTTCATACGAACTCCATTGAGTGTTATTTCTAGCCTGACTGAAGAAATTGACTGACAAATTTTTGTCTGGGTCTGCAAGAACAGGAGTGGCAAGCGTAAACTGTATGAAAAGTAGCCATCGATCCAAAGCTGTTAGCAGGAGTAAATTATTATAATTATTTTATCCCAGAGTATTGCAATATTCGTAAAGAAAGTACCTGGAAGGCAGATGATGTACGCGTTCCGAAGGCCATGCTAGTGCTCAAGGTCTCAGCGCCGCCGAAGACGTTTTTGAGGGTCATCGCTCCATACTAGTTACATATAAAAACAAAGGTCATTGCAATAGATATATAAGTCGATAAATTCGCGTCTCCTTAATACCAGCGAGGCGTCTGCTTATTTGATTTGTTTTTCCTATAGATCCAAAAAAACAGTTTGATATGTATTGTTGTTGATGCATTACCATGCTAGCTTCAGCGTTCCCAGCCTCTGTCCCGGTCCTGATCTGAAGTCGGCTGCTTTCCTTAACCCAGATACCTAAATCGACAAGATCCTTACGATCTGCCAGCCAAGGATCATTGGGACTGTCAAGCTGCAATTTTACATCGTCAAAGATCCCGAAACGTTCCATCCTGCGCACAGCCTGTCGACTCAGACCAATGACTTCGTGAAGTGATCGTGCCTCGAATGTGGGTTGGAGAATGCGGTACATGAAGGACTCTCTGGTCTTAGACGCGCCGCGGACAGTGATCTTGTGCAGCGTCATGGGATCATGACGAATGTTATCGATCTATGGTATGCATTGGCACGTTATTAAGTTGACAAAATAATTAGACCATTGAGTATTATATATAAGAATATCGCGTCAATAGTTAAATATTCATCGGCCCATTACTATGGTCTGAATATGACGGGCAGCCTCCTCAAACTCCTGCTGGCGCTTCCGATGAGCGGCCATCTCCTCCTGAGTCGGTTGTTCCTATATAAGAGCAATAAGCAGCATTTTTTTTTTTTACTTGTCAGGTCAAGGTGACTTTGTTCCTCGGAATCGATTTTTTTTTTTAAAAAAAAAATAATAATAATAATAAAACAAGTGCTGCTTGTGAGAGGTTTCATAGTATGCTTGTTGATTTTAAAGCGAGCAAGGATAAGCAGGGTGTATGCCTTACAGCAGCCATAGTTGGAAGCGTTGTGAACAAGTTAATTGTGTTGAGACGGAAGGCCCAGAGGCAGAAATGAACAGAGGGATGGACAAAGAACGATGATCTTTTGTCGTCTTTTGTGCCTAGGAGCAACGGTTTTTCGTCCCTCCATCGGACTGTTTTTTCATATTCCCTCCAATTGCAAGAAAGAAAGAAGCCACTTACCAAATGAAGTCTCGTATTTACATGAGTAAGATAAATTGCAAATTATGAGCCAACTGCTGACCCCGAAATGTCAGCTGCTCGAAGAATAAAACTTTTATTATCTACCGTTTCTCTTTTTCTTTTTCATCAACATCCATTCAGACATCCTAGTTGAATCAAGTGGAAAAGGTAATTTTTGAAACGAATGCTTTCACACCCTGAATAATCCACATTCATTCCACCGTTCATATACACATTGTATTCAAGGCTTGTGGCTGTTGTTCTACCACCTTTTCTCCCTCTCTCTTTCTCTCTATTGTCTGTCTCTCCTTTGTTTTGTTTCATCACATATCCACTCTCTCTTTTTTTAGTTTTATTCTTGAATTACTCTTCATTCCATAATTCACACGCCTCTTAGTAACAACGATTTGTTTATCTCCTGCTTTGGAATCAGATGTCAGGATTGCAATTAACCGATTTCGTCAAACGCCCCGCCACGGGTAAGCTTGGCAGACCTATCACCGTCCGTGCTAACTTCTTCGAAGTTACCAAACTGCCAAATGTTACAGTGTACCACTACGATGTAACTGTGACCCCCGAAGTGCCTCCGCCTGTCAACAGAAAGCTTTACGATCAATTTATCAACACGTACGGCAACACAGACCTTGGTGGCGCTCGTCCCGTTTATGATGGCCGAAAGAGCTTGTTCTCTCCCAAGGACTTGAACTTCGATAGTCGCACTTTCGATGTGAGTATATTGCTATTCTCTTTTTATGGATATCGATTCTATATTAAATATAGTAATTGTTTTTTTTTTTTTTTTTTTTTTTTTTTGCTTTTTTAGGTGACCCTTGCAGGTGATGTTATCCCAAACTCTAAGAGGCAAATCCCTGTTTTCAAGTTCAAGGTTAAGAAGGTTGCGACCATCAATCTTGAGGAGTTGCACCGGTTTCTCCAAAGCAAGTCTGCTATGACCAACAACATTCTTACGGGTATCATGGCCTTGGACGTCCTGATTCGTCACAAGCCATCGCTGCTTTACGCCACTGTTGGCCGTTCTTTTTTCACGCCAGATGGAAAGCAGCCCTTGGCCGGTATATTGGATGTTTGGCGCGGCTTCTACCAGTCGGCCCGACCTACAGCGGGTTAGTAATTTATTGCATGCATGGCTTTAAGTCAAATCATCACGTGCTCATAATAATATTAACACCATCACTATTACTCTAGGCAAGATGATGATTAATTTGGATGTGTCTGCGACGGCATTCTTCCAGTCTGGCTCGCTTATCGAGATCGTTATCAAGGCTTTAAACCTCCGTAGTCCAAGTACGCACAACTGTTTCGCTTTATAGTTTATTTAAGAGACAACATATATTATATTTTGTGGGTGGTAGTACTTACTCTTTATACTTATGCCAATATTCTAGGTGACCTTAATCGCACTTCGCCTCCTCTCAACTGGGCAAAGGTTGAGAAGTTGATCAAAGGACTTCGTGTCACTGTAAACCATCGCGAGCGTTCTAAGCGTTCGTTCAAAATCTTTAAGCTGACACAAACGTCAGCAAGACAAACAAAGTTTACGATTGACTCTGAGGATCCGAACGTCAAGCCCATCGAAACTACCATTGAGAAATATTTCCAACAAACATATGACAAGAGGCTGCAGTACCCAAACTTGCCTTGTGTTCTGGTTGGTAAGACCAGCATGCTGCCCTTGGAAGTATGCTCGGTTGTAGAGGGACAACGGTACATGAAAAAGCTGGATGAGAAGCAGACAGCTGACATGATCAAATTCACCTGCCAGCCTCCCCACGTTCGTGCTAACATCATCAAGGACGGCCTAAGGATCCTCAATTATAACAACAACGAATTCTTGCAAGATTTCGGCATGAAGATCTCATCTGAGATGGTTACAGTCAGAGCTCGTACTCTTCCTGCACCCACTATTTCTTACCATCCCACCTCCCAGGAGGCAAACTTCGTTCCCAGGGACGGTGCCTGGAATCTTCGTGGCAAGAAGGTTGCTAGAGGAACTACCCTTGGTTCCTGGGGTGTTATTGTCTTTGGTTCGGAGCGTGACATTCCTCAACCACAACTAAATGCTTTCATTCGAGAGCTGATCACTACGTGCACAGATACGGGCATGACTATTCCTAACAAAAGCCCCCCAATCCTTTACGCTAATCCCCATGGCAACATTGAGGGTTCCCTCAGACAAGTCTGGCAACGTGCTGGTAACCTTGTCAAGAGTCAGCCCCAACTAATTCTCTGTGTTCTCCCTACGACTGGGGTGCCCCTCTATGCAGAGATCAAGCGCGTCACCGACACTGTTTTGGGCGTCTCTTCGCAGTGTATTCAATCCAAGCACACTCGCGACCCTAAGAAGCAGTACTGCGCAAATGTCTGCCTCAAGATAAACGTCAAGCTTGGTGGCATGAACTCCCATCTTGCCCCCAACATGCTGCCCTTCCTTACTAGCAAACCAACCATCTTGTTTGGTGCAGACGTCTCTCATCCTCCACCAGGTATTGATTTTGATTAGGTTTTTTAAGCTTATTTTATTAGTCTGTCATTGGTGCATATTTTATTAACTGATCCGCTATTCCAACTTCATTAAATAATAGGTGACTCTGTACGTCCCTCTATTGCCTCCCTGGTCGCCTCCATGGATGCCAACGCATCTCGTTATGCTGCATCGGTCCGTGTCCAGAATGCCAGAACAGAGAACATGGTGGATTTGAGTGACATGGCGGTTGAGCTGCTGAAGACTTTCTTCCAGACGTAAGTGTTTATTTGCTTGTTATTGTTGTTATTTAATTAACATGCTCATGCTCGGTTGTTTGATGCGTTTTGTCTCTGTATTTCTGCATCTAGTTGTGGAAGGAAACCAGATCGCATTTTGTTCTACCGTGATGGTGTCTCGGAGGGTCAGTTTGCAGAAGTCTTGAATACCGAGGTGAAGGCCATCAAGACTGCATGCACGCGTCTTGAGGCGACATATAATCCTAAGATTACATTTGTTGTTGTCCAGAAGCGCCATCATGCACGCTTCTTCCCTATGAAGCGTGAGGACGGTGACAGAGGCGGCAACTGCAAACCTGGATTGGTGGTTGACACGGATATTGTACATCCGTTTGAGTTCGACTTTTATCTTCAAAGTCACGCTGGTCTCCTAGGTACCTCGCGTCCTGCTCACTATTGTGTGCTACATGACGATAATAAGTTCACATCAGACGAACTGCAGGACTTTACATACAAGATCTGCCATTTATACGCACGATGCACACGCACTGTATCTATGGTCCCGCCTGCATACTACGCGCATCTTGTTGCAGCACGCGCACGCTTCCATTCTCGTAGTGAACAGTGGAGTGACAATGCCTCGAGCGAGTCTAATGCAGGTGATGCAAGCTCCTATCTTCCTGTCAAACCAGAACTACAGAAGGGTAATTTTTTTTTTTTTTTTTTTTTTTCCTTTGCTTGATGATGAGGCTTCAGTTCTGTAGTCTGTTTTTTTGTGACTAATCCATTTTAATTCATTGTTTCAACTTAGTTATGTGGTTCATGTAAGGCAAGCTTCACCTTAGTGTGCAATCAAAGTCATACATCTATAAAATGAATATTTCCGTCAACAACTCAATGTAGAACAATAGCGGTATTGCAAACACAAAGATTAGCAACAGAAGATATTAATCCAAATGCAAATGCAAATGCAAATGAATAAAGAGAATCTTATTTCAGTAAGTATCAATAAGCGTCAGTAAGCATGAAATGGTTAAAAAAAAAGAAAAAAAAAGTATTGTAAGAACGGGGAAACAAAAGTAAACTTTTCGTAACACAAAGATCTACCCCAATAAAGATGAGTACAGACGGTGTTTTTAAGAGTGCCACTGATGGATAAGATAGTCTATGAAGAAGGATCTGACCCGGCCACGACACCGGCCCAACGGATTAAAAAAATAAGATCGGAGCCTCTTTTTGGAAGCGCGATGTTAGAAAATTAGTGAAGTTTAATCGCAACGATTAGTCACGATCTCTTGTCTGTTTTCGCACGCGATGACTGGGCTGACAGCTGCGCGCACATTCTCGTTATGGTTTAGTTTATGATCGTTATCAGATATTCTCTCTTTCTCCTTTTCTCTTTTCTCTCTTCTCTTTTCTCTTGGTTCTTTTCCTCAGGCTTTTTCTTCGCAACTGTAATAATCGCATCATGTCCTTGCTCGCTTCTACCGCTCGTCGCTCCCTCTCTATCACTAGAGCAGCCACTTTGGTCTCCCTAAACTCACAGGCCACTCGTGCATGCAAGTCTACCCCCAGTTTTATTTTATTTTATCTCTTACAGTCTAAAGTCTGTCTAACAATCATGGATCATCTCAATCCAAACTACAACACCATCTAGACTCCAAGGACTCTCGCATTCAGGTTGCAAATCCTGTGGTGGATTTGGATGGAGATGAAATGACGCGCATTATTTGGCAGTCGATCAAGGAGAAGGTAGACTTGCTACAACAAACAGCAAACAGTAGCACAGCCATTGACGTTGAGGGGACCTCATGGATGAAAATGTCCAAATATCCATTAATGAAAGACGACAACTGACCCTTTTCTATCTTTTCCTATTTTAATTTCCAATTGAGATAGTTGATCCTACCACACGTCAATCTCGATATCAAGTACTATGATCTGGGTATCGAGCACCGTGAGAAGGTAATCTCTTCCTTTGAACAAATCTCTGATTGAATATGGTTATGAATGTTCAAAGTGATGTTGTACTTACCATCATTTATGACCACCATTTTACTCTATTTCTCTATCCTTGCCATCTATTGCAAAACTAGACAAATGACCAGGTGACAATTGATGCTGCAGAGGCGATTTTGAAGTATAATGTCGGTATTAAATGCGCGACCATTACGCCAGACGAGCAGCGTGTCAAGGAATTTAATCTTACCAAGATGTACAAATCGCCTAATGGAACCATCCGCAATATCCTTAATGGAACCGTCTTCAGAGAACCCATCTTGCTCAAGAGTGTACCCAAAATCGTACCAGGCTGGGAGAAGCCCATCATCATTGGACGCCATGCTTTTGGAGATCAGGTAAAGCTGTCACAAATGAGCAGTCAAACCAACTCTTACAAAGTCAATCTGTCTGCATTTGTTCTAAACTTTTTTTGTTTTTTGTGTGTATGTATGTGTTTGTATACCATAGTACAGAGCCACTGACTTTGTTGCAGAAGGTCCTGGCCGCTTCGAAATGACTTTCACGCCTAAAAACGGAGGCGAAGCCAAGAAATGGGTCGTCTACGACTTTGACGGCGCTGGTGTTGGAATGGCCATGTATAATACTGATGAGGTATTTTTTTTTTTTTTTTTTTTTTTTTTTTTTGGATCCGATACGATGCACAAGTATGATCAAGGCAAAATATACCAATTCTCCTTGTTTTTTTTCCTGCTTCCGCTAGTCAATCACTGGATTTGCTCACAGCTGCTTCCAGATGGCATTGTCCAAGAACATGCCTTTGTATCTCAGCACAAAAAACACCATTCTTAAGAAATATGATGGACGCTTCAAGGACATTTTTGAGGCAATCTACCAGAAGTAAGGCACTCTAATCTTATCATTTGGAAAAGCAATCATTAACTTGTATAACACTGATACCCTGCTTTATTAACTTTTATTTATATATTTGTTTATTTATTTGTTAATTTATTGTTATTGTTCATGATCTGGTATATTATCAGGAACTACAAGAAGGAATTTGATGACAAGAAGATTTGGTATGAGCACCGATTGATTGACGATATGGTCGCTCAGGGGCTCAAGTCCTCTGGAGGATTTGTTTGGGCTTGCAAGAACTATGATGGAGATGTTCAGTCCGATATTCTGGCGCAAGGCTTTGGATCTCTTGGATTGATGACCTCGGTCCTAGTGACGCCCGATGGCAAGACTATGGAATCAGAAGCTGCTCATGGAACAGTAACACGTCATTATCGTGAACATCAGAAGGGCCGTGAGACCTCCACCAACCCGATTGCCTCCATCTTTGCCTGGACCCGTGGATTGGCTCACCGTGCTCATTTAGATCAGAACGAGGCTCTTCAGAAGTTCTCGTTGGATCTGGAGAAGGCCTGCATTGATACTGTGGATGTCTCAGGTATCATCACCAAGGATCTTGCATTGGCAATCCATGGCAGCAAGTTGGAAAGGAAACATTATGCTACCACAAGTGAGTTCATGGAGGCCATCACCAAGAATTTTAATAAGGTTCGCGGCCTTTAAGTAGTTGCAGTATATAATAGTTGAACAAATAAAAAAGAAGAAAAAAAAAGTAAAGTAGTATTATATATAAAATGAACTTTTTAGAGTCTTTCTGTTTTTATGTAGAATTGTATTCAATAATCTAGTGATAGCTATCAAAAAATAAAATAAAATAAAATAAAATAAAATAGCAGCGACGTCGTCATTTTTTTTTTTTTCTTGTTTTTTAATCCATTCTCCAGCAGTATCTTTAAGCTTGTCTTCTTCCCTTCTTTTTTCCTCCCGCAGCGGCCGCTGCTGCTGCAACGGCTGCCGGTGATGAAGATGATAAGGATGACGTTGATGGGCCACTGACACTTGTAGCAGCAGCTTTTGCCTTCTTCTGATCCACTAGGATAGAACGGGGGAGCTTTCCATACTTGACCAACAAACGGGTCTCAACATTATTCAGTCCCCACTCATGCTCTGTCAACTCGATGTTTTCCTTCTCACTCAAGAAGATCTTGTGCATATCCTGGGGTTGACCCGTTGGACTCATCTGAGGACCAGCAGCGGGACCCATGCCCATGGTTGACATTGCTTGCATATCACGCATGGCATCCGCAGCTTTTTTTTTTTTTTTTTTTTTTTTTTTGCAGAGTATCAATTGCAAAAGACTCAATCAATATTAGTATTGGATTTCTTTAAAACGGGATACTGACTAGATTAGAAAGTTGGACTTAATGTCTAAACATTAATATATTCACATACCATGTCCACTACCAAGGATAAGAGTAAAGACACTCTGAAGACCGAACAAGTTAAGGAAGTACCAAGAAAGAGATGATACCCAACTGACATCCATATCTTGTGTCTCAATTCCGCGCTGTAACATGCTCTTGAAGCGGATTGTCAGTGGGAACGGCAACTTGACTGTTTAAAAAAAAAAAATGCGCGCAAGGAAAAATGACGGAAAAATAAACTTGTAAGTCTAGAGTTTCTCTTTTTTTTCCTTTTTACTTCATGAATATATATATGTAAGGAAGGAAGGAAGCATACTCAAAACAAATCCTGAAAAGAAAAAGTTGATCCAGCCCATAATCACGGTCTGAGGAACAATGTTCATCATGTTCTTCTTCATGCCATCCATCATAGTCTCAACATAGGCTGGATCCTGCATCACATTGCCCTTGGGTTTGTTTCCTGCTTTTGGATCCTTCAAATATGTGCCCTTCTCGAAGGCCTCTGTCAAGTAAGCCTTACGTGCCTCGAATGCGTACTCGGGCAAGTGATTTCCGTGCGCACGAAGGATACTGCCTCTCTGAAGGCCCTTACTATGAAGAAATACATGAGTATTTAATAAGAAATAAAGTTGTCAACAAAAATGGACAATGATTGAATCATTTCTGAAGCAAAAAAATACAGATCAAAGACTTTACGTTTCACGAGCAGACTTGAGGTCGGCTTTCCTAGGAGGCCCGTTCAAGAGGACGGTGACTTGATGACGAACAACACCAACGAGAACCATCACCAACATAATAGGCAACAAGACCCAGTCCCTAATAGCTGTTTTTTTTTTATTTTTTTATTTTTTTGTATGGCGAATATTACGAAGCATGCCTTTGTTAATTTTGATTTGCGTGTTAAACTTTTGCTGTAATGATCCACGTCAATATATTTTGTTCCAAGAGAAAAGCTTTTTTTTTTTTTTTTTTTTTATAAAAATATTTTTTTATTATTATTATTATTCCTGGTTTGTTTGTTGTAGTTGTAAAAAGTATTGGGGGACTTTACCTGGATCGAGAAGCATTGCTTGCCTATACAAAGAACATTGATTTATTCATTGGAGTACTGTTAGTTGATGTCGTTCCATTGCGAAATCGTGGTCCAACACAGTTTAATATCTGGTATCCTAATCCTGTAGCTCGGAAAGTAATGCCCATACCTCTCCTGGAGAACAGTCCATGCGCCCATTGATAACTGTGTCTGCGTAAAGTTGTCCTTGTGAGAAGAGGATGGTTTGTGAAATAGAATAAAAAAAATAAAAGGATGGTAGAATGACGGTTGTCTACTGTGATGAGAAAGATGAAGCTGAGAGCACTTGGCGATGTGGTCGTTGGTAACGTGACACCAGTTTTTTTTTTTTTTTTTGACGCGCTTCTGCCACAAAGAGAAGACCCTACCTTTGTCGATCGTCTTTGAGTTTCTTTGTGGGTGGGGTCTATTATCTTTGTAACGTTGAAAGATATATCAGTTGTTCCTCAACCCAGAAAATCACGCCAATGTGCATTAGTTAGACAGACACTGGTCTGAAGAAAGATTTTTTCTTTCTTCCTACTCTCCCATACTCTTTAGTGCACCGATATTTAATATTTGCTGTCAAACAATGCTGGCCCTATTCATCCTTCCTACAGATTTGATACTTCCAATCACGACTACGCCATTGCAAGAGGCAGAGCTCCCAACTGCCACACTCCCATTTGTTCCCATTATCACCACAGTAACATCTATTCAGAATCCACGTTGGACATGGACAACGCGTGGCCCTTTTGCACCGTCGTCTTCTATTCTTGCCGGAGCAGGAGGTGGAATTAAGAACTCAACTATTGGAGATTCAAACAAGGAACCTACTCTTGTACTTTACGGTCTTTCAAATACGTTAGCCTTTGTGGTCTGCTTGATGCTCATCCCGTCAGTCTTTGTCTGGTGCTGCATGCGACGTCCAATCTCCAGGTAGAATGTTATTAAAGCTTCTAATAATAAAAAAAGTTATATTCAATTATATTTTTATGTTGGCTGTTATATACAAGTTCAACCGCTCTTTTTTTTTTTTTTTTTTTTTTTTTTTCTTTACTACACTACATGCTACATGGCATTCCGCCTTGACTTTTTTTTTTTTTTTTTTTTTTTTTCTCTCTGCGTTCAAGCAAAGAGGTTTAATTGTCATCCCTCCCCTTTAAGAATTGAGTTGCCAAGTTCCCGATGAGACCCATCGCATCAACATTGCCTCCACCGCCGCCGCCTTTCTTCTCATCGTCATCGTTATCTCCACCGCCCATGAAGGCACCGAGGATAGCTCCAAAACCAGAGCCTCCACCCTCTCCAAGGCCGGTGATCATAGACAACACCTTTGTTTTAATGTAATCAGGAGAGAAAAGCTTGGTACGAAGCTCGCCTTCCAAGGACTTTGTCTATTGATTTGAATGATTACATTAAAAGAAAAGAAACTAGTGTTTAGACTACAGCTTTTTTTTTTTTTTTTTTTTCCAGAATTAAGAAAAGATATCATGACATTTTCCTTACCATCTTGGCCTCAAAATCCTGAAGATAGGGTTGAATAAGGAGCAAGACCTTGGGAGCCAAGATTTTCTGGACCATTTTTTGAATTTTGCCTGTGTGGCCACCAACTTTTTCAACATCCGTTGCGTCTCCACCACCCTCAACAGTTTTCTCGCCTGGACCGTCTTCCTCGCCGCCCATAAACTTGAGAACAAGACCTGCAGCCATGCCCAACAGTCCACTAGAACCACCGTGTTCATCAATCATCTCTTGAATGGCGCCTCCAATGGATGCTGGCAGGTGTGCGCTTTTAACATGATTTGATTGAGGTAAAGAAGGTGAAATGTGATTGTTAAATTTTTTTTTTGTATTCCAATCATCTCCTTCAAACTGTGGGAATTTTAATAACAAACTATCATAGCCCAGTTTTTTTTTTTTTTTTTTTTTTTTTTCTTTTCTTTTCTGTTGGGAAACTTACCTAATCTTATTGCCAATGTTAGTACTGACCTGCTTGATCACAGGCGCAGATGCTGCCATGGTTGTCGAGACCATGCCTTCTTTACCACTCTTCAAAAAGTCAAGATTCAATGAACCCTGACCTTCTTCCTCCGTGGTCTGTGTGAGGACTTTTCGAGCGATACCCATGACACCGTTGGTTAACAACAGGTCCATACCCTCCGAGGCAGCTTCGACTGTGAATTCAGTGACACTCTTGACACGTTCAAAGAGATCGTCGCCCATGACATCGGCTAGTTGCGAAACGATGGGATTGGCTTCGGAGTCCTTGATGTATTCAACCATTGTGTTGGGCATATCCCTCTTGAGCTCGACCTTAGTCTCATCCAGTTCCTCAGTAACTTTTTCCTGAACATGAGGACGGCCGTACTCCTCAAGGAAGTTCATCAATAAAGGTGTAAGCTGCTCCATGACTTTTTTTCGATTTCACCGAAGGACAATTTAGGGCGTGTGTTCGAGAGTTTATAAAATTGAAAGGGTACGTCGAATGAACGAGAAGATATGAAAAGAAAGAATAGAAGAAATAGAAGAAAAAGAAAAAGAAAAAGAAAAAGAAAAAGAGTTCTCTGTCAGAGTGCTAAATATATTTATACTACAAATTGAAGGTGTTTTTTTTTTTTTTTTTTTTTTTTTTTTTTTTTGGAATGGGGCATGGAGAGGATGGAATGAAATGGTCTGAAGTGTTTGGAATCGAGAAACGTGTTAGAGGTATGTGTGGCAGATTGGGCCTTTTTTTTTTTCTTTATCATTTGGACCAATTGCACTTTCGCTACGCGAAGAATAGCGATGTCACAATGGGATGGAAATAAATGCTTCTTTCTTAGGCTTCTTTTTGCTTGCATAATCAATTATTCTCTATTCCAGTTCTACGCTTTACTCCACAGTTTCGTCAATGTTATTCATAGATTGTTATATAATATTCTATACAAATACATGTATAAATGGATCTTATTATTTCATGTACTTTGTTACTTTGTTATTAAAATTTACAATCGGAGATCTCATCCTTTTTTGCCCCCCTGCCTGGGCAGAACCAACGCGTCAAACGCCCAAAGGTCCTACGCCTTCTTTCCCACCCCCAATTCATTTCAATTCGATTCAAAAGCTCTCTTTGTCTCTTTGCTCCAGTTGCACAACAAGGTTACTCAACAGCACAGCACTGTACCTTCTCTCTTGCATGGTTTACATTCAAGGAGAACATTGCTTTTGCACGTGTTACTCCTTTCCACTTTCATCTCTCTTTCTCTGCTTTAATGACCCGGAATGGCATCATCTAGTCATTCAATAAAAGCTGATTCTCTTCATTGATCTCATCTTTTGTCCTTTCTTCATTCTTTTCTTCAATTTAAGCCGACCCGACCACTCTTTCCCGTACTTTCATTAAACCATAGGATAAAGTAGAGTAAAATAAAGCGATGACACTCTCTCCCTCAAAGCTGACTTCTGTTGTTCTGGGGCCTACTGCACAGCACACTGCAACAGTCATCTTTTTGCATGGGTATGGCGATACAGGAGCTGGATGGTGAGTATTAAAATTGTTTTACTTTTTTTCTACGCCAGCCAATATTCTGTTGTTTATTGGACAGTTGGACAATTGGACTATTGGACTTACCCCTGACCTGAATGCCGCGCTTTCTGATTATCTGATTGTCCAGGGCACCTTTTGGAGAGCAAGTAAGTTTTTGTAATAAAATAAAATGCAATAGGAAAACAATTAAGAAAGAAAAGATTGACAATCATTTCTCTCTCTACTTTTTATTAGTGGAGTAAACAACTACCTCACGTCAAGTTCATCTTCCCTACTGCCCCTGCAATCCCAATTACGATCCAAGGGGGAAAGTTAATCCCTGCATGGTTCGATGTCATTGTGGCTACTGCAAGTGGACGTAAGCAGGATGAAGCAGGGCTTATTCGGTCGCAACAAAGTTGTAAGAATTAATCATGAATAACCTCCAAACGAGTCTTGCACCAATACTAAAAAAAAAGTGAAAATGATGACTAAAAGCTCTGTGATTTTTTTTTTTTTTTTTTTTTTTTTACTTGTTATGCTACTTTGTTCAATTTGCTCATTAATTTTGCTCCCGTATAAAGTAATGCAACTCATCCGTGATGAGATTGCACAGACCAATATCCCAGCCGACAGGATCATCGTTGGGGGCTTTTCTCAAGGATGTGTCACTGCAGTTCTGGCCGCATTGACGTTCGAGCACCGACTTGCTGGAATAGTGGCCCTTAGCGGATATATGCCTTTACATGAAAAGGTCATGACCATGGTCAAGGACGCTAATCGTAATACGCCCATCTTTTGGGGCCATGGTGACTCTGACAAGGTATTTTTATTATAGCACAGAAGAAAAAGAAGGAAATGATCTAATGGTCTAGTTGCTGTATTAGACTATCTTCATCTGCTGTTTGCTAAATGTTACAATTGATAATAATAGACGGTGCAATACGATATTGGTGAACAATCTGTGGCTTTCCTTCAAATGTACAACTACAAGGTCGAGTTTCACACGTATGCTGGAATGGGCCATAGCGCATGCACACAGGAGATCTCGGACATGGTCAAGTTCTTCCTAAAGATATTTGAAGAAGTGTCCCCTCTAATGGCCAAGGCTTAAAAGTTTAAAAAAAAATAATAATTAGTTATGAAATGTGTGATCATTTTTGTCTATTTTGAATAAAATTGGACCTTGACTGGTTTTCTATTAGTGCAGAGCCTGGACAGTTTTTTCCAAATCTAATCCCTATGACGCGTCGCAATGCGCAATGGAAGAAGGACACTTTGCTCGAACCTTGCCTATAAGAATATGATCTTTTTGTTGCGAATGAGTATTAGGATTTGTGCAACTCCATAAACGGAGGACTGGGGTAGCCATTGAGATATACATGTATATATATATATACCCTCCCTTTTTTTTTTTTGTTCTGGCCCTTGTTAGAGATATATATTTATATATAAAAGAGAATGCTGAGTAGGAATTTTCTTTCGAGAAGTTAAAAAGGTAAAAGAACCTATTGGTTCATTTTTCTCTGGATCCTGGCGGCCATTAAATTTGCTACTGGTGCCTTTGAGTCATGATTTAATAAAGGTCTGTCAAGAGAAGTTTATCAAAGATTTGGAAGGGAATGGTTTGATGTATGTATAAATATATATATATATAAGATCCGGTTTCTTTGCCTTGTGTGGGGGGGTGGATAGCATGAAATATTTGTATACAAAAGTATAGACGGGAAAGAACATAGTGACGATCTTTTTGCCACTTGTTTTAGTAAGTAAGAGAGATGCAAGAAAGAAACTCAGACATGTAAAAGAGAAAAATGCTCCACATTTTTCCCCCTAACCTTTTACGAAAGGCTTTTTTCCGTTGGATTTGACTCAATACGAATATGTTGTGTCATGCATGCACTACACACGGATGTGTGTTCATTCCAATGGCCCATATTGCATTTATCCAACTGTTTACAGTAAAAGTTTTCTAGCATTCTCTAAAAAACTTCTTCTCCCCTTTTTTTCTCCTCTCCTCTTTTTTTTTTTTTTTTTTTTTTTTTTTTTTTTTTTTTTTTTTTTCATTCTTTTCTCATTGTCTTTCATTCTCTCTACTCATTCTTGTCTGCCCAATGGCTGACAACTCTAGGGACTTTACCGTTCAGGTAGATTCTCCTTCCACCGACAATCCTTCCACTCCTTCCTCCTCAACGCTGTCTTCGATCCAACATGACAACTCCACATCTTTACATCTTTCTCCCACCAATGACACCAATATCTCCACTCTGAACGAACATCTTCCACCTAGAGATAGAGATCGAAATAGAAATCGAATTGATCTACCTACCATTGCATCACCCACCCCTCTGAGACCCAACGCAGGTGCCTCTTCGGGCTTTGCCTTCCCTAGCGCCAATGCTTTCACAACCTCTGCCGAACCAAGGGATCTATTCACTCCTGAAGGCACCCCACAGGAGACTCCCGTTCCTACTCCCCAGGGATCTCCCTCAGCAGGGTACAGAAAACTCAGTCTAGGTGTTGAACGTTTTGCTCGAGCCGTTGAGGATCATGCTCCTATTGGATCCTTCTCAGGAACAGTGCCACTACCCTCACTCTCTCGGAACGATCAACCTGCATCCGGAAGAAGACCTTCACACACACTTTTAGACACTATTTCGTCTGGCAAACCGTCTGCTGACACCACATATACCCGTTCACCATGGGCCAATGCTTCTCAGGCAGAACCACCGAATAAGAACATAGGACTCAACCTAAACTCGATTAAAAGAGCAATTTCAGGCAAGCGTCGTCCGCAAGACTTGACCATGGCCGATCTGGAATACAACAAAACCCATAATGACTACAATAATAGCAATGATAAGGGTAAACCGTCTGATAGCACTGCTGCTAATCATTTGGTCAATGGCATAGCGAATGACCTTCGCGGTCCTACCAACGACGGTACTCCTCAGGCCGCACTATCATTTGCACCCAAGCCCGTTCTGTCACCGGCCATGGATCCTGTTAGGTCCTTGGCAGGCATCAACGAGAGCCAATCCTCTCGAGGCAATGAGGCTAGGCGGCGTTTTGAGTCGAACAATAGTCATTCTTCTGCTATTGCCAGCCCTGTTACTGAAGGGCGAGTGCGTCATAGGAAAATAAAGGGAGGAGTTCTAAGTCAACTCCTCAAGTTGCAAAGGAATGAGGCTGCTGCCGCCACTGCCTCAAGGTCTCCAAGCACAGCCAGTAAATCATCTGGGCCACTTGCTCAACATCCGCAGATTAAAAAGACAAAGAAAGGTTCCTTTTATCGATCATCCTCCAAGAACAACTCACTTGCAGATTTGGCTTCATCCGTTACCACCACACCAAAAGTATCTCCTCGAAACTCTATAATTTTTGAAGGCGATCCATCCTCAACAACGCGTTTGCCTACTCAGCCTTCCTTAACCATAAACAATTCAGGCCCTCTTACAAAACTTGGCCCTCATGAACATATGGAGGAGATGGAGGCACTTCACACCGGTGCAGGTATTGCTACATTGTCCACCAGTTTAGGAATCCAAAGAGATATTGCCGATATCTTGACACGTCAATCTTTCTTGATCATGGTCGCTAAGGCTTTGATCCTATACGGAGCGCCAACACACAGGATCGAGGAGACATGTGCTTTAATGGCGAGGAAGCTGGATATCGATGCATCTTTTGCCCTCCTTCCTGGCTTGATGACCATCTCCTTTAGTGACCCAGCGACGTACACGAGCGACACAAGGCATTTGCGGTGCACACAGGGCATGGATATGAATAAACTCTCAAAGGTTTACACCATCGCATTGGACGTGCTGCATGGCAGGAGTGCTGAAGAAGCGAATAAAGCGCTGGAAAAAGTTACGACTGAACAGGGCTACTACCCTGTTTGGGTCACTGTCGCCTCTTGGATGGTTTCTGCTGCATTTGTAGCACCTTTGGCCTTTAATGGCAGTTGGTTAGATACGGCTTTGGCAGGACTTTGTGGATTGTTGGTTGGTCTATTGGGAGTGGTCGCCGCAAAGTATCCTGTCTATGGAAATGTGTTTGAAGTGACTTCGAGCATTTTGGTCGGCTTTATTGCCAAGGCATTTGGAGACCGAGTATGCTTTTCTGCAGTCGCACTGGCCGGCATTGTAGTCCTTTTACCCGGATTATTATTGACTCAAGCGATCATGGAGCTGGCTTCAAGGAATATTGTCTCTGGCGCAGTCAGAATGTTTTATGCCCTAATGTACGCTTTTTTCTTGGGATTCGGGCTAACACTTGGAGCAGAGATATGGGGTGCTGTAAGTCATTCATGTTTGGTCAGCTTTCACTTCGTCTGGCCGTTGCTGAATGCCATCCATTTGACTAATAGACTTTTTTTTTTTTTTTTTTTTTTTTTGTCCTGATATCTTAGATTGGAGGTGATTCTTCGGTATCTCCTTCATCTTCTGCCTGTGAACATGCTGTGAATCCCTGGTGGCTTTTCCTCATTTTCCCTGTTGTTTCCACGTCAATCAACATTGTCTTCAATGCTCATCCAAGTCAATGGCTTGGTATGACTCTAGTGACGGCTGTCGGGTTCACGATCTCTTATTTTATGCCGGCGAAGCCTCATGTAACACCAGCGGTAGCTGCGTTCGCTGTTGGTATTACAGGGCAAGCCTATGGACGATTGACTGGACAACTTAGTTATGTTCCATTGCTGAGCGGTGTGCTATTATTGGTACCCGGAAGTGTTGGCGTCCGAGGTGTCCTCGCAATCATAGGGAGCAATGCAGATCAAGGTTTCCAGTTTGCCTTGCACATGGTTAATATTTCCGTTAGCATCACTGTAAGTCCAAAAGTCTTTAGTGTTGATGATGCCTTTGAGTATCGGATATTATCAAAAGTTTATGAGATTAATTTTTTTTTTTTTTTTATCAATATAATCTCTTGGTTAATAGCTTGGAGTGTTTTGCTCCTCATTAGTATGGTACCCATTCTGGCGCAAGAGTACATTTATGAATTTCTAAAAGGTCTTAGTTGCTAACCCTTCCATTAGTCATTTCATGGTCACTCCTACTACATTTAATTTGGTCTATTCGCACATGTATACCCCTTCTCATTTCACTCTCCATCATTACACTTAATTTTAAAGCATTTAATCATATAAAATGTATTCATAAAAAATTTGTGCATCTATTTTCTCGATCGTTTTATTACAGTAGTTGGTGTCATGATAAATGAAGAAAAACAGTAGCTGTATGAGTGATAATACAAAGGAAGATCACGATGAATGCGATGTGTTTTTTTTCTCTTTTTCTTTTTCTACTTGCGCATTAATAGGTACAGATTCTCACCCAAGCTAATGTTCTGTAAGTGCCTAAAATCTCCCTCCAAGCACATCAACAGACCTCCATATGAAATATAAACAGAGCTAAATAGAAATAATAATAAAAAAAGTCAAATAAGTGTCGTTATAATTTTTGTAGCAATTTCCTCAATTGCCGTAAAGTCAGCTTCATATCAATAGCTTGATCGACGCATGAGAGTAAGATCTTTATGCAACCATCCAAAAGTGATAAAAAATCAATCCTGTGTTCCTGATCCAATGCCATGCTTTGCCCAAATGGTGAAAAAAAAAAAAAAAAAAAAAAAAAAAAAAAAAAAATTGTTTGCTGATATATATAACATATATTCTGTAAAAAAAAAAAAAAAAAAAAAATCGAAACGAATCAAGTCGGCGGGTTTGTATTCATAACTATAAAAACAAAAAAAAAATAAAAACTTACACTTTACTTCCCTGGCCTTCATCATACTTGTAAACCTTGCCATACATGACATATTCATAATCATCTGCCAAGGTTCTTTCGCCTCCGACCTTCTCACGCCAACTCTCTTGTGTTCCTGTGGTATCATTTCCAACAGCAGTGGTGAGAGATAAAGATGTAGCCAAGACAAGCGAGAATTTTTCGCCAATCTCCAGAGGATAAAGCTCGTTGTTGATATCCAGTGTCAACTCCATTTCATAATTCTCACTACGGGCGTTAATGCGAGAGACTACAATGATATATTGGTAGATCGATACATATGCATATGATAAAGAGGTTTAGTCTATGAAAGGGCACTTCACAATGACTTTCAAGCCATTTTGTAGGTTTTGTAGGTCCATGCGTGTCCTATTATTCGAGTTACAACTGCAAAGTTTAATTTACCCTTGTCGAACTTCCTGCCAGCACCATCAACATCCTTGATGTCAAAGATATCTGAAAAGAGAACATTATCCTTGGCCGCCATTGTAAGTTATGGATGAATGAGAACGGGAGTCGAGAAGGCAAAGAGTCTGTTTTTTGTTTACCAACAGATACACGATATGAAAAAAGCAAGGAATCATCACGTGAATACTGTATAAGTTCCGGACTTGATCACGTGAACACCAAGGCCACCAACCCAGACTTCTAGTCCTCTCCAGAACTTTGATTCTCAATCCTCGTGCGGGATGCGGGGCGCGGAGACTTGATATCACCGACCTTCTATAGTGATATCCCAAAACCCGAGTTAGTCTTGCAGTTTGTGTCCATACTCGGGTAGCTGCCATTTTTTGTATTTTCATACCGTTTTAACTCGGTTAGAAGTTGAGGGTCACCGTTTCAGAGACTGCGAGAGGATTCAATTTGGTATTTTGTTGGACACGGTGATGATGTTATTCGAAGGAAGTTTAAGTTCCCTTTCGATCTGACAATCGAAACAAGAATAGAAGCACCTCATGTTCAAGTATGAGTTTTTTTTTAAAACAATAGGCCTAAACGACACGCAAAACCCCCAAGTAGAAATGTTGCGATCCAAGTAGTACGCTTCGTGGGAATATTCTCTTTTTTCTTTTATTCTCTTTATCATAAAAAAAAAAAGTATTTCCCAAGTCTCGCTGGTTGCTAGTGACAAACAAAAAAAAAAAAAAAAAAAAAAAAAGCATTGCAATTACTGAAATCATCGAGAATGTCTAAAAAGAACACGACTCATTCTTACTCCGCTCTAAGTCCACACGACCCAGACGAGGCCCATGATTCTGACAATATGAATGCTTCTAAAGCTGAGCTACAACATCGTCAGGCAGACCCCAGTCAAGTAAATTTACAAGTCATAACACCGTTATGACATATGAGTAGTTGGTGATGTGTGAACACAAAGACATATTTCAAAAAGAACACTCATTTCCATTGTATCACTATGTTAGACTAGCCAAAGTCAA
The DNA here is from genome assembly GCF_002105155.1 of Lobosporangium transversale. Classification (NCBI taxonomy): domain Eukaryota; kingdom Fungi; phylum Mortierellomycota; class Mortierellomycetes; order Mortierellales; family Mortierellaceae; genus Lobosporangium; species Lobosporangium transversale. The sequence goes on along the minus strand of NW_019028985.1, from coordinate 155,077 downwards.
ATGCTGAGCGATCGAGGACGCAGACGCAGTTTGGACCCTACGGATCCCACTGCACCCATGCAACGGCAACAACCACATTGGTCTGATAAGGACAACAGTAGTGAAGACGAGGATGATGAAGTGGAAAACCCTGTTGTTAGCGAGAGCAAACATTTGCATCAATACTGGGTTAGATATCTGATTTTGACAACTGTCCTTGCTGGCTTGGCGGCGCTAGCTATTCTGCTTATTGTCAGAACCTGGAAGAGTAGCTATTGTAAGTTTTTTTTTTTTTTCTTTTTTTTTCTCTTGATGTTTGATGACTATTTTACTAATAGATATCTTTTTTGATCCAGACATGGCCCCTGTCTATAATGAGGCTGTCAAGGCTCTACCAGAAGAACAGCCTGTATGGCCCATTCCCAAATCATTCACTTTTGGAAAGCAGAAAGTCTTGCTTAGCAAAGACTTTTATATCCAGACGACGGTTTTCAATGACCAGCAATTTGGAATAGCACCAATTTTGGAGAAGGCTATTGGACGATTAGAAGAACGTCTACAACTCAAGAGGAACATGACACTTTATAGGATGGACTCAGTTGAGCCTGATTATGGCGATAATATCCCATTGACAAAGTTGGCCATCTTGGTGGACAACGCCCAGGCGGCGCTCGAATATGGAATGATTGAATCGTACACACTCGAGATCCCCGGACGGAAATCCGCAAACAGTGGCAATGGTGATAGTGCTCCTTACGCTTTCCAAGTGCACAGCGCAGTGCTCAGAGCAGCAACACAATGGGGTGTCATCCATGGCTTAGAAACGTTTTCACAACTCGTCCGAGCTCAGCCTATGACAACAACGTCTAAAATTAATGCTGAATCTATATCAGCAACAGCTGAGAACGTACTGGTGATCCCAAATGTTCCTTGGATCATTCGAGATGAACCTCGATACTCGCACCGAGGGATTCTCTTAGACACTTCGCGCAATTATATCCCTGTCAAGGACATCATTAAAACTATTGAAGCAATGTCAATAGTCAAGTTCAATGTCTTCCACTGGCATGTTTTGGATCAGCAATCATACCCACTCGTATCAAAGACTTATCCTGACTTGACGGCTAAAGGTGCTGAGCGACCTGACTACATTTATACATCAGAGGATGTGGCCTATATCGTTCAGTATGGTGAGGAGGTAGGGTATTATTACGCGTTTTTTTTTTTTTTTTTTTTTTTTTTTCCTTGAAAAAAAAAAAAAAAAAAAAAAAAAACGATAACCACTGACTTGTGAACTTGTCACGCGGACATACATTGATGCTCTTTATTAATAGCGGGGTATCCGTGTTCTACCCGAGTTTGACTCTCCAGGGCACGCTGCCAGTTGGGGTCGAGCCTACCCAAACCTCACAGTCTGCCTGGATATGGAGCCTCACAGAAAGTATGCTGCTGAACCACCCGCTGGACAATTAGACCCATTGGAACCATTCACCTATATCCTCCTCGACAATCTCATCCAAGAGTGGGGAGTCCAATTTCCAGATAAGCATGTTCATGTAGGAGGCGACGAGGTCAACTTTGACTGCTGGAAGACTTCAAAGCGCTTGCGGGACTATATAGAGCATGCAGGCAGACGGGGTCAATACGAGGATGCTCTTCTGCCGACTGTAACAAGCCCTTCGAAAGAGAATAAGATGCGCACTACAAGGGCTGGACCTCAATCTGGAGAAGACAAACTGCTAGAGCTTTATCTGGATAAAGTGTTCGGCATGTTTATGGCACAAGGCAAGAGACCGATTGTATGGGAAGAGATAGCATTAGAGCACAAAGTGAAGCTGCCAGATTCAGCCATTGTACAGGTCTGGAAGAATGCAGTCAATGCCAAGAGAGGTCAGCTAATATTACCATTGATATCTATTTTCATCGTTTTTCTTTTTTAAAAGCAACAGATATTGCACCTGAAATCTTAACACCAACTCTCTGTTAATGCTTTAATTGTACTCCATAGTGATTGAGCAAGGATGGCCTGTTATCCTTTCAAGTGCTGAGTACTGGTATTTGGACTGTGGTAGCGGTCAATGGCTCATTGGCTCTCAAGGCCAAAGCTGGTGCAAGTATTCCAATTGGCAGCGTGGTATGTGTATTTACAATTCTTTATTTGCTTGCGCTTGTTTAATTTCTCCATGTCTCTATGTGATATTAAAAGGATAAGAAAAAAAGGAAAACAACTTTACTTATGGCTGTTGGGGTATTTCAGTTTACTCATATAGTCTCACCGACCAGTTGAACACCGAGCAGCAAAAGATGGTTTACGGAGGTGAAATCTGTATGTGGTCCGAGCAGACAGATGCCTCAAACCTTCATTCGAATATCTGGCCACGAGCTGCAGCGGCTGCAGAGGTAAATAACAATAATAATAAAAAAAGAAAATTCATTAGGAATCAGTACTATAACATAGGCCATTTCTTTTCCTTGGCTCGTTCTTTTGGTATAGGTGCTGTGGAGCGGCTCACAAGATGAGAATGGCCAAGACAGGCCATTGATTCATGCCGCGAAGCGATTGACGGCTGTGAGGGACCGCCTAGTCCAGATGGGTGTCGCTGCAGCGCCCATATATCCTTCATGGTGCCGCCATAGTCCTGAGGGGTGTCTTGCTTAGACCCGATAATCATATCTTAAGCTCCATATCTTTCGAACGATATTTCCAAATAAAGAACAGGGATCACCTTCATTTTATTTCTTTTCAAATGCTATTGACATATGGTCGTATGTTTTTTTAAAAATGCAAATCTAAGTTTAGCTGTTGCGTCTCTGACGGACGATATTTCGAATGTCCCACAAGAATGACTTCTCAGCATGGAGGATGCTGGCCATGACCAGTCCAAATGCCGAAACGCCGATGCTTATGTGAACTGCCTTATCAATTAATCGATCCCATCCAACCCATTGTTCACTTGCAGCTGTAATCGCATACGCAGCGCTGAATGTCGCCAAAACAATAGAACTAGGGAGGACATTGCGCCATGGAACGAAAGAAAACATCCTTACGACACTGCTCTCAGCTGTGGTGATCGTCTTTGTAGGAATGTGTCGCCCATAATATCCTGAAAGAAACCACATACTCCATAAGATACGCATCGTTAGATTGACGCAATTTGCTAGTACGATACCCTTGGCACCCAGCCCGAGAGCTCCCATGAGGAATGCACCCGTACTACAAAACACGGCAGAGAACCCCACCATCCAGTAAGAGAGGGCTGTAAGCTCGTTCTCTGAAGCGACTGCTTGAACGACTGCTTCTGTGATGCCATTGAGGCCCATGATAGGAACATACCAGCAATAGAGGCTAAGGACAGCAGGAGCGATTGTTTGACGCGACCAATAGCTTCCAACAACCAAATCAATCAAAGTCGCTGTATAATGAGTTCCGAAGGCGATGAAGACCAAACCTAAAAGGATGTGGAATTTCATGATTGTCAAGAGAAGATCACGAGAGAGGACGAGATTCCTACGTTGTGTGTCTGTTAGAGAGGCTCCATCAAGTTTCTCGTCGTCCTTGGACACGTCAGTAGGACTACTTGCGGTAATGGAGGTAGTAATTGTTGATGATTTGGCAACTGGCCCGATGTCACTCAATAGCCTACTGAATAATGTCCGACTAGTTTCTTCCATAGGCTGAAAGAGAATCCTTGCAACGAGTGAGCCTGTACGAGCATTGCCATGTAAAAGTTAGGTTTTCATACTGCAAATATCTTCTGTCGCATAAAAAAAAAAAAAAAGGATGTGTAATATTACCATAGTTTATAACAAAGGCATAAACACCTTGGTCGGCTTCGGTGGTGAACCCAGCCATCAACATCTTGTCTCCTTCAGTCAAGATATGTTTGAGCAACGACTGTGCAGTCAAAGTCTTGGAAAGCTTTAACAATTCTTTGTCGAAGAAAAAGGTTTCCAACCTATTTATAACGTCGTAGACGGAAATAAATGATACAGAATCAGTTGCGTTGGCTTCAGATAGTGAAAACATTGATAAAAAGAAAGAAAAAAAAAGAAGCGAATGAAACGTACTTTCCATCTTTGCTCTTTCTGATCAATTTGCGGGGCAGTAGAGCCTTCATCGAGATCAAATCCTGTTTCTGATCTGCTTCGGTTTCTGTACTACGAGTGGCATTGTCAACGTCAAACTTTTTCAACGCTGCATGCATGCGGCGCTTCTCGGCTTGGTTCTTTTCTGTACTCTTGCTCCAAAATGCAAGTAAAAACCCACCGAGCGTCAACAGTCCATACACAAACTGTGCGATTGCAAAGGCTAATACCCCCATAGTATTTGCGTTCGATCCCGACCCATTAGTTTTCTCATTGCTCATTACGACTGATTGGCGAGCTCCATAGACAGTCAAAGCACACGTAAGAACACATCGGACAATCACGGCTAGGCCTTCCACAGAGACACGCGTCTTGAACCAAAGCTTATACTGTGCCACCATAAACATGGGTTCCGCCAACAACTCGATCAATGCAGCCAGGCCATACAAAACAATCGATAGCCTGTATCCTGGGAATCGCATCTCACTTGCGTTATCAACATGTGAAAGATAGTATCCGACGGCAGCCAGGGTCATGAAGGCTCCAATAGGAATGGGTGCATAAACCATGTTGATAAGTTTTTGAAGTCGATATTCCTCTGAACCCGGCAGGGGGGGTGATGATGAAATCTGTCGATCTTGATGCTGAGTATAGTTTTTTTGACGACTCTGACTATTGTCACCATTTTTTTTGATCGGATCATTATTATCCTCACCATTATCATCACTGACACGAATTGCAGCACAGCGCACACCCTCGCGTGAGAGGAAAAGGATGGTGTTGAGAAGTAACTCAAGCTGGACAGATGCGATACCCAATGTTTCTGCAGATGTGAAGCGGAGCAGGACCTGGTTTAATGTGAAGGTCAGCATCCTGGAAACAAACTGGAGAAGTACCAAATAGCTTGCACCTTGAACTGAAGATGACAGGATCGAGGAAGCTTCGTCCGTTGTAGAAGTCTTTACTGTCTGCTCATCCCTTTTATTTGGCATTTCATGAGATCGAGATGTAGAGACAGGGACAGACCGCTGCCGAAGCACGGGGTCTATATCGTCCATTAGGAGTTAAAGGAAGAGGAGAGGAGAGGAGGGGAGTACAAAGCTTTTGTTAATGAGAAGAGATGATGTTGCGAATGAACCAACAATGGAACAATGTTGACTATTTTCCATACCATGCTTGTGACTGCATGATGATATCATTGCTGCCTGCCTGGAGAGGCGGTCAGTGCACCCCAACATTTCATCTGAAGTACTTCCTCCTAATTGTTCCTCGCACTATCCTCTTACTACAGCAGAGGGCACAAGTGTCTTTTATGAACAAACATTGTGTCCCAGATCTCACAAAAAACCAACACTGTATTTCTGATTTCAAATGTGTAGATCGATATTTAATTACAATGACAGTTTAATGAAGCTAAACGTGAAAAAGAAAAAGAACAGAAAACAAATAATGACTCGCTTCTCTACAAAATTGCAAATGTGTATGGTGTAGGTAGATGCCTTATGTAAGATTCGGGGGGGGGGGGTTTTTTTTTTACTGCTGTGCGCACTGCACTCCGGGTTGGCCGCCACCTTCCTCATCATCATCATGGCCCAAATGACCTTGCTCAGCCCTTGCCTTCTGGCGAGGATCCATTTCAGTAAGGCTGACCTCTTCGACATGTACACCCTTGGGAAGAGCAGGAAGTTCAGCAGCAGGGGGAAGAATTGTCCGGAGCTGCTCAATCTTGGCAATATCGGTCCAATTAGCAGGAGGGAACTCGATCTCGAATTGGATATATAAATTACCGAAATCATGATGTCTTTCTGTTGGCATTCCTTGATTCATCACAGCCTTGTGCTCGCCTATTGTTCATTGGAAAGATAACAATTTTGTATAATTATTAAGGGTTAGTGTGTGTCACTGGAATCGAATCTCCTAGAAGAATCTCGGATTCTCATTGGTCTTATCGGCTGAAATTTGAATGATGCTTTGCCACATTAAAAAAAAACTTACCAGGTCTGATTACTTCGCCAGGAAGAATCTCAACCAGAAGGACACGATCATCCAGATGAGGAATCTGGATCTTACCGCCAGCAAGAGCAGTGACAAGATCGATCTTGGCATCATAGAAAAGATCATCACCATTGCGCTTGAAGCGTTCGTGCTCACGTTGATCCAGAACAATAACAACATCGCCGGGAACAGTACCAGGAGCCTGGTCACCCTCGCCAGTGAAGACGATCTTTCTACCGTCCTTCATACCGCGGTCAATGTGAACTTCGAGGACCTTGCGAACCTGATTAACCTTGCGACCATTACAGGTCTTGCACTTATCCTTGGGATTAATGATTTCTCCTTCTCCTCGGCACTCACCGCAAGGCTGTTGGATCTGTTGCATCATAGGTCCCATCTGTCTCAGCATCACACGGTAACCTGAACCATTGCAGGTCGTGCAGGTCTTGACCGCACCCTCCTTACCACCCTTGCCGTTACAGGGCTCGCAAATAACATTCTTCTGAAGTGCAAGCTTGGTGGTCTTGCCTTTGTAAAGATCCTCTAAAGTGACCTTCAGTGAATGTGCAACATCCTTGCCACGACGAGGACCTGAAGGGCGGCTGCCACGTCCACCACCACCACCGAAGAAGTGGGAGAACAGATCTTCAGGAGAGAGGCCACCCATTCCTGGGCCACCCTCACCGGAGAGTCCAGCCTCACCGTATTGGTCATAGATTGTACGTTTTTGGGGATCGGAGAGAATATCATATGCATGGCTAATTTCCTGGAACCTTTCAGAGGTAGCGCCTCCAGTCTAGACAGAAAGAGCAAGAAAAAAAAATTAAAATAAAAAAGGAGTACAGTCAGCTAATGAGTCACACTGTTTGCGAGCCGAAATGGTGGGATCCACAATCTGATGAGTTTGAATACTCCACTTCTAAAGCGACTGTCCGATTCCAGAGATGGAGACGATCTCTTTTCCTGAAAATGTTGGTGCAAAGTTATTACCTTATCTGGATGATACTTGAGGGCCAACTTGCGATATGCCTTCTTCAACTCTGAATCAGAGCAGGTAGGGCTGACTTCGAGAGCGTCATAAAACTTGGTTTCTTTGACCATTGTTATTAGAGTTTTATAATGAAGTTGATTGGGGTTCTGTTAGCTTTGTTGAGCTGCTTGTGTTGTATATGGGATGTGAAATAGAGCGGAGAGGGTGGAGGAATGAGATGGCGAGACGAAACAAGAAGGAGAGAGTGATGTAATAGATTTGATGCCTAGTGTGTGTGATGATGAAAGAAAAGAGAAGAAAGGGGGCGATCAAGAACAAAATAGCATTTTATTTAGTAGCCCAGGCACCAGCCAGCTGAAAAATCCAGAAAAAATTGTTTCCATGAGAATCGAAACGAAAAAAGATAGTCAAGTCACGTGTAGATTACCTTGTAAGCAGTCATCATTGTTGTGGTTTTTTTTTTTTTTTTTTTTTTTTGAGCGAAGACAACTGAGCTGGTAGTAGTTGAAGCTCGGTGTTACTTACTTTGAGAAGCTCTTTTACATCGAGTATTCCATTCCAATACTCATCTACATCTATCACTACTTACTTCACCGCCGGCAACTGGAGTCATCATGGCGGACACCGTACAGTTCTACATGGAGGAGATGATCCCCGAGCTGCGAGATCTCGAGCAGAAAGGGATATTCTCTAAGGTTCGTTGAACTTGTTCCTGTGTTAATTTTATCGGCAACAATTTCTGATACCAGATCGAAGCTAACATTGCGTAATGTACTATACCTTAGAAAGAGATTCAGTCAATAATCAAGAAGCGCGAAAAGTTTGAATATGCTTTGAAGCGGAGGATTAGCAAGAAAGCAGACTATTTGCGTTACATTGAATATGAAATGAATCTGGAGGCATTACGAAAGAAACGTCGTGCTCGTATGGTTTCCAACACAAAACAATCGATCTCAGATTATGCTGGACAGCGTCGCATATACTTTATTTACAAGCGCTGCCTTACAAAGTTTAAAGGAGATATCTCGATCTGGCTTCAATATATCAATTATGCAAAAAAAACCGGAGCCAGTAGAACTCTCGGGAAGATCTTCGCACAGGCAATTCAACTCCATCCTACAAACGAAAAGATGTGGATTCTAGCCGCAGCATGGGAATGGGAAGAGAATGCAAATATTGTTGCTGCCAGAGGTTAGTAGGTTATCAATGAGCTATCCGTACAAGATTTAGTATAATCAACATACAGCATATAAAGACTAACGTTCTCTTCGTTTGCAATACAACTCTCATTGCCACTAGTCCTCTTGCAGCGTGCCCTCCGCCTTAACACTACCACAGAGAGTCTTTGGCATGAATATTTCCGCTTAGAACTTGTATACATCGCAAAGATTTTGGCTCGTAGGCAGGTACTAGGGATCGATGTGTCAGAAGAGGAAATCGAGGAGAATTTACTGGAAGATAGGGAGGTGGATACAGACAATATGATCAAGCTTCCCAGCATTACAGGAGAAGAATTTTCTGCCCTAGATCAAGATGAAAAGGGAGTATTGGGGAAAAAACTATCAAAAAAGGGCAAGAAAGAGAAGAAAAAAGCGCCATTGACAGAAGAGAAGGCTGAAGCTTTCAAAACAGAGAAGAATCCTGTCCTTCGGGGTGAGGTAGCGATGGTTGTGTACAGGAATGGAATAAAAAGCATCCCTAATTCATTCTCCTTCCGTAAAGGATTTCTGGATATTGCCAATTCCTTTATCAGGCCGAAGCCGCTGAACGACGACTCGATCCAGTACATCTACGATTCGATCAATGCTGATTTCAAAGACTTGCCAGAAGCACGTGCACTTGTTGCTAGACGTGCTATTGACGCCTATAAAGTAGATGAGGAGGGATATGTCAAGGGTGTTGGAGAAACCGTGAAGGCGTTTTGGCAGCTCTGTGACGACAATGATCCCAGAATGTGGAAGCTTTTTGTGGAGAATATGGAAGCTGAGTACCAAAAAACAGAAGAAGAAAACTTGGTAAGGGCATAGGCTGGCATGATCATATGATGGCAATAGATGAGTTCATGTTCTGACGACGGAAACTTGAATTCTGGTTTGCTTAGAAACTTTACTTCTCGAAAACTATTGACAGGATTTTCTCGTCTGCCGACAAGAAAAATATTCATTCAGAGGACCTTTGCTTGCTCCAAATCAACTGGATTCTATCATCATCGACTCTTTCTGTTGAAAACGTCAACAAGAAGGCACTCACAATCCTCGATCAGGCTATAGCTAAGTACCCTGCCTCAAGAGCGCTTGTCCTACAGCAGATTCGACTATTAAGAACACTCTCGCGTTCGGAACAGACCGCACGTCTTCCAGCAATTTTTGCCCACGCTCTCAAGACTCATACAGAAAGTCTCGATATTTGGCGGGAGTATATTAGTTTCATCAGGACAGCATACCGAGAGGACGATATGAGTAAGCAACAAGTTGAAGAAGCATTCCTAGATGCTGTTCGCACCACCACAGCACTGCTCCCTGACGTTACAGAGGAGAGAGCCGAAGTAGGACAGGTCAAGCACAGCGTCAGTGCTTGGTTCCTTGACTGGATGAATGAAACCGAGGGTATTGAAGGCGTGCGTCGCGTATATCAAACTCTACTGAAGAAGAGTCTACCTGAGCCAGGCTTTTTTATGACGTGCATAAACCTCGAAAAGAAGAATTCGATCAACGAAGAAGCATCGAGAAAAGCAATCTGTATGCTTTATGACAAAGCCATCCACGCTGATGAGAAGAATGAAGGTAAACTCGAGATTGAAATAGGGAAAACTACAATAGGTGATCCCATCCTAAATGAAATAGTATACTAATTGTTTGTGACATCCTGATAGACATATACCTCTCATTCCTCAAGTTCCTAAACGAGACTGGGCAAGTCGAAATGGCTAACAAAGTTCTGTGGAGGGCGGGTAAGGCCGCAGCAGACAGTGACGCATTCTCTCAAAGATATCGCGAGATGCTTGAGGGCAAATGGTCAGAACCAAGCTATTTAGCTGCGGAACTGGACTTGGATATGGAGATGGACTCCCAGCCAAATGAAGAGGCTTTATCCTCTTGAGGATGACTTTTGAGATAGACACATAAAATAAATTCTGCATTCTTGCATATTACTCCTTTATTGTTGACAATGCTGTGCCTATTTGCTACACTCTTCCTCCTTTTACTGTCGTCTTGCCCGCTTTGACCTTGCTTCGTGGAAGAATTTCTTTTTAAACCCCCTTCCATCCTTATTTTTCTTGCTACACTCACCTCCCTTCTACTCTTCGCTCTTCTCTTTCAAAAAGTCTCACCTTAGTTTCTTCTCACTTGAAAGCTTTTCTTCAATTTCGCCAGAAGCATGTCTGCCAGAAAGGTGCTCATGATACCAAGCAGCAATGAAAAAAAAAAAAAAAAAAAAAATTAATATCCATATTCATATCCATATTCATATCCATATTCATATCCATATAAATGTCAATAGGAAAAAAAAAAAAAGTAAGAAAAGGGACATCACTGACACTTTAGCTTCTACTCATATATTTATATGCAACAAAATAGAACAGAGAACCTGCCATGTATACGTTAACAGCAGGGGCCGTAGCAGGAGCTGCTGAGGCCATTATAACCTATCCCACAGAATTCGTTAAAACTCAACTTCAACTTCAGGATTGTGGTGTTGCATCAGCTCGCAACGGTGGAGTAGTATGTATAACGACCTTTTCTTGTTTTTGTTTTTTGGGACTCGTTGCAGTCATACATTTATAAAAAATGATGAATATCCAACCATTTGCATAAACGCGTCATTTGCAATCATGGTTGGAATTACTCGTGGGAAATATCATTGAAGAAGAGACATGTCTTTGCCCATTAGTAAAAAGGGGGTCACACTACAATAGGGAAATCGGAGGAATTGTTGGTAAAAATATACTGAGGCCCCCCTTGCAACCACATGGTGTATATTAGAAATTCAAAGGACCTTTGGATGTTCTGGTGAGGACAGTACAGACTCAAGGCATCACTGGTATCTATCGAGGATTATCTGCATTAGTTATTGGGACAGCAGCGAAGGCTGGTGTTCGTTTCTTTGCATTCGATCAATTCCGAGAGCGGCTCAAGGATTCACAAGGCAGGGTCACAGGAGCACGGTCCGTTCTTGGTAAGCTGACGGAGATCTATTTCATTTTTCATTTCCCAATTTAATCAGTATTAATCAACTTTTATGGCGGGATTTTCCTATTTCTGCTAAACTCTGTTAATCAAACATTTTAACGGCAGCTGGACTCGGCGCAGGAATGACAGAGGCCATTCTGGTAGTTACCCCTACAGAAACGATAAAGTATAAAAAAAAAAAACGTACAAAGATTGAAACGTATAAAGTGGGATCAAACTCAGCCAACGCTAACCTGCCAATCTAACTATCTCTTATCATACATCTATGTATTTATAGGACCAAACTGATCCATGATGGGAACCTTCCTAGTCCTCAATATCGGGGCCTTATTCATGGTAATGTAACTAGAAATATATAGTGCAGATGAACACTAGCAAACGAAGTTAGGAGTCGAACTAACTGCAAAAATTATTAATGATGTTTTAGGTGTCAAATGTATTGTGCGGGCTGAAGGATTTGGAGGAATCTACCGCGGCGTAGTGCCTGTGATGGCACGACAAGGAGCAAATAGTGCAGTGCGCTTCGGTGTGTACTCATATTTGAGCGACCTTGCAAAGACTAGCCTAGGTAATAAGGGACAGCTTCCTACAACGCATGCGTTTGCAATTGGAGCGGTAGCAGGTATTGTTACTGTTTATACAACTATGCCGCTGGATGTGATCAAGACCAAGATGCAAGGTTTGAGGGCGACGGAACTTTACGGTGGTGCATTCGATTGTGCTTGGAAGGTGCTCAAGAACGAAGGCGTCCTAGCGTTCTGGAAAGGTGCTACACCACGATTGGCGCGATTATCAGTAGGTTGAGTTCATTTCATTTTGTAGCGTTGGAAGACAGAGCACAAAGGGATGGTGACCCTGTCAATTCTGCTCTAATCTCAACAAGTGATACAAAAGGATAAAGTATTGGACGGCTCTTTGCTAAAATCTTACGGGAAAGAAAAAGTTTAACAATCCTTTGTTTGATATCATTTTTTTATTTTGCATAGATGTCGGGCGGAATTGTATTCAGTCTTTATGAGAGTACCATGTCGCTGCTACATCGGTTTGATGAGCATGAACCCATCAGCTCTTAAGTAGCGAATTTACAGACAGGCACTCTTTTGTCCGATTTGCAATAGTGCCACAATCCATTAAAGCACATCCTTTGTGTTGACAGTAAATCAAGTTACACACATCCTTCCCCACACCTTTCTGGTTTGCTCTCTCATTCATCTTCGTGTTCATTCCACCCCCTTCCATCCTGATTTGTATTTCTATGTCAGTCTCATTAAACGGAACTAAGATAATATCTATATCTGTTGTCATTGTGTCCATTCTCTTGTTCCTAGAGCAATTTGATCTAGACCTTGTGTCAAAAACGGTAGTGGATCGATCTCAAACTCTTTAGCTTTTTTGTGTCGTGTGGCGGTGAGCCAATAACCTGTCAAAAAACTAAATAAATAAACAATCTTTTTTTTTTTTCCATTATTTTTTTTCTTCTTTCTTCTTCGACAGCTCTCGTTCAACCCAACCCACATCCCATTCGCCCTCTCGGCCCATTGAAAGCCGATCTCCATTACCTCCTCACATTTCACTTGATCCAATCAACTGCAGTACCCTTGGAAGAATTCATTTCGCTCTGTCTTCTTCACTATTTATATTTCAATAAAAAAAAAGTACCTTGTAAAAGCACTCCTGTTGTTGTAAGTCATTCGCTTGAGATCCAACTGTGATCCGTCCTGATCACTCAGTCCATGAGAAAGAAAAAAAAAAGTCATGAAAAGCATCTCTCTTCCCAATGATTATTTCCCTTGATCCTGTTTACTAATTACAGTGATTTGTATTTGTTCGTACTTTCTTCAGGCTTTTCACTCTTTTTTTTTAACAAGTTCAAAAAAAAAGCTGTTCCTTACTGCTCTAAGCAAAAAAAGTTGTCTTTGCCCCGCTTCTTAGCACTTGCTATGCGTCCAGGTCCCAACCCTAACTCTTGCGCTACCGTCCAGTTCACTCCTCAGTTGCCTTTCGTTCCCATCCCTTGCTGCCGATAGCATCCCTATACCCCCATTGGAATTGATATATATTTTTCTTTTGCGTCTTTAACAAAAAAGAAAACTTCATCGCTTTTCTTTCTTAAAAAAAAACACAAAAAAAAACCCCTAAAAAAAAATTATCTTGCTCCCTTTCAACCTTTCTTGGTAATCATTCTTTGTTTTTGGTCTGTGAAGTCGATTAAAAGGTAAGGTCAAAAGCATCCACGCATAATACACATAGAACTCAATTGAAAGCGCGTCAATTGTTCAGTAGAGTACTGGATCGGATTCCTTGATTTTGTCAAGCAATTGGCACTTTTGTTCTTTTGTTTTGAACTCTCCTTTTTTCCTTTTCCCTCTTTACCATACTGTGGTTTGTTCGATGACGCCAAGATCACCCGTCACAGACTTCTTATCTCTAAACAAAGAGAAAGACAATTCAGACGGAACAATCTGTATTCACCCTAAATGTCGATTTTATCATAATATTCTGAATAGGACTTTCACCCGAAAACAACCTGCCCATCATTTCGTCAGAAACACAGCCCCCAACGCCCTTCGTGTTCGTGCATCCTCTGAGAAAGCCACCCTAATCCGTTTTCTTACACACTCGAAAGAACCCCACGTGAATGACCGTTCCTGTTCCTGTCCCATCCTCGGCACAAGCCGCCGTCACTGGCGAGCTCAAGTCCGTTGCCCTTCAACATCTTCATCAATCTATTAATCTTACAACCCCTTTTACTACTACCGCCACCACCACTACCCACCATGATTCCGCTGCTCCTATGAACTCCGATGCCCCTGCTGCCCATGTACACTTACATGACAACGAGGCTGGCTTTAAAAACGACGCTTTCTTGGACACCACTAATGATACTCAGGAAGCTGGTTCGTTTGAAGGTCCAGAGAAGCTTTTGGAGATCTGGTTTTCCCCTGCACCTTTTCCTCTCCAAGGCATCCGCACCATCCCCACAGCGTTACAACCTGCAGATAACGACGAGACCTTTGGAGGATCGGATCGTTATGGTCTTCGTATTGTACCTAAGCCTATTTGGGATGAAATGTTGGCTATTGTCAAGTGTCAAGTCCTAAACTCGATTCAGAACGATTGTATGGATGCGTTTCTTTTGAGCGAGTCCTCTTTTTTTGTCTATCCTCACAAGCTGATCCTGAAAACTTGCGGCACAACCACTCTTCTCATGGCGTTGCCCAAGATTTTAGAAATCGCCCAGAACTATTGTGGTCTCGAAAAGGTTTGGCGTGTCTTTTACTCACGCAAGACTTTTATGTTTCCCGAGCGCCAGTTGCACGTTCATCGCGACTGGAAGGATGAGGTTGCATTCTTAGATCGTCACTTTGGTATGTTTATGCGTTCCATTAATATGACTTGGTTCCTGAAATCACCAGATGTGTTGATTCTTGTACTGAGTCTTACGTTATTACTTGTTTTATTTTATTGATTAACAATAGAACATGGAGCCGCTTATACTGTAGGAAAGGTTAATGGTGATCACTGGTGCCTCTACTTGACTGCACCTCAGGACGATTGTCTCTCGCACATCACTTCTCGCCGTAATAGCACCAACTCTTTGGAAGACGTCAACGTTGTCAACAATGAGAACAACGATGTAATGGTTACTGATGAACAGGGTGAAGGAAAGGTCTCTCTTCCTTTGAGCATTGTAACCGATGGCACCACGACCGCTGGGGTAGCAGGAGAGGATTCTCCCTTGGTCTCACCTGGATCTCCATCATCTTCATCGTCTGTGAGCTCTTCTTCGTCGTCGATCTCTTTTGCCTCCTCAGCTAGCAGTGTCAGCTACCTGTATCCTTCTCATGATCAAACCGTTGAAATTTTGATGACTAATCTCAACCCCGAGGCCATGAAGCGCTTCTATCAGAGACCGGACGATGTTCCTGGCACTGTTGGTGGTGTTCGTGTGGATCAAGAGACTGGTTTAGCAGGACTCTTCCCCCAGGCGCAGCTGGATTCATATTTGTTTACTCCATGCGGATACTCTGCTAACGCCATGCAGGATGGTAACTACTATACGATCCATGTTACTCCCGAGCCTGTTTGTTCATATGCTTCATTTGAGACCAACATTCCTGTGGGTCTTGGTAGCAGGAAGAGGATCAGGGGCTCTTCTGCTTCCGGTGATAGCACCCCTAAGTCTGCTACGTCTGGTAGCGAGAATGGTGACGACAAAGAGGATGATGTGGTCAGCAAAGCGACCTACACAGGCCCTGAAACTTTGACGGAGTTGATCTCGAGGGTAGTCGAGATCTTCCAGCCTGGTACTATGAGCGTGACTCTGTTTTCGTCCCATTTGACTGAGGATGGTCAGATGGAGACAGAACGCCAGATGGAGCGTCGTCAGCGCCGCATGGTCAAAGCAATGGGCCGTATTGCAGGCTTCACTCGTACGGATCGCATCCTGTACGAGTTTGATGGTTGCGACTTGGTCTTTGGACATTTTGTGGCTAAAGCCTAAATTGTTGGATTGGGAAAACAAAAGTAAGGATTAGGAAGGAAAAACATGAGAGATGAAAATCAAGCTACTTCGCGATGAAGGGTAGAGGATGAGATGATGCTTCAAAAAGCTGTCTTTCCTCCGCCTTGAGTAGCTTGCTGAATCTTTTTTGTTATTCTTTGTTTTACTCGATTCTCTCATTTTCCAACATTTTTATTATTGTTTTTTATTATTATTGCTATTATATCACCAATGTCTTTACTTCTTTCAATATCAGAATACTCAGTATGCTTTACTTTCCCCACAAAAAATTACAATAAACACATTGTTTTTTGTATACTTGCTTAAATTTTTTTATTGATGTGAAATAGAGTACAAATGATTTTACATTCTCCAACCCATGTCAATAAGATTAGGTCCGCCGCCACCAGGCATAGGATTTACTCCAATATTTGAAGCGTCGTATGCCTCCATTTCGTTCTGGTAGCGCCTCTTGTCATTCTCTGCCATGTTTCCATATGACTCCTTTTCTGATTCAGACAGCTTTTGCCATTCTTCACCCAGCATTTTTGTGATTTCTGTTGGCTTGAATTCGGGATGTTTCTTCTTGATGTCGTCCCTACATAGATGAAGGAAAAAATATGGGGTTAAATATCATAGTAAATTACTGCCAGTATTGCTTTTTGCTGTACTTGTAAGTGCATGTACAAAAAGGATGTGGTCCTGAAAAACTCTTTTTTTTTTTTTTTTTTTTTTTTTTTACCTTTTCATTAAAGTGAAAAAGATGTACGAGTTCCTAGGACGTTTCGGACAGTTTTTGTCTTTGATAACTGGAGGAATAGACTTTTTGAATTTCTTTTTGGATATTGAACCTATGCCACCATGGTGTATGTTCATATTACTCATGCCTCCAGGCATCCCTGCCATTCCTCCAAATGCACCAAGACCCATGCCACTCATCCCGGGCATCCCCGGCATCCCTGGCATACCATTCATGGGTCCTCCGTTACTACCTGGTCCAACAGGTAATCCAATTCGGCTGCCGGGTGGACCTACTCGGTGCTGCTGTTGTAGTTGTAATTGTTGTTGTTGCTGCTGTTGTTGTAAATGTTGCTGCATTTGTTGTGAATGGGCCTGTTGTAGCCCATGATGAGACTGATGGTGATGATCTGGTGCACCATATGGGCTGGACCCGGCTCCAACCATGCCTCCCCATCCCATCCTCTCATTTCCGCCACCACCACTGCCGTTACCATTCATCGGATTCATACCAGGTAGACCAGAGACCATTCCACCCATAGGACCAATGCCCATTGGACCCATCCCACTCAAGCCATTGGGATCCATGGCTCCAAAGTCTCGACTACGTTTATTGGCGGCAGAACGATTCTGTTGTGAACCCACTCCATGTCGAATCGGACCTCCGCCTCCTCCACCACCACCTCCACTACTAGGTATTGATGTAGCGGTAGATGTGACGTTTCCACCCGACACCATCATATTCTGTGGTACTGATGTCCATGCTAAGTCACTAGAACGAGAATTACTTCTATTCATGACATTCTGGAATGGTGGATCTATATTGTAACGCAAAGGCTGCTGCTGCTGCTGCTGCTGCTGCTGTTGTTGTTGTTGTTGTTGTTGTTGTTGTTGTTGTTGTTGTTGTTGTTGTTGTTGTTGAACTTGTGATGGTTGCTGCTGATTGAGCCTTGGATCATGCCGACTGTCCGTTGTGTACATGTTATTAGAATTAACGCGCATAAGATGTGGTAATGGGCTTTGACTTGGATGAAGCTGATGTTGTTGTTGTTGCTGCGGCTGATTGTGGTGCGATAGTACAGACTGATATGGCGGATGTGTTCCGTGGAATTGCTGCTGTGAAGAATGTATTGGACGTTGTAGCTGGTGTTGCTGTTTTTGGAGTTGCTGCTGTTGTTGCTGTTGTTGTAAGGCTTGATGAGGTTGACTTTGTTGAGGATGTGGTGAGTAAGAATGATGCTGGTACTGCTGTTGCCCTTGTCCTTGTCCCTGTTGTCCCTGCTGCTGTTGACCCTTTTGTAAAGCATCTTCAAGGATCTGTTGCGGGTGAGGGAGCTGGGGCATTCCTGAATTCGATCCTGAGCTTGATATTGTCCTCCTCATGTCTGAATCATCCAGGTTTCTTCTTGAAGAGTCCATCTGTGATCCTCCACCACTTTCCGAGAGGTTTGATGACGAATGCAAGCCTGTTGGTGTCCCTAGTACGGAGGAGTGAAGACTACTTCCATTTCCTCCACTACCACCGCCAGTGGAGCTTGAAGGAGTTGCAGATCCGCCTGAACCAATGTCGCCTTGATATGAAAATTGGAATCCGGACGAGTTGTCATGACTACTCCCGGTACCATTCCCGGCACTGCTGTTCCCATAAGGGTTACTATGGGCAGTATTGTTACTGCTATTACTGTGGCTGTTGCCATTGCTGGAGAGATTATTAGAGTGGAGCGGTGGTAGGACTGGAGGCGTTACAGGGCTGTTCATGGCATAAGGGTGATTACCGGTACTGAAATTCATATTATGGCTCATGGAGCTATAGAGATGTCCATATCCTCCGTAAGAAGAAGGCCCACTTCCCGGCCCACCAAGGGTAGTGTTCTGATTTGTTGCCATCAAGGACGGATCTGATTCGAAGTGTGAAGATGGGTTTGACATTTTAATGGCTACAAAGAAAAATTGGATAGCGGTGCCTTGAGTTGAAGGGAGAATTCGTGTCGTGTCAAAGTTTTTGAATCAATGTTTGTCGTGTTGTCCTTGGGATGAATGTTTATAGTTTCTTGTGTGACAACGAAAATGCTATGCTCGTTTATCAGGAGAGAGAGAAGGGAAGGAGAGTAAGGAAGAAGAGAAGAAGACGAATTTTTTTTTTAAAAACAAAAAGAAAAGAAAAGAGAAAGACGTAAAAAGGATTAAAACAATGCGATGGCAAAGCAAAAAAGCACTGGAATCACTGCCTGTACTCGTGCGCTGTCTGATCCGATTACGGTCATCTTTTCCTTCTTTTCCGCTATTATTTGACATGATCCTTTATTTTTTCCTTTTGCATTCGCAAAAAAAAAAAAAAAAAAAGCACTACATACTTTCAGGCTGTGCACTATTTCAAATGATTTTTTTTTTTGTTTTAGACCATGGAGTATCGCATTTAACAAGCAATTTTTTTTTTGGGGGGAGGGGCGTCATTGGTTGTTCATCATTGCACACTAAGAGTAAGCCTTAAAATGCCTTATAAAATTTTTTTTTTTTTGGAAAAAAAAAAAAAAAAAAAAAAAAAAAAGCGCTACTAAATTGTAGCCATTTCATTTCTCCAGATAATAAACAACGCGCTTAGAATTCTTTATATGCAGATATCAAGTATTTAACCCTTACTATTGCTTAAGCCCAAGAGCATACGGTTAAATGAAGGTGATCCTATTTACTAAACAATCGAGAGAAACATAGGAACAATGTGAACGTTTGACGCTTTTTTTTTTTTTTTTTTTCATCATGTAAGCGTCAACACTAACAGTTTTTTGCAATAGATGATCATGGATGAAGACGCGTAGCATACACACGTAATAATAACAATGGTAATAATAATAAGAATAGAGTAATAACAAATAATCAAATAATAAAATAATAATAATAAAAAAAGTTCAAAAAGCCGAGGCAAAAAGGTTTTAGTTTTTTGTTGTTGTTCCTGTCGTATCTCTCTTACCAACTGCGCCGACGTCAACACACACGCGACACGTAAAACCAAAACGTGGCACAAGGAAATAAAATAAAGTAAAACAAGCATTAGAACGAACTGCATGTAGTCAAAAAGCGACCAAAGCAATGGAAAGAGAGAAGCAAAAAAAAAAAAAAAAAAAAAAAAGGAAAAAAAAAAAAAGGAAAAGAAAAGCAAGTAGAAGAGAGGAGAAAGAGAACCTCGCATTTCGTGTAGAATAGATAATAACATCAAGTGAATACAATGTGTCGGGTATAAATAAATGTCTATACAGGAATGAAGCAAAGAGGGCTATGCAGGACCTTATAAATAAAACAATAACAATAGCAACAATAACGACAAATAACAACGAAGCAGTGGACACATCTGTGTTTCTCCCATTCTAATTAGTCTAACGTTCCATGTCACCTACCAAGGACTCACAGGATACTACAGCAACTGAGAGCCACGAGTAGTAAAAGAATGAATGGAGAAGGTAAAGAAAAAAAAAATAGAAAGAGAAGTTAGAGTTAAATAGTGAGAACAGAGAAGAGAGACAGGAGGGTAAATGATCTCTCGGGAAGGGGAAGGGAGAGAGGAACAGAGGACACAGGTTGAGAGAGAGAGAGAGAGAGAGAGAGAGAGCAGTACGATTTGTCAGACGATGGGATTGAGATCAATACGTGTCAATATACAATAAAAGGGTAAAAGGGAAAGAGGGTGAGCAGATGTATTATTGAAAGGCAGAAGAGACGCAAGGGAATCGCGTAGGAGAAGGAGAGGGGTTGAAGGCAAAAAAGATTGGAAGAGAAGAAGAGAAAGAGAGAACAGAGGGACAAAGAAGGTTTAAACAAAGTGAAGAAAAAAAAAAGAGAGAGACTGAAATGGAGAGAGGTGGTTTTTTTTTTTTTTTTTTTTTTTTTTTTTTGGCATTTGTTATTGTTCTTGACTCTTGACAACATATTTTAAAATACGATTTAAATAGCCTGTGAGGACCATTGGCTATCGATGCATGTCCCTGCGATAGCTCCCTTGTCTTTAATTCCCTTTCCAGGACTTTCGCATTCAATACGTTTGAACATGAAGAATCTTGTGCATTCAATAGTGGTGATTGGGAGTATATATACTAATGATGTTTTTATATTGTTCCTTTCAGTACTTAGAGCTTCGATTAATGCTCATATTGAACAAGCGTGACGAATGTAGTGATCATGAAGACAAAAAAAAAAGAAAAAAAGAAAAAGCACAAACCAGAAAGTATATAGGATTTTGTTGTCTTGGTCAAGGAGGAATCAAACAAGGGGTGTACCATGGAATAAAGGGGAAAGAATGGCACAATGCCTAGCACAATGATCTTGGAAGGAATCAGGAAGTATTCAATGGTATGGAAAGGGTGATCAAGATATGAAAGGGGGGAAAGGGGGCTCGTAAAAAAAAAAAAAGAAAAGAAAAAATTACTTCAAATGAGAAACATCACCCCTCGTTGCTTTCTGCTGAACCAAGTTTTTCCTCGATCCGCTATGCTACTGTGTTACATAGTGAGTGTTCCTCATCCTCAACACACCTCAAATACAACAGTATTAATAATCGATACTATATTAACATGTACAAAAGGCGGCTATCGATAATAGATCAAGAAATTGTGTTTATTTCTTATATGAACGAATCGACACACGCTAATGGCAAAAAACAAAAAAATTGAGGACTGGATGGGCTCAGTAAAACTCTTCAGTCTGTGGGAAAGTTATCCCTCCCTCAGTTCGCCACGGAAATATGACTGTCTTGCCCTATTATTTGTTCCACGCCTTTCTCCGTTGTAACGTTC
This sequence comes from Lobosporangium transversale, assembly GCF_002105155.1. Lineage (NCBI taxonomy): Eukaryota > Fungi > Mortierellomycota > Mortierellomycetes > Mortierellales > Mortierellaceae > Lobosporangium > Lobosporangium transversale. Next base: position 133,810 of record NW_019028985.1, on the reverse strand, counting down.
CTTCCACATGTTCACATGCAAACCTTACTAGAGTAGACAGTAAATATTAATCAATAGTGAACCCTGCATGGACGTGGAAGAGACGCGAAAATAAACTTCACAAAGGTGTGCATTGATCTCTCTTTTTTTTTTTTTTTTTTTTTTTTGATCTGTCTCTTCGAAAAGTGAGATAGGATGACAGAGAGAACTATGTCACCAAAAATCAAGATTGGATAGAGGTTTACTGCTGGTTTGTGCGTCCTTAATCTAACGGAAGCCGTATAGTGTCTAGTATGGATCAACCACTCTAATTATCTGTTGATCTGTACGGTTTTTAAAGTTAGTCCAGAAATTCAAGGGCAAAAGATTAGAGAGGATACAGGAGACGAAAATAAACAGAACTTACAAATTTTTTGTGGGTGTGCCGGCACCCAAATACTTGTGTTTAGCGTCGTGCGCTTTGCAGCCGGAGCAGGCGACTCTTCCGTGGGCTTGTACTTTGCAGGCCTCTCTTGCCTCTCAATTTGAGCAAGACCGATTCTTGCGATGTTTTCCGCCCCTACTGCGTCACGGTCGAAGAATACCTTACATGCCCGGCAATATTTAGAGCGAGGGTACACCGTCTCTAAAAAGCTATCACAGAGGGGTCGGCGACAGCGGGCGCTGGTGTAAAATTCGTGCGCTCCTACAGCGAAGTGTCCTCGTGGTTTGACCTAAGCGTTTCAAATGGCAGTCGTTTATTAGCAAGGGTTCTATGGCGCTCCAGCTTTTCTTACTTTTTTTAAAAAAAGCCATACCTGTGTGACAAGGTGTCTCGTTATAGCAGTGTGCTTGCTGGGAACTCCTTTACTACTTTCAAAGGACCCTAGGCCGACGACAAGCACTCCTTTTTCCCCGAGCATCTTCAACACTCGCTGTACCGCGTAGTCGAACGTAGCTCGTTGAGCCTTTCGTAGGGCCCATTTTTTTTTTTCAGGTGCCATCTGGACTCGTAGAACTCTTGAAGCACATCCAAATTCTTTGATCCTATCTGTGTCTGGGACTCCTCGTTCATCCATTGAAAGTACTCATTGTACGTATCCCTTCCAAACACAGGGATGGCGCTCTCAACCTCAATCATTCCTTTTTCACGCTTCCTTTTGTTCAACAGGTGATTGAAGCGGAGGACAGGGAGGTACAAGAACCTGCTTCTCACCTTTACCGTTTGCCGCAAGTTAAGGTTGTGAGGACCCAGGGAGGAAAACGTAAGGGCGTTAACAATACCAGGATCGCATCCGACGATAGTTGTGGTGTTTGCGGATGGGCACCGCCCTGGTTTGTTGAATGTGAGCTCAACATTTTCAAGCAGTTTGGAGCTCCTCTTCCAGTTTATGTTTGCATAGTCTTCATCTGTCAGGTCTTCACCGGCTGCCTTTGAACACGTCGTGTTGAGAAATCCCTGAGAAAGCTCCAGTTCTTGGCTGGGGTCTTCTTCATCTACGTCAGACTGCTGCTGTCTCTTCGTCTGGGTTGTGTCATAGGCAAGTAGATTCAGAACTAGACCGTTGGTAGAAATCGTTCCTTTGAGTTTGAACCGAGTTAGATCTTTGTCCTGTGACTGCAGGGATACTTTGTCTCGATATCCAAGAACCATGCGATCGCCTCCAATGTCACAAAAGAGAGCCTGAATCAAAACCCCTTTTGTTCCCTGTACACACTCAAACATTGCAGTCTTGGAAGGATTGTTGAGAGGCAGAATACGCTCCAGCAGCTGCTGGTATCTCCGTTCGCCCAGAGGATGTCAACTAGGGCGTGTTCAGACAGATACACATACCCGGGTGACCAGGGGGACGTAGGAAAGTCTGAGTATTTTTTCACTTTTTTGTTCTCCCGCAAAAAAAACTCAATGTCGCTCATATCTTCGTTTGTTTTCTCGACATCAAACTAGAAAAAAAAAAAAAAAAAAAAAAAAAAAAAAGAGTCTGAATAAAGAGCATTTGATTGCAGAATATACATGAAAATACCCTACACAAGGTTATACCATTGCGTTCCTGTAGTGCTGCCTTAATGATGTCTGTACTTGGCCCATTAGTAGCTCTGGCGCTCTTGGAAATGAGATCTTTTTGGGATCAAAGCCTTGCGCGTCCCCCAATGTGATGTCTATTTCCTTTATTGGGGAAAGTTCAGTGGTGGCCTTGAAATGTTCATAAGCGAGGAGGTAATGGGGCGTTTCTACCGCCTTTCCTTGTTTTTTTGTCCTCGCGTAAGCTGAATTGGGGCCACCTTGACCACTTAAAAGAAGGGTGGCGAGACGGAAGCTATCCAAGACCTCGTCCAGTGCCTTTTCCCTCGACCTTGCTGCCCCTGGTAGCCGCATGATCCTCTCAATGTCCAAGGCAATCGCCCAGTATGCATAGCGGCGTAGTCGGTTGAGGACAACAACTGCCTCTCGGATCTGGTTTGCAATACTATCCCTTTCATCTGCGTCCAGTCCGCCTTTCCTTGCCATGGAGGCCTTAAGGGACTCAATTGTTAAGGCCTTGATATGGTGCTTACTGCTGTAGCTGTGATCAACCTTCGTAGCATCCTTCAAGTTCCTAATTGGTGCACCTTCTTTTTTAGCCCTGTGAGGCTTCTTGCCTTTGTGCTTCCGCTTTTGTTTTTTCTGTTGCTTCTTTTTTGCCTTTTTCCGACGTGGTGGATGCTTAAGGCCCGGCCTATCGTGCTGACGGCAGTTACTGATATCAACTGTGCGCCCATTCAATATGCTCGCCTTGTCAGAAAAGATGGGCCGGAACTGGCTCCTATGTGACCCTTTCGCTATATAGAATGATGGTGTGTCTCTACATTAGTCAAGAAAGGGACTAACGATTAGTATTGGGGACGTTTGGTTTCAAGGTCAAAACTATAGCTTGAGCTTTCTTACGTTCTGCGGCGCTTGCCTTTGCTGAGCCATTCTATGGCGAAGATCCTTTCCATTGAGTAGACGCTGCTTGAAGTTATCGAACTCATTGTTCGATGGTAACGCTTGGGCCGACGTTTGATGGCCGGAAGTAAAAAATGCGGAGAGCTACTCTGAAACGGCCTTCTTCAGAGGCTGCGTTCCTTCCCAACACCTTACTAGCTTTCCTTAGGTAGTCCCGAAGCATTTTATTGTAGTTCTCGTTCCACGCAACGTTTCGAATTAATCGAAGATTATTAACCGGGCCTAACGTCTCGAGGTTCCTTGAGTAGTCATTGCCTGCGATGGCACAGAATAACACCAGATGCGCGTGTGATGGCAGTCTTAGTGCTTGGATAACGATGTCTATATCGTAAACCCCAAACTTCCGTCTACGGTGCGGAAGGTTGACTCTCAGATCCCGGCAGCAATGGCGGAGATAGGAGTGATGTAGTTGCATGCGCTTATTGCTTGAAGTAAAAGCTATCTAAGCACCCTTTCTTACTGGACGATGCCTTGTTAATGGTGATATTGCGCAGCGCCTTGTGGATGGAGGGAGAGCAGAAGCGAGAGTGGTGGTTTTTGGCGGTCGTTTGGTGTGTGTATGTGTGAATTTGATAGTTGATACCAATCGCCAAAACATATGCATCTAGAAATACAGAAGCGAGATTAATACCGACGCGTTTGAGTTTCTTTCCTTGAGATTGTTATAACCATGAGATGATTGTGGAGTGGCCGCCAAGATAAAGTTTGTTTGGAGGCACCAATGGAAAACGCTTGTGTTTTGAACAAAAAAAGACCTCGCGATGTAAAATGTGTTTATACATGTACAGAAACCAAAGAGATGCTTCAGCTGCTTATTCGTGCACACAGTGATTGACGAACAAAAAAGGAAACAAGATTTGCGACAATAAAAAAAAAAGCCCGCGATGAAAGAAGGCATGTGCAGACAACAAATAAACACAGCAACTGTTTGCTCACATACATTTTTTTCACCGTTGTGTCTGTATCTCTTCTAAGCTTTCTGTCTGACCGTTTAACACAAGGAACCCTCAGAAAAAGAAATACCTCGCATTATTGGTGCCAGGTCTGAAAACAACAATAATGCAATGCTGTACGTGGAAGATAGGGTCTAGAAACTATACCATTGATCACAACTGCTACTCATGCTCTCTTGCCAAGGACTTGAACAGGCATACCAACCCCTTCTTCCTTGCTCTCATAACCGCTCACATCCTTTCGATGCATTCTTTCACCGTTTATGTCCACTACATCTGAACCACACACAGTTCACCACTCACTCCAACAGAGATATTTGTATCACCTTGGGTATGATATGTTGCTGTGGCTCCCTCTGGTTTCAACAGGCCCAACAAACTCTATTAGCAGTGCTTACCAACCCAGATACATCAAGGGAACGCAAGAAGACGAGCAAGCAAACGATGTGACAAATCAAGTCTTGCCGGGGCTGTACAGGAAAAGATCAAGTTAGTCAAGCTCTATGGTGCGGTAGAATGAATCAACTCAGATTGCCCTCCTTTCAAGTCGAGACTACGACTACGGCGGCGAATATTATCACTGCTATTACACTAGTCAATAAATAAACGATACAATGGACCCCCAAGCGGATGCTAGGGTCATGCGAAAGTCTTCAAGAGTTTTTTATTTGCACAAATAAAGAAGCCAGGATAGCTCCATGACAATTTAGTTTCGGTCATTTATTTCGACATCAAAATAAAATTTCAAGACAATGACAATGCCCATGAATTGCTGGATTTTAAGCCAATTTATAATGGCAAATTTGGACGAAGGGATAAGAGCTTTTCACAACCACATTCGTTGCACTTTAGCGTGAGAAGAGATTGATCACTGGTTGTTATATTGTTTGTAGTACATGCACTTGTGACTAAACTCCGTGAACTATTGCTCTATTTGGAATAAACGTGCACCCGATAAGGTTGGGCGTCTTGACAACAAACTTTATCGCGTTATTTTGCACATCGATTCTTAAATCCCAAAGCATTTAGCTGGTGCTTACCTCTAGACCATACCTAGACCTTGCTTAGTTTTCTCTCTTTTTTTTTTTTTTTTTTTTTTTCTTTCTTTCTTCCTTTTCTGGGGCCTCAGCGATTATCCTTTCTCTTTCTCCCGCCCTCATGCCTTATCTCTTCTTTTGTTGCCACCCTCAATTAGACCCTCCCACATATACCGGCATGCTGCCCTTTCACTAACCCTTCCCCTTCCCTTCACCTGCAGCTCTCCTGACGTTTAGTCGAGTTTTTTTTGTTTTATTTTTGTCTGTGCCCTCGTAATGGCCATGGCGCCAATACTTATTACCTTCTTGGGCAGCATGCAGCATCTCTTTTTTTTTTCTTTTTTTCTTTTTTTTATCTGTGCTGAAGGGGGGCGTAACCCCTCATCCCATCAGATATGTAAACATCTCGCCATTGAAGTATTTCGCCGAACCAGTGACCTCATTGCTGCACGCATACAGTTTTTTGTATTTTGAGGCATGTGTTCTAAAGTCTCGACCCTCCACAATATCCCTTGCCCATCATACAGGCTCTCAAGGAATCCCTTCATCCTCTATGTCTTTTTTTTTTTTTTTTTTTTTTTGCAGGACCATATTAGCTTCTCATGCTGCGTCTTTCGCTTGTTCCAAAGAAAAGAGACAAGAAAACAGGAAAGAGGTATGTACAGTTCAGTTCACTTTTCTATACTTCTTTTTTTATTGCTATCTCTCTTCTCAGTTCTATCCTTACTGCCATATTACTCTTATTGCTTACTACATCTTTTTTTTTTTTTTTTTTTTTTAATCCTTACTTCCGCACATTCCAGTCCAGTCACTCCCATATTGCCTGCCTCCCTTAATGACCGAGAAATCTGGCCCCTCTCAATGGCAACTCTAATTCCTCCGAAAGCTGGTGAGCCTATCTTGGATGTCTCTTCTTCTCCCCTTCCCTTCCCTTCCCTTCCTTTCCTACGAATGACATCAACGTGGTCGTTCCCGGCCCTGTCTCTCAAGCCAACGTCTCCTTCTTTTCCTGAGACATAACAGCAACAATAAAAACAGCAACCGCAACAGCAGCAGTAAAAATAATAGCATTCAGATCAAAGTCTATCCACATATTCAGGCAATCTCGATTCCTTTGGGACTTTGTGTCGAAACCTTGTTTCTGTCGGTAGTGATCACAAACCTTTTTACGCCGCACATGCCATACAGAAATAATCATGTAGAAGAGAAGAATGAAACAAAAATAAAATATAAAAAAAAGAAGGGAGCATTGAAGACTGCAGCTGTAAGGACAGTTGAAGATTGCGCCGCTGATTAACAAGTATCATTGGGTCCATCTCATGAGAAGAAACAAATCAAGTCGACCGGTAGTGTCATTGGAGCTGACAGTGGTATCGATAGAAGAGGATCAGACGGCGATAAGGAAGACAAATGTGATCATGACAGATCAGAGCTGGTAACAGTCCTGATAGGCCACATAGCACACATCTATTCCTATCGATCCAGAATCGTCAACATCTGCGTCTCCCTCACACCAATATTCTCGCTGTAACCGTTGCCGTTCAGCTGTCAGGAGCCATGGAGCATTCAGAAAGGAGTTCAACCATCTCCTCTTCGGGTGTTTACTACGTGTTTCTTTAAAGGACTTTTTTATTATTATTGTTAGCGGTTAGGAGTGACTGATTTCTCATCTTCCCATCCGATTCTTCCCTACTAAACTTTCTAACAATCGGGAAAGGAAAAAGTCTGCCAAATAGGATATGCCAAGTTTGCGTATGACCTCGACCGACGAGGAAGCTTCCATAGCGCAAACCACCAGAGTTATCTGGACGGCTACCGCGAGCAACAGCAACAGCAACAGCAGCAGTATAAAAGTAGTTTAGGCCATGACGATGATAAAAAAAAATAAACAGAGTGGAAGAGAACCTCCTGACTTTTCTTCCTCCAAGAGCCTTCTTGCTGTCTTCTTTCTTATGTTAATCTACTTCAACTATCATTACTTATTGAAACCTCATAGTACAGTTTGTCAAGCTAATAGAATAGAGCACCACCATTGTCTAAACAGCATTCATAAGTAATGTCAATCTTCTTTATGAGCTTAAGTAAAAAAAAAAAAAAAAGAAAAAAAAAAAAAAAAAAAAAAAAAAAAGCGAAAAAAAAAAAAAAAAAAAAAAAAAAAAAAAAAAAAAAAAAAACAGAGAAAGAAAAAGTGATTTTATATACAATGAGTGGAATGGAAGTGGGGGAGTGATGGGAGGAGAAATTGAAATGTTTGTATGCGAAAGTTATGGTCAGAAATGTCAAAGAATGAAGTATATAGTTAAAATGGATGCCATGATAAAGTACATAATGATATATATATATAAAAAAAATAAAATAAAAAAAAAAAAGATAGAGCAAGCGAGAGAGAGGACGATAATGAGTCTTAAACAATGCTGGTCATCATAGCAGTCGCAGATGGGACCGGAACAGGTCGTACTATCGAGGAAGTTGAAGGGTTTCCGGGATCACCACCTGGGCTTATTCCCGCAGGACGATCTCGAGAATTGACAGGACAGGGTACATTATCAGCATCGAAGCTGAACGTAGGTTTCCAGATCCAAGACAAACCCCAAATGTGCAGTCTCCCGCCTACAATAAGATTGATCCCTGGAACCATCACCCCTTCATCCAACGAGTCGAGATCAACATAGGTGCATGCTTCCACTAACTCTTGAAGAACTTTGTCAGTGCTGATATCCATCCGATAAGATCTGTAATTAAGTATCATGGGAATCGATATCACTTGATCGACTCGGGGTTGGATTACAAACGAGGATGCCATGTCGTCATTGTCTGCTATTTTGGTCCGGTTGTATTGGAGCCATACCTAAAATATTTGATAAATATATATTAAGAAAAGAATGTGAATACAAGCTTTTCTTCCATCATTGAGACTGCTGCTTGCCCTTTGAAGTAGAAGAAGGATATCAGGAGAGAAAGAATAAAACTTACAGTCATTTCAATAGCATCGATACGGATGGGCACATAGTTGCTCTTGCTATCGATCAATATCTGGATTGCAAAAGGTTCTCGAATCCGGTCCTTAGTAATCACAGGTGGTCCATTGGGTGTGACAGATTCGAACGCGAAATAGGGTGTCCTAGGTACCAAAAAGTACAAGGCCAAAGCAAAGGAAATGAGGAGTGCAAATGTGAGGAAGACGCAAGTCCGTGTTGTGCAACAACAGCATCTTTGCGCTTCATGTCCTCTTCGGATTCGATCAAGGCGGCGACCCTTATGATTATGACCATATTCATCTCCGGATTCATCTGCCCACTGGCTCCTTCTACCACGAGAGCGACCGCTTCCGTAGGAGATCCCGCTTCGAGATCCCTTACTGCGGGTCCCATTGTTGTCGGTAGCGCTAATGACTCCCAGCTTTTGGAGGATTACATCATTTTCTTCCTCTTCAATCTTGCTAGGAGCCTTCTTGGTTTTTCCAGATGAATCCGTTTTGGAGAACTGAGAAAGTTGAGTGGTAGACTGTGGCTTGTCTTCCGTTCCTGTGGAGAGGTTGTTACTGCCCATGGCCATCATGGGTATATCGTTACCTAAAGGCTGTGCTGCCTCTACAACTTCGCTGGATTTAATGTTTCTTTGTTGTCTTTTGACATTGTTCGTGTCGAGGCCTGTAGCTGAGAGTGCTTGAGTTGATCCCTGGCCAGCCAGGTCTCGCGTCGAGTACTGTTGACTGTTGTTGTTATTATTTTGCTGTTGCGGTTGAAGTTGTTGGTGGCTCGTGCCTGAAAATCGTGAATCGAATGAGGATGAGAAGTCTTCGTTTGGGTTGGGTGATCCGGTTCCTGATCCAAGATAAGGAGAACAGTTTGATTGATTACTAAGATGGCTACTGTTATGGTGAGGATGATAGTGGTGTTGTTGAGAGTAAGCGGAGCGATAAGGATCTGCTTTATTGCTACTACCATAGTCGGATGAACGCTCTCGCTGCTCCTCAAAAGGAAACCCTGTGGGAAGAGGTCCCAATCCTGGTGAAGAGTATGCAGCACTGGATCGATAAGCGTCCATAATGGACGGGGAAGGTAAGGGTTGATTGCTGTATGGCTGATAAGGGAGATAGGCAGGAGATTCGGGTCGGGCACTATAGCTCGCCGCCAATAATATTTGGCTTGCAGCCAGTGTAGGTGAATGGCGATGATGATCCTCGCGTTGCCCCACTGCAGGTGGTGGAGGCATAATTATCATTGACCCTTGGTCGTTTATTGAGAGTGTGTCTCCACCAGACTGCGACCGTATCTCATGTACCTCTTCTGATGAACCATGGCCTGAATATTGAGACGGAGGTGCTGATGGAAATGTACTGTGGCCTTCGCGCATGGGTGACTGCGCATGGTAGTCTACATGAAAAAGGGAAAAAAAAAAAAAAAAAAAAAAAAAAGTCGTTAGATATGGAAGATGAACCCCCTAGAAGATAGCCGCCATGACTCGCGGAAAAAAAAAAAAAAAAAAAAAAAAAAGAAAAAAAAAGGAGAGGGTGGGATATGGGAAGCGATTCCTCTGTTTGGTCTTTGCACATAACATGCATGTACACGAGTCCGTTGGCACGTATTGACACTCCAAAGGCCTTTCCGTTCCTTCACAACTGTTTTAAAAAACACAGCAGCAGGATTTGGAGCTGCTGTGGTTGTTATGCATGGACACAGAGTCAGGGTATCCACAAATTATCATGCTACTCCCCTTTTTATTCTTTATTCTTTATTTATGCATCCTTCTTCTCAATAAATATTCAAATGGACTCTCTCTCACACATATCCGTGTTGGACACTGGATATCAAAGATTTTAGAGGTGTAATAACATGGTAATAGATAATAAAGAATAGAGAATAAAGACTAATAAAATAATTATAATTATAATTTTTATAATAAAAGCCAGTATTTGGGCTTAATGGGAATCATTAAAATAGAATAAACAAATAAAAGTAAAAGATAAATAATAATAGTTTGGTCATTTTAAACCCTTTGCAGCATTGTGGTTCCCATCTTCAACACTTTTTGATGCCTTCTTTGCTTTCAAAAAAAAAAAAAAAAAAAAAAAAAAAGCGCGACTTTTTTTTTTTTTTTTTTTTCTTTCTCCAGAGAGAGATCACGATGGTTTGTCCTACCAGAACGTCGTATTAAAGAAGACAAAGAAAAAAAAAAAATTCTCGCCTCAAATGAAACGTGATCCTTATTGTTGGAGAAGTACATGAGAACATGGGAAAATGGATGGACGAACGTTGAACAAATGAACAAATAACACAAATAAATAATTGATAATGATTGAAGCTTTGATAAGGAAAACAACAGGGAAAGAGATTGGGGAGGAGAAACACATGAGAGCAGGAGGAAAATGAATGGCACAGCACAACAGAACATGACAATCACCATCGATAAAATAGTAAAATAGAGGCGGGTAAAAAAAAATAAAGTGTGCAAAACATAAAGGAAAACCATTCTTGAATCGATCGACTGCAAAAAAACATAAACATTCACTCATATACACACACACACCATCGGTATTGTTGAATTAAGCTGAACTGAACTAAGCTGAATTGCATTCTGATAATCTTTCTTCCTCCTTCTGCACCTTCAATTCCAATCAATAAGGTCAAACGAACTGTCTCATCATTTATTTGGATTGTAGCCGATTTTTTTTTTTTTTGGAGTTCCCGGTCCTTTTTTTTTTTTTTTTTTTTTTTTTTTTCTTTCGTTAATTCTTTTTTATATATATATACATATATAATTTATTTGTTCAGGTTTGAATTTCATCTTACCGTTCTTAACTCTATTGGCAGACACACCTGGCTGACGCGATCGGTAAGGATCATAAAGCGACGACTCATAGCTTGGTATCCGTCGTGTGCTAGAGACCCGCTGGTGTTGATGATTTTTAGGAAAAGGAAGTAGACTACCTCCTGAGGCTGCCAATGTTGGCGTTATGGGCATGGTGGGTGTGGTGGGTGTGTAGGGTCTATAGGATGGATAATGAGCATTGTATGAGAGAAGCTGGGTCATACCAACTCCAACTCCTGTTGTTGCTGCTACTCCTGTTCCCCCATTTTGAGATTCAGGGTTTTGGTGTTCCTGTCCCTGAAGTGTTACATGTTGATGTTGATAAGGAAATGGGTATGAATACTGTTGTTGTTTTTGAGAGGGTGCACTGTTTAGACTTGAAGAAGAATTGCTGTTGGAGATGGTTCGGGAGAGAGAAGGACGATGGATGGCAGAGTCTTTGAGGACAAGATCTGGAGGTGTAGGTCTACTACTGTTATTCTGCCGTGTCCGTGCAGATCGTGGACCGATTGCAACTGACATTGCTTTGTAAATTTATTTTGAAGGAAAAAAGAAAAAAAAAGCCTTGGTATTTGATATTTGAAAGAATAGAAGGAGTGATTTAAAAAAAAAAAAAAAAAAAAAACCACGAGTAATAATAGAGGTAAGGGAGAAGGAAAGAAAAGAAGGATTATGAGACAAAAGGAGGAAACAAGAGGGTTCGACAAGAAGCAAGAAGATTAGGAAAGAAAAGTGGGAAAAAGTGACAAATCTTCCTATTCGCCCGCTCACTCACATTCACTTTTTTTTTATTTTTTTCCTGTCACAACACGCGAAGGACAAGAATAGGTCGCCACCTTTAGAGTTCTCCGTGCGTGCGATTGTAGGAGTGAATGGGGTAATCGATTAGCATATACAGACACTCAGAAGACTGTTAGTTGTCAATTTGGATGTTGATTGGTATAGGATGTGGTATGGTTTTGGGTGAAGGTGTGAAGTCAGGATGGAGAGAGGAAGAAATTCAGGAACGGGCTATTGTTAGTGTACGTGAGAAGCGCGAGGATAGTTGAAAATGTGGTTATAACAAAGAATGAAAAAGAGAAAGAGATGATGATGGGGAATGCACAAACTTTTGAAAATGAAAATGAAAGCGAAGAAAGAATGGAAAAGAAAAACGAAAGTGACAAAGCTTGAAGGCAATATAAAAAAAGAAGCGGGAAACAGGTAAAAAGTAAATTAAACACACCAGCTGCAGTAAGAAAGATAAACAAAATGTATAAAGCCATTAAATGGGTCAAATGAATTGAATTAATAAATATTTATATATCTCTATGTCTATATCTATACGAATGGAGGGACATCCTTACACACAAGTTGTCAAGCTACCAATTTTTCACTTTTTCACTTCATCATCGTTTTTGCATTTGCAGTGCCACAGCTTCGACTGTTCCTCTACTCTGCCTTATAGATGAGTATTCATTTACAATCATCGTCATCGTCATCGTCATCATCTTACTATTACTATTGTTATTATTGCTATTATTATTATTATTATTATTATTATTATTATTGTTATATGTAATATATTAAATATTTTCATTTTCATTTTCTTGCTCATATCGATCTTCAATTGAAAAAAAAAAAAAAAAAAGTCTTTTCAGCTTCATTCACGAGGACAATCTTACTGCATCCTCAGATCCTGATCCAAAATCAGAGTCAGATCCAGATCCAAATAGAAAAGAAGAAAAGAAAAAAAAAAAAAGGATTCTACACTCCCGACTGGTCATGATCTAGCTATGGGGATAAAGTTTTGTCATTACGACAGTACTAGATTGATAAATAGAAAGACAGCCATGGTCAGGGTGAGAGATGGAAGGTCTTGGATTCGCCCATCGTCTTCTCATCTTCTTGCTCACTCGACTCGCCCTTTTTTTTTTTTTTGTTTTTGTTTTTGTTTCCAAAGGGAATTTTCTTATCCAAGATTGAATAAAAAAAATAAAAAATAAAAAATAAAAATAAAAAAAAATTCACTTGTGCGGGATATGTGGAGCAAATGAAAGATGGTTGGGACCCCTGCTTTTCTTATTTCACTCGTGGTTCTTCTCCTTCTTCCCATGAGATTCAACCAATCAAGGACCAATCGCGCTTTTTTTTTCTTTTTTTTGTACAACGGCACGTTTTACCAAGAAATAGAAAGGCAGGAAAAGAGGAAAAAAAAAGTAGACGGATACTACAACATAAACTTGTAAAAAAAGGCCATTTAGACTATGCATCTTTGATACTCACTCCTCCTTCTTTTTTTTTTTTTTTTTTTTTTTTTTTTTGCTCTTTCTTGGGACCCCAAGCAATAGGCAATTGATAGTAAAAATATATAAAGTAAAAAAAAAAAAAAAAAAAAAAGGGAGCAGCTATCGTTTCAGCGTCATCGTTCAAAGAGCTTTCTGCCTTCAGTAAGGCGACCCTAAAAAGTGGAGAGCATCTACATGTATTATATACATGTGCTCTATTGTCTACTGTACAGCGCTACAGCAAAAATGCAGTCGATACCAAAGAAATGTCACGTTGTTCAGAGCGTTCTTGCTTCTTCGCTTCTTCCTGTTTCGTTCGTTATATATTATATTATATATTATATGTAAATATTTATTTCATTTATTTATTTTTGATAAACTATTAATATTACTGTCATATGTCGGTGCAGTAAACTTGGTATACATGCAAATGCAATTTAGTTGTACATATCACTCCAAGTCGCTCTGCCCAAACAACTGGGCTACGATGGTAATAACCATATTGACAGTAGCGAGCTTGCTTCCAGAGTGGACCTAATGAAAAAAATAAAGTATACAGATATGAAAAAAGGAAAAATCCAGCAGAAAAATAGATTAGCATATATATCTCTTTTTACCAATAAGCATTAAACACTATCAATTTCTTCTGAATTAAAATAGGGCTTCTTTGTTGGTCAGGGAACAGTAGGACCACGACCGTTTTTTTTTTCCTGTATTGCGCAATCTATGGTCCTACTGAACAAGCATTATTATCAAACAATTTTTTTTTTTTCCTCCCCCTTCCCGCCTGTGCTATTAGATACTAGCCAAGTGGTTACGCACGCATGCATTTAAATGAATGCTTACGTTGAGATGTGATCGGATTCGTGCGCATTTTTTAGCCATGCTCCTTAGGATCGACACTTGGTCCGATTCTAGTAGAGGATCGAGCTTCAGGAACAGTGCATAAAGCCATTTCCCCTAGATGTTTAAAAAAAAAAAAAGGGCGGTAAAAGATTACCAGTTTTCATTTTTTTTTTTTTTTAGTACACTTGTACCAATAGAATATTAGATAATAGCAACAGACTTTACAGCACAGACGCGACTTTCTCTCACACACACACATACACACACATCCGTCTCTCACGTACAGACTCTCCGTTTGCTAAAATTACCTGATGATCTGTAATGTCGTCTTCAGCCATCCATCGTAAATGGTATTTGAGTAACTGGATTAGATATCCTTGGTTCAAACGTACCAAGAATAGAGGATGTGGCATCATCCCTTGTGCTTTTGTCAACTTTGATGTTGCAGGTACTGGTATTGGCAATGGCAATGGCAATAGTGATGGTGAGGCTAGTGGTTGAGACAGTGATTCTACCAGAGGCCGGAGCTCTGCTGCTGCTGCCACTGGCACTACGTCCGATATAGATGCATCTTGTGGAGCCAACTTGACATCTTGTTGCAGTGATGGTTCTTCCTCCTCTGTAGGAAAGCTAGCAGTAGCTGTCATTGTCGTTGCATTTTCTATTGATACTGTCGTGTCTGATAGGAATGTCGATTCCTTGATATCTACCTCGTTAGGAACTGTTACCACGCTCGTATCAACAGTAACAGGCGTAGCAGCAGCAGCAGCAACAGTTGGAACCCTTGTAGCTCCATATAACAATACGCGCCATTGTTGCTCATCAAACATATGTGGCAATGGTGTATCATGTGACGCCATAATCAAAAGAGGTATAGACTGAGTCCTTTGTTCTTGATCACTACAGCTCTTGGATGACGATGCGTTTCTTTTGTCAAAACGATTTCTTTGAGCCAACAATGACTTGTATTTCTTCAAACGCGCTCTTTCCAACTCAAATTCTTTCATGAAGTTCTCCTTCCATTCTTTAATGGGGGCGCAGCCCTCTGGCGCAGGCCGGCAGGAGTTCCAATCTGTCTTATATTTTAAAGATGTGTTCTTGGTGGAAAGATACTCTTGTGCTTGGGGAGCTACCACAACTACGGGGAATGATTTTGCTTGCGCTCTATTAAAAGTGCAAAAATAAAAAAGTTAAAGTCACGCAGTACACGCATGGGTGAGAAGTGAAAAGCGAGTGCATGCAAAACGGTACCTAACCATGCGCAGGTACTCCTCTCCAGAGCTAGGTAGTATATCATCCATTGCGAAAGAGAGAAAAAGATGAGCCAAAGCTGTATTCCTACAGGTCAATGCAAGTCGAGTGAATGAGCTTCCTCATTACACAGTACACTTATTCATTCTAGAGGGTAACTGACATGGATGACCCTTAAATTAGGCAACATTGATTAACAGTCACTATTTGCTTTTTTTTTTTTTTTTTTTTTTTTTTTTTTTTTTTCAGAAAAAGGATTCGCCATCAACCAGTGTCTCTTTGCATTCTCTTTTTGAGACAAGACAAGCAAGCTTTACTGGCTCTCTCTCTCCTTACCGTCTCTAAAGTCATTGTTACAATCATCTTTTCAAGACAACCGTATTCGCATTTCATAAAATCTCCATAATGTCATCTCTTCGCAATGCCGTTCATCGGCGGAACCACAAGGAGCGTGCTCAGCCCCTGGCTCGTCAAAAGTATGGTCTTCTTGAGAAGAAAAAAGATTATGTCGCTCGTGCACGCGACTATCATTCCAAACAGGATCGTCTTAAGGCTATGCGTGAAAAGGCAGCGTTCCGTAACCCAGATGAATTCTATTTCAAGATGATTAATACCCGGACTAAGGAGGGTGTTCATATCACGGAACGCAACCAAAAGTTCTCCCATGATTTCTTGAAACTCCTCAGCACTCAGGATCTGAATTATGTGACTCAACAACGTGATATTGGACGTAAACGGATCGAAAGGATGCAACAGAGCATGGTTCTTTTGGATGATGTGGGTGATGCACCTGGAGAGTTTGGAGATGATGATGAAGAACCATCCGGATCATTAAACAGCGGCTCTAGTTCGATACAAAAGCCGAAAAACCATATTGTCTTTGTCGATAACGAAGATGAAGGTAGAAACCCCCTCCCCTCCGATATGAGCTTCTTTTTTTATTTTTTATTTTTTTATTACTATTATTACTATCATTGTTATTATTATATATTAACAGTTCCTCATCTATTGCTCTTTAGTCAAGAGTTTTGATCCCGCAAAACACTTTGATACTGCACCGGAGCTTGTACACCGGAAATTCAACCGACCTAGGACAGAACAACTGAAGAAGCAATTGATTGCCCCGCATGTGAACAAGGCAGAGGTCAAGGCCACAGCCAAGGAACGTCAACAGGCCATGAAGGAGCTGATTTCAAGGATGGAAAGGGAAGAAACAATGTCAAAGTTGGAACAGGAGATGACCCTTCGTAAAAATCTAATGCTCAAGGGCAGGAGACAGAAAATTGGTGTGGACAAGGATGGTCTTGCAAAGTATAAGTGGAAGGCGGATCGTAAGAAGTAATGGTAGAAGTTGAAGGTCTTATTGGGGAGGACAAGATAAGGCAAGGATCAACTGTTTTACTTTGTACATTAGCAATAAAAATAAAAAAGATGTTTAAAAAAAAAAAAAAAAAAAAAAAAGAGAAAAAAGTTTTTATCTGGCAATATCATATACGCAATAATTTAGATCTAGTTAAGATGATTCGTTGTTTTGTTAGATCTTCAGGCCAAGTCGCTTGGCGGAAAAGCGATCCAGAACTTGCTCTTTAGTAAAGAACTCTGTGATTTCCTTCTCAAACTCAACCGGCCGTTCAAATGCTGCAAAATGTCCTCCCTTGGGGAACTCATGCCACGACTGAATGTTCATCCAGTCACTATAGATAAAAAAAAAAAAAAAAAAAAAAAAGAAAGAAAGAAAGAAAGAAAGAAAGAGAGAGAGAGAAAGGTTAAATTGCATTTACAGATCAAACTTTTTGCAGTTTTTATAATGCAAAGGACTTACTCTGCCCAGGCCTTTGGAACCATGAAGAGCTCCTTATTCCAGACACCGACACCGACAGGCACCCTATGAGGAACTGGACTCTTGAGCATCCATTCAACGTCTTTATTATGATGGGCTTCGTAATAAATCCTCGTCGATGAGGTGATAGTCCCTGTGCTATGGTAGATCATGATCTGGGTCAACAATTCAGTCTTGGAAAACGGCCAAGTCTCTGGCTTGTGCGGATCCAAGTCCGCCCAAGAGAGATATTTTTCTCCCAGCCATGACAACAACCCTACAGGAGAATCATGCAGTGCGTGGCCCAGCGTCTGGGGTTTAGTCGCCTGGATAAAGAAATAGGCTCCCTCTTCTATAGCATAGGCTTTTAGTGCCTCAACCGAGGCTTGTTCACGAGGATGGTTTCTGTATATCAGAGAAGGGAAAAGAAAGCCTGTGGCGGCTTTTAGAGATTGGAAGGGACGAGTCCAAGGTCGAGGGGGGAGACATGGAAGCATATTGATATGAATCGCTAGACAGCTATCCGGATAAAGTGTTGCGAGTGTTCGAGTAATAATAGCTCCCCAGTCACCGCCTTGTGCCAAATAATACTTGTAACCAAGGTACTGCATCAGCTCATGCAGCGTCTTGGCAATCTCTCGGACGCCAAACTTTTTCTGCGAAGGTGCTTTAGGAAGAAGGAAATAATAAAATATGTTATTGGTTTGAACGGTATGATACAAAGCGTATTCTTTTTTTTTTTTTTTTTTTTTTGTTACCTTGGCTCCAGCCATATCCAGGCAAAGAAGGAACAATAATTTGGAAACGCCCTCTCTTCTTGAGCAATTGGATTGCTTTCCCAAACTCATACCAGGATCCAGGCCATCCATGAATCAACAATAACGGCATGATCACCTCCCCTTTTTCATTGGCTTTACTCTTACCAGCAAAAGCCTTGGCTTCCATCTCTTCTCCTTCTTCTTCCGCCCATGGATCATGTCTCACATAATGAATATCTAAGCCATTGACTCGACAGGTCCAATGTTCAAAATCTCGGTTCAAATGTTCCAGTTGCTCTTCCCAGTTATAATGGTGCAACCATTCTTGTGTCAACATCTTCACGGTCTTGGTGTCAATCCCATATCCCCAACCAGCAGACTCGATTTCATCCGGATATTCTGTTGCTGCCAACCGAGCCTTGAGAGTCGACAAAAAGTTATCCGTTCCTGGGCCTTCTGTGGCTCCTGTGGCCTCAGCTCGGTCCTCTGTTCTGCGAACCGAGAGTTTTAACCGACGTGGCACATTAAGGTCCATCAATTCAGATTTTTCAGTCTGTTGTTCAAACCCATTAGAAGTTTCTTGTACTTCTCTCTCCAACATATTGGTTGAGTCCATCTTCTCGTGGATGGAAACAAAGCTATCCTCAAGTGAACTCTGGTAGGGTTGTTGTTGTTGAGCTTCCATTTTTTTTTTTTTTTTCAAATGGAGATGACGAGGTTTTTTTTCTTGTTTTCGGGTCGTATACTGCTTTCTCGGATTTTCTTCTTGGTTAGGGAGGCGGTTAGGAAGGTGGAATGAATGCGCAAAAAAAGAAAAAAGAAAAAGAAAAAAGAAAAAGAGACTAAAGGAAGGGGAAGTAAAAAGAGGAAAAAATAAAGTGAAAAAGGTTCGGCTTGCTCTCCCCTAGTCTCGGGTGACTTTTTTTTGTGGAATGTGTGTGCATTTGAACAATCACTGAGCAGGGTTTTGTGGTGGTACGAAGGCAAAGACCTGTTGCATGTTACATAAATTTTGATTTCGCGTTTTTTATATACATCTATGTTTTTTATTCCTTTGGAGTATTTTCATGCTAGAGAAAATGAGCGAGACTTTCTATCAAAGATAAAGTATAACCATGAAGCGTCGTATTACGGGATAGTAATGGTCCGTAAAATATGAAGATTGTTTTGCGAGTATAGGATGAAAAAAAAAAATAAAGTAAAAATGGAGAGGAATAAGAAGGTGATGATGGTTGGGTCGATCTTGTTTTCAAGTTCGTGCGTACTTCTGATAGCTCTATGATCCTCATGTAATGATACAATGATTAAGGCGAACATTGTACAAGATACTCCCACATACATCCATTCATACATTCCCTCTTTCTCGTTCACTTGAATCCTCGTTAGTCCTTGTAGTGAGCAAGTTAAAAACTAATAACAAAATAAAAATAAAAAAATAAAAAAAGACGGGCTATGGATGCTTGCTTCTAGATGTGCTTGGTCTTGGTCTTCTTGACATTGCCATTACTGACAACTTTGCCATTCGTGGCTCCGTTTTTCTTGACTGCCTTGGCCTTGGATTTGTAGGTCTGGATATAAAAGTTGATGAAGAGCAGGAGGTAACTGGACAGGAGAGCACAACCAAAGACGGCAGCACCCTCGGTACCAGCACACTTGCCATGGTTGGGCAAGTAGGGGGCGTAGGTGAAGGAAAAGTAGGTATAGGCGCAGTAGTAGATGATCCCAAGATCAAGGACGAATTGGATGATCTGGAGAGTGGTGAGGTATTGCTTCCACCAGATGCGAACACCAGCAGCGGAACGCATGTAATAGTAGTACATAAAGACATGGACAGTCAAGTTGAGGACAATGGGAACCCAAGAAACAGAGGTACGCCCTCCGAGCTGGACAAAGCAGAGGACCATAGTCATGGAGTGGTGGAAATAATGCAGGAACTCTATCAAAGGAAAGGATAATTTACAGCACATGTTAACCCTTTTGTTCTATTGGACTGGGAAACCGGGTCAAGGGCTCCTAATCTTTTTTTTTTTTTTCCGACAGCCAATCTCCGGAGAGTGGGAAGAAAAAAAAAAAAAATCAAGCCCAACATATTGAAGAGGACGATGGGGGAGAGAGCGATTGACTTTGATAATAAAGAAAAAACATTCTCACTCCGGAGTCCTGGTAAAAAGTTCTGCGCTCTTTCTTCCTTTTATCAAGCAAACACATTCTATGATCAAAGAGTTCGTGAAACGATCAGGTCGCACAGACACAATTGCTTCTCCCAACAAATAGACTTACCAAGTGGCTTCTTCTTGAGAACAAGGAAGACAGTATCAGCCAGCTCCCAGTACTTGACCAGATAGTTAAGATAGTACAACAACTCGAGACGCTGAGTCCAGGCATCATCGTCACAGATAGCATAGAAGAGGCCATGTCGGGCAACCATAGGGACTAGGTTCTCGATGAATAAGAGAAGCAAAGCACCCGAGGCAACCGTCAACAAAAAGTTGTGGAGAATGAAAAGGTGCTTGAGCTTGAAGGGCTCCTGATTCCTCATGAGCTCACGGCCACCAAAGATGACGACAAGGTAGGTGATAGTCCACACAATAACTTCATTTGAGGTCGAGAAAGGTGTAACACCCTCTTGGAAGGCGAACGAGTCAATAGATTTTCCAGTGACGAACTCATAGGCTTGATTGAAATAAGGATCGAGCTTGATACCGAAAGGTTGATCAATGCTGAAGTTGACCTTGTCCAGGAATGTGGAAGCCATTTCGAAATGCAACAAAAAAAAATTGCTGGAAATGCAAAGGAAGAAAAGGAAGAAGAGTGATGAGATGAGAAAGAAGAGAGAAAAGAGGAACTTTTTAAAAACGAAGGCGGGGTTTAATTATGATTATTGCTTTTTATTTATTTTTTTTTTAGACATGGCATTTGAACCAGAGGAGTTTTTTTTTTAAATACTGTCTTTGATGATCGAGTTGATTTGGTGGCTGATTGTCTGAAATGAGGGCTTTCGTGCATGTAGAAAATCATGTTACTGCGACTATTTCGGTATCTTTCTTTTTCCGGGCACATCAAAAGGAAAAACAAAGCGTGAGTGTGCTTCTTTTCTACCTTACTTCTTCTACATGTATATACTTGTACTGTTTTCGAAAGGCCTACATGCAGAAAGCAAACGATCGCTTACTACCTACTTTTTCTTGTCGATCTACATTCTTAGGACAATTACAGTTTCCAAGATTCATACCCAATCAATGCAGTAGCGGTGGTCCGCTTATCTTTTTTTGACATCAGAAGAGAAGGCTGACGAGGAGAAAGGAGATTTAAAAAAAAAAAAAAAAAAAAGATAAATAGCTGCTTCGTGACGACGATTTCACATGTGAAATACCCAAATCATCGTTGTCGGTCGTCGTTTCAGTCCTCTCAGGCCATTCAATTCAGCCAATCTGATCAATAACCTTTTCTTCCTTTTTTTTTCTACATGCTCTCTATTCACTCCAGTTGTTTACACATGAACATGACAAATAATAAGGCAAAGAATTATGAATTTTTTGGTCCTATTTCAAAGCCAACTCTCGTCCCTGAATAAATATTTTTTATAATTTTTTACAACTCTACGCGTGGGAATGTTCCACGCTGATGACATGTGTTGCATTACACACCTTGCATGCCACTCGACAACCATTTGCTCTATCTGCATCCTCTATAACTTCGCTCACACTTGCGTCTATCGCATTTATCTTTGTCATCCATGTCGTCTTTTGTGGAACAATACTTGCTTGAACCTTGTCTTTGTCCCTCTCCATCTTGCCTAGTAGCTTAAGATTCGAGGCCACAGCTGCCATCGCTCCCAGTCTCTTGCTTGCTTCCTTGAACCCAATTGGCGCTATTGCTTCTCCTACAGCTCCATGCTGCTTCAACAACGCCTTTTGCATTCCCCCAAGGCCTTTTACATCTTGGATAATGGCCCCTTCCGCATTGAGCATCACCTGTGACGAACTCCACCACAGGCGACACTGACATTGACCGGAACTTGAAGGATCTATATTCTTCTTACCATCTCCCGTCTCCTGTTTCTCTACATCATTCACGACTGTCTTCCGCACTTTCCCTTCCTCCTCTGTGATAATTTGCCATGTCCGAACTGAGTTATCCATGCACCCCGTTACCAAAAAGACACCTTTCTCTGCGGAAGTATTCCAAGTTAGAGTCCTGACCTGATCATTAAATTCTACCACTGCTAGACATTGTCCTAGTGATCTCGATCCTAATATTGACTGTGCATCTACATCCCACACTCGGAGCGTCTTGTCTTCGCCAGCACTTGCGAGATATCGATCACAGGGTGAGAAGGCCATCTCATAAATACGCTTCATCGCCACATGGCCATCCAATCGACCAATCAATGCCCCTGTCTGGGTGTTCCACAGGGTCACTGATCCTTTCACGCCCCCAAGTGCGATCCGTCGGCCATCTACAGAATATGCCATACAGCTGATAGCACCCGAGTGCTCCAGGATATGCAACAATTGACCCTCTTGTGGATCCCACAGCCGGACAGTACAGTCTGCGCTTCGTGACGCGACCTGCTTCCCTCCATCAGGTGAGTACTTCACATCAAGAACAATATCTCTATGGCCCTCAAGTGTATATAAAAGCTCGCCAGTAGATGCATCCCATAACTTGATAGACTTGTCATCACTTGATGAAGCAAACTGATATCCATCGTCACTTGGCGAAAACTTGACACAGGAAACCGATTCTTGATGGCCCTGAATCGTGTACTTTAGAGTCATCTCAGATTCCTCGCCTTGTCCTCCTGCTGACAAAAGCAAAGGCCACGACGACGGCAAGGATGCATCCCACACGCAAAGATATCCGTCTCGACGACCCCAGATGACATAGTCACCTCTAGGGGAGTAATCTACGGTATAAACACTTATCTCATATTTAAATGTATGGACTAGCTGCCCCGACCCCAGATCCCACAACCTCACAGTCCCGTCGTTACCACAGGATACCATCTTTTGACCGCAGGGCGAGTACACAATCATTCGGACCCCCTCCGTATGACCATACAAAGTCCGGATAAGCTGGCCATTTTCTGCATCCCATAACCGGATTGTCTTGTCACTCCCTGCGGACGCAATCTGCTGTTGTTTTCCAGTGCTAGCTGAAGAAATGACTTTTGTCACCCACCCTGTATGACCACTATGCTGACTACTACTTGATTGTGATGACTGAATGTCCCACAGGCGGAGAGTCTTGTCGTTACTGAATGAGGCAAGTGGTAGATTGGATATAGGCGAGTACGCAACGTGATTAACACCATCACTATGGCCCGTAAAGATATGGGTCACCTGGCCTGACTGTGTGCTCCATTGACGTACTGTCATATCATCCGAACATGTGGCGATATGCTCGCCGTTCGGCGAATATGAAAGTCCATTGATCCATAAAGAGTGGCCTCTCAGGGTATGGCGTGGCTCTCCTCCAAATTTTGTATCCCACACCACCACAGAATCGTAGCACGCTGCGGCAAGCTGATGGTGATCCTCTACAGGTGAAAACCTCAAATGAAAGAATGATTCCGTATAATTTAATGAATGTTGAAGCTGTCCAGACTCTGTATCCCACAAATTCAGCTTGCAATCCTTACTGCAAGAAGCAATTTGGTCTCCACTAGGGGAGAATGCCACGCCATGCACCTCCAACAAAGGCGAGTTCTCTCCGGCCTCTAATGTATAGAGCAACTGTCCTGAGGACACATCCCACAATCGTACAGACCTATCTGCACTGCATGATGCAATCTTATCACCCCTTGGGGCATATGCTAAGCCCAAGACTCTTTCAGTGTGACCTTGGAATATGTGAGCCAGCGCTTTTGTTTCCTTCGTCTCTTGCTCTCTAGTTGCTGTATTACGTCCGGATACCACGTTCCATAATCGAACAGTATGGTCGTCGCAGCCAGAAGCGATCTGCTGCCCATTAGGTGAATAGGTGAGGAGAGAAACCCTATTCTTATGGCCTTGGAAGGTATGAAGAAGCTCTCCAGATTCCGCGTTCCACACACAGACCGTGCCATCGTCGCTATCGGATGCGATCTGCTGAGGCCCCTTCTGTATACTAGGGGAATAGGCAACAGTGCGAACAGTTTCCGTATGGCCGCGCAAGGTATGTAGCTTTGTCCAGTCGGAAGTACTGTAGATACAGATTGTGCCATCCCTCAGGCCCACAGCACAAGTCTTGCCATCGTCAGGCGAGTAAGATCCTACAATTACTCCACTTTCTTCCGGCAGGTACGGTCTCTCTCCAAATTGGACAGCCGTCATCACTGAACCTGTCAAATCAGCTTTACGAAGCCAGCTGCTACGGAAATTCACTTTCCGCAAATCTGCTCCTTGCAACTGCGCAGAGTCAAAGATACCTCCGCTCAAGTCTGCGCCGGGAATCCGGACGCCCTGTAAATCTGCATTTGTGAAAGGTAAACCTGCTTTGATCAAGACTGTGATCGCGTTTGCGGCTGCGATCCTCCACCTCTTGTCTCGTTTCGAATGCTCTATATAGGAAAACAATTGCCTCTTGAGTCGCGGTTCTTGTCGAGTACGCTCCTCTAGGAAATTCAGAACGGACGGCTCTGCGACAAAGCTTCGTTTTACTAAAGGGGAGTTAATATCAGGCTCTACCGCCGCAGCGCCAAACACGTTGTCGTTGTCATCGTCATCGTCATCATCCTGTTCCTCAATTGCATCCCGGTTATCAAAACTGAAAGCGGAACTTATGCTCTTTCGGCGTTGTGTAACTGCTATTGGTGTTGATCTTTTCGCACCACTTTTGGATCCGTCCTGTGGTTCAAAAACTGCACGGGCTAATCCATATTCAAGGAGAGATCGATGGATAAACCGGTACTGACTACCGGTTCGAGTCAAGGGGCAGGCTTCGCGCAAAAGGTGTTTTTGATTTTCTCGGCTAAAGAACTTTTCTTTCCAAGTTCCCGAATCCTCAAAAGGAGAGTATTCGACTACAGGGTTTCCTGCCTGATGTGCATAGATCTCCGCTGCAAGTTGTTTCAAGAAATTAATTCCGTTCTGTACGAACCCCTCATCTGAGAGACTCTCAAAGATCTTTCGATCTTCAGGCCCCAATGTGTCAGACAAACGCTTCTTGCTGCGTTCCAGCCACTGCGCCACGAATTGGTCGTATAATGCGACTCGAGTAATCCGAGAGGCTGAGAGCTCTTGACCTGGATCTACCATCCGTGGCAGGACTTCTAACGATAGTGAGAGCAGGAAAGGATTCTTGACCAGTTCCTGAAGACTGGGTACTTGACGTAGAGTTTGTTGATAATCTCGAGCTCTCCAAAGCGGGGCCTTCACAGCCACATAGTATTTGATATAATCATCTACTTGGTTTTCAGAAAAGGGTGCCACTACCGCCTCTGAGAACAAGTCCGGCTGTCCTTGATGATCACGATCTGCAGGCTGAAATCGGTCTCGGTAATCTGATCCAAGGTATTCGCTCCGACAGGTGATCACCATTTGAGCGACCCATTCCCCGGGCTGGTTCAGCCTGTTACTCGTGTACAGGTTATGGGTCTGTTGGCTCTCATCATATCCATCACAGATTAACACAAACTCTCGATGGTCCTTTAATTCCTTGATCTGAGGCTCCGTAAAGTCAGCCTTACGCAGCCGCTTAGCGATCAAGTCTCGCTCAGGTTTCTCGATCGCTGGTAAATGAATAGATAAGGGAATTCGCCCTTCTTTTTTCTGGTACTCGTCCCAAAGATAGCTTTCCAGCGCTCGGTTGAAAGTGGACTTGCCCGCACCAGAATCCCCTTGAATCAAAAATATTTTTTGTTGGCTTCTCAAAAACTCTTTGGCCTTGTCCATCAAGAAGAATAAGTCCTTATCATCTCGAGCCTCTTGCGCAGCAGCATTCGGTTTAGTTGCTTGGAGAGGGATATAAAAGCTATCGCCCCGTTCCTTGTGTCGCAGTTTTTTCAACTGGCGTAAGCTTTTCTCAACATCGGGTTTGTTCTGAACTCGATCCAGCAGAGTTGGAGACGACGGAAGAGCCAATTCAACTGTCAATGGATACTCGCAGGATGGCCCCTTCAAGCAAGCTTGGTAAAGCGCCTGTTTCTGAGCATTCCCGTCTTCGGCTAATTCTTTTAATAGAACCTCGGCGGCTATTGCCCCCACAATATCATGAATGAAATATAATTTACTCATATATTAGAGGTCAAAAAAAAAAAAAAAAAATCTTTTGTTTTTCAGTCACTCAGCTGCTTACATCGCATTCCACTTCCAGACAAGGAAGCTAGAGGTATAAGGATTGTCAAGATCCATTGCTTAATATGAGTATGGGACCCCCACTCCAGATCATTTTTGTAGATCTCGCCCAGAAATGCCACTGCTCCTTGACGAGTCTCCACATCCCAGCTGGTCCCTGTCGTTGTTGTCATAGCTGAGGTATTCGCAGCAATTTCGCCCAGTCGTTGACAGATCCCCCATTGGAACGCAGGATCTCGTCGACAAGGCGCTTCACAGATCAAGACCTTGAATTTAGCGAGTTGACCTTGTTTCAATAGGATATCGGCTCCCCGCAATGCGGGATACCAAGCAGTCTTTCGAGCAAAACTAAGTCCTTCTTCAAGACATTCCAGGAATGTCTGTCCACTCTCGATTAATGAGCTCACCCCTTCATAGACAGTCTTGCCCATCTCAAAAACCTCAGTCACGGATGGTAATCCACTCTGAATACTGCTCAACCCCTCCATAAATCCACTGAGATCCAGTCCCTTGACTGCACTTACAATACTCGAGACACCTTTAACTACTGCGGTGGTCCGCCGTAACATTGCCTGCAATGGTGTCTCATCATCAGGGATATATTGAAGAGCTTGATACGCATAAGCCGCATAATATACCAAGTAAGGGTCCGAGTTGCTCTTCAATCCATTCAGGAACGCTGACAGTGGCTCATGAAGCTGTTCTCGTTTCAAGCCATTAACCTGATTGTTGACCATCGCATCCAGGACGTGAGCAATCGTCACTGTCAACTGATAGGTATGCTGGTTTGATTGTGGATGTACATTGTTGAGTCGCTCGTTCAAGAAATTAAGAATGGTGACCAAATCATCAGTATCTAACGACCCTGTGGGTGCTCGTTGCATCACCTGTGCTAAACCTTCCAAAAGATGGACCTCCAACAATGCAGACTGATAAATTCCGTTAGCCAGTGTCATGAGAAGGGTCCGAAACTGTTCGCGGTCGAGAACAGGAGCCAAAAGAACTACTTCTGTCACGGTTGCTTCGGCTTTGATCTCATCATTGATAAAGGCTGCAATCAGGTCCAAAGCCAGCTTGCGCAGTCGCTCCTGCTCATCTGGATCTTTAGCAACCGCTTGAGACCAGTCTAGTTCTTGTTTGCTGAGGGTCTCCACGGAGAGTGATTGAGACGGTAGTAGACTGAGACAATGGATAAATTGTTGGATATTTACGATCCGTTCGTCTGAATCTGGTAAATGGGTTGTTGAGATGGTTTGAACCACATCGCATGCAAAGATCTCGGGCGGGATTTGAGCAATATCAGCAACAGTTACTGTTTTCTCTCCATCAGCTCCTTTTCCCAAGTGTGATAATTGGTCAACACCTCCACTGCAAGCTTTTCCTTGTAGTTGCGAAAGAATAGGTCGCCATTTTTCTGATTTCCTAATACTCTCCTGAGCCTTTGGTGTTATCCCTAGTCTTTCCAATAATTGGGCATGATTATTATGTGCAGTCATCATTCCATGACATAGTGCCTGATCCTCTGCCGAGTCTGAAGATATCAATCTTCGACGCTCAGAACGTTTTGCTCGAGAGAGTGCTGTTCCTGCATCCAAACATAATTCCAATGCAAGTTCCCGGTCCTCTGTCTTAGCTGCATGCTCCAGATAAAATTTGGCGAGTTCAAGTGCTCGTTCAGGAGAAATGACCTTTCGGGAAGTCAAGTAAATGTTACCAAACATTCTTTTTCCTCTTCCTCCCTTTTTTTTTTTTTTTTTTTTTTAAAAAAAAAAAAAAAAAATCGAAATTGCCATGTTTAGGGTCAAAGAAGGACAGTGTTAACCTCAGCAAAAGAAACGGTTTTTGCTATTGATAAAAAAGATACGTTCGCTTTTCAGGACACATCCAAACCTTGTGACAAATGATATAGAAAAGAAATATATCACAACGATAATCTATTTTGCTGAAGGGGAGGGGCTATATATTCATGATTAAAGAGAGAAATACATATGCGAGTATATATTCATTCATACAACCACTGGTTCTACCTTAAGGCTAAGATGGTTTGCTTTGTTCAAGCAACAAACTAAGGGTAGAGAGTAAGGGAGAAGACGAAAAGAAGAGTGGAAAAGAGAGTGGAAACACAATTTAATGTTTCGTTGGGCTGTATTTAATGGCATGTTTTGTGTAACACATACAACCCCTTCTCTAGGTTTATTGGATTGGGCAAATGCATTCCCGACTCTCTGGCCTCTTCTCTCTTCAGCCCTGGAACATTAGGTTAAAGGCAGCAGACCCATTGAGAGATAAGAGAAAATAATAAAGACATGGTTTGGTAAAAGGTAGCAGAGACGTTGAGAGCGACACTGCCACCAAACTTAAGAAAGAAAAAAAAAAAAAAAATAGCAAATCATTTTAAACAGGGCGATTATTAATCTTTAATTTGATTCTGTTTGTACTTCCAAGTTGGCACTTGACGACGCGAGGGTTTGATTACGTTGCTGTTGTTGTTTCAGTTGCTGTTGCAAGGCAAGTCGAGTTTTCTGCAGCTGCAACATATGTTCATGATACTCTATACTCCTTCTTAGCTCTTCGTCACTGTCATCATGTGCGTCACTGATCATGGTGCCAGCAGCAAACACTTCAGTGGTCAGAGTAAGAGGATTTGTTGCCAAAGATTCCTTTGATGAAGGATCTCCAGGAAAAACCCATTGTGATACAACTGTATTTGAAGGCACGTGTGGCAAAATTTGAGAGCCTAGGGCTGTTGGGTTGGATAATAATAGTGATGATGTTGTTGCTAATCGGGATGATGTCATGCCGTGAAGTGCTGTGCCAGATAATGCTTCAAGGGAAGGTGTAGAAGCCAGTGGATGATAGTTTTGACTCGGGTTCAGATCTGTCGGTGAAAGTGTCCATTCATAATTATTCATCAGTGTAGGATTTTTTGTCAGCATGTTTTCTTCGATGGCGCTTGTTGACGCTAAAAGTATTTGTACTGGATGAATAGAATTTGGTGTCGATAGTGACGGTGACAATGGTGACGATGATGGCCTGTTTGGTATAACTGAAATTGTGTTTGAAGGCTGTGGAGTGGGGCCTAGGAGCCAGGGTATATTTTGGTCAACGTCAACGTTTGTTGTAACAGAAGTCTTTGATGAGATTCCAGCAATTAGGTTATCCGTATTAAAGTTAGACAGTTGAGGCTTAGGGACCATCCCTGTCAATAGTGGCATCGTAGTATCCTGAGTGATTTGACCAAGCTCTAATGAAGGCGGTTGCAATTGTATAGATGGAAGTAACGTCACAAGTGAACTGCCCCCATCGGCGTCTTTAGGCACAGTAAGCATAAGATCGTAGTCAAAGGGTGATTGAAGGAATGTCAGATATTCGTTTGTTGAAGGGTCTTCGATACCGACTGAAAAACATCCTACAGATGAAGAAGATATTGAAGTATTGCTCAATGGCGATATAGCCCCTGCGAACAAGTCAAGGGTCGGTGCTAGTGGTGACACTAAGGACGAAGATATAGGCTCCTCGAGGGATGAGGATTGATTAGTGGTAGTAGATGTGGATTCTGTTGACATTTGGGCCACAAATATGAACTCATCCGAGATGTCCGTGCTTCGCATTTGAAATTGGGTACAGTCTTCCGGCTTGGGAAGTAAACCATGGTTGTCTATAGTTGCGAAGTTTGTTGAAGTATGCTTTGTGTTGCTTCTACTATTCGTGTCACGCGTCCTTCGATTACCTGATCGGTCATTGGAAGAATTGGGTTTCTTGATGGTAAGTTCTGAATCACCAACAAACTCATGTAGGGCTACTTCTGTGACTACAAAACATTTCTTCTCCTTAGTTACTGACTTTGAAGGCTTCGTCTGGTTTGATGTAGATGCTGGGGAAATGCTTGCTTTTGGTGTTGCTGCAGCCGCCACCTTTCCACTGGCAGCCTTGCTCCATAGCTTGTTGGATCCATTCTTGGGGTCTGGGTCATCGATTTCCATTACAGTGTCCATGAGCACAGTATCTACTGAGCCATCAGCAAGAGTATCCACAGCGTCCTTTTCTGGATGACCGGAAGGTTTGTTGTCATCATCTCTTTTGCTACCTTTAACCTCATCCATATCTTCCTTATTGTTCTCTTTTTTGGATGTGGATTTTTTTCCAGCATTGGTCGTGTTCGGTCGAGATGGTGAATATTTGTATGTGGGGTATAACGCCTCATGTTTCAGCTTCTCCTCAATGGCCTGCTGTCTATAGATGCTCTTTACCCATTCAGGCTCTTTTCTCCAAGCCTGGCCAGCAAGCTTAGAGATCTCCTTGTTATTCTGATTGCCATACTTGGCTACAATCAGAGGGTGCATCTGTGTGCGATATTTGATAAAACAGTTGGACGATCGCTTTATCTTGCCCTCCTCTCGTAATTCTTTTCGAGCCTTTTGTTGAATGGCGGATTGTGTTTGAACATAAGCACCGCTCTGAGAGACTGGTTTTGGTTTGGGTCGAGGTATAACAGGGGCGAGATTGTTGATGAATTGAATGGGCTTTGCATTGTTTGTGGTGGCAATGGTCTTGACGACTTTAACAGGAGGAATTGTAGTGGTGTTGGGAAATGAAGTGGAAGAAGAAGAAAAAGAGTCTTCCCTTGACGACGACGGTAATGGAGTTGATAGTGATGAAGACAGTGAGGATGTGGGGTGTGTATCAATTAAAGTTAAGATTGAGGGCGACAAATTATCTGGTGAAGAGGATCGTGTAACAGTTGCAGGATCAGGAGGTGGCGTCGTCAAGTCTATTGGACATTTCGTGTTGATGTCTACAGGAAGCGGGCACAAAGAACCGCTATGATTATCAATTAAAAGCTCTTCTTCTTGCTCCTGGATATCAATGTCATCATGCTGAGTAAGGGGCAAAAGTGGTGACGATGCGCGTGAGAGAGTATTAGGTTCGGTTCGGGGAGAAGAAGAAGGAGAAGGTAATTGTATGGACGTAGCACCAGTAGAAGCGGTAGTCGAGCATAGAGGAAGAAGAGATGGCAATGAAAATCGTCTTTTGGTCGCACGAGGTTCTGTAACGGCCATGCTTTCGTCGTGACTATTGGTGGTGCTTGCTGCAGTTATCAGAGCCGCAACTCTACGCTTCGATTTTTTACTGAGGTCTGTGAACAAGAGCAAAGATGGGTTTGCGTCTATGATATGTTAGAAATGAATAATAGATGAAAGGACATGACGACTTTGGCAGTCTGATATTAATTTCGAGAGAGGGAATTTACCTTGATATATTGGTACGGGCATTCCTTTAGGGTTTTGTACGAGTGTAGAGGGTACCAGAGTAGTTTTAGCGCCCCTGGTAAATGAGCTAGGCGATGGAGCCAGGTCTGATGTTTGGCGCATAATGTGATGTATAATGAAGGGATTTTGGAAACAGGGAAATGTGGATCAAAAAAAAAAAAAAAAAAGGACCAATTCGAGTTGTGTGATATGAAATGTTTCTATATAAAAACCTTAAAAAGTCGAATGCAACAATGACTGGAAATGAATGTGGAATGTAAGGATTCAACTACAGAAGGCAATGAGAACAAGGGGGGAGGTAAAAAAAAAAAAAAAAAAAGAAGAAGAGGAAGAAAGAAAGAAAGAAGGGGGGGTACCATCTATTGCAACATGTTGCCACAGCTGAGTACGTCTATATAAAAGAACAGAGAAGGCTATGTATGGCACGCGTGAACTCAATTGTTTATTGCACAGCAAACAAGCGTAATTTAGTAATTTCCAGTTGGTTGAGTGGGGTCAATACCACTTCTAACCCTCGTTTTCTTTTTTTTCTTTTTTTTTTTCTTTTTTTTTTTTTTTCAAACAACAGCTTGTTGTTTATGTGAGATATAAAGCCAAAAACAGCATGATCCTATGCAGGAGTAAACATCAATGTAATTCAAATAAAAGCAGGTCAGTTAGAAAGAAAAATAAACCGTTGCATAATACCTTTCTCCTTCCTCCTGTCAAAACCCTTGGTGGTCTTAAATAGGAAGTCAAAGGAGGACAGAGTCAAGAAATTTGGTATCTATTTGAGTACTGTAACATGTACTCTCTCTGCCCTGGAAACACTAGACATGGACATGCAGGGCGAACATTTATTGATCACCTGATAGGACGTACCATTTGTCCGAAACAATTGTTGTGCTCTCACGCATCTGTCAACAAACTCATCTACGAATTTTGTGCAGATCAAATGCGCAAAGACCTTTTTTATGCCTATTTGTGTATTGCATGTAAGGACTTTTAAGGACTATGTTGCTATATGCATACGATAGGTACCCATTCTTCTGATAGTGGTAATATTTCAGGCGAATACAAGTTTATCTGAAGTATGGATAGTAGATACTTCTGATGGTGTACCCCACATATCGGAGCATAGTAGGCTATTTCTTGGGAACTTTTGAGTGATGACATGCTATCAAGCCGTTGTTGCATTTATATATGCGCACTTACATGGAGAGCTATCTTTTTTTTTTTTTTTTTTTTTTTTTTTGCTACATCTTTATTTCATTTTCAACTGTCCTCTTCCACTTCGTCATCTTCCTCTTCCTCTTCATGCTCTACTACTTTGGCCTCTATTTCCCCTGTTTCAGTTTGATGGTTAGCGACAACTCCTGTAGTTTTTTTCTTTTTCTTCTTCTTGTTCTTGTTCTTTTTCTTTTTTATTGCCGTAGCAGCTCTTGAGTCATCATCACCTATTGCGGCCATCTCTTCACGTGTTCGTTTTCTACCTTCGATATTTGACTCTTTCCATAGCGGAGCCAATCCTGAGTTATCTTTTTCGCCCACACGTTCAAAACATGCTACAAAGAAGCCATTCATCAGATCTCCGTCTGGTCCTCCCGGAACAGCACGAACTAAACAATCTGCTACCTTGGCTCTATCCTCATCTGTTGATACTAAGCCTGGAACATCACCCACATCTAGAGCGTAGCCCCGTCGGTGCCACGTTGGCAGCACCTTCGCTCGTGGTGACAACTTCCATTTAGGCCAATACCTTCTTAAGAGCTCCGTCACTACATGCTCATTTTCCTCCGCATATATTGAGCATGTTGAATAACTGATTTTGCGAACATTAGGAAATGTCATGGCCTTGGCGACACATTCGATTTGAAACTCTCCTAACGACTTGAGTCGTTCCTTTTTCTTCTCTTCTGCTGCAGCACGCTCTGCAGCCCCTCCTGTGGTTGTAGTCTCAAGGATTATCGCCTGCTCCTGTTCCTCTGCGTACGCATCTACTAGATGGTCTAATCGATTGATAATCCCTGATCCTGAACATGAAGGGTCCAATAAAATGTGTGTCACCTTGGTATAATCCGGCTCCGAAGTATCCAAGGTTAGAAATGAGGTATTAAGCGCAGTGATGTCTAGGAAGATGCAGGATGCAAAACAAAAGTCAAACAAAAAAACAAATAAATAAATGCGACAATGAATTTATAAAAAGCAAAGTATGGGCGTGATCCTCTCCGTGCAGTATAAATCAAGAGGAAAAAGCTTACTTGTGCACCCTGCCTTTGTGGTCAAACGCTTCAGAATATTCAATCGTCGAAGATCAAGATCACAAGCAATGATCTTGCCTCCATTTCCCATACTCATAGCTAGCTGACTAGTTTTATTGCCGGGTGCTGCACATCCATCAATAACATATGCATCCTTAGGTGGAGCCAAAATCGCTGCTGGGAAACACGATGCTTTGTCCTGCAATATTAATACTCCCGAGACATAGAGGGGATGAAGATGAAGATCAGATTTTGGAGGGAACACTAACATAAAATCCAAATGCTCGTCCCTGTAGAATGTATTAGGGGCAGGAGGTGCTGGCGGTGATGGCGCTGCTGGTAGGAAAGTCCAGTTGTCGGCAATAAAGGTATCGATAACCTGTTTTGGCGTCATCTTCAGAAGGTTCACTCGAACATATCGTGGCATCAAGACTTTTAAAAAGAACATATATATAAATAAAAAAAAAGCCTTCCATCTTAGACATATTGCGCTTCAGTATCAATAGCAGCCGTTATTTTCCTCGCACAGTTTTTTCCTTACTTTCTTCCTCGCCTTCAACCAGCCCATCCTTTGTAGCGCCAATTTTGATTTTTGCCTTAACAAACTCGGCCTTCAGGCGGGTTTTATGCTTCATGACAGCTTGTTTCATGGGCCATGCATCCGATGCCTGAATGCCTCGATTTTGAAGCAGCAAGTCATGCAAGAGCAGTAATGCCAGTGATCGATTCAATTTCTTTTCTAATGACAATAACTTGGACTCTTGTAGCACTAGTGAGAGTGTTGCATTATCTATTGATATTTGGTATAGAGTACTGAATGGTGAATATACATGGAGGTTTTTCATTGCATTGACTCGCCATATTGCCCGCTTAACAAACATATTACTACATAAAAAAGCACACACACAAGAGGTGGCAATCTCCCTTACTTACGCTTCAGCGTCTCACAGATAAGTGCATACATACGCTTCTTATCCGTCACTTCGGCATTTCCAAGAGTTAAACCTTTGATAGACCCCTCCTTCTTTCCAAGCCTGTCTAATATTGCTGCAGCCTGTTTATAAAAGTTCATTATTTTATTTATTCATATATTTTTTCTTTTTCTTTCTTTTTTTTCTTTGAGCAAGAGGCAATGAAGCTCCAGTTCTGGTTGCTTTGCCATGAGGTCCTGAAAAAAAAGTGCCTTTTGATTCAAGCCACAAACCCTAAAAATATAAACAAGAAGTGCTCTGTGCGTAAAAGTTTATAGAAGATCATTCCACTCCTCTTTCGTAAGGAAAAAGAATTCAAATCGACCATGGCGACCATCACTCCTGAGGCTCCAGCATTAACTGCTCTCATTGCTTCTATCAAGCAGAAGGACCCAAGTCTGGGTATTAAGAAGGTCTTGGCAGAGATTCAAACTCAAGAACCTACTTGGCTCGTGAGTGAGAAGCGTGTCAAAAAGTTGATGACCGAGGCTGGTATCGCCGTGGCCAGACCAGAGTCTGAGATGAATCTGGATCCTTCAGTCCCTGTCAGTCACATCGATACGGAGGTGGATGTCAGCGCATTGACCAATGGTCAAATCAAGGCCAAAATGATCAATAAAGTCGTTGGCAAAGGTACACGAACATATAGTTTTATACAGCTACAAAAACTCAAGTGCTCACTGGGAAAGGATAATAATAAAAACATAAACGATATCAGTACTCAATGGTCACCTAAAAGCAATTATTTGATATTATCTTTGGGGACTAGGTTTATTCGCGGCACAGGATCTTCCCAAAGGCAAGGAGGTTTTCAGGGAATTTCCTTTTGTCTACTTCCCCCCTATGAAGAGATACAATATGATCCGCAAAGGAGAAGCCTGCGGTCTTTGCGCACGTACCATCAAGTATGGAAGTCTTTTGATTTGTGCATGTCCAAGCTGTGGCAAGATCAAGTACTGTACAAAGGGTAATAAAATGATAATCTCTAATGCTATAACCAGGCAATGCTGTCAGTTATGATCGAAGGCACTTCGTTTATATTGAATATATATATACATATCACCGTTTATAAAGCTTGTAGGCAAAGTGCATGGGACAGCTCACATCGTTTCGAGTGCTTAGCCTTGAACCCGGCCATTAAAGATTACATCAACTACTGTGTCGAAGAAAACTGGAGCGCAGGCATGGGAGCACTTCGTTGCTATGAACGCATTTTGATCGCTAATGAGACATCGCCTGAGGAACTAGCATTGGTACTAAAGCACCTTGACGCGTTCGCCACTATCAGTCAGGAGGAACGCCAAAAGAAGGAGACCTCGTGGGATATGATGGGTGATCAAATACTGGAGATTTGGAATAAGGGCTTAAAATTGCTTATCCAAGGCTGCCAGTATCCGCTCAAGATCACTAGCAATAAAGCAGTAAACCCTGTCCTCACAAAGGCTCTACCGGACGATCTGAAAGATAGTCTCTTTACTATGGACACCTACCTTAAATTCATAGGACGGTATAATCTCAATAATCAGAGTGGAGGGATGTATCTCCTGCATTCTTCGTTGAACCATTCATGTCTCCCCAACACGGTTATTGATAATCCAGGTGCTGGAACTAGCTATGGTGTAAGTATTCGTCTAGCTAGGGATATCAAGCGAGACGAACAACTTCAGATCACATACTGTAACCCTCTCTGGAAAAGAGAGACACGACAGCAATACCTTCGTACAGAGTATCTCTTCACCTGCAAGTGCAAGCGCTGCACAGGGCCAGATGACAGCCTTCCTGAAGATCTCATGCGAGCATTGGAGGTTGATGAGTAATAATAATAATGACTAAACCGTGGCATGTCCAAGGATTTTGTAAGGCATTTACTTCGTTAGAAAGGTAGCAAAAAAAAAAAAAAAAAAAAACAAAACAAAACAAAATAAATAAATAAATAAGTCAAAAAGGCGTCGAATAAGTGATTTATTCGATTCAATGTAAAAAAATTCTTTCAAATAGATGAAAAACTCTTCACATGGCTTCTTATAAGATGACAAATGCCATTCTTTGTAAATCGCCTGAAGCCTGTTTGAAGTAAAATAGACGTGTTCTTAATGAATAAGTTGAATAACATACATCATTTGTGACGTATAGGCATGATCATACATCTACATACTCATAGAAGCGCCTGCCATCCACTAGAAAGGAATAGACAAAAAGAGTGGCTCTGCTTTTCCATTAAGTTTGCGGGATCACTAGCGGTTATTTACGGATGTCGGGCTGTTTACAAAAGTACTTTATTAAGCTAGACAATATCTAGAGAGTTCGCTCATCCGTATTCTTGCTCCAATCCAATGATGAGGCATACGCGCAAACCAACAAATATTCTTGTATATTATATATGACACATGTTGTCAATGCGAATAAAATGTATCCACCTTGTTGGTTTCAGTGCGAACCACAGCACAGCAACAATATGAATGAAGAACATACGGAAGGAGACAAGGATTAGGACAGGAATGTTTTCAAAGATTCAAGGTTCAGGGGAAGGGCCCATGCCCTGAGCTAAAACTAAACGTCGTTTGAAAGTAATACAAAGTCCATGTCCACGTCTCACGCTCTTTTTTTAGCCTTGACCTCTGTCTAGAATAAAATTCCTTTCTTTAGTGGATAATTCCTATCACCACGTTAAAAAAAAAAAAAAAAAAAAAAAGACACTCATACACTGTGGAAACACCAATATGTTCCCAAAAGACCCGGACCAATTGTTTTTTTTTCTGTAATAAAAAATAAGCTGATAGGCTTGTCCATGGTCCCCAGGTCAGCTCTTTTGTCTGCAGTGCTCTCTAGGTGTATCAAAAAGCCCAAAGGCATCCATGGGCAAATCAGGTGCAGTTTTTTTTTTTTTGTTGATGAAGCACAATGGAAAACAGCTGGTTGACGCCTTCAGGCTAATTATGTGGGACTATACTCTTCTTTGATCTGAGTAATGTTTTTTTATTTTATTTATTTTGTATTTGTAAACACTCAAAATGCCTTCCACCTATCTTACAAACATGTCCATGTACACTCTCTTTTTTCTCAAATGTTTCTTTGGCGCAAATGGATAGTAAAAACACTTGATTACTTTGAGGCGTTGACTTTTATCGTCAGGTATAAAAAAGGTACATCCTGGTATCATCATCCAAGTATATTTTTTTTTTTCCCTTCCTTGCTCATCTTTTATTTCTTTAGCCTATTGATGCATTAATACGGTATTCATTTTATTCTTCACATACACCAATACCACTGTCACTATTATTACTATAACAAAGCATTTAAGGGATGTCGCAATACCCCCCATTGACAGAGAAGGAGTTTGAGCTCGTCGAGGCGTACAACACAATCCTCAATGGCCCATTCGAAGACAAATATGAGGATAAATGGGAAGACGAACCATTTGACATTGCCCTAAAAGAATTCCAAGCCAGAGTACAGGAGATCGGATTTTCGAACCCATTTGAGTTTCTGGCGCGATACAACATCGATTCATACGAAACCATGCGAGCTCAGTTCAAGAAGGGTCCGGCCTTATGTTTCCGGCCAGGATGGAAGAGCCCTTTAATTGGAGAGTCTATCAATATAGAAGCTGTGCTTTCCAAATGTCATTATGTCTCCGGACCTTTGCTCGACACTCGTTGCAGGGTAGTAGTCATCGACTTTTGGGCAAAGTGGTAAGACTTGTTAACATATCATTTACCATAATATAAATTGAATTCCTCTCACCAATCTGATTTTTATTATTATTACTTTTTTTTATTAAAAATCCTTCAGGTGTGATCCATGTGTACAGGCTGGACCGGGACTATCAGATCTTGCGGATGAATTCAAGGATCGTATTGCAATAATTGGTATCCATAACGATAACATTTTCAGTTCTACAAATGAATACAACATTGAGGAACTAAACGACTTTTTGGAAGAGAATCAAGACGGATTCCGGTACACGATTTACATTGATAATGAGGAAGGATTCGCACGAGACAGTAAGTTGCACCAATCCTTTTCTTTTTTCTTTTTTTTTTTTTTATACACATTTACCCATGGTGAACAACATCGGGCTCAAGGGAAATGCCATTGCTACTGGATACAGGAGCTTTTCATGTGTGACAAAATTACCTTAGGAAATGAAATGCAGTATTTTTTTTGTCATCGTGCAACAACGTGTTTTTTTGCTCATCCATCTCTTTTTTCTAACTTGACTTGTATCACCCTATTTCCTTGTCGTATGATGTGATTGTCTAAATGTACGTTATCGTTCAAAAAAAAATAAAATAAAAAATAGATGTCTATAACCCAGGCGGCTATCGGGGGATTCCTTGTATACTATTGGTTGTCGATGGTGTCGTCAAATACGTAGGCTCTCCACAGGAATCCTTTCGGCCAACTTTAATGCAAGAACTGGAAACCATCGAGGCGGGACGTGCACGGGAAGAATAATAAGCACTCGTCTAATTTATCTTCATCCACTTTTTTTTATCATTTACATACAATAATTGTAATAAATAGATCAATGGCCGACATTGACCCTTTTTAAAAAAAGAAAAGCTCGAGCAAAGAAACTTAAAAGAATTACTAATATAGCTTTCCCTAGACGATTTTGGTACACCTGAGAATTCCAGAGGATGCTAATCAAGGGGAAATGAATGTGGGTTGTTTGTTACACATTGCTTGTAAGGGACAGTTTTATGCTGCCTTTTTTTTTTTTTTTTTTTTTTTTTTTTGTTTGTTTGTTTATTTCCTGACTTATATGTTTTTCAAGTGTTGTATTTTATTATGGGTACTGGTCGCTCTCACTCATTCAAGAAGGTTATAGTAATAATGATCATGCTGGCGGCCATATGCGGTGTCGTTAGCACTGAAATGGTCCCATCAGTCAAGGATTGTCTCATCGCAAAAGGGCAGCCATCAGAAGAGCGTATTGACACATCATTGGACAGCCATACGAAAAATTTCATTCAATTACAGGATACTGGGTCAATAACAGCAGCAACGCACGTTAGTGAGCCAGCAGATCGAATCAAGTTAGAGGAAGGAAAAACTGTACGCAATGTCGTCACGTTAAGCAAACCACCAAGGCCAATCATTCCGACGCGTAAAGCTAAAGCAACATTCATGATGTTAGTTCGAAACGAGGATCTGTATGGAGCTCTGCGCACAGTTCAACAGATTGAAGATCGGTTTAACTATCGGTATGAATATCCATATGTGTTCTTGAATGATAAACCATTTTCAGGTCATTTCAAAGAGAAGATGAGGAAGATGTCCAAGGCCGAGATGGTTTTTGCGCAGATACCGCATGAGCATTGGAGTTATCCAGCATGGATCTCACAGAAAAAAGCAGCGGAGACTAGGGAAAGAATGAAGAATGTTATTTATGGATCCAGTGAGAGCTACCGGCATATGTGCAGGTACTTTTTTTATTTTATTTTATTTTTTTAAAAAGAAAAAGAAAAGAGTCTTTGTTTTATGGGAAAGCCGAATTACGAACGAATCTTTTAAATTAGGTTTCAGTCGGGCTTCGTTGCTCAACATGAAGCTTTATTGGCATTCGATTACTTTTGGCGAATCGAGCCAGATGTGAAGTATTCGTGTGATGTTGATTTTGACCCATTCTTGTACATGCATGACAATAATAAGAAATACGGTACGGTAAAAAAAAAAAAAAAAAAAAAAAAGAGTTGCCAATATGTATTCGATAGAACATTATCGAACGTGTATAGGCGTATAAACCAGCTCCTGATCCTTTTTGCTGATCATCTCGCTGGATGCTTTATGTTCATGAAATAGCATTCACAATTTCTCTCTACGAGTACTCGGAGACAATTCGTGGGTTATGGAATGCCACCAAAATCTTTATGGAAA
This sequence comes from Lobosporangium transversale, assembly GCF_002105155.1. Classification (NCBI taxonomy): domain Eukaryota; kingdom Fungi; phylum Mortierellomycota; class Mortierellomycetes; order Mortierellales; family Mortierellaceae; genus Lobosporangium; species Lobosporangium transversale. The sequence continues at coordinate 93,481 of NW_019028985.1, read as the reverse complement.
GAAACCCTCAGTTCATAGCTCGTAACAATGCTCTAAGCCTAATTTCTGATGACAAGGGCGGGACTTATAATGTAATATCTTTTTGTTAATCTCACTGTCACTTGAAGAGCGAAAAAAAAAAAAAAAAAAAAAGGCTATGGTTTTTGTAATCAACGTTCAATTTCACATACAAGGATGCTCACATCCCTACACTCCACATTCATATTTAGAACTGTCATTTCTGGTCCAATTTTGAGATTGTAGACGCGCGTTGGATGCGTAGTGAAGCATTCCAAGCATATTTTGATCACCTTGATCACCAAGGTGGCTTCTTTTATGAACGTTGGGGTGATGCGCCGGTTCATACGATTGCCGCAGTGTTATTACTGCCTATTAACCAGATTCATTTCTTTCGAGAAATTGGATACTATCATGAGCCGTTTCACAATTGCCCAGCAGAACCTCATTTGCAGTTGAAGTGCCATTGCGATCCGGAATTAAATGCGAGTATGTTCTCCCTCAATATGTTGCTTAGGGCATGTGGGGTACATGCCAAGAAAAAAAAAACAGAGCTTGCTTCTAAATGCTCACCTTCATCTCCTTTCTTCTTTATTAGATCTTGAGCGTTTTACATGCACTAGCAAGTTTCTGGACCTGGCAGGAGAGGAAAGGATAGTTTTTCCCGAGGAAGTAGATGACTAGAGAGAAGAAAAAGAGAAATAATAAACAGAACTTGGGAACTGATGCCAAAACAATGGTAGCGATAGTAGAATCAATAAAATGACCCTTTCATAGATCGCCAGCCAAGACCAGAAAAAAGAAGAAATGGTGGTCACTCGAGTAACGCTTACGTTAGCAATGGCATTGTCCTTCATTTTGCTTTTATTCTGCCCTAGATATCTAGACATCTGCGCCCAAGGGCTGAGGGTATATATATAACTTGCGTTTCATTATTATGAAAAGGATCCAGAGTAGTCTTCTCTTTACATCATATTATGGATAAGCTAATTGGTCGATAAATAAATGGCGAAGCTTTTTTTTTTTTTTTATTTTTTTCTCGCGATGAATTCACGTATAAATGTTCCCATCATAAAAAATAAATCATAAACCGTAACTCTTCAATCTAACTCACATTCCTCACCAAACTTACCAATTAAACAGTTTTTCTCTTCGCTTTTTAATTATGACCGGGAATCCAGAAGAATTGAAGGATCCAACTGAGCGGGATGTGAATATCCAGAATATCTTCATACCGCTCATTATTTTACCTTTCCAAGGTAAAGACGACGAGGACTGGGATGACGATGTATTCTGGGCTGCGGTCGAGACCTCTAAGGGTCAAGCCAGGGGGCACTTGGGCGAAAACCATGAAGGAACAGATCCTCTAGAGGCCTTGAGCAAATTTGGCTTCAAAACGTATGAGTTCGTACGAGATCTTCTAAGAACCGGACTGGAAAAGTGATCTATTAGGGCAGGCCTTGGATGTTAAGGATATCCTTAACCATTATAAACACATCTCTGGCCCGGAATACACAGGGAAGGAGGAGATTGTTGTCCTAGACTTTTGGGCTTCATGGTATAAGGGACTATTTCTTATACACATGTAATTTTCAAAGGTGCGATCCCTGCATTCAGTCTGCTCCCGAACTTTCTGATTTGGCTGAAAAGCATGCTGGCTTGTGGCTGTGGTGGGCGTGAACAATAAAGGCATGTTTCAGCAAAAAGGGCATGACGTTGAAGTGACCAAGGCTTTCCTTGAAGGAAAGAGGAACATTTTTAGACACACTCTTGTCATCGATAACGAAGACCATGCGATGCAAAGTAAGTTTAAGGACAATGTATAAATATCTATAATGGGAAAGGACAAAGATATTTTTCCTATCAAACGAATGTCCTGTTGTAGAATCAGAATCAGAATAGCAGATATTAGAGCCTTGTTCATGCATTAGTCAAATCAATGACCTTGATACGCTTTTTTTTTATTCTTCAGATGCTTACATGAAAGCAGGGTATGAGGCTATCCCTTGTCTGGCCCTAGTCGCCAATGGGTTGTTGTGTACGTTGGAAGTCCTGGGGAGAATTTTGATGTGGAGCTTAACAAGCTACTGGACTCACAAACTTAGATTTAGATCAATAAAAAATAACACGTACTCGTTTATGTCTGATATGATTGACACTTTACGTCGTAAGATCAATCGTACTTTTTACCCATTTCACAAAAGACAAGAGGAGGAAAAAAATATTTTTTTAATCACTACGAACGCCACAGTGGTAGTGGAGCATACTCTCTTGACGAATACTCACTAAGAGTCTATTACTCTATCCCACTTATCAGTTGTGCACAAGCCTTGTAAGTGGGTAACCATTCTTTCTTCTATCAAATAAGGCTGACAATGCTTGTGCGAATATTTATTCTACATGAGATTAGGGGTGCTGTCTATTCTAATGAAAAAAAGAAAAAGAAGTGGAGTAAAAGCTAATAAGATATCCATAGAAAACGATTTCGTGTTTGTCGAATATTGAATGAAGCAAATAAAAAAAAAATTAAAAGAAAAAAAAAACATCATTAAAGCAAATTAAAGCAAGTAGACAGTTCAAAAATTAAAATCCACCCATGCGAGCCTTCTTAGGCTTGAGTTTCTCTCCTTCTTTCGACTTGTTCATCGCCTTATCCTTGGGCTTCGTCTTCTTGATTCCTGAAGATGTACCCATAATGGGTTGGCTTGCCCCCCAGATTGCAGATCGATCTGTTGTCTCCAGCGACTCAAAACTTCCACCTTTCTCCACAGGAAGGCTGAGTGCAGGCTGTGACATAGACATGGATTGGCTAGAGCCAAAGCTCAGTCCATCCTGAGTTAATGTGCTATCCTCGTTACCCCACAAGTGTCCGTTCCTCTCTTGTGAAAGACTCTGTGATTGACTCTTGGCCTTGATCTTGCTTTTCGCCGCGAGGCGATCCACGCGGCTCGGGGTCTCAAATACGTCGAGAGATAATGAGTCTCCTTCCGCTGAGGTTGTGGACGGTGCTGTTGCTGAAACGGATCCCTTTAACGGTTTAGCCTTCATAGAGCTTAGTTGTTTCTGCTGCTGCTGTGATCTCATCTTCGACTGTGATAATTGAGAAGCCGAGACCACTGTTGGTAACGAAAACACACCATCTTCATCCGCCTCCACATGCGAATAACTAGCACTAAAGGGATTTGTAATGATACCCGTCCCGATCATAGGCATCGAGGAAGAGCCCAATGCATTGACATTATAAGAAAGGTCATTCATCCGAGCCGATTTGATTTTCTGAGCACGTTTCTCTCGTTTCCGACGCATCTTCAACAGTCGTTCTTCATGTTCTCTAGCCTCATCCGAGTTCATGGCTTCACCATCGTCATCATCTCCTGCTGCCCTACTATCAGCAAACTCTTCTGGTAATTTATAAACGTACTTGGCCGGATTCTCCCCTAGTATCCACTCATTTAGTACAGATCTACATTTAGATGAGAGAGTGACAGCTGATGGTCCTTTGGATTGCTCCGGCTGTGACGTTGTATCTTGAAAGAGATATTGAAACGTTGGAAGCTCTGTTGTTGCTGTTTTCTGACCACTCGTTATCTCTGGTTCCACTGTTCGAATGACCACTGTTGAACACAGGGTCAAATCTTGAGCCAACCTCTTTATTGTCCTACTTCGAGTCTGTCGCGATTCCAATGAAGGCCATTCAGCATACTGTACAGCATCATCTCCATTACCACCCACTATTCTGTGTACAGTATGTTCGTTGTTAGTAGTATTAGTAGGCGGAATGTTCATGTTCGCCAACCGGCTCGAGAGGGTACTCTCTTCCCTTGATTCTTCGTCTTGATACAGTTCCAACGAGACACTTTCAGGGAAGGGGTACATTTCTTTAAGGAGCGTTGCAATCGCATCTGCGTTGGATTCCGAATCTCGTAGTAAGGTATCTACTTTTCGGCCGAAAATAGGCCATATCTTCCTGACTTGACGATGAATGATCTCTCCTCCGGCCGTTGCCTCATAAGGATCCATATTAATGTTTTGCATAACTCCTTGTGCAATCACGTCCCGCTCAAAGGTAGGCAAATTGATACATTCGATCTCTTCCAATAAAGCATAGCTACAAGCATAAATGAATGGGGGGCGGCTTACAAGTTAAACAGCCGTAATTTTGAAAAAGATACTCACATAAATGCGTCTTTCAAAAACAAAAACAAAAAAAAAAAATAGGCTCCTTACATATCCTTGGGAGTGGTACTGTTGTTGATTATCTCCATGGCACTGGTAATCTTCTTGTCAATATTAACGGAGTCTGTATTTGTTGAAGCGTCCCAATCGACCGAGGCGTGCTCCTGGAGTTTAGAGAAAAACGAGCGTAAATCCATATCCACGTGTGCATGGACATCGCCTTTAGTTAACTGCACTTTATCTGCTAAATCTTGAGCCTCCTTAACACCCTTTCTCCAAGGTGCTACGTGCGCCTCTGCAGTTGCAATCATTCTGTCGATTATCACATCTTCATTAGTAGGTATTTCTTTACTCCCTTCATTCTCCTTCTCTTTGTCCACCTCAGACACCTTAGTCATCAGGTCAAATGCGATTCCAGTTGAAAGTTCATTCCCCGAGGTTGCATCTACTCTCCGATGTACATCAGTGTCAAAGTTTTCAAGAATTGAATCTCTCAATACAGCGTTGTTTTCTGCCTCTATATCCTCCTTGGTCCGTATTTCAAAATCCTGAGAATACACAGCACCCGTCAGCGCATATTGTACCAAAGAGAATTTCGAAATGCTTTTCTGTATCGAGTCTGAAACATCATTATCGTTATCTTCATCAAACTCGCTATCGTCGAAAACATGATCTGGAATGATAGCAAGTCCTAACAGTGGAGGCTTAACAGCATGTTCCATCGCCCCATCTGCTCTCTCTCTAATGTTATTACGTTTAAGTGGATCTCGGAGCGAGCTGGTGTTGACATATTGTGAATGCGATTGGAATGAGGGTAACTCCTGTGCGCGCCCCTGCATGGACAATAGCCCCAGGTCCGTCTTATTTGAACCAAGTGAGATGTTGTAAGCAAGGATGTCTGCATTGCGTCTACTCCATATCAGAACTGTCGCTATAGGTATCAAAAAGATAAAAGAAATTCAATCAAGACTAGATTTACGGATTTACGACAAACTGATCAAATGCAAATCAATCATAGAAAGGAGAGGAAAATCTTACAGTAATTTTTGCCTTCTGATACAAGGTCCATAGCTTTTATTCCACATGGCATAAAACGATCCATTTGGTGCGCCCATGAAATGAGGGGCCTTTTCGCATATCGTTGGTCAATACACGCAACTTGGTGTGACGTAGCGATATAGGTCTGAAAGGGAGCTAACTGAAGCGCCTGATCCTCTTGAATTGCACGAATAGTTTCTCCTATCCTTGGTGTAAAGAGGTACGTCTGGGTTGCCTTGCGCTGTGAATATATTAATATAAACAACATCCACACACCCAAAAAAAAAAAAAAAAAAAAAAAAAAAAAAAATTAAAATCGGAAACTTAGTCAGCCCTCAGATCAGTCAAATACTGATCTTAATGCTTATATGTCATAATTAAGGTCAAACGAATTTACTCTTACTTCCACTCTAAAGTCAACCAAATCAAGTGATTTCCTGGACGCCGTTATCAGCTGCGAAGGATGAGCTCCCCAGGTACAACTCTGCCAAGGGTCATGATCCTGTGTAGTAGCGTCTGAGGAAAATGTTGGATCCGCATCACGAATGATGGTTACTTTTGATGAAGAGTCTGTCGATCCTGTAAGCATTGTACTATATTCACCTTCATCGTCACTGTCGTATAACACCATACTATAGTCGTCCAAGTCATCAAAAGTCCTGCCACTAGATAAGATGGTTGGAGTCCATAAAGCAATTCTTCCTCTGTCGCCCATGAAAGCATATGTATTGGGGGTATAAGGAGACATGGCGGCATGGATCGTCACGTCAGTGCAGTTAGAAGGTCTTGTTGAAATCTGGGCCATTTTGCTGATATAGTCGGGTTCGACTCTATAAATTTCTGTAGGAACATCTTTCTTTGGCGCAAGAATGGCCACGCTTTCCCTCGTACGGACCAGGAATTGCTCTATCTCGTGATAATAGTGAAAAATAGAAATGAAAATGGATTCATAGATGCTCTTCTACTGCTTTTCATGAAAAATAAATTAAAAGCCTGTATCCACTATTTCTTCTATTACCATCAGGAGGCCCCATTCGTGATGTTGTGGAAGGTGTAGCCACTTGACAGATGGGTGAGAGAAATGACATCAGTGACGACCTTGGTCTAATCATACGGTAAGGAGGTTGAGGATGTTGTTGAAATGATGATGATGATGATAATTGCTTTCGTGCAATCAGTGTGATGCCGACATCTGTCCCTCTATCCCCTTCAGGTGTGATAATTACTGGCAAATCCACAAATCGTCCTGTAGCGCAAAGATTTCCCAAGAATGGATCATAGTATGAAAGGTCGAAATCCTCCTGGTCTGACTCTGCTATCAACTCTGGGAGGAGTTCATTGGAAAAGTCGTATTCCTGAAGTTCTGATCCCATATAGAGTAGCTAAATCCCACTCCAACAGTAACAAAAAAAACCCCCCCCCCTGGATCAGTATTTTAGGTAACTCGGCCTTGGATATACTTGAGAATAAAAAAAGGGGGAGAGAGGGAGATTGGTAAAGGATTGCTCTACCTTTTTTGCTATTGTTGCATTGGTGGTGCTTTGGTATCTTTTAGATGCATATGAATACTTTGTTGAAATCGGCTTGGGCTCCCAATGACGTACCCGCGGTAGCATCTGTGTCAAAGGTGACGATCGGCAATATACAAACTCTGATCAAGGAGTAGAAAAAAACAAAAAAGAATGGAGTATATATAAATATTATGAATACTACGTGAGTATAAATTCATTTGGTTGTATCTGCTTGTATCGTCAAGCACTTTTAGTAACCTGAAGCTGTTTAGTGCTAACCATGTATGTCTCGTGCAAAAGTCCAGCTCTGCTGAAATGGGTTAAAGGAGGCCCCACCAATGAGACCAAAATCGAGTATGCCTGCATGCTGCGCTACCTGCTGGGGCCATGTTAGGCTTGGGGCTGCTGCACCGTGTCGATGGCGTCGGTGCATGGTCGCATTGTTAGTTTGTTGCTGGAATGGTGTTTTGATAAAGTTTTTTTTTTTTTTTTTTTTTTTTTTTTTTGGAAATCGACAAATTAAAAAATTAGGTGACTGCGAAACTAGGCAACTGCCTCAAGAGGTGGCTTCATTGAGCACCATAAATAAACAAGTAACATAAATAAGCAGCAACTTGAGTTCACTTCACTAATCTGTGGGTGGCAAGAGTGCGGATAGTACTTTAGTCAATGAAAGTCTTTATTCCATTTAGTGATCGGTATCAGATGTTTTTTACCAAGAAAATACGAATAGACCCACCGGATATCAAAATGTGGCTCGTATTTATTTATTTTTACCATTGAGTCCCTGCTTCCATTTTCTTCAGGGTCTTTGCTTTCGCCGCTTCCGTTTATTGTATCTGTCCAAATTAAAAAAAAAAAAAAAAAAAAAAAAAAAAAAAATTATGCCTGCCACACGTTCGGTATCTACTGTCCCTACCACAGGTCGGTTATCTGCCAAGCGCTCTCACTCTGTTTATGGCGGCTCGAACCACTCAGAAACCGTTCCTTCATCGAGCGGCTCCATATTGAATGTATGACGCAACATCTGAGCATGGAGATCCCGGCAGGCTGTGCCGTGTACCATCTAAGCAGGAGCTAGCAGACCAGCAAGCGGAGAATGCGGAGGATGAAAAGAAGCTATATGACAGGATCTACAGCTCCATTGACGAGTGCGCCCTACTTGGTTTCCTTGAGCAGGTGAGAGAATGGGAAAAGAAAGAACAGGAGGAAAGAAGACGTAAAGAAGAAGCAGCAGAAGCTGAGCTTGCAGTCAAGCTTGGCTGCGTGGTTTGCATGAACACAAGTTGCTCTTCTCAACACTGCTGTGTTTGTCCTACACAGGAGGATTATAAGCTAGAGCTTTCCCAGATGCAGGAGACTTGGCTCCCTCGACTACACCAAGCTTATACCATCAAGCTGCTACTGAGCTCACCACTTCAACTCCTCCACCAGTCTACCTTGAACCAAAGGCTCTTTTGCAAAAGAGAGGTAAAGACCATATATATCACGCTATAGCCAAAATAGCCCCTGTACACACATATTGCCCCAAAAGGTTGAAGAGCCAAGCTTTGGATATCAATAAATTCCTCTACTCTATCCACCTAAAGACTTGAATGGCCATAACCCTGTAGCTGCTTTTCATAGGTCTTGTGTTTTTTTAAATAGTTGCCTGAAGGAAATGACTTCGCCCAAGACCAATAAAAATAAGTTATACATAAATTAAACCGCAACATGACATGAACATTGGAAACGTAAAAAGTAACAAGAGGTCAGTGCAGCATTATAGAACCTAGTTATTTTAAAGCATTACGCACCAATCAGGGGACTCCATTCACCTATTGTTTGTCGTGGGCGATGGTGAGTTTGCTCAAGTCATGGCGAGATACTCTCTACCAATGATTTATTTCTCTTAAAGAAAATGTAACAACGACAAATCAGATAGCACACTTTATTAATAGAAAGCGGCATTGACCAAGTTTTTTTTATATTCGGTGATAGGTAAAATCACTTGGACCGAATATCGCATGAGCTGATGAATGGTGCAAGAACGTTGGGAACTTAACTGGTCACGTCATCGTATGCCGCAGTTGCTACCAGGAGCGTAATTGTGATCACAATGGTGCAGACAACATAGCTCCTGAGCTATGTCGGCCGTAAAACTCGCGCTTCGTGGAGAATCGACACAGTTTTATGGCAATATTAGATTTGTGGTCCATGGAAGCATTTATTTAAACATGCTGAGACAGCTACTGATAAACTGATAAAAGTACAAAGAATGGAGCTAAAGGCATACAATGTAGTAGGAGCTATTCAATCCTCCATCACTCCTGACTCTTGGTCTGTCGTAGCTGATGGTTTTATACCATGCTGCTCTTGATATCGGATCATAGCTTGGATCTCGCGAAGCAAAAAATCTGCCTCAGATTGCAATGGATGAATGGGTCGACGTTGATAAGGGTTGAAATGGGTGACCACATGTCGAGGAGCTTGTTTCTTCTTCTGAGACCCGCACAATGCTGGTTCTGCATGGATTGATCGAATTCGTGGAGAACCAACTACAACTTTACTTGCCAGTTCCTCGTCGCTGATTATCATGTCAGGATGCATTTTGGTAGTGTGAGTCTAGCACGAGCAGGTTGAAGATTTGTCAGGGAAAATCAAGTAAAATTCAAACAGTGGAAATGTTAGTTGATATCTATACTAAAAAATAAACGACTGCGCCAAAGCGAGATAGTAGTATAATAATACACATTTGTGCCGCAGTAACTGCCAACCAACCTTTAGATTTCCAAATTGGTTAAATGTTTTGCCGCAGTCAGCAAGAGGACATAGAAAGCGTTTAACCTGGTCGTGGATACGTTCATGTGTCTTCAAATTACCGAGTTGAGTAAAGGTCTTGTCACAGCCAGGATACATGCATTTAAATGGGCGTTCGCCAGTATGCTTCCGCTCGTGAGTCTGTGAAATAGCCATGCAAGAAAGTTACATTCAGATCAATGGGGCTAAAGCAGAGGTCAACGTTGAGCGAAATTGAAATCATAGTAATACCTTCAGATTTCCGAGTTGCGTGAATGATCGTTCGCATCCGTCGAACCGACATACCTAAATAGCATAAGAAATAGCATGTGCACACACAAAAAAAAGAAAGGAAAAGAAAAGAAAGAAAAACAGAAGAAAAATCATACGAAACAAATTGCAGCCCCAATACAACCAAATAGCCATCGGTGTTGATCCATCGACAAAGCACCAGTGCAAATGATTATTTATCGACACGGTCGAAAGGAGGCCAGATAAACGGTAACAAAGCACAAAAATTGTGTGAAATCGCACACAAAGCAACAGCGCAAAGAACCAACAGCCCCAGCCACCCAAAGACGAAGCAAGCGTAAAAGGACCAAGGTTCAACAAGAAATGATTTGTAAAGGAAAAATGGAACAATGGACCCCAAGGTCAAGAAGCACAATCCAATACCAATAGGTAGCAAGTAAAAGTGAACCGAATTACAAAAAAAATCAACGCACCAACAGTCCAAAAAAAAAAAAAAAAAAAAAAAAAAAGCGAAGCATATTTTATGGACAGTAAAGGAAAGAGAAATAGACCGTGAGTCGTCAAAATATAGATACGTTCGTCAAACATTTCTTGAGAGGAATCAAAAAAACAACTCGAGAAGTAAAAGAAAAGAGAGAAATACAAAAACAGAGATGCCTAAGAGCGAATGAGCATATCTAGAATAGCGACATCCCATCGTTTAGATGCCCCTCTTTCAGCTTATCTCTTCAATCTTTTCATTTTCGATTCTCTTCATAATCGTTTTTCCTTTCTAGCTCTCCCAAGGTTTTGAGAAATGCTGTGCTCGCGCTGACGGTTGTACCAACTTTTCATCACGGCCGATGTAGTGTGGTAAACATGTTGTGGCACTCACGAGTAGAGGCTCCTCAAATCTCGAGCAGCCGTTAAGGAATAAAAGCATTACCGACACACAAAAACGGCAACAATACACATACATATTAAAGTAAAGAAAAAAAAATAAAATAAAAACAAAAGCAAAAACAAAAAGTAAAGGAAAAGCAACCCTTGTGTGCTTAATGACAACACTTGAAAATCTCCTGCTGTGAAAAATTGGCCAGAAAAGAGCTGTTAAGTTTCCGTCAATTTTGGGGCCTCCTTTTCAACAAAATCATTTGTTATGAACCTGGGAACCGGAAGGCCGCCTAGGTATACGGGCTTGAAGGGTGAGAGACTGGCTGTCAACGTGAGGTCCCTCATAGGGCAAAGACAAGAAGGCTCTTTCACCTGCCTCGGGAAAGAGATCAAGACGCGCTTGACATGTTTTTCCTGGACAAGAAAAAACATCCATTCATTCATCCATATGCCCATCTGTAAGGTACAGAGACCAGGCAGGATCCAACTGAGCCAACATCAACCGTCAAAGAGTGTCGACTTGCCCAACAAGTCGACGAAATGACCATTCAAGTGGCTCTCTGCACAGGCCATGGGGACACATGTTTTTCCATCAGCCGAGTCCCTCTCCCTCTCTCTCTTTTTTTTTTTTTTTTTTTTTTTTTACTTTTGATTGTGGTGGCGTCATTGGTTCCCAAAAAAAAAAAAAAAAAAAAAAAAAAGATACTTAAAGTTGGCCCCATGTCCTTTCTCTCGCTTTTGCTCCATTTTCATGCCCAAGATTTCCGTCTTTGCAGCAGAGTACAGAAAGAGAAAATAGAGGAACAGAAAGTACGACGAGTTGTTGGCAGAGATACACGGAAAGGAACTTACAAAAGGACGAGTCCCAGTGTGGCATCTATTCAACAAAAATATTTACCATGAGTGAGAGCTCCTAAAATGGTAAAAAAGAATTGTGGCCTGGGCGCAGACAACCTAAACTGTCCTTAGCTTATTTTAAATATCAAAAGTATAGCGGACATTACCGTTCGTGAATGCGCAGGTGCGCGACCTGATAAAACTTTTTTTCGCAACTATTTACTGAACAAACAAACATCTTATGGCGCCCCGCCCTCGTATTGGTCGATGATGTAGAATCGACGGACCCTTGGCTGCTCACAGACAGCTTACGCCAGTCGATGACATTCTGATTAGGAACAGGACAGGTAGGAGAGACAGGGTGGGTACTTGACGTAAAATCGTTGCTGAAGATAGAAGTCGACTGCATAGGGGGTATTGCTTGTTCTGAAGACGATGTGGCTGGTAGGGAAAGATGAGAAGGGACTGTTGATACTGCTGCTGGAAGCTCCAGACTAGGCAGTTGGTGTAGTGATGGTATTTTGGCATGCTTAATAAAGAAACTGGGCGAAGAAGGCACTGTGGCATTGGGATCCTCTTCATCCGCCGTTGCTCCTACCCCTTCTCTTTGTCCTCTTTGTATTGCAGAGTTGAAGATCGAGGAAGAAGTAGAGTTTGATCGTGCTATGATATGATGCTCAGTCATACCTTCAGCTGTAGCCTCGAGAGCCATAACAAGAGCATCCAGAGGGGAAGCAGGAGGGTTGGTGGAAGTCATCAACTCCCTGACAGATAATCTACGATAGTTGTCTGCAGCGTTTGTGCGAAGAGCGGAAACAGGAGAAAGGGAAGGAGAAGGATAAACATTTGGATTGGTGGGGTCAGATAGGACTTTGGTTGGCGAGCTAGTTGGAGTGGCAATAGAAGTCATAGTTTGGGAAATGTGAAGGTTTGTAAAGAAGCGAAATGAAGAGACTGCTGTTGTAATATTGATGTTATTGCATATGTGTAATGGCAACTCGCTGAAGTAGAATGAAATGATGAGCTAGAGAAGAGTCAAGTTTATGGTTAATGAGTGAATGGTTCGTTTGTTGAAGTCTAAAAAAAAAAAAAAAAAAAAAAAAAGTGTAAACAAACCAAGCCATCTTGTTGCAATGCGACCAGTGCGTGTCATGGGTTTACTTTTCTATCATCTGCCCAAAAGCCTTTTGTGTAAGAACAATTAAACTGAGACCTTTTAATAAAGACTATTGTCAGCCACAAATGCAATGCCATGCTATGCTATGCTAAGCTATGCACTTAAAAAAAAAAAAAAATAACACATTGCAGATGAACACGCGTCGCAAAATATCAAGGCACATGAGCAAAAATATGTTTTCTTTGAACGTATGGTTTGATTTACCGCATATACTCTATCAAAGCAGTGAAGAAGGACATATCTGGAAGTAAAGGCGCTTGCTCTCCAGCCTCATTTGGCTCTGGTAACTGCAGCCCAGTCCCTGAAGATGATGTAGGAAGTGAACTCAAACGAGCCCCTGGATCTTGTAAAAAATGCTTCTCTTTTGATTAATCACTGATGTTTTCAAGGCCTCAAAGCTAATAAAGTATTAAACTTAATTTGAATGACTGGAATGCTTCCTTAAAAAATCGGCTTTCAATTTTTCATGTTTGCAAAGATCTAGATGAGTCTCCTTCATAGGCTTTACGGTTTCGTCTTTCAGGAGAAATGACAACCAGAATCTTTGATTAAAAATCTTCAATAGAATACTATTCAGAAACATAGTGTTTTCCGCCTCCTTTTCACCCTTCTATCCCTTCCTGGCTCCTACTCATGATTTTTATATATGGTGTACACATGTATGCTTGTATGGTTATAGGTTGAAGAAAACCACATCCAGCGCCAACGCCCTTCTTTCGTACTTGATGGGACGGCGAATGATTCTACAATCTTCTTGACTTTTAAAAAGAATCATTGAGATGTATTTCTGGCTTAGGGCCAAATGATCCAATCGGACACTGGTTAATTGACGCAGGATAAAATCAATGCAAGGGCCTTGGACCCTTATTTAATGATCGTCTCGATGACTGCAAATGCTCCTTTTTTGTTTCCAAAGGTATCTTCATTTCCTTCTTTTGTTCTCTCATTCCAGGCCTTTTTCCTCTCTTGGTCTTCTTTCTTTTCCCTTCTTATTTTCTCTTTCTTCTTCTCAATCCTATTACCTGTGTTCCTTTTTCACTTTCCAGCTCTTCTAATGCGTATCCCATTTATTCTTCCATGAATTGCAGAGGCTGGTTATGACTTCTATCCTAATTCTTTAATTACTTTATTCACGGGTGTGGGCTTCTTTACACAAAGGAAAATTGCTGGCACAATCAGTCTTCTCCTTCCCTCTCTCTCATCACCAAATTAAAAATAGGGCCTAACCCTGTCATCAAATAAGTGCCAAGGATATATCCTAGTGAATCTTACCCACCACCGCCACACGATACAGAGACGCGGTTTTTTATAGTAAAGTCGACATGTCTGTGACATCTACTAAATCAGAACGCTTGACAAAATGGGATCCTCAAAGTGGCCCCGACCCCTCTACATTATCTCCTATCTATAGTGGCCACCTGCTAAAACTTGGGCCCAACGGCAGATGGCAATCCCGGCACTTTACATTTGACGGTGCAGGTAAATAATACCCGAGCGATTTCATCGTACCCTTGGTCGTCGTTGAATAAAAGAAATACAAAATGCATGTATATACTCATTTCCATAGCAACGATCTTTCCTTTTTACTCCGCACACACATAAAGTCCTATTTTGTGTTGGAAAAAGATCCAAGGCCCCAATGAACATGCCGCATGACCCTCGCGTTTCCTCGTCATTTATGTCAACATCATGTGGCAGTTTTCGACCCTTGAACACCAACACCAAATGGCTCATCAACATCTCTTCCATAACTGAAATTCGACTCTTAACCGTCTCAGAATCGACAATGACTACAACAACCATTGCTTCGGCCTATCGACGGTGTTTTCCTTTTAATGATACCTGTAGAGAGCTATTCATTCAAACCTTTGATGGTCGCAACACTACCTTGAGAGCAAGCAAGGATGTGGAACTGGAACGATGGTATTTCGTCCTTTCGAAAATCTGGGAATATCGACAGCGGTTAGGTAAAATTGAGGCACAAGTTGCAACAGTAGAAGCAGTAGCAGCAATGGCAGAATCACCTCGTTCAACACGTCATCTTACGGCACATCAGCAATCTAGGCGCCTATTCCAAAAATATCTGCAGAATCAGTATCAGGGATCGCAATACCAAGATCAATTCTCTGCCAATCATCATCAGCTACAGAGGACATCCACCTATCAACTACGCCATATGGATCCTATTCATAAGCAAGCTCGAGAGGGCTCACTTCCTTACCATATTCCATCTTCTGCTGGGCCCTCGGAACTTTTGCCGCAGAGGCTTGAGCGGTCTGTGCTAGAACAAGGGGAGGATGATACTATGCCTAATAATTTTTTCGCTTCATGTCATGAACCTCAACAACCTCAGCCTGTATCCGGAAACAGGAAACAATACTCTTTAGAGCGCCTGGCAACATGGAGCCACAGCCAGCAGCAGCAACAGCGACGGCAATGTCCTCCTTCACCCGTGTTCCCAGCCTCAGCGCCCGTAAGAATGGTGGCACAGCGGTCCGACTGTCCTGCTGCTTTTTTGATGGAGCCCCAGAAAGCTGCTATGATCGACAACTGGCGCAGGAGTTTGGCTGTGTCTCCACTAGTTGGAGGAGCCAAGCCTGAAGGGGGTGAAAATACGTACCAGCTCAGGAGCGAGGCGCCAGACGGAATAAGTTTGGGCGAAACTGGCGTGGATGCACGGAAACATTCAGATATTTCTTCAGAGTTGCCCGATCTGCGCATCAATAGCCACAAAACGGAATCTACTCTAAAACATTCTTATTTAGGATTGGACTTTAGTGGTGCAACCATCGTGGATGATATGCTCAAAACAGGAGAGCCGAACATCAATAGGAGGGACCCGGAGGATAATGATAACTCATACGACCCATACAGAGGAGAGCGAGCCTACATTAACAATGGACGATCGAGCAATCCTGCTGGACTAAACAAAAGCAATATTGTTAAAAAAATAGGGGTTTATTCAGCAGAAGTGACGAATGATAATATAACGGTTAGGGATAGCTTGATGACTGAGGAGGAGGAGGAGGAGGAGGAGGAGGAGGAGGAGGAACTCCCATTAAGGTCAATTCAAGCCAGGCAGCGTCCACGATGGCTCAATCCTCAACTCTCATCCGAAGATGACGCTTCGGAAACACAGCCTACAAAGCCAAGCCTTCATCCTTGCAATGCAGAGACACCTCATCGACTTCCTCCTGAGCCCGTCACACCAGATGGCACATCAGAAAGATCTTTTGGCCATAGCTACCAGCGAGCTACCTCACCGATGGTGACATCCATCTCAGAATCTGTTCTCGATGTATATCGGAGACAGCATCAGGACCCACTAGGTATTCAGTGCCTAACACCGCCTTTAACAGATCCGTCTCTTAGCTTGCATGGCTCGAGCTACTCGCATCCTTTGGTCTATGGTTCAGATGTTTCTTTTTCGAAGCTGCACACGAGCGCATTTAAACCAGCGGACAAACGTCTAGTAAAGCTCCTTGCTGATCCTCCTCTAACAACGAATGCGACAGAGCATCCATCATTATCACTTGCGAAGGATGGTGAAAATACTACTGCTTCTGCTGATATTGTTGCCGCCAGCACTGATAACCCATCAAAGAACATTAGCTTCTTGACTATTGACACAAACCCTTACAACAGCATTGCAGCCTCCAATCCAAAACTTTCTACTTTATTTCCACGATTGAAACGATCATCGGAGGGCCCGATGTCCCCCATGCTTTTTGAGCCCAAAGATACTCTTCCTTCCATACTGTTGTCAAGTTCAGATTCAATCAATGCATCCTCACCTCTTCCTTCTACTACCATACATAAGGGTTTTGATTGGCAAGAGCAACAGCCTTCGCCATCTTGTTCTATCTCGGTTATGTCTAGTGTAAGTCAAGTGCCTCGATTGAGTCAATCGCCACCATCTCACTGTGTCCATCCTCACCAACAGCGCCAGGTCAGAGTAGAACGTGAGGATGGTGATAGTGATGATGATGAGCCCTTGGGTGTGACTCTCTCAAGACAACAGGGTCTCTCACAACAGACTCCTTTATCACAGCGACGGCGTCTGTCGACTACAGGCCACATGGGCCATAGAGACAGTGTCCATCATGACTTTGATCATGGTCATGCTAATAGTAAAAGACGACTATCATTGCCTTATAGACGACTCACTCACCACCCAAAAAATAATGAGGGCATTGCATTTTGCTAAAAAGTAAAAATAAAATAAAATAAAATAAAATAAAATAAAATAAAATAGACATTTTTAGATCCGAATAGGTTTATTAAACAGTTAAGTGTTGAGATGTATATAGCATGATAAACTTGAAAGTTATAATTTTGTGTAGGTGTAGAAAAAGGCCTTTTTTTTCGGGACCCAGGGCATAATTGAGAGTGTGGTCTTTCTTTGTAAGTGAGCAACGACCCAAAGAGAAATGCGAGAGAAGAGAGATTTTTTAAAAAAAAAAAAAAAAAAAAAAAAAAGAGAGAGAGAGAGAGAGAGAGCGGCTCTTGTTCATCCTATCGTCTCTTTGATCCAGCAAAAGGCTTGAATAAAAAGTTTAAATATAAAACAGGGGAGAAGAGCTTTTATTTTTTATTTTTTATTTTTTATTTTTTTTATTTTTGATCATGGCTATAGATAACTTGCTCATATAATTGTTGCATGTAGATCGTAATAGACTGCCATGCTTATGTGTCTAAATGCTTAATAAATAAAATTCATTGGTGTCGTTTTGGTGTTAATTAAAAATAAAAAAGAACGCGTGCCAATACATCCTATGCATTGACTATGGTATTCATAAATCATAAAATGTGTACTGTTAGCATGAGAGAGCACCAACAGAACGCATAGACATTGAACAACATGTAAAATGTGTGGAGTGAATGTCATGTGTCTTTTATGAACAGACGCGTTGCCTGATTTTCTTTCTCGAGGGGGTTGGTTGACAGGTATAAATACAGTCTTCTCTCTTCCATACTTTCATAAAACTCTACTATTTACTTCTTTCCCTAATAATAATTTTCTGATTCTTTAATCCATCTCCATCACTCCACCCACCCAACACACAACCTCATTTCATTCTCATCAAACAACTCATTAGACAATCATGGACAAGTTCAAGGAGGTAGAGTAGACATCATTTCTTATCCTGAATCCATTATTATGATTTGCTTTTCTTCTTCTTTTTATTATTGTTGTTATTATTTATATTCTCTTACGAAATACTGATAATGTCTCTTCCCCACTCTTCCAGAAACTCGCTGCCCTTCGTGAGGAAGTCAACGCCGCTCTTGCTCGTGCAGAGACTGCAGAGATGGAGGTCAAGCGTCTGAACGATGAGATTAATGAGAAGGACCATCAGATCACATCGTTGCAGAACAAGGTGACATTGACAGAAGCAGAGCTTGAGAAGGCAGAGAACAAGATTGCAGAGACCAAGCTCAACTTGGATGAAGGCGAAACCACCAAGACCGTAGGCGAAGGTCTGGCCAGAAAGGTTTCTTTGCTCGAGGCCGAGTTGGAGACCGCTGAACACAACCTCCGTGATACTACTGAGAAGTAAGTCTTTTATACAAATATATTTTATCTTTTTTCAGGGGTTGTTTGGTGACAGAGAGCGAATAGGGGATGGCGTAGTTCCTGTTCACCTTATTGCCAATCGTATCATCTTCGCAATGGATTGTTGTGTCGTCCATATCGCATGATCCTTAGACCCACTGTCAAGCTCTTTCCTCCCCTCCCCCCTTGGTTATTATTATTATTATTTTTTTTTTTATTTCCATTTAACAAAAAAAAAAAAAAAAAAAAAAAAAAGAGCATCGCACTTTTTTTTTTAGCTTTTTTTTTTGTTCAACCTATTTGTGGAAGTGGAGAGCAGGTCCATCTTTTAATCTGGCATAGAATACGTGAGCTAGATGGGACCAAGAGAAGAGCTAAAGAGAGTTCAGAGAAGGTTTTGACGAATCATCGACATCTATCTCGGCTCTCTCTCTCTCTTCATCCCCTTACTCGCCACTTTTATTAAAACTATTATTATTTTGCGAAGTTTTTTTTTTTTTTTTTTTTTCCCTTCCTACATTAACTAACTCGCCTTTTTTTTCTTTTCTTTTTCTTTTTCTTTTTGCAGGCTCCGCCAAATGGACATTAAGGCCGAACAATTTGAGCGCAAGGTGCAGCATTTGGAGAATGAGCGTGAGACCTATGAGCGCAAGATTGAAGACTTGACCTCAAAGTATAATGGAATCAAGGCAGAATTGGATGAGACTCTCAAGTCACTCGAGGACATGTAAACGTGGAACATCCCCAATCATTTTTTACTTTTAATAAAGAATAATAAGAAAAAAAAAAAGGCATGAAACTCTAGTGTCGTATTGCATGTTGAATATGACTGTCATTATAATATTATTACCGAGTTTTTTTACCCAAATATATTTCTAATGCATCTTATCTGATCGTCCTATTGGCAAAATGTACATGTATGACAATAAGAAAATAAATAAGAAAAGGTCAATGGAACATGGTTCTCAGATGGACTTTAAAATCAAATGACAACACCCACAAAGACTAGAGCTAGAAAGATGGCTAAAAGCTGTTCGTTTCATGTATTAAGAAAAAAAAAAAACGAGTCTACTGTTGTACAATATATATAGAATGTGAAGGTTCGAAAGATACAAAAGCCAACACGAATTGGAAAAGTCTATGAATAAGCTAAGTAATGATAAATCTAAAGTGATCTAAAAGAAACAAGGAATAAAAAAAAAATAAAAATCATCATGCAGAAGAAAAAGTAGGGGGTAGAATAGATGAAACGGAGGTTGAGGCTGTTACAGATGATGCTGATGCTGATAATGCTGACGATACTGATGATGCCGATGATGCCGTTTTTGCTGTTGTGGCTATTCCTGCTGATGATTCAGAGTCACCCTCAAGGCTTTCCTTGATATACTCGTATGCAAACAGATATCCAATGCCTCCTGGAATTGATGCCATAATCTTGGGAGCCATGCCCTTAAAGAATCCACGGATACCTTCCTCTTTAGCAATCAATTTGGCCATGGACCACCAACCCTTCCTCAACTGCTCAGCTTGATCTTTATGAAAACTATCCAGTAACTGTAATCGGACACGGACCATATCAAAGGGAGAAGAAACCACGAGCGACATCACAGATGCGTTTAATGCCGATAATCTATTACGGGGGTGTTTTGTAAAATAATAATAATAATAAAAGAAGATAATAAGTATCAGCCAATAGACATTATAAATACAACTGAAAGAATAAATCAAAGCGGCAAGGTTTTTTGTTTTTTTTTTTTTTTTTTACCCAACAATGATCATGTTATTCTGAGAGAAGCGGTTTTTGGCGAAAAATCCATCCGGGTTGCCTTGCGCAATCTGTTTCTGCTCCTGAGCAATGAACTGATTGAATAGTAGCTTCTTAGTCGATTCATATCCTGCCCAATGCGTGACACTTGAGGGCGTGAATGCCATCAGAGTAGCCATGAAACCTTGATAATATCCCCGAATGCCGTCAGTCCTGTAGATTGACTTGAATATATCTTTTTTAAAGAAAAAAAAAAAAAAAAAAAAAAAAAAAAGAAAAGTCAACGCTTTTGACTCTATGATTCTTTTCAAGTCCATGAAACTTCAACTTTTTGCTCTGTAGGAAGAGAAAAAAAAAAGTATGCAGCCATTACCTATGCTCGTCATGTGTTTGCCGCCTTTGGCTTCAGATTGTACACGCAACCGCTGAGAAATGATATCTGTTGGCACATAAAACAGTGCTGACACGGCCTCCGCCAAGAATCCTGCAGTTCCAGCAACAGCAATCTCTACTCGGAATGAAGAAAGTCAATATTAGATTTCTTTTTTTTTTTTTTTTTTTTTTTTTTTTTTTTTTTAGGAAAAAAAAATGTGCAAAAAAAAGACTTCAGCTTTTACCTCTCATGGCGCTGTTTGAATTATGGCGATCAGGAAATTCACGCTCAATGACAGTCGTAGCGTGCTCATAAACACCAAGGTATACAAACTGTGAGGGTAGTGAAGTCAACACTAAAAAGGCATCCACCGAATAATAACAATAGCAATAAGGATGTTGTTAGAAACAGATCGGTAGCAAAAGGAAAACACCTGTTTTATAGATCAGGACGGGCCCGAAGATCGTCTAAACTTACAGAAAGGACCAAGACCTCGGAACAACTTTGTTGGACCTATATAATATGCATATGACTAATCATGTCAATCAACTTTATTTTTTTTTTAAAGGATAATTATATGAGAATAGACCATTCAAAAGTGTAATGTTTTTCTTATGGTTTTGGTGGCTTTACCTTCAGTCCTGGCAATGTCGCGTAAAAGTTTGAAAGTGGATTGAGGTCGGTTCTGATTTTAATGAGAGATCGAATGATAGTCAGTTTGATAACAGTTAGGGCTGTCAATGTCATTAACTTAACCTTCACTATACAAAATAATCTCCACTAAAAAAAAAAAAAAAAAAAAAAAAAAAGGAATGTAGGGGTATGCAGAGAGCTAAGAAACAAACATTACATCTTTGCTGGCCTGCATTCTAGTTCTGGCAACCTCCATGGGCCACGCTATGACGTCTACAAGGAAATGATGTTCATAATTGATATAAAAATATTAACAGAGGAATGCTTGTCAACGACCAGATCGCCCAATGTAAAAGAGGAGGCCCAAGCACCCACGAGGGATAGGATCCGCGCAACAACATGTTTCTCCTTTTTTTTCAGACAATTTTTTATGCCACCCAAGCAATTGATCGA
Organism: Lobosporangium transversale; assembly: GCF_002105155.1. NCBI lineage: Eukaryota > Fungi > Mortierellomycota > Mortierellomycetes > Mortierellales > Mortierellaceae > Lobosporangium > Lobosporangium transversale. Next base: position 72,061 of record NW_019028985.1, on the reverse strand, counting down.
AGGAGAAACAATTATAGACTTTACCGAGGCACATGAAGACACCGGTGCCTTGGAACATGTAGGCAACTACGCTAGAAGGTCCGAGTGTAACCTTTTTCTGAACAGGATATGCTGCCGCATTTTCGGCTAGCGCGGCTGTGACAGGATTGGGTATTGTAGTCATCTCGAATGTAGACAAGCGTGAAATTTGCTCCGCTTCGGTTGATCCGTAATTGTAAGGGAAATGAGAAAGGGGAAGAGGAGGGAAGAGAAGCCTAAGGGAGGATTAAATGAAAGAGAAAACGCAATGTGTGCAACTGTCAAAACAGAAGAGCACTGAGACAAGGTCTAATGGATCCTTCGACCCCTGAAGAATATGAAAAAAGCGAGTAAAAAAGACAGTGCAAGAAAATCAAAAGCCAATTGACTGAACGAAAGGAGATCGCATTCAGATTGTAGATGAATATATTTAAAAAAAAATAAAATAAAATAAAAGGAAGGGCGATTAGATGCAGGAGAAAGGTTGAATCAAAGCATTAGAAAGTTTACGATGTAGTTCAAAATGTGTAATTTGCCATTTCGGGACGCATGTCGTTCAACAACAAAACTTTTGGACACAAATGCAATTGGCGACTGAGGGAGATCCAACATATAAGCCACAGCTCTAAATTAAGGCAAGACAGGGAGATGCCTTTAGGGAATGTAAAATTATTATATATTGCATTTGTAGATAGTTCTGCATATACAGGAAGATGACATGGCGCGGCAGCTTTTATTATGAGACTTGTTTAATAAGGCTTGCCTCTGATAAATATTATCCCGTTTCGACCCACATGGAAGAATTAGTAAAATAAATAAAATAAAATAACGCAACTTTTAGTTGGTTGGGGCGTCATTATCATCATCGTCCTTGGACCTGTTTGCTGATTTTAGGACCATTGAAATAAAAAAAAAAAATCGGGCCAACCAAATAGAGTAGACAACGATGCGTTCATTTGCCTGTCTTAAATAGCAGGCTGCATCGATTGGGCGTGCCTTCCTTGCATACCAGTGTCCCTTTTCGTTTCCTAACAATCTACTTTTATATATACCCTTCTCTTTCTCTCTTTCTCTTCTTTTTCCTTTCTTAACTTCTGTTTTTCACTTATTGCCCTTCATTTTTAAAGAAGTAGAAACATCTCATTGCCCTTCCTTCTTCTTTTCTTTCAGCTCTCTTCTTTATCCCACCCTCCACTTCCTTTTTTTCTCAAAGGAAAACAAAAAACAGACTATCACCATCATGTCGTCAGCGGATGTTATTGTTCCCTCCACAATTAAACCCAAGCGTGGATTGGCCTCTTTTAAGACCATGTTCAGCTCAAAGCGACAGTCCATTGCTCAAATACCTGGTTCAGATGAATCCTCTTCGCCTTCACCCACCTCGGCTCGCCCGTCCTTAGAATCTACCATAGATTGTCCTACTGCTGGTGTAGAGACGTCCTCTCAGAAATTCGCCGGCTCCGTCCCCTCGCTCTTTGGTTCAAACCAGAAGCGAGCAATGGAAAAGGCAGTAGAGAAGGAGAAGAAGGAACAAGCCAAGCAGGCGATTCAATTGAGTACTATTGATGAGAAAGGTGCCTTCATTCCTCCTACTCCTCTGGAGAAGGGCTACAAAGACAACTTTAGGGACAATGATGAGGATTACTTCCAAACAATCATTAGTACTCCACCAGAACGAGTTCGGACATTCCTATCGACAGAGTCAACTATCAGTCCAGGCATGTTCTCTTCGCCTTCAAGCAAGATCAAACGATATTCTCTACCATCATCCTTCATGACTACAAGCCAACAACAGCAACAACCTATCTCTTCCGAATTCATGAGCGTGGATCTGACCACACCAGACCTGGGCTCTTCTCCTCCACCGCAAGTGCCTCCGAAAGACAAGCACTACACTGCATACCAAGCGCAGCAACAACAGCCCAAGAAGAGGAACAACACTGTCCACATTGCATACTTGACAGGGACTGAGGACCTGAGCGAGGCTCTTTCAGAGTCGATCAGCTCCCTCATGCCTTCCGTTCCATCTTCACCATCACACGAGGTGCCAGACTTGATGGATGATGATGACTCTGAGATCTCTTCCTCTACAAATCCTTCCCCAAGACATTCGACTGCATCATTGCAAGATGATCATTCCTATGATCGGAGCCCTGTCAAGACCAAAGTTGAAGGAATGAACGACTTGATCCTTGGTGGCCCATTGCCGCTTTCGTCTTAAAGTTCTTTCTAGGTCTCACTTCGACCCAAAAAAGGCCAAGTTTGGGAATCCTCACCCAACATATCCATTATTTTTGCTTTATCTGATCTGTACCTATAGCTTTTTTTTTTTTTTTTTTTTTTTTCTTTTATTCCCCTCTTAATCCATGTTTTTCTGTAGTAGTAGTAATAATAATAATAATAGTAATAATAATTATAATATATATAATTCGTAATATCGTTCTTCCAATGTGCACAACTGAGACTTTTTAGTTTCTCATGGCATTCTAAATCTTTATCTTACATTTCTAAAATATACATTTATATCATAACTTTTTTTTTTTTTTTTTTTTTTTTTCTTGACTTTCTTTTCCTTTTGGCCAGTCATCTCAACAGAAAAGAAAAAACTCGGTTTTTCTTTCTTTCTTTCTTTATTTTCTTTTGACAGTTTAGATCGTTGCATGGATATTACTGCGCTTGTGGTTTGTTTAATTACAATACAATGATGCATTTTGTGGGGTGCATTAGAGACAACAGTAAATAAATAAATATTATATATATACATTAATATATATACATTATACATGTGTAAATGCCATGTTTTGTATTATATAAATATTTAGATTTGTATTATTTATAATACGGTTATGATCAAACCACGTTGTTTTTTATTCTTGGCAAGGTTCAAGCCTCCTTCACCCATTCACCCATACTATCCTCCTCAACATTATCTCTTTCTAGCTTTCTCTTTCTCTTTCGCTTTCTATTACCGTTCAATATAGATGAACTCATAAAATGATTCGTTCGTCTAGCCCTAGTTTTTTTTTATTGATTTATTTAAAGGGGGAGAAGGAAGAGGAGAGAGAGGGGCTGTTCACATTGAACTGAACGGCCCAACCAGCTAATTCTCAACAAACAAATAAACAAAAAAAAAAAATCCTGGCATGTTTGTCATGTTTGTTCATGGTTTATTTGCTCATGTGGACACGCTAGAACTAACTAACCCCCCTTTCTCAGCAAGACGTGCATGCAACCAACTGTAGGGCAACAGCTTGTTTAGACTAGGCACGCAGGGGATTACATGTTCATGTCAGGTCTGTAATAAACGGAGAAATCGCCAGTAAATGGTTATTTTGGGATGAAAAACAATTTTTTTTTTTTTTTTTTTTTTTTTTTTGGGGGGGGGGGGAAGGGGGGAAGAGGAAAGGGAGATACATGTAGATTGGTTGGGATGTAAGGAAGAGAGGGACCCTTGAAAAAAAAAAAAAAAAAAAAAAAAAGAATGCATGCATGCATGTATGCACGAAATATTAACACTTTGCGCAGTGAGTCCAAAGAGATATGACATGAACTTCACTTCCGATTAAAAGGTCAAGTGGTTGATGTTTTCTTTGAGCTCTCAGTCACAGATCTCTCCACCAGCGTAAAAGTCCAAGCTGGAGTGAAGGATTGTTCCTTGTGTAACCCAACGATGAACGCACTGATCTCCAAAGTGATATGGTCTTCGCGCATATCTTCAAAAGGACCATTTCGCTAGAGGACCATGCGAGATCATTTTTTTGTCAAGATATGTTTGTATATTATATAATTTATTAATTTATTCATTTAGACACTGGCTTCCTGAAGAGCCTGATATTCGTTAATGCTTCCTCGCATGTATGCTTGCTGAGTAGAAGGCACAGAGTTACCACTGACATAATGAGACTGTGATGATGAAGACGAATCCTCCTTAGCTCCCCAACCACCACCGCCAGGAGTGCAAATCAACAATCGATCTCCAGCCCTTACATTCGCTGTGTTCTTTCCAGATAAATTCACAGTTCTGTATACAGTTTCTATCTCATCCTTCTTGTACGTATCAGTTTCAGAAGCTGCAAGCAACGAACCGTCCTTCTTACGGACCGTGCGCTTTTGTACCCACAGATTCTTGCCAGATTGACCCGGCCCACCTCCCGCCATACCATAGGGTTGGAAGACGCGACGTTCACTCAGAATAGATACTTCCATCGGCTCCAAGAACTCAATGTTACGAACAAGTCCCTCGCCACCAGGGTGAAGCCCCTCTCCTCCAGATCCTTGGCGGAGTGCGAATTCACGTAGAATGACAGGGTAGCGGCGCTCCATGATCTCAGGATCAGTAATCCTAGTGTTGGTCATGTGCTATATAGAAGAAGAATGAAAAGATTTTACTGGCTGTGAGTGTAGTTTTTTTTTTTTTTTTTTTTTTTTCCATTACATCATCAATTAAAACTTACAGTGTGGACACCACTTTGTCCATTCCACGTAGGTCCTGCACCTGCACCTCCACCAATGGTTTCGTAGTATCCCCAACCCTCCACCACCTTAGTTTCACCTGTCTTAGTATCCACGGTCTTGCCGCCCACACCAAATGTCAGATTGTTCATGCACCCTTGCGAGGCACCACAGACCTGGAAGGCTTTCAAAATCACATCCACCAATCTCTGTGACACCAAGACGTTTCCTCCAACCACAGCCGCAGTCTCTGAAGGAGCAAGCATTGACTTTTCAGGGATCTTGATCGTCACCGGTGACAAGCATCCTTGATTGAGAGGAATATCTACCGCAACCATGCATCGCAAACAGTAAATGATTGCTGAATATGTAACCGAAGCCGGCGCATTACAATTGCCATAGACTTCTTCACTGGTCCCTTCAAAATCAAAGACAGTAGAACCATCCTCAGGGTTAATCTCAATCCGAAGGCTGATCCTGCTTCCATCATCCATAAAATCAGTCGCAACAAGGTCTTTGCCTTCAGACCGACGCAGGGCTCCTTTGAGGAGATCGCGCACTGCCATCTCGGCATTCTTACGAATGTGCATCATGTAGGCCTGGACTACATCCAACCCATACTCTGCGACCAGCCCCTTGACAAGACCGATGCCCTTGTGGTTTGCAGCCACTTGGGCTTTCAAGTCCGATACATTGTCACGTAGGCAACGAGTTCCACTGCAACCAGGATACTTGGCGGGCTCCTCCACCAGCACCTTAGTTAGGCCTTCAAGGTCAAAATGACCTTTGGAGACTAACTTTAGCGATCGGATAGCAGCACCTTCCTGGTAAAGTTCCTTCGAGTTGGGCGGCATGGAGCCTGGGAGAATGCCTCCGATATCGGCATGATGTCCACGCGATGCCACAAAGAAGACGATCTTGCCTTCATTGAAGACTGGTGTGATGACAGTGATATCGGGTAGGTGGCTCCCTCCTGCAGCAGGGTGGTTAGTCATAATTACATCGCCTTCTTGAATATCACCTTTGTAATACTCCATCTGGTATTGCACAGCATGCGAAAGCGATCCCAGATGGACAGGGATGTGAGGAGCATTCGCAACCAAACCACCATCTGGCCCAAACAAAGCACAGGAGAAATCTAGACGTTCCTTGATATTGGTACTAATGGCGGTCTTTTGCAAGGTGCGACCCATTTGTTCTGCAATCGACATGAAGCGGTTACCAAACACAGCCAACATAATGGGGTCCATCTCAGTCGTCACCTGAGACTTATGTCCATCACCAATGGTGATCACAACCGTATCAGAAGTAATGAGTCCAGTGCAGAATGGCTGAATCAGAATAGCCGAATTAGCATCCATGACGATAGCAGGTCCTTCAATAGATACCCCGACTGGTAACTTCTCAAGCAAGTAAATAGGTGTCTTGTCATTGCGACCACCCTCAAAGTAAATGCTGGTCGTTTCCTCAGCCAAAGAGGGATCCACTGGCTTGACCTTCAAGTTCTTGATCTCCTCCTGAACAGAGAGTATAGAAGACTGAGCTGACTTTCCAATACTGCGAATACGGATGTCGTCTACAATGATGTCGCGGTCTGGCAAATGGAATCCAAATTCATACTTGTAGTTCTCAACAAATGCGCTGGAGAAGTTCCAATCATCCTCTGCTTGCGGCTTGAGCGTCATCAGAGCGCAGTCTGTACCATCGTATCGTAAGTTGAGGTAGATCTCACATTCAATATGGTCCTTTTCAAAGCCTTGGCTCTCAAGCTCTTTGTGGCATTGATCGACCAGGCACTTGACTCTTTCTTTAATCGCAGGGAGTGACTTTTCAGACAGGGTCTCTGAGCTGGGCTCCTGTGCCTCGTAGACAACATCTGCCAAAGAAAGTCCATAAGCAGACAAGACAGACGAATACTTGTGGATAAAGATGCTGGAGATACCCAATGCGTGTGCAATAGCGCAGGCGTGTTGGCCTCCAGCGCCACCAAATACTGAAAGGATATGCTTGGAGGCATCATGTCCCTTTGCTTCAGTCAACGCACGGATAGGACGACACATGGACTCATTAGCAACTTTGATGAATCTGTGATATATAAAAGCATAAAATATATCTTTAAGCCAGTGCAATAAAGGACATTACTTGGGCTAATGCGGAGGACATTCTTACCCGTATGCAGCCTCATCGACAGACATTGGGGTCCACTTTGAGCCTTCGGCTGCCTTATCTTTGGCCATGCATTCGTTGATCTCCTTTGTCAGCTCCTCAAATTTTTTACGTGCAATATCGATGTCGAGACCCTCGTTCTCATTGGGACCAAAAATCTTGGGAAAGTAATCAGGGTTGAGACGGCCAAGGACTAAGTTGGCGTCTGTGACAGTCAATGGACCGCCCTTGCGGTAGCAAGCAGGCCCAGGATGAGCAGAAGCGCTCTCTGGCCCAACAACAAATGTCCCGTTCCTGAAGAATAGCATGGATCCGCCTCCTGCGGCAACGGTGTTGATATCCAGTTGTGGAGCCTGAACCGTCACTCCAGCAGTAGTGGTCTCAAAGACATGCTCATACTTGCCGCCAAAACGAGAGACATCTGTGCTAGTGCCTCCCATGTCAAACCCGATGACAGGAACACCCTCTTTTTTATCGTAGGCTGTCATTCCGTAGCCAACAACTCCTCCCGCAGGACCAGAGAGAATAGCCCGTAACCCAGAGAACCGATTAACAGGGACGAGTCCTCCGTCACTTTGCATAAATTGGAGGGATACATCCTTTGTCAAGTTCTCGTCAAATCCGCTCACGAAGCCGTCTACATACTTCTTAATACATGGCGTTAGGTATGCATCCGCGGTTGCCGAGGTTCCGCGAGGTACCATCTTGATCATGGGTAAGATAGCTGATGAGAGCGAGACGTGAGTGAATCCGATCTTCTCCGCCAAAGCGCCTATGGCCTGCTCATGGTCAACAAAGGTATACGAATGAAGCAGACATACGGCAATACTCCTGAACCCTTGATCATAGAGGTCTTGAAGCTGCTTCTTAGCCTTCTCCATATCTAAAGAGAATGGGAAAATATATGGATATTAGAATCTTTATCCTCCTATAAAGAGAAAGGTATATGTTTGATCAATAACTCCAATATATTCTTTCATACCAGGCTTTTGAAGGATGTGAACGTATTCCCCCGAAACCCCTTTGACGTATGAGGGATCATTGGAATCAATATTCTCGACAATGCCCATGGGACTTGAGGTATATCCGACCAGCGTTACTCTAGGAAATTTTATGTATTTAATGAGGGATTGATAAAATATTGTCAGGATTTTTGTTCGCTAAACAGACGGACAAACTATTTATGAAATAACGGTAGTCTCTGTATTCACCTCTCATCCACTTCGACAACGGCCTGATAGAGGACATCAGGTTTGGTAATGGACAGATCAAAGATCTTGGGGCGCGATTGGTTGCCTATACAATGCAATAGCAATGAATAATTATAGAACCCAAAGAAAAATTATAGTTCTTTGATATAATTGCCTTTATCCTGTTGTCGATGTAACAAGGCTTTTTTCCGTCATTAGCATCCTACCGATTAACAAGAGATCCTACGTGCATAGATTTTTTAAGCAAGTAGTTACTGTTAGTTTGCATAAAAAAGCCGTAGCATTACAATGTCTACACGTCAGGTCAAGTTAATGTCATGGTACAATGACTCATTGGCGTTTTTTTTTTTTTTTTTTTTTTTTTTGGCTCTGATTACCTTGAATCCTTTTGTGATTAATAATGCGCTGCGCTCTCCCTTTCTCTCCAGAAGTGCATTTGTTGCCACTGTTGTTCCCATACGGATAGATTCTGTAGATGTCGCAATAAGAAAAGAAAGGAAAAAAAAAAACAATCATTTAGGCTCCTCTTCTTCTTTGTCAAGGTTTGCGCAGATATGACAAACGGCAATGTTGTTTTGTGCTTTTTTTTGCTTTCATTGTACCCAAGTTTTCGGTAGCTACAGGCTGATCACGCGGATGGGGTTTGCCTGTTGCGATCTCAAGAATGCGTCGGATTCCCTCACGAGGAGCATCTGGGTAATTATTAGGATCAACTGAGAGGAGCTTAATGACCAAATCCTTACGGCCTGTTGGATGTTCCTCAGAGACGGGGACGGGGATCGAGGCTACACAGTCTGTGAAGGTGCCACCTCGATCGATGCAGACGCGAATACCGTTTTTTCGACTCCCTTGAACCATCTTTTTTTTTTCCCAATTATTATTATTACTTTTAATCAATTGAACAGATAGTATCTATGTGATGGATATGGAAAACAGAATAAAGAGGGAGGAAAAAAAAAAAAAAAAAAAAAAAAAGCAAACGAGAAAGGAGAAGGAATGAGGAATGAGGAATGACATTCAAAAAAAAAAAAGACGAGCGAGGGAAAACCTCGCACAGTCACATCGCTCTTGCGTGTTGTCCGTGGGAAACTTAATTCTCCAATAGACCCCAAAACAAACGGGAGCGCCCATAAATCCTAGTATCACAACCTTTTCTTCAATGTTATTAATTTATTCTGGACGCGAAGCCTGGAGAACCGCATCATAAGTAATGAGGATCTTTTTAAAAAAGAAAAAAGAAAAGCTCTTGGGAGAACGTTCTTTGTTTGGACAGAATGGACAGAATAGACAGAATAAAAAAGATATACCAAGTCACTTTCAGTAGGCTCAATTGCAATGCTGATCTATAGGACGGTCATAATAGCATGAAAGAGTAGATCTTGGGACCACGAGTGTTGATGGTTGAGAAGTGTGGAGGGGAATAAGCATATCGATGTTTCAATCTAATAGGGTCTCCTTCCAAATGTGGTCCAAGCTCTTTTTCTTTTGAACTGGAATAAGGGGACTGCTTCATTTGTGCTTGCTGTTGGAGAACCAGTTGGAGACGCGTCTTTGCTTCTCTCCTTTATTATTATTATTATTATTATTACTATTATTATTAATTGCTCTTTGTAAACACATGTGAAAACATCTAATCTTCGCCTTTTATCCATTCATTTTAATCCAAAATCCCATACCCATCTTTCTCATCATTAGAATCCTTGTTTTTTGTTTTTTGTTTTTTTTTTCTTCATAATATACACATTACATTATATTTTACTTTTTACTTTTTAAACTGACATTCCAGCGCAGGGCATGTCATGGAATGATTTCTTGCCAGAGCTGGCAGTCAAACACGAAGTTCTCGAGTCGTTGTACGCAGACATTGGCACCCCAAAGGAGGCAAAGGCAAAAGAATGCCAAATACTCTTTGACAAGTTTCTAGATGTGATCAACAACCATATTCAACATGTAGAACAGGAAAAGGTACACATGCTTAGTCAATGTGAGCAGTTACTCGTCGACATCAAGCGTATGACAGGATTGGTAGGGCAAGGCGAGGAGGGACTCAATAAGTTAGCAGAAACCATAGATGGTATGACTCTATGGGACCGACATAAGCTATTACAAGAAGAATATTCTTACATTTATGAGGTGAGGAGAGATTTACGGTGTCAGATCCAAAAAAGAAAAAGAAGAAAAAAAGAAAAAAGGAAACTCTTGAGAAAGACAGTTGAAGGATAAGGACCAGTCCATATGTCGGCCTGTTGACAACTAATTCACTTTTTCTCTTTCTTTTTCTTTTTCTCCTCTCTTTCAAATTTAACAGCATTACACCCAAAAACTAGAGGAGATCAGAGCGTTACATCATGAGCTTGCACAGTATGCAACGATACTCGGCTCAACTTATGTCAACCCAGGACCATATCCAGAAGAAGGAGCAGCAGTCTCATTCGATGTCATTCAGCAGTTCTCAGACAACATTGCCACATGTGAGACTGAGCAGGTAAAATAATCCAGGATTTCTTTGAATTATTCACAAAGTAAAAAAAAAAATAGACTTGTCGCTATTTGCTAATGTCGTTTTTTGTTCTGGATTAATAGAAAAGGCGCATATCCATTGTCGAGTCTACTATTATTACAATCAAACACCTTTGGACGGAGCTTGGATTGACAGCACAGGATTCATTTGAACGACAGATTCTGGATGCAGAGCATGACTCATATCCTATATCTGACGAAGCTATGAGACGGCTGGAAACGAAACAGTCAATGGTGATTTTTTTTTTTTTTTTTTTTTTTTTTAAAAAAAAAAGTGTTCTTTTATTTTTACACATATTAGATACGGCATGGATAGATAGCATTTAATATGGCTTTTCAGTATTTAACTGTTGACTTTTATATATACTATAGCTCGAGGATGAACGGTCGAAACGAGAATCAATCGTCAAAGAGCATTTAGCAGATATTACACGGCTCTGGGATAAGCTTCGGATTGATGAAGATGAACGTGAAGACTTTATAACGAGTCACGTTGGACTAACTATGGACACTATCCGAGCTGTATGATATTATCTTTCTAAAGATTGAAACCCGCATTGAATGCATTTTTTTTTTTTTTTTTTTTTTTTTTTTTAATTGATTTACCTCCCGTCTAGTATTCAACACTCACAATATGGGGAAACATGCTCATCTCTTTATAGTACAAATCCGAGTTGAATAGGCTGGAGGAGCTAAAAAGCCAAAAGATACAAGAATTTATTTTGGACGAAAGAGATCTTCTCTATGAGCTTTGGGATAAATTGTATTACTCTTTGGAACAGCGCAAGAGCTTTGCACCTGTGTTGGATGACAACTTTACGGACGAGAGTTTAGCAGCACATGAAGCTGAAGTCGCACGGTTACGGCAGGAGGTGACAGAGAATGAACATATTTTGGATGCTATTGAACAGTACAGAAGGATGCTAGATGAAATCAGAGAATTCGAAATCACCTCTATGGATGCTCAACGATTGTTTAACCGCGATCCTGGTCGACTACTACGTGAAGAGAAATTTCGGAAGAAGATTGCACGTGAATTCCCAAAGATCGAATCAGAGTTGGAGGACGCATTATATGAATGGCAACAACTGAAGGGACGGCCATTCTTAGTGTACGGGGAGATTTACATCAAAACCATGAAACACCATGCCCAGCAAGCCCGCGAGGGCAAGGAAAATGAAAAATTATGGAGGGTACAACAATATACAGCTTCTCTCATGACCTTACTCTTGATCAGCTTTAACTGAGTAAAAATGATTTATATTAATTTTTTCTTTATTCTTCTCCGGTTTTTACCATTTCAGGAACAACGGCGGTACTTGTCATTGCAGAGAGATCTGCGATACGGTTCCCAGAATCCAAAAAAAACCGCACAGTCACCCCATCCCCGCCGTATTTCTCCTGCAGATCTGCCACCAAGCGAGTCGTCTGGCTGTCGATCGCCGCCTCCTACAAATCACACCACACCGCAGCCTCAAACACCTACATCCAAAAGGATTGGACTAGTATCAACAAGTCGACCAGGGACGCCATCATCGTCACATGTTAGAACTATTCCATCTTTCTATCCTACTACACCCACCAAAGCTCGATCTCAAACCCATGTCAACTCCGGACAAAATCCACTCTTACAATCGCCACGTAGTTTCCAAACACTTCAACTTCAGAGACAAAACAGCGCCAATGGGAAATTTTACTCTAGAAGTGAATCTCCGGCAACGTCCTTTTCGCTTTCAAAAATGCCTTCGACCCCATCCAAACACGGCAATATACGAAGTTCTGGTCCCCCTATTATGATGACAACAGAAGATTCTAACAACAGAAGGAGCAATTCAATAATTTCAATCTCGTCCACCACTACTGAAGGCGTTGCAGAGCCATCGACTCCAACACGCACGACCCGTATACACCGGCCTATTAGCTTTGATTTAACTCGACAATCCATTCAGGAAGAAGATCATCTTAGGTTGACACAGTCGCCTCGTGATCGTAAACGGACTGTTGCTGACATGTCATCCCCACCAGGATCGCCCTCTGTTTATAAGCTCAGGAGGAAGTCAAGAAGCCCTTCGCCACAATTGGAGGTGTCTTCATCCAATAATCATACTATACAAATTAAGGAATCTCCATTTGTCTCTAAAACTACTAAAGCGATTGACCCTGCGGAGCTCGCCACGAAGAAAGTTAAACAGGGAGACCGCTTCATAAGACAACTTTTGAAGATTCAAGCACAGGAAATCCACAATACCAATGATGAAAACGATGAGAACGCTGAAAACGACGAAAGCGATGAAAATATGGCCACTACATTGGATGAGGAAGACGATAGCGTCATCGAACTGGACCAAGCTGAAGCCGAGCATTTGTTTTCGACAGCGCACGAGATCATTGAAGTTGTAGATGAGCAAGAGGTGGAGAGCGAGGGATGGGAGACAGAGAATGATGAATCGCCACGATCACGGCGGCAATCCAAGGCTGTCAGCAACCCGAGTTTATCTCAGCAAACACAAAACATGGGAAGTTAAGCTGATCATGGGCGTTTAGTGGATGCTTTTCTTTTTTTTTTTTTTTTTTTTTTCAACATTTTTAAATAGATACCAGTGCTTCTTATTCAGCATATTGGTAACTGAAGCAACATTTTTCTTTCTCGTTTTCTTTGCTTGTATTTATCTTTTTTATCCTTAACGCTATTACCATTAATATTTGCTGTATAGTCAAACACTGTCGCTCGTTTCTCGTATGTCTACATCGTTCTTTATTATAGTTTTTTTTTTATTATTTCCCCTCCTTTCTTCCTTTTTTATATTTTACTTTTTGTACAATAGTTGGCTCAGTGTATAATATATTTTTTTATTGTCATTATTTATATAACTCTAAGCCTTTGCGGCGTGCTTGGCAGCGCCGCGCCTCAGGTTTTCGAGTAAGATGGCGCTGATACGAGGCCAATCATGTTCAAAGATTTCGTACTGCCAAAGATCGACCCACTTGTTAGTTGCTTGACACCACACTTCTTCTTTGCGGACATAGGCCAAGGGCACGCCGCATGTTTGTTCCAGGAACTTGCGCATGAGTACATTGTGTTGTGCTGTCTCATACAAAATCTAAGAAATAAGAGAATGAAGAAAAAAACGTTTAATTAGATTAGTTAATGAGGGAGAGAATGGCTACGATCGTATTTTTATAGATAAATGTGTGAATACATTTTTTTTTTTTTTTTTTTTTTTTTTTTGCCCCGGCTGTTTACCTTATGCATTTTGAGATCTTCAAAGAGACCACGCATGAGTTCATACAGAGCTTCGGTGCCATAACCACCAGACCAATACTTTTTCCAAAGAATGATGCCCACAATTGCGTTGCGGTCCCGGGTATTGATAGTATTTGCGCCCATGACACCTGCTAATTCGCCCGTGGATTTGTCATGGATATAGAATGTGGATGCACGTTTTTCCTCTATCGCCTTTGTTTGAGCTTCGCGACGACTGATGAGCTCCTCGGCAGTCCAACCACCTTGCCAGGATTTGGCCATGAATTGAAGATGGACCATGGTTTCGGGGTCTGAAAGCATGGCGCCCATAGCCTGATCGTCCTTTGCATCGGGTGGATCGAGTGTAAGACGTGCAGTCTCTATACTGACGTTGTTGTTGGTTTGAGATGGTTGCTGCGCTGTTGGTTGGCTGGACATTTTTCTTGTTTTTTGTTGTTGTTACTGTATGTTTATTAGGCGTGGGAGAGTCCGTCTTTTTTTTTTATTTTATTTTATTTTATTTTATTTGATAAAGAAAAAAAGAAAAGCGATGTTGATGGGAACGTCTTTTATATGTTTGGTTCTGGTATAGCTTTTGGCAGTACATGCAATATGACTCCAGTAGGGTCAGAACTTGTCAAAAAAAAAAAAAAAAAAAAAAAAAGCCTCTTCTCTCATGAGAGTGGAGCTAATTGAGAGCATTCGCAAATTAACTTTTTTCTTTACTTTTACTTTTTACTTTTACTCTTCTCTCACTTTAACAAAAGAACCCAAAAGAACCAAAAAAAAAAAAAAAAAAAAAAAAAAATGTCCATCTACACGTTCATGGAAAATCTGTTCAAGGAGCCTTATACGCTACCGACCATTGTGATTACTGTTGCTATTGCAGTCTTTATCACCCACTTGCAGGAAACAAAAAAATTGAATGAGGAGAAAGAGGAGGAACAGAGAAAGAAAATCGAGTCATCTGAGAACGTAGTAAAAAAGAATGAAGGCGGATCAACTAGCTCGGAATCAACATCTACCGCTTCCTCTTCTAAGCCAAAGGCATTTGCTCTCCCTGAAACGTGAGAATCGACACTCTCCTCGAAAAAACATTGCTTTTTTTTTTTTTTTTTTTTTTTTTTTGCATTCACACGATTATTATTATTTTTTTTTACATAGCCCACTGCCGCCACCAAACTGGTCTCGCATCTTTACTCACGAGGAATTGGCGCAGCATGATGGCAGTAAGGATGATTTACCCATTTATGTAGCCATCAAGGGCACAGTGTTTGATGTCACGACCAAGAAAGCCATGTATGGCCCCTCCGGCGGATACCATTGTTTTGCAGGAAAAGATGCCTCCAAGGTATAATATTGTATTATAAACTTTCCATGCATATTAATTTGTTCCCACATGCAATGGACTGGAATGTTCTCTCTGGATTTGGGGAGCAAAAAAAAAAATTAAATTACCAAGCATATATAATATTATAACTTGATTTTTTTTACTGAGCAATTCGAATTGATCTACGGATTTTTTTTTCCCTTAGGCACTTGGAATGAGCTCCTTGAAGGCCGAAGACTGTATCGCGGACTATAGTACATTGAGTGAAAAGGAGGTATGTCTTTTTTTCTTTTTTTTTTTCTTTTTTTTTCCTAAATTGAAAGTTAAGAGTCTAACGATCTATCATGTTCAACTGCTCTGTTTCTTTTTTTTTTTTTTTTTTTTTTTTTTATGCAGCGTAAGACGTTGGATGATTGGTATTCATTCTTCGAGAAGCGCTATCCTATTGTTGGCAAGACAGGGGATGCATGAATAAGAGAGACTTGAGGACATTTTTTGATATAGTCGTGGGACATCAGGGACTAGAGACGAAAAGACATATCAATGATATAAATAATAATGAAAAGATTCCAAGTATTTACAAGAGACACATCCATCCATGCAACTTACATTCAGAGACGCGAACTAATCACGATCCCTGAAGGTCCCTTGTTCTTGAAAGAAAATATCCCTGTATGGAAAAGAAATGTGCATCGCATGTCATTAAACCAAAATCAGAAAAAATGAATGTCACGGAAAAATCAAAACGCGTCGTTTGTTGTGGCTGACGAATAAGAGCGCGCTCTACTAAATTATGAATAGCGGTTGTTCATAACCGACATCGCTTTTTTTCTTTTTTTTTTTATACTTTCACTCTCAAAAAGCAAGAAAACATAATACAAATCATGGCTAGTTCGAAATCAAAATCCACTGGCGCAAACACCGCAAAATCAGGTCGTGTCCAAAAGAAGACTCCTACTAAAACATCTGCCAAAACATCGACAGGTTCAGCATCAACATCGGAAGGATCAGCAGTTGCATCAGCATCAGCATTAGGAGGATCAGCCTTATATTCAGGAAAGGCAAAAGGTGTCACCAAGCTGCCTGCTGCAAGAGTCAAAAGGATTATTAAAGAAGATAAAGATGTACAGATGGTCAGCAATGATGCTGTATTCTTGATCAGCATGGCTACCGTATGTTCTATTCTATTCTTTTTTTTTTTTTTTTTTTTTTAACTTTCAAGTTTCCAGAACTAAAAAAAGACATTCACCAATATATATATTCTATTTTCATTTTCATTTTCAATTAGGAATTCTTTTTGGAAAGCTTTACGAAAAAGGCCTTTAATTTAGCGAGGATTGGGAAACGGAAAACAGTATCATACATGGATCTTGGTAAATAAAGCTTATGATACATCCTTGGGAAATGAATGATTCTCCCTATCTCAGTCAGGATAAAAAAGAAGGAGAAAAAAAAAAAAAAAAAAAAAAAAAAACTCATGAGCTTACCTCTTAACCGATTGTCCATTTCTAAATATTTTTTATTTTTTCTTGGGGGTATTTTAGCGACGGCAGTAACACAGCACGACTCGCTCGAATTTCTGCAAGGTAAAGTAAATGATCAGTGGAAATATTAAAGATATATATATATATGTAGTTCGATATTTTTTTATTTTTTTTTTCCCTTATTTATTTACTTCTTTTATTCGGTTGTCTCCTTTGTTGGAAAAAAAAAAAAAAAAAAAAAAAATAGATGTTGTGCCAAAGACTATGACATTAACTGCAGCGCTGGAAAAGCAACGTCTTGCAAAAGAAAAGGATGAGAGTGGTCCGATCGAAGATGATGAAGAAGGAGAAGGTGAAGGCGATCATATTAATTCGGATCAGGAAAATGAGCGTTCAGGATCTGAAGGACCCAACTCAAGTAGACCGATCTCTGATGATGAAGAGCTATCCGCACCAGAGGACATGGATGAAGACTAAACAGGCATAAAATGCAAAAAAAAAAAAAAAAAAAAAAGCTAAAAACTAAAAAAAAAAAAAATAGGAATGTAGCGAACAATTTTTTTTTTTATTCATGTAACATTAGTTATCATCTCTTCTTTGCGCATAATAATAATAATAATAATTACAAAATTTCATACCAATCTGATTCTTCTCATAATTTTTTTTTTTTTTTTTTTTTTTTCAATGATTAAATATTGATTGTTTGCTTTAATGTCCAGAAGGGACCTGCTTTCAATTGCTGTGCTTCTTCTGTATCCAACATAAACGCTGTATTTCCACTCCATTGCCCTAGTTCACCCTGTGCATCCTCTACGATCCATGGCAAAACCGTTATTCGAATATTGTTGTTATCATTGGATCGATTGAAATCATTTGTATTTCCGATAACTGTCTCTTTGTCACCATACATGACAATAGTCAGCTCATTTAATTTCCCCGATTCAGCCTTGTGAACAAGCCCGTCCATTAGATAGAAATCATGTTGAGGAGAATCAGACCCAAAGTAACGCCCCACGAGCACACCATTAAGGATGATCATCCCCGAAAATTCCCCTTCAATTCTACAACAGAGTGGGATATTGATAGTGTAAGATGGGTCTCCTGTTGTTGATGATGATGATGGTGATGGTGATGATGATGATGGGGGTCCCTCAAATCGCGTACGCCACCATGAAACTCCATTATTTGGAATAACTCGTAAAGGTTGCTTTTTACTGTCAGCTGTAGTCGTGACCCCCTTCCAGCCTTTGGAAGAGTGCTCATCTGGGAAACCAGTGCTACTGTAGGCCATGTCAATTTGGGTCACATCCACTCCTGCAACTTGCCAAACTTCACTTCCCTTGACAACATCCTTTCCATACACTCTTGCGGATAGTAATCCGCGTGGGTTCCGAATGTCGTTCACGACGAATGGTTGACGACTTTGACCAAATGAATCGATTACAATGATGATCTCGTGTTTTTGCTCATGATAATGCTGATGATCATGATTGTTATTGTCACCTGAGCTTGTTGGCACCTGTGCTTTCGCTGCCTGAAGGGCTTCCTGGGTGATCAGGAGCGTGTGTGAGCCGAATGCGATGGGATCATATCCCATTTTAGCACCGGGTGATATTAATTGTCGCGAATAAGTCATATGGGATCCAATACAAACACCGTTCACAAACACAATAGCTCGGTTGCGCATGTTGATCTTGAGGGAAACGGGGGTTTTGGTATTGTTGAAACTGGATAAAAGACTGGTCCCTTCGTTTGAACGCTTCTGGCGTGTCTTGAATGTGCCCTTGTAGACGATATGACCTGATGTAAATAAGAAATCGAGGCTGACCTTTTGAAAGAGATCTGATTTTGGGCTTTTACGTGGACAATCTTTCCAATCGTATTGATTGAAATCTGTGGTCCTTGTCTCCCATCCTTTCAGAGAGATCCCAACATCCAAACGTGAATGTTGATGGATGTACTCAGTGGCTAATTTTCTAGTCAAAGTTGCAGTCTGGTTCTCTCTTAATTTGAATAGTTGAAGAGGGAGACCCGTTCCATGGATGGAGACCGACTCACTCGAAGCCGAAAGGACATCAGGTGAAGACCAAGAGGATTGATATTGTTGTTGCTGCTGTTCATGGTCGAATAAGAGCACATAGAGTTCATTCTGACTATCGGTCGATTCCACTGTCAGTGTCTTGTGCTGGGGGTTATAAATCGTATTGTACGATCCCCAAGTAACAAGCATAGGAGTTGTAGGGCCTTTCTTGACATTCTGGAGCTGAGATGCCTGCTGATCTCCAAGTGGTGCCGTTGCAGCAGCAGCAGGAGCAGCTCTATTAGAGGCGGCGGTTTCCGAGTGTCGGTTGTCATAGTAACAGTACAATGTTGATAGAACCGTCTGGTCCAAAAAGATGATATGGAGTAATGACTCGGAAGAATCATGTTTCTTTGAGCCCGCAAGGGTTACGTGAGCGCTTTTGGGGCCTTCTGGGACTGACAGTACCGCTATAGTTGTATCACCCGGTGGTCCCTGAAGCTTGATACCCTCATCGGGCCCAAGCCCAGAGGGGAAGAGTCCTCCAGCTTCCCTCATGGCTACACTCGAACTGAAAGCCATTTCAGTTGGGCCGGATGCTGCTAATGCGGCAATCCAGACTTCTTTCTTTCCGTTAGAGGCGAAAGCTCGGATAACGATTGGGGTTGCTGAAAGAATTAAATGGATATCGGGGTTCACAACCGTAGTATAATTGGCCAAGGCGATATAGGAAGCCTTGTATGCTAAACAGCACCACAGTCGAGCAACGATACCATCTTCCTTGCTCTTCTTCCTCTGAGCAGGTGGAGCGGATCTGCGCACAAGCTCAAGATAAAAGCGATCTTGCTTCTCCTTTGAAAAGTTGCGCATAAAGATGAGCCTAACATGGCCTTGGTGACTCGAGGCTTGAGAGAGGCGCTGTTGGCAGATGGTATTATCGAGACTTGATCGGATTGAGAAAGTGCTGATAAAAGACCCAGTAAGGGCAGGGTCCGTCCGAACCATGATGTCTGAAAACGATTGGAGGAATAAAATCCCTTGACGAAGTTTACGAAGGCGCCCGGACATTAAGCCATATTCACGGATAGATGCACTATAGTCATAAGATGTATAAACATCACTATCAAAAAAAGGAAAAAAAAAAAAAAAATGAACGTAAGGTAATCATTGTTTTCAGCTTATTAGTCTTCAAGCAATAATAGAATGAAGAAAGACATTGTTCAGGGAATGAGAGACGTACGAATCACCGAGAGTACCCCAATTGGTACCGCCGTAGAACATGTAAAAGTTGAGCATAGTAGAGCCTTGCGAGAAGACTGTGTCGAGCATGAGCCGTGTGTATTGGTCTCCATAGAACCGATAGATTGCGTCGTATGTATACTGGATCCCATAGTGGTTGAACCAGCCGCCTTGTAACTCTGGGATAAAGATAGGAGACCGATTGTTGGCGTGTCCGAATCCACGGACTTTTTTCTCCATCTTGTCGAGTTCAGATACAACTATCGCGGGATCCCATTCTTGAAGAAAGGACGGATCACGGCCAAACACCCATGAGGAAGGTTCACTATTGGGCGTAAACACTAATGGTAGAAATGTAACCAACATTGGCATAAAGCATAGTAAGTAAGCAGCGGTTTGCTTGTTTGTTTGTTTGTTTGTTTGTTTGTTTGTTTGTTTGTTTTTCTTTTTTCTCCAGCAACTTGCTTGATCTTTCTTACCAACATATTTATCAAATCCGTACAAGTCAATGCCAAAGTCGTTCTTTTTGCGGCTTGGGTCATCCTTGACGATGAAGGAGCCTTGTTCAAAGCCATCGTTTGTAAACAGTGGTACTGTGATCCGACAGTCGCGTGCAGTTTTGGCCAACATCCTCATATCGTCATGTAAGCCAATTGGATATCCAAAGACGTGCTGAAACGCTTCATTTTCGATTTGCAATCCTATCACACATCCACTGTTGGCCTTATTGATGACTGCTTTCGGGTCCGTATCGATATCGGCAGCGTTGGTGATTTGGTGTTTGGCTATGATGGGCAGAATGTGTTGAAGATACTCTACACAGTATTCCATGAATAATGGGTCGTATTCCTTCCAGAAATTTGTTTTCATATGTCGTAATCGGATTTCTCGCTTGGCTGCCAACCAAATAGGGAAGCCTCCGGCCTGGGTTTCTGCACAGATGTAGGGCCCTGGGGCTGCCAAGACATAGAGTCCAAGCTCTTCGCATAGAGTCAACAGGTAGTCAATGTCTCGATTGGTTCCCTTTTCGAAATCATAAAGACCTTGCTGTGGAGAATGAAAGCCCCAATGAAAGTAGATTCGAATACAATTAAGTCCAGCGGATCGGTATTGTTCCAAAATGGGTCTCCAACGGGATTGGTCTGGTAAACGCCAATAGTGGAATTCACCCGAGAGGATAAGAGTGGGCTGACCATGTAGAATGAGGGAGTACCTGTCATAATTTAGGATATGACCATACTTTTGTTTGTCAAAGAGAGTGTCGTTCGTATGAATGTGAGTTAATTTGCCCTTGACACGACGTTCCAGGAATTGGTGCATAGCTGTAACAGCAACTGCACCAAGGGTGATAGCCAGTGCAGCAGATAGTGGAAGGGACATGCTTGAGCTAAAACAAAGCAATGCGGAAAAGTTATGAGACGCACTAAAAAAAAAAAAGTTTTTCTAGTTCTTTTATAGAGGACAAGGCATCAATGAACCGGCTTGGGATTTTTTTTTCTTCCTCACCTCCGGCAGGATTCTTTGTCATTTGAGCAAAATTACTCACTTCAGTTGAATATTTTGTTTGTGCATGTGTGCCCGTGCACAGCAATGCCTCATTTACAAAGAAGAGGAAAAAAAAAAAAGCAACAAAAACCGATATCTGTCAAAAGGGGATTCATTCTTCCACTTTTCTTTTCTCTAAAGAACGGTTTTTGTAGGAGAGTTAAAGAGCCCATTGACTTTTTTCAACTCCGCTAGACGCGAATAACAACGTTTTGCACACATGGACGACTAGCTAAATTATGTACAAATCCAAGTCATAGAATTTTATGGTATTTTTTTTTTCTTCTTTATACCGATATTACCGATATTTTAACGATGAAGAAGAGAGGAGGAGATGTGTATATATAATACCATCATTGCCTCCAAAAAGAAACAAGCATTGTAGTAGCTTTGCGCTACAAAAGGTATTCTGGGCGTGGATTGACAAATTGTAGTTGACTTGAAATGGGGACAATGCCGTGATAGAGAGTATATCAGATTTATCTGAAACAAAAAGTACAGCATTATGATTATGATTGTTGTTATTGTGATTAGTTGTTTGTTAATTATGAGTTGTAACATGTTTGTTTTTTGTCCGTAGCAGGCACATGTACATGTACCTTCTGATCCTCATGGCCGAGAATAGAATAGCAGCGGAACTAAAAAAGCAATCTTCATTTTAATATTGCATTAGCATAATGTGCGCAAGTATGCGGCAAAACGGGCATCATGGAGGGCGTAAAAGTGATGTGTGTTGAAGAGAGATAAAACACATTGGGCGAATGTTGCACAGACCCATAGCATACCTTTGCTTGTGCTTCTGTCATCAAATATCCGCAGTGTTGGATCTTTCTTCCTGTTACTAAAGCATACTCTGATGAGAATACGTGTTTTTTATTACTCTTACAGCAATAGGGTCATAGATTTATAAACAGGTCGGTCAGCTATGACTGATCCACTCAAAGACAGTCTACGGTAAAGGCATGCCTTTGTAGACAGGAGGCTTTGAGTGGACATACTTTCTAATGCAGGGAGAATAAAGAGCTTTCTAGAGGACAAAGGAGACGCGATTTTTTTTATTAATATTTGTTCTAGAATAACACGTAATTGTTACTCCTCTTGTCTTTTCTCCCACAGTCATGGTAATAAAAAAAAAAAGTGTTTTATTATCCCAAACACTCCATACTCGCCACGCGGGAGCTCGGATTGCAAAACTAAAAAACTAAAAAAAAAAAAAATGCGCGTCATCCTGAATATTTTTTCTGCATCAATCACGTTTTAACAAAAAGAAAAAGAAAGTTTAGAGCATCTTTTCTTTTTCAAAGGAGAAAGGAAAATTTTTTTTTTTTTTTTTTTTACTGTTTCTCCAGTCGCGCCAATACATCTTTCCACTCTTTTCGCGCTTACTTATTTTTACCCTTTTTTTGTTTGTTCTCTTTCCTTGCTTTTTCTTTTCCTCACCCCACTTCATTCCCAACTCTTCTGTACCATTGTATCTCTTTATCGCTCTCTTACCACTATTCCACCCTTCAACTCTTCTCGGAGGTTTTTTTTTTTTTTTTTTTTTTTTGCTCAAAGGATCTGTTATTTCAGCTGTATTTCAGCTCTTTCATCGACCATACCCCATCTATCCCGGCTAAACTATGGCCACTGAGCAACAGACTCAGACAAGACTGCCAACACTGGCTGTCACCATCTCCAGTCCAATCCCAGCTGCCCCTTCTACTACACCTATCGTTAAATTCATCTCCACACCCGACAATACCTCCTTTCCAACAACAGCCGCTGCACCACTAACACCTTCAACCTCAGCGTCACTGACAAATACCGCTTCAGTCTCAACACCAACATCCGGTATGCATTCCCCTCCACTGTCCAACTCGGTGGAGGAAGAGAATGTAGAGATGAATACTGCAGCAGCAGCTAAAAAGAACCCAAAAACAGTCAATACAACAGCAACTGCAACGCCCAGGGCTAGTAGCAGTCATACTCAGAGCACTGCTTCAAATAACCTAACACAAGGTTCACGATCAGTCAAGACCAAAGGACCAGTTCCAACATCAACACCAACGCCAACACCAGCAGCAGCAACAACAACAACAACAACATCTTCAATGGAGAGCAACCCTTCGGGCACATCATTCAACACGGAGTCTCTACCAGCTACTATGACACTTGGCCACCCAGCCACAACTTCTAACCTGGTTAATCGCGTAAATGAGTCTCTCATTGCGGTTGAGCGCGAAAAGCAGGACCTCTGTCGTCCACAGGGTAAAGAAAAAACCATTGAACATGTGCTTCAACAGGGTAGAATCCTCAAGGTAAAATAAGAACCATAATCATCTTGTTGCTACTTTACGTGCTTTCTCTTTTTTTTTTTTTTTTTTTTTTTTTTTTTTTCTTTTTATTCTTTTACTAGCCAGTTACTGTTGCTATCAATCATGGATTCTTTTGTCGATAGAGACAAATATAATTCTTTATACTTCACGTCTATCCTTTGAGTTCATACAGTCGCTTTTTTTTTTTTTTTTTTCTTTTTTTTTTTTTTGTGGACATGTTTCTTTTTGGATATGTTTCTTTGTGTTTCTCTGGGTCTGGACTGGCCGGCGAAGTAGAATGTTCCATAGGTTGGGCAAAGACGCGTCTGCCATTGGACAAAATTGAGTCGCATCTATGACCAGATGTACTTAATTAAAGTAATCCTTATACACCAATCTCATTAGGTATCCCGTCGATTAAGGACACGACTAGAGTATGCAATCCTCAAGATTCGTCGTGGTTGGTCAAAGTACACTTTGCAGGAAGTCGAGTCTCTCATCCAACCCGTCTGTTCACCACGTGTCACGGCCAGTCAAATTCATCAGAGCATCTCACGTCAGTCCTCGCCTCGACAGAGCGAGAGAAAACGCGTCAAGAGGGTCTATCCTGACTATGATGTTTCTTATTTTCGTGGTAGAACATCCGATCCAGCTGGCTCTGAGACTGAAAAGTCGGAAAATCAAGACGTCGAAATGTCTTTTCAACCTTCAGCCCCTTCAACCCCTACTAGCCGCTTCAGAGCGAGGATGCCCTCATTGTCACAATTCAAGGACTCTGAGCTGTTTCAGCCTGCAAAGTCGCTGATGAATATTGCGACCTCTAAACCCGATCCTGGATACTTGTCGCCGTACCATCCTTCTTCAGAACATGAGACCAACGTACCTTCGGCCGCTCAAGCTGCACAGACCATCTTGATGCTCTCGAGTCCGACTCGACCTGCCGCAAGGACACTTAACCCAACACACTCACCCATCGCAGATTGGAGCACAGCACCATACTCCCCATCAACCTCCTCTCCGCTTGTGCACTTCCATATATCCGCCTCTAGAACGCCATCACCAGAGTCTACACCGCCCGCCATGTATGATCAATCGGCACCGCTATATATGGATAACGATCATAGCAACTCTCAATTAGGATCCTCTTTATATAGTTCAAGGCCCCTGAAGCAGCCATACTCGAATCTCTACGGTATGGGCTATGAACCTTCGTCTCCTTCACCTCTATCAACTTCACTCTTCCCCTCGTCCAATGAGTCGATGGACAAGCCAAAAATCCACAGCAGAAGCTCGAGCCCTACGCTGAAGAGAGCCGTCCGCTTTGCTGCTGCTGCGACTAATGCATCCGAATCATCCAAACTTTCAGCCGAGAACATCAAAGAAGGATTTTCGGGCTTGTCTGGTAATCGTACAGAGTACAACAGCACGACAGATAGCATCTACCCTGGATCACAACCTGGATACGATGACAAGAAGGAGTTATCGCCATCACTTTACAACTCTAGATCACCCATGCACCACAGCGGAGAGCCTTATCTTTCGATCTATAGTACCAACCGAGCTACAACTCCTCCTCTACATTCTATCCCATCCTCATCACCATCGAGCTACTCTGGATCCTATGGACCCACAATGGAAACGCCCAATGGTTCGCACGGAATGAGGACGCCACCCCCCAGTGGTGGCAAGGAGTTAAACTTGGGCCACTATGGTCTTGAATCTTCCACATCCAGGAGGAGGAGAAACAGCGTAGGTGTACCTCCAGGTACTGTAGACCTTCCAAGCATAATGTTCCGACAAGGAAATGGAGCCCATCCACCCAGTATGTCCTCGGCATCGCCTTCTCATCGATAAATATTGAAGAAAAAGTAGTGGATCTTCACTTCTCTCTCTCTCTCACTTTAATCATCTATTTTTTTTTCTTGTTATATATTTAATATGTGCCAATATCTATTTATCTATATATTTCTGTTGTTTTACTATTTTCTTTATAGCATTAGTTATTTTTTTATTATTATTTTTTTTTCCATCTGTACTTGTTTAGCTCCATCGTATCATATCAATCATATATCAATCATATAGAGTATTTGTAATAAATGAATTTTTTATTTTTTACTTTGGTGACTGCTCCCTGATGGCTGGCAAATTAACCAAATAATATTTTATTTTATTTTTTTTTTTGGGGCTACACTCCTGACTGCACTTCCTACTTCCTAGACTTCCTAGGCTTCCTATACTCCTAATAACTTCAATACTTTTTTTTTTTTTTTTTTTTTTTTTTTTTGACATCAAAGAATGACTGGCGCAACACTTCAAGCGATCCGTTACCAGCGTGGCTCTCTCGACATTCTAGACCAGTTACTGTTGCCACATGAGACTGTGTACGTTTCAATTACGAGTCTGGAATTGGGACATGATGCCATCAAGACCATGAAAGTCCGTGGAGCACCGGCGATTGCGATTGTGGCTGCGTTGACCCTGGCTGTGGTCTTGATCCAACCCTCGACACAACCTCGACTTCAGACAGCTCAGGAGGCAGTCAAGTTTATTGAGGATTCGCTGGATTATCTAAAGACGTCCCGTCCAACGGCCGTCAATCTATTTGATGCTGCTCATAAATTAGCAACAGGTGTAAGATCGACATCGAGACTGGAGGAAAAGGACCAGTCAGGTTCAAACTCGCATGTGACGGTAACGGGTCAAGATGTGGTCAACAAGTATTTGGAATTAGCAGAGAGGATGTTGGAGGAGGATGTACGAGATAATACCAACATTGGCAAGTTTGGAGCTGAATTCATTCTCAAGGTTTGGAAGGGAAGCGATGATCTTCGTGTTATCACTCATTGTAACACTGGGTAAGGAAGGGAAAAAAAAAAAAAAAAAAAAAAAAAAGCATTCTAGTCATGAGAAGTAAAATGGAGAATGATTAATTTACAGTTTTCATTCTATCCTTTTTTCTACTACTATTTCTACTACTACTACTACTACTACTAAAAAAAAAAAAAAAAAAAAAAAAGATCGTTGGCGACTGCAGGTTACGGAACTGCATTGGGAATCATCCGTGCGTTAGCAGGGCAACAAAAACTTTCTCATGCCTACTGCACAGAAACCCGTCCTTATAATCAGGGCTCTCGTCTGACGGCCTATGAGTTGGTTTATGAAAAGATCCCCGCCACTTTGATCACCGATTCGATGGCCTCTGCATTGTTGGCTCAACATACAGACAAGATCGCAGCCATTGTCGTTGGGGCCGATCGTGTGGCGGCTAACGGAGATACGGCCAATAAGATCGGAACCTATCAATTGGCCATCACAGCTCGATATCATAATGTGCCCTTTATCGTCGCTGCTCCCTCTACCTCTGTGGATCTGAACATCTCTTCCGGTAAAGATATTCATATCGAAGTCAGACCGCCGGTCGAAGTGACCACATTGAGAGGCCCTGTTGTCGTTGTCGATCCCAACTCTAGCACCTCCAAGGGTTCCTCTTCTTCTTCTACTGATGTGCTCTTGAAACAAGATGAGGCTAGTGGGAAAATCGTCTCTGAAACCGTCGCTGTTGCAGCTCGTGGGATCAACGTCTGGAATCCATCCTTTGATGTCACGCCTGCAGAATTGATCTCCGCCATTGTCACGGAGAAGGGTGTTGTTCTTAAGGAAGATGGTGTTCAACAGTTTGACATGAAAGCCTTTCTAGTACCGATGTAAAAAAAATAATAAAAACGCATTATAGCATTCTTCATATTACATTTTTCAGTGTGGAAAAAGAAAAGAAAAGAAAAATGTGCCATTCAATTAAATTGGATCTGAAAATATGTATATTTTATTATATTTTATTATTATTATTATTATTTTTTATTTTATTTTATTTTTTTTTACAATGACATGTACTCATCCCGACAGCGTCGGAATTCTGTAAGACGTTGGAGTGCGTATTCGAAATAATCAAACTCAATCTCGCTTTGGGTGGCCTGAATTAGACCCCATAAACCCCACATGATATGTGAGGTCAGTGCAAACTTATTGACCTCTTTGTACATGCTATCCAAGATTTCAGCCTTGGTCACTCCGCCTCCATCACCTGCCTTGCGTGCCCTACGCACCGCTAGAGGTGAATTCTCCAGTGCGCTATTACCTTTTCCAACTGCCTTTGCTGCTGCTGCTGCTGTAGTAGTAGTAGTATTAGAATGGTCTGTATAAGCGTGACCATTAGTGTTAGCGTTGCTATTGTCGTTACTGTTCCTGCTACTACTGCCGTTACTGTTACCGTTAGCGATACCATCGGCATTGGCGACTTCCTCCTGACGAGACTCCGCTACAGAGCCCTTTCTAAAGGCTTGAGCTGCATTCACAGCCGTCAAGGCCACATTGGCAAGGCCCTTAGTAATGGTAGCGGTGATCGACCTCCTCTTCCTGGAGTACTTGCTCAAGTCAATGGCTGTCAAATGGTATCCACACATGGCAATTTCAGCCTCCATGTAGGCCTCCAAAAAATTGAGCTGCTCTGCTTTGGTGGGGTAGCGCTCCGGATGCATTAGTGAGGGTCTTTCCGAGTGATAATCCGCTGTCCACTCACAGAAATGGTTTCCAATGTCGAATCCTCGCGTGTTGTAGCCTGCATATTCAAAGTCAATGACCACCAACTCTCCAGATTCATCTAGAGTCCTCAAGATATTGCCATACTGAGCCTAATCGATTTTTTTAAAAAATAAAAAAATAAAAAAAAAAAAAAATGTCGTCAGTCCAAACAATCTTAACAATCTAACGGTCAAAGGAGCACGTGCACATTTTTTCAAGAAATGAAAGACTTACGTCGTTATGAGCAAAGACAAGTGGAGAGTGGACCCTCATTAAAGCTTTTTGAACCTCTGCAATCTCTACCAACAACTTGTCAAAGTTAAATTCATCCATGATGGCACGCTTGGATGGATCCTTCTCACAGATCTTTTCAATAGCGTCTCTTGCCAAGGGGATCCACCGAGCAATGTTATCTTGTGACTGTGGAATTGTTCCCTCAGGTGGGGGGAAGATGTTTACGATGTTATGCAGCTCACACATACGATGCGCAATATGACGCGATGTCCTAGGGTCCCTGATGTCTTCCTTTGTCAGTGTTGTTGACTCGACATATTGTTCAAAGCGACCGTTTCTGAAGATTCCCAAGAGGGATGGACCAATGTCCATCATAGAAAGGTTCCTGAGCCATTGAAGCTCGTTGCTGCG
The DNA here is from genome assembly GCF_002105155.1 of Lobosporangium transversale. Lineage (NCBI taxonomy): Eukaryota > Fungi > Mortierellomycota > Mortierellomycetes > Mortierellales > Mortierellaceae > Lobosporangium > Lobosporangium transversale. The sequence continues at coordinate 43,312 of NW_019028985.1, read as the reverse complement.
AGAGAATAGGGATTCAAGACCGACACCATAGACTCTGAGAAGAACCTTTCGGGGTTTTGGGACGATATTATCAAGGGTAGAGTGTGATGAAGGGGGTCCTGTAACGAGAAAGATGCAGTTAGTCATGGCACCGCTGATTCGATCAAGGTGAATGTCTTGGTAATCCGTGACTTCTGCCCAATCCTGGATCTCCATCAAGTGTAGTAACTCCAAAACTCGTTTCCTCAAATGGTCGCCTTTGAGTTTGCTAAACAAGTTTTACAGCAATTGATATTTTAAGGATGTTTCAAAAAAAAAAAAAAAATTAGGCAACAATTCGCAGCACTCATGTGAACCTTTAAAAAAAAAAAAAAAAAAAAAAAAATAACAAACAAACAAAGAAATGATGACCACATAAAATACTTACATAATATCCAATTCCACATCATCCATATGCTTGACTGGATCAGGATGTGATAAAGGCAAGACTTTGAGCCCTGCCAGACTGGACCTCTTGCTCAATGGAGGACGATGGGGTGCATATTGGTGATAGACCGCAGGTTTGTTTTTCTGCCAAGGAAAAATAGATGAAGCAATCGACTGACGAGCAGAGAATCCGAAATGTTTCCTGGATCCCATGAAATGAATAGGATCATCCACAGGTGTGGTAGGAGGTGAATCCCGGGTTGCATGTTTCGCCGCAGTGGAGGGTGTGTATGCAGGTAAATGTACAGGCTGCTCTTGCCATGCAGACTCGACCTCAAACGAACCTCGACTGTCGTCATTTTCTTGAAGTAGAGCGTTGTCATGAGCGGCCTTCCCTTGTTCCTCTTGCTTGGTATTTATACACAAGGGTTGCTCAGTTTCGGATGCCATGACCAATGAATGAATGAGTTTGTGAAAAGAATGAATGAATTCAAAAAGTGGAAAGTGGGTAATGAAAAGCAAAAGAAAAAAAAAGGTAGAAGAGAGAATGAAAGAAAAGAGAAGAAGAGAAGAAAGAAAGAAAAGAAGAGCAAGAAAATAAAAAAGAGAACCGATCAACGATTTAAAAAAAAAAAAAAAAAAAATTATCTCAACAGAGCAAACAACATTAAGGCGAAAGTAAAAAGCGATGGAGAAGGAAAAAAAATGATGAGACTGAAACGGAGGTTGAAATGCACTGGATGATAACAAGATAAAAAAGCTTGATCGTCTGGCCTGGCACTCTCTAAATCAGCGGGGATGAAGACGGAGACATGGAGACGGGCAGAGAGGTTCTCGCATGTGAGGTATTCGATCTAAAGTTTTTTTTTTTCTTTTTTTTCCATTTCTCTAGCGCTTAACGACATGGCCATAGATTGTCATCTTGTGCCACCATCGTCTGTTGATTTTTTTTTTTTTTTTTTTTTTTTTTTTTTCTACTTGGCTCCATCTCTCTTTTCTGTGGAGCATAAGGTTATAACAAACTTAAAGTTGTAAAATACACGCGCTGCATTTCGTGTGTTCATGCATGTGCAATCAGAGGGTGCTTGTGTGCTCGTGTGCTCGTGTGCTCGTGTGCTCGTGACAAAATAATTTTAATCTGTTACTGGCGCCACCAAAACCATCTATTTTTTATTTTAAAAAAGCGAGAGACTGAGAAGACAGAAACAAAGTCACATGTTGTCCTCCAGATTTGCCTTTTCGCGTTCTGCAATCCTTCGCTGAATCTCAAGTCGTTTCTGTTTACGCTCTTCAATTTTGTCTGCCTTCTTTTGCTGCCGTCGACTGATAGGATCAAGCGACTCTTCTGTAAGCGACCGCTCTAGCGCCTCCGGTCGAATGTCGTCTAATGTGTATCTTCCTAACTTCCCTAGACGATATTGCTTGATCAGAAACTGCGCTGCTGCTGCCAAATTATACTCCCCGCCCCTCTTTAGCGCCCCAATATATTTAGCAACTTGCGGTAAAAAAACCTTGATGTCATCTGTAGGTTCCTGAATGTTGTAAAGCTTCATGTAGCTAAAATGATCAATGTTTTGCGTATCAGCGACGTGATCAAGTACAAAAAAAAAAAAAAAAAAAAGGCATACCTATAATCCTGTGCTTGATTCAATTGAAACAATAGATAGTCTGCAATCACTTCTTCATCCGAGAGATGATCGGAAATCGCGCCTGGAACCAAAGAATTAAAGCCAGTTAGTTAATCAAGGAAACTTGGTCAGAGTATAATGTTCAAAGCCTTGTCACAAAAAGAAACGATCTTTTTTTTTTTTTTTTTTTTTTTACCAGTAAGAGCAACTTTGATGGCTGAAATTGGGTCAGCAATGTGAGGGATCATGACTCCTGGAGTGTCAATAAGATAGATTTTCGGGGAATCTAGGACTTTGATCGTACCAGCAACTGTCCTGGTGATGCCTGGGATTGCGCCTGTAGGCGCGGCCTTGCCCTTTTTGATACCTATCCGCCGTAAAGAGTTAATCAGTGACGATTTCCCGACATTCGGCATCCCAACGACCATCACTGTTGTCGTAAGTTCCTTTTCTGCTGCTGTTCCGGTAGCCTTCGCTTTCTCTTGCAGATTATTATTATTATTATTATTTTGAGGAACAAAGAAAGAAAGAAAGAAACAAAGAATAAAGCATCCAGATGAATTAAACACAAGTCCTATTCCTATTCCAATACTATTCTATAAGCATTGCATTAAGCTTTTTTTTTTTTTTTTTTTTTTTTTTTCATTCAGAGTAAAGACGTAAAGATATATAAGCAGAGTGGACTTACTCGCTAGATATGAAATAATCCTTTTGATATTAAGATCCTCGTTGGCATTCGTGAATACGACTTCTTGCCTTTTATATTGCTTGAATGCCTTTACTACTGCCTTATGATCCACCACAGATTTTTTTTTAATTAATTTGTATCCTATATGCGTATTTCTTTATTTTAATTTATTTTTTTTTAATAAAAAAATAATAATAATAACTCACTTGCTCTGTGGCTGGGTGTGCCAGATCAGTCTTGTTGTAAACAATAAGACGATCCTTCCTTTGTGCAATTGGCTCAAACTTGTGATTGATGGATGATATTGGGATGTATTATCGAAAACATTTTATATATACATATACATATACAGAAAGTAAAGGAAGAACAATAGACATCATAGACATTGGATTGGCAGAGTTAAGGATAATAATGGAATAATGGCATAATGGCGGAGCCTTGGACCAAGAAAATACAAAAAAAAAAAAAAAAAAAAAAAAGCATAAAAACAAAGGACACGAGAAAAATTGATATCCTTGCATCGCGCACTTCAATGACCACTTGGACAGCATTTAGTTTCTCAGTGATCAACCTCAAGCCCTTTGCCATATGACCCGGGAACCAATTAATGATCTTGTCATATGCAAATGCATTCCGAACTTTTAGAGGATTCATTATGTGTTGAAAATGGAATGATGGCCAATGAATATGATTTCCAAAAAGGGAGGGTGTCCATTAGACACTCCACCAAAAAGGATAAAACAAACACGAGAGCACGGGACAATCATTTTCTTTTAATAAAATCTCCATATCACCCTACACCATGTGCTCCATTCCTGTTATCGACTTTAGTCTGTTTACCTCTGATTCCAAAGAGTATGCGCGACAGATCTGCGAGGCTAGCAGAGATATTGGGTTCTTCTTTGTTAAGAACCATGGCATCTCACAAGACTTGATCGATCGCATGTTTAAATGCAGCGAGGATTTCTTTCAGAGGCCACTACAATGTAAGAACCGATATCTCATCAACTCAGAAACTAACCGAGATAATAACGGATACACTCCCTGGAAGTCTGAAAGGTAAAGTAAAGATAAAAATAAAAAAAGTCTAGCAATAATGCCAAGAAATCGGCTCGATTTTATAACAGCTCAAGCTTAGTTATTTGACAAGATTTCTTCTTGTCTTACTTCCTTTATTCTTGAATACTCTCCAAAGCCTGGACCTCCCGAATCAGACCCAAGGCGATTTGAAAGAGTAAGAGCTAATATAATGATTTATAATGGTTTGAGTTGATATTACACCATGAACGAGCATGGAAAGGAAAAAAAAAAAAAAAAAAAAAAGCAGAACATGTATCCTTGACACATGAATGTGTTCTTTATTTAGAGCTTACAATGTTGCCAGTAATTCGATCGATGCTGATTTAACAAAGTGCTTTTTTCAGGACAATGCGGTGGATTATGAGAAGTTCGTAACTTTCTTCAAGGTAAGATAGGCGGCAGCGACCAGCAATCAGCAATCAATTTTTTTTTTTTTTTTTTTTTGCATCGGATATAGAAGATGCTTCTGACATCTCATTACTATCAACTCTTCATGTCTCCTTGTCCTCAATAGGACCTCAATCGGCTCGCTAATAATATTATGCAGTGCTTTGCTATCGCATTGAAAATACCTGAAAGCGAGGGGGCCAGCATTTCTTTGACAAAAGTCATGGATCGGGCATTAGTTCTGTTGGAGGTTTTCGATCCTTATACTATCCTCTACATGAAAGTGACCCGAAATCGCTTCTGGCTGGAAGGTATGCTTATGGACACACATTTGGTAGATATTTTTTTGTTTTTGTATTGTTGTTTCATGTTATTAACGTTGTTTCACTTTTTATTTTAATTCTAGTCATACTGATTATTCCTCTCTTACCCTCTTGATGCAAAAAGACATCCCCGGCCTTGAAGTTCAACTTTCCAGGACTGATAAAGATGCGTCTTGGATATCAGTCCCTGTCATCCCTGGTACCATTCTGATCAACATAGGGGATCATGTCCAGATGTGGACCAATGGTTTTTTAAGGTCCACCAATCAGAGTCACATATAATCCTCAACAGCGTAATCGCTCACGTTACTCGATTGGCTATTTTGCTTCTGCCAGCGAGGACACCAAATTGGATCCTGTCCCTTCACCTCTCATCCCACAAGAAATGCGAGCTGAGGCTGTAGAGTTTGAGGAATGCCGAAATATGACTGCAGGAGAATACGTGAAATGGAGACTAGAGCGATCGTTCCGTCTCCATAAAGAGCGTTCTATGAATATCCAAACTAACAAGTAAAGATTGAAACATTAAGTGTCAGAAGACTTCTGGCATCAAATCCAAAAAACAAAATTCCATTTTTTTATTTTTTTATTTTTTATTTTTTATTTTTATTTTTTTGAACGTTTGCAACGAGCCTCCATACCATCACACTATGACCTCCATTCCTGTTATCGACTTTAGCCTATTTACTTCTGATCCCAAGGAGTGTGCACAGCAGATCTACGAGGCTAGTAGAAATGTTGGATTCTTCTATCTTAAGAACCATGGTGTCTCTCAGGACTCGATCAATCGCATGTTTAAATGCAGCAAGAGATTCTTTCAGGGGCCACTCCAAAGCAAGAATCGGTACCTTATGAAAGATAATATCTTTGGATATGCCCCCGTGAAATCTGAAAGGTAAAAGCGAAGGATAAGATTAAGAACCACACCTATTTTGTTTATTTGTAAGAGCTCAAGCTTACCTTGCTAATTTCTCCTCTTCTCTTTGGTATTTATCTAAAAAAAATTTTGAATGCGTACCATAGCCTGGATCCTGAGAGTCAATCTCGAGGTGACCTGAAAGAGTAAGAGGATATAAAACAATTTAATACAATGCCCTAAATTAATGCTTTATAGTAAAAGAATATTAAAAAAAAGGGAATGGCAAACGAACGTATGCTTTAATTAGATCTTTCGATATCATCAAACATTGGGGCAGATGTGAACCAATAAATTACTTTGCTCAAAGCGATACGATGGAGCAGAAGAGGATTGAGGCTTTCTACAAGGTAACATGCAAGTATATATATGTATGTATTTTTTTTTTTTTTTATAAAAAAAGTACTTTCGGCAACCAACTGACAATACTCTTTTCTCGCTTATTTTTGATTTCAATAGGATCTCCATAGCCTCGCTACATATGTTCTGCAATGTTTTGCCATCGCACTGAAAATACCTGAAAGCGCGGGAGGCAAGCACTTCTTTGATAAAAGTCATGAATGGGACCCTCCTTCGCATACCAATCTTCGATTCTTACACTACCCTCCGCAGGAAAGTGACCCAAGGACTCCTTTAGCTGGAAGGTAATTCTACGGACGCATCTATGGCAGACTTTTTTTATTTTTACAGCTTACTAATGCCGTCCCATTTTTTATTTTTTTTTATTTTTTTTTAATTTCTTTTCTTTTTTACTTTTCACTTTAATCCTTAGCCACACCGATTATGGTTCTATCACTCTTTTGTTGTAGAAGGATGTTGGTGGTCTTGAAATTCAAGCATCTAGAACTCATAAAGATGTACCTTGGATACCAGCACCTGTCATCCCTGGTGCCATTTTGGTCAACATTGGAGATCATCTCCAGATGTGGACCAATGGTTTACTAAAGTCCACCAAGCACAGGGTCACTTACGATCCTCAGCAGCATTATCGTTCACGATACTCAATTGCCTGCTTTATGAATGCCAACGACGACATCAGACTGGATCCTATTCCTTCACCTCTTATCACACAAGAAATGCGAGCTGAGGCTGTGGAGTATGAGGAGGGCCGAAACATGACTGCGGCGGAGTATGTGTCGTGGAGAATAAAACGTTCGCTTTAAGACCTAAGATCATTGTGGAGAATGTTGAGGTAGTTTATGTTTCAAAAATAAATAAAATAAAATAAAATAAAATAAAATAAAAGGAATTTGAAGTATCACTCAGAACCTTATTGCTCGGAGTATTATCATAGTGGAGGTACTTCGTATTTTTTTTTTTTTTTTTTTTTACCATGTCCTGCGCTACCTATCATTATTTGACGAACTTCAGCAGTGAGGCTTCGTACCATCGCGCTCATTCCTATACCATTAAAAACGTGTCTTGAATAAGTGACACCTCCAAATGTAAACCAGTAGCTTGTAAAAGCCCGCAGTGCACAAAGTCACTTCCAATCCTCAACAGTTTTATCACTCACGTTACTTGATCAGGTTTTACCTTAATCGTTCTCCCCTCGACATACAAGAGATGAGATCTGAAGCAGAGGTGGTTTGAGAAAGGATGAGGTATGAGCGTGGGAGAGAATTTGACATGGAGGCCATCGCGGATACACCATTATGACCAGAATCCTTGAGAACTGGAAGCAATAAAAAAAAATCATCCTTTCGAGCATAGACCCTGAATATAAAAGAACTGTATCCTTTAAGCGTTCACAACAAGTCTTCTCGGCATACCTCCACACATCCATACCATCATGCCATGAGCTCCAATCTTGTTATCGAATTTAGTCTCTTTACTTCTAATCCAAAGGAGTGTGCGCAGCAGATCTACGAGGCTAGTAGAAATGTTGGATTCTTCTATCTAAAGAACCATGGTGTCTCTCAGGACTCGATCAATCGCATGTTTAAATGCAGCAAGAGATTCTTTCAGAGACCACTCCAAAGCAAGGATCGGTATCTTATGAAAGATAATGTCTTTGGATATACTCCCGTGAAATTTGAAAGGTAAAGCAAAGGATAAGATTAAGAATTTACCTGGCAAATTTCCCCTCTTCGCTCTTCACTATTCATTTTTTAAGAAAAAAAAACCGAATACGTGTCATAGTCTGGACCCCGAGAGCCAGTATTAAGGCGACTTGGAAGAATAAGAGGATATATAACGATATGTATAATGCCCTGAATTAATGCTTTGTAGCAAAAGAACAACAAGAAAAAAAAAAAAAAAAAAAAAAAAAACATAAATGAGTCTATGCTTTAACTAGGTTTATGGCTTTTTCAGATATTCAATGGAAGGAGAACCGACAAGGTACTTTGGCCAAGGCGGAGTGGCAGAACAGAAGAGGATTAGCAATTTCTATATGGTAAGATACAAAGTAGAAATAGGTATCTCCATCCTTTTTATTTATATATAAAAAGTACTTCCAGCAACCTACTGACAATAACATTTCCTCGTTTCATTTGATTTCATTAGGATCTTCATGGCCCCACTAGGGATGTCCTATAATGCTTTCCGATCGCATTACAAGTGCTCGAGGGCGTAGGAGGCCGATATTTCTTTGACGAAGGCCGTAAATGGGGTGCTCAATCGGGCACCAACCTTCGATTCTTACATTATCCTCCACAGGACGGCGATCCTAAGACGTCTTTAGCTGGAAGGTAGGTATTAGGACGCGTAAATTACGAACCCGGATTTTTAATAACGCGCTATTCCTACTGAAATGTGTTACTACGATGTGTTACTACAATTAATTACTGTAATTTGTTACTGCAATTTGTAATAACAACCATGGTGTCTCTCAGGACTTGATCGACCACATATTTAGCTTCAGTGAGTGATCCTTTCAGCAGCCATTCGAAAGCAAGGATCGAGACCTCTTGAGGAATTAAATCTATGGATATTCTTTAATGCATGCTGAAAAGTAAACCTCGGATTATTATTAAGGAAAGCAGTGTATAGCTCAAAATGTGCTGACAGTTGTTCTCCACTTTTCACTTTTTTTTTTTTATTTTTATTATTTTTGTATACTCGTCAAAGCCTTGGTTCCGCGAGCCGTCTACAGCCTGATTTGAAAGAATATGGAGAGGTATAATGATCTATAATGACTAGTGATTTTTCAGTAACGAAAAAAAAAAGAGTTAAAGATAAATTTTGATATAAATGTGCGCTTTATTTAGAAGCAACAGTATTCCCAGACGTATAATCGCAGATGAGCCAATAAAATGCTTTTTTTCAAGGCGGTTTGGCAGAGCAGGAGAGATTCACCATTTTCTTCAAGGCAAAATAGAGAATAGCAATCAGCGTAATTTATTATTATTTTTATTGCAGTATTGTATCAGAAACATATAGAAGACATCCAGTAGCTTATTGACAGCATTGTTTTTATTATTGTTATTGTTATTATTATTTATTTCCTTTGCTTCCAATAGGGCCCGTCTCACCTCATTAGAGAGATCATGCAATGTTTTGCTATGCGCTGCAAATACCTGAGAGCGTGCAGGAGACCAACATTTCTTTGACAAAAGTCATCACTTCGAAGCTCCTTCACGTGCCAGTATCCAATTTATACACTACCCGCTACATGATTGTGATCCAAAAGCGCCTTTGTGTGGAAGGTAGCTTTGTGGACGTACATATGATTTTTTTTTCTATGACTTTTAGTGGCACATCTTTTTATTTATTTATATTTTCTCTTTTCATTTCATCCTAGCCACACTGACTATATCTCTGTCGCACTTTTGATACAGAGGGGCGTTGGTGATCTTGAAGCCCAAGTATCATTATCGTTCGCGTTACTCGACGGGCTATTTTCTTTTCGCCAATGCCGACATCAGGCTGGATTCTATCCCTTCACCTCTCAACACACAGGAAAAGAGAGCTGAGGCTGTGGAGTTTGAGGAAGGCTGAAATATGACTACAGGAGATTATATTATGTACAAAATAGTCCATCTTTTTTCTTTATGGACTTGGAAAGAATAAGTCATACCGATAAAAACCCATCGTAACTTTGTAGAGAATTGGCAAATGAATAACATTACGATGAGTTTCCTTGTCTAGCTTTCATGGAGAGTGAGAACATACATTTCCCTCGTGGCCTATTATTTCCCCTAAAAAAGTGTGTGGCTAGGAGGAAGACACTGTAGTCAAGACAAGAGCTACAATGCATAAGTATTTTGAAGTTAGTATAGAAGCGATTAAGAAGAGGCACGTCTGAAGCTTGTTTGTGCGACTATTTGCTAGGTTTGGCCGCAATCAAAGTCAATCTTGTCTCGATATGCGCTGTTTCAAGAAATGGAGATACAAACTGCCGCTTGCTTTAAGTCCTGAGATCCCGATCTAATCCCTTATTTGATTAAAATTTAGTCAATAACAAGTATCCTGTTGGATAAAACTTCTACAGTTAGATTTGGTTCTCTTGGCACAATACCAGAATAAGGCCCGACACTACTGATGTGTGTCCGTTACGAGGGAAGACACTCCTTAAAAATTGACACCGCTTAATATCAAGAATTAAAAGGCACAGCATTTTTTTTTTCTTTTTTTCTTTTTTTAATCATTCCATCCTAGTTCCACAATCATTTTATTGACGAACGCCCATAGCAAGCCTTTACAATATGGGGACTATTCCTGTTATCGATTTTAGTCTGTTTACCTCTGATCCCAAGGAATGTGCGCGGCAGATCGGTGAGGCTAGTAAAGACATTGGGTTCTTCTATATTAAGAACCATGGTGTCTGTCAAGACTTGATCGACCGCTTGTTCAGCTGTAGCGAGCGATTCTTCCAGCAACCACTCGAAAGCAAGAATCGATACCTCATGAAGGACTTATTCCATGGATATTCCCCAATAAATGCCGAAACGTAAAGCCTGGGACAATATTAAGAATCAATGTATTTCTGTAAAAAGCTTAGAGTAAACTGACAGTTCCCCTCACTCTCCTCTTTTATCTATTATATTTTTTCCTGAATACTTATCAAAGCTTGGATCTCGAGAATCAGCGTCAAGGTGATTTGAAAGAGTATGAATAGTCTACAATGGCTTTTAGTATCTCTTTTTTTTATAGTGAAAAAAAGAAAGTTAATTGTGTATTCTTGACATATGAACATGGTTTTTAATTAGAACTTTCGATATTATGAAGCATACAATGAATGAAGAGTCAACAAAGTACTTTGTTCAAGGTGACGTGGCAGAGCAGGAGAAGGTTGTCAATTTCTACAAGGTAAGATAGGAAGTATCAGTCAGCAATCGACGTATTTTATTATCATTATCCGTATTTTAATATTGCAGCAGCAACACATAGAAGTCACCCGACAGCTTATTGATAGTACTATTTTTTTTTTTTTTTTTTTTTTTCCCTTCGTTTTATTTGATACTAATAGACCCTCCATCGCCTCGCTAATAATATTCTGCAATGCTTTGCTATCGCATTGGAAATACCTGAAAGTGCGGGGGGCCGATATTTCTTTGACAATAGCCATCAATTGGAATCCCCTTGTCTCACTGATCTTCGGTTCCTACATTACCCTCCACAGAGTTGTGATCCAGAAACGCCTTTATGTGGAAGGTAACTTTGTGGGTGCATACGACAAACTTGGATTCTTATAACCCACTAATGCTGCTGCGAGTTCTTTTTTTTTTTTTTTTTTTTTTTTCCCGTCCTAGTCATACCGATTATGGCTCTGTCTCGCTTTTGATACAGAAGGATGTTGGTGGACTTGAAGTTCAAGCATCTAGAACTCATAAAGATGTACCTTGGATACCAGTGCCTGTAATCCCTAATGCCATTCTGGTTAACATCGGGGATCATCTCCAGATGTGGACTAATGGTTTGCTAAAGTCTACCAAGCACAGAGTTACTTATGATCCTCAGCAGCATTATCGTCCACGCTACTCGACCGGCTTTTTCCTTTTTGCCAATGCCGACACCAAGTTGGATCCTATTCCTTCACCCCTCATCACACAGGAAATGAGGGCTGAGGCTGTGGAGTTTGAGGAAGGCCGAAATATGACTGCAGGGGAGTATGTGGCATGGAGAATAAAGCGAACATACGCTTAGGATCATTGTATCAGATAGAATGCTAGGGCTTTTCACGCCCAATAAAAGAAAATAGGTCACTAGAGAGTATTATTGAGATTTGAAATGCATATGAGGATACATACATGACTGGGTGGGGTCTTACCCACTATCACTACCATTCCTTGACAGACTCTTACAGCAAACCCCTTACCATTACCTCCGTCCCTATTAGCAAATGAAGTCTACCTGCCTCGGGTCTGAAAGAGTGCGTACGACAAAATGATGATCCAAAGACGTCTTTAGCTGGAAGGTGGTTATGAAGGCGCATATATGACAGATTTGGTGTTTTAATAACGCGCTAATTCTACTACTGCAATGTGTTACAATCTTGAAAATTTTTCCTTCAAGTCTTCACTTATCATTTCTTGACGAACCCCCACAACATTTCTCCACATAATGACGTCCATCCCTGTTATCGACTTTAGTCTCTTTACTTCTCACCCCGAGGAGTGTGCACGACAGATTAATGATGCTAGCAAAGACATTGGATTCTTCTACGTTAAGAACCACGGTGTCTCTCAGAAGTCGATTGATCGCATGCTTAAATGCAGTGAGCGATTCTTTCAGCGACCACTCCAAAGCAAAAATCGATATCTCGTTGGGCCAAACATTACCGGATATGCTCCTATGAAGTCCGAAACGTAAAAGCTAGGACCGATATTGAGGGTCGCTAAAACTTTATAGCAGCACAAAGTTATCTGACAAAACTTCCTCTCTCTTCACCACCTTATCAAAGCTTAGATCCTGAGCATCAGACTCAAGGAGATTTGAAGGAGTATGGGGAGTATAATGATTTATATGGCCTTGAGTTACAGTAATATTTTATAATGAAAGAAAAGAAAAAAAATACTTTATTTAGATTGTGAAACCACCTGTGTCCACTCAGATGGACACAGCTGGACACAGCGGACACCAAGCCACAAAATATTTATATTTCGCTTCACAAATCTTTTTCCACAAGGAATTGTGAGGCGAAATAGAACAAAATCTTTTTATGGTAGAGACAGGGAAATAACAGAATTGTATATAGCAGTGTTAATGATTAAACATGACAGTTTTTATATTGATGAAGTATTCAATTACTTCTGCTATAATGCGTTGGTAGCCGAGTCGAGTCAAAAATGCTTTGATAGCGCTTTGATGGTGTTTTGTCTTGTTAATAATGTTGACGATAATGCTTTTTCCTGGATGATACTTATGCTAAACACCTTGGAAGATCACAAATTTCACGACAATGGATTGCTTGTACATTGTATTTTCTTAGCCTCTTTTGGCTCAAGGACGCAGCCAACAGTTTTCTGCCTCTTGTAGCTCAGTTCATGTCTTGGTATTTCCGACACCATCACTACTTTGTACTTTATTGCTTAAATTTATATCCGAGGATATATACATGTATATAAAAAAAAAATTTACTCTTATTCATCTACTCGTCCGCATCTTGGTGGCAGCCTTCGTCATTCCCGGTGTCTTTCAGAAGCTCTAGTCGAATGGAGTTGATTGTCCGACCCTTGTACTGAGCTGTCAGTGCGTCTACAACCTCTTCAAAGTCTCGCTTCTGTTTTTCGGCAATATTCTTTATCAGATCGAAAAATTGACGCCTGCGCCTGAATGCCTTGTGGCGCGCCTCTGTGAATGGCCATTTGTGATTTTCCTGCTTAGCCTGAGCAATGGGCCCACGGAATTCATCCCATGCTTCCCTGACCGTCAATTGCTTGCCATCGCCTTTCATGAGGTAGCCTTTGTACCTTTCATCTTCCGGCGATCGCTGTGTCTGCTCTGAAGTCATTGGAGCCTGCACATGGCTTTGTTGATGTGGATGCTGTTGCTGAGGACATGGTGGCAATTGGTCGGAACATAATGGCTGCTGTTGCGGTGGAACGGCCTGGCGAGCTTGATATAGGCCCTGCGTAGTAGGAGCCTGAGGAACTGAAGGAAAAGAAGCTAGGCGGCTCTGTGCTGGCACCAATGGAGAAGGATTAAACATAAAGGGTGGGCAAGACTGCACATGGTATGGAAAAGACTGCCGCACATATGCGCTTTGTTGCTGCTGCAGCGATTGGAGAAGTAACTGGGTTTGCTCCTGTTGCTGTGTCACAAGGGTGGATAGGGCCTCGAGCTTCTGGACTGTCTCATGCTGGAGTTGATGAATGGCCCGCGTCTCTACCGACAACGTGTTAATGGCGCTTACCATAGTTTGTGCATTAACTGGCACATGCGCTTGGATGATACCTGCTTGTCGGCGATGTACGTCGATGGCCCGAAGCAATTGACGTTGGAAGTCCTGAAAGAGCTGACAGCCAAAGATTTCTGGTAACGACTCGAGGAGTTTGTTCTCCAACGTTTTCCCCTCATCGTTTGGCTTCAAAAAGAGCACTGCATCCTGAAGAATAACTCGCCTCATACGCACAAGAAGTTTGAGGAACCCAATGCGCGTAACAAGGGAGTCAGTGCTGAAGGCACGGGTCAATCGCTTCGAGCTCGTCCTCTTCTCGATTGGTGTCCAAAAAATGTCGTCTGTCGGGACGTTTGGATCGACCCCCAGCATTTCTTTGGTACACTCCTCTCTCCAGGAGTCAGCTCTCTCCGGCATATCTTTGTCAAAGTTTTCCTCAATCCAAGGAAAGACCAGACGCTGGAGCTCTAAAGGCGGGATGACCAGATCACGCTCGATAAAGTAAGGCTCATTCGGGCCAAACTGAGCCATACAAAAAGCGCCCCTGGTTGGGTTTTTTGGAGCATAAAAGTTCTCCGTTTGGCCCATGACCCACCTTCCCAAGTGGCGAATATCATCCAGGCTTAAGCCTCTTTCATAGGCTTCCGAGACCCCTGCATGTCGGCCAGAGTGCGTGATTTTGGCCGAATGCACGTCGTAGCCACGCATTACAGCCGCCGTAGTGCTCATTTGGGTTTGGCCAGCAAGCACTTCATTTCGGTTCTCTGACCGTTCTCGGCTTGTGCCGCCCCCTGTTAGCACCTTGATGCTGTACCACTCGTCAGGGTCCGCGAAATTGGGGAGGGGCTCTTTGAACACCTACAATAGGGAAAAAAAAAAAAATAATAATAAGGATATATGTCACTTCGTGTAATTGAATAAGAAAAAATCATACGTCGCGGCAAGACTGACGGCATCATTTACCTGGAACCGTTCTAGCATATAAAATGCGAACCCGCCCACGGTGCATCTTAAGAACAGCTTATGTCGATAAGCTGTCGCATAGAGCTCGACACCTTTATGGTTTGTCTTTCCACTTGTGATGCAGAAGACAAGCCCCGAGGCCAGCTTTGACCCTGGCGCGGGGTGACGGGTCTGAATATTGAATGTATTTGCCAGGTTCAAGTTCCGGATGTCCTCATCTCGCAGCAACATATGATGGCGTGCAAGGAGGCATAGCCTCTCCCTCATATATTGAAATCGCGCAACACTGTCGTAAGGTCGCCTGCCGCTTACTCCAACCGTCGGAAGCATGCGCCATGTAAAGGCCAACATACGCAGGTACATTTTAGTGTTGTACGGTTCTCGTACGGCACAGGTGGCAGTGCGGGATAAGGTGCCTGTCGTTACTTTGTGATGGACAAGTTTCTCTCCATAATTTTTGATCGCCTCCGCTAGTGGTACATCCGTTCTTGGGTTTGGGGCGGGATTGGGATACGGAGCTGTCGAAGAAGACTGTTGCCTCCATAAGTATTGCAAAGCCTTCTTAACATTTGCGACTGTCCCCAGCGTGAGAGGAACAAAGACAATTTTGCTGCCATGTTTGTCCTCTGGTGCTTGCAGGATAACTACAAACGCAAAAGTATATCAAAAAAAAAAAAAAAAAAAAAAAAGTATCAATTATTAGTGTGAATTGTAACAATCAAAGATGTATTAAGGTGAATGCAGGATTTAAGAAATGGTTTATTAAGCTATAATTTAGTAGACTATTTATATTGATAATTAACACTGAGTTGCAGCCATGGTGTCTTGTCACCTTGGGGTACGCATGATGGCTGAGCCTTCCCTTAGGTTTGGACCCCATTACTGTATAACAATTTATATATTAACACATGGTTGTCTTTACATACCTTGTTCTCTTTCGTTTTCAGTCCTGATAACGGCTGCAGTCTTCCGCTTCGGCATGATGTTCTTGCTTGAACCCCCGACAGTTACAACTTCATGTGATGCTCGCTCCTCATCATTCAATGCTATATCAATCTGCCATTGATGTGGGTCGACTCCTTCAGGTGGCTCCATATTATCCCAGGAGGGAGGAGCCTTCTTACCTCTCTGTGCCAATGACCTCAGCTGAAGCTCCAGATCTTCATCCTGTTCCTGACCCTGTTCCTGTTGTTGACCTTGGTCTATGCTCTGGCCGTCATCGCCATCATCAACTTGCCTGCTGTCATCTAATGTCTCCAGTCTCTGCTCCATGTTGCTTAGTTCATGTTCGTCGATCTCTTCTCCTTCGTAGACTACTTCTTCCCCAGCCTGGGAATTCGAGGAATCTCCTCCACCTTGCTGGGCATACTCAATAGCGCCACGGTAGCAACGATCTGTGCCGATCAATCGCTTTACTGTTCGCTTGAAGACGACCGTTGTGAAGTATTCAAGCATGCGTTTCGCATCGACGCTACAGTCACCTTGATATTTTTCATTGCAGCATTGCTATAAACAAAAAAGAGGATTAGGCAAGTCGTCTAGTTTGAAAGCCTGTCTGATAGCTCATAGCTACATTCCGATGATCAAACATACCTCCCACAGCCGGAGCTGTGTCTTATATTGATTCACTGTCGCCGATGAATCTGGGTCACCTAAAATCATCTGCAGCATACTTCTCGCCGATTCCTTCCGCGCGTTCGCCAGCGCCAGCTCTTCTTCTGTCAATGGACCGGAGTGAAGGACATTTGAGGATAAAGAATCAGCCTCACAACGCCTAGGACGCTTATAAGATTTTGCGCTAACTCTAGCAGTCTGTGCCACCAGTGAAGGCTCTGGAGTCGTTTCGTCAGTCAGAATAACTCTTTTCCCCCTCGGTACTGCACGAGTGGATCCAGTGCGAGTACTCGACTTGGTTGGCTTGGTCTGACTGGTGCTTTGTTCCAAATCCATGCAGGTGAAATTGGATAACATCTTTTCGTTGTTGTTTGTCATTCTGAAAGTGAGCGGGAATGAACCTTTGAAAATGCGAATGTGCCGTTATTTTTCTCGGTTTTAGTCAGGGGAGAGAGTAAGTCTACTCTGTGTATTGTGGGTTTTATTGTTTTATTGTGTATATGAATGTATGGAGGAATGAAGGCGTGAATATAAAGAAGGAAAGAAAGAAAGCTTTAGCATGCCATGATGACTGTTAAAATCTAGGGTGCCATTGATTTGGGTGTGTGTGTTATCCACACACTCAGCAGGCAGATAGAGAACACACCCAATTTCAACACTGTGGCTTGTAACCAATGTTATCTCCTTGGGCTTGAGTGCATCCATCCAAATGGGTGCCCTCTTTTTGTTATAGATCTATAAGGCTCCCACCTAGCAACAATAATAAACAACGTTTGATCTCCTTACCATAAAACTTTTTTAGCTAACCAACTATAGCAACATTTGGATCAATTATCAATAAATCTCTATCATCCTACAACACCTTCAAAATGTCAAACATTACTATCAACACGGAATCTGCTTTCACTCTTTTGACAGGGATCTTTTGGCTTGTGGCTGAACACTTAGACCCATCGAAAAAAGACTTGGATCTCCACAAAAAGATTATGATTCTTTTGGGGTCAAAGGACAACACCCCGGTCCTTGAAAAAGACTCAACCCTCTACATGAGGGGAAAGGTATGTATCAAAAATATGTATACTTATAGTGTATTAAAAAAAGAGGCCATAATTTACTAAGCTGCCCTCGTTTTTTATTCTACACAGGCACAAGAAAACGATCACTCTTCCTCGGCCACCAAGATAACTGATGAGTTGACCTCTCTTTCGTCCTCTGTTCTTACTTCCGGACTTGAACGGCTCTCCTCTACCCCAGAACCTGGTTCATTCTCTCCCACTTCTGAACCTGGTTCGTTCTCTCCTACTTCTGAACCTGGTTCGTTCTCTCACACTTTGGAATCCCCTCATGGTAAATTTTCTCAGTCTCCCTCCCCTCTAGACATGTCTCATAAAAACGACCTCTCCAATTCTCAGAGGGATTACATGCATGAACATTCGCCACTTTTTCCAAATGGAGATGTAACATACTTTCTCGACATGAATGCCGATGAGGGTCCTTCTGATACTAATGTCGGGTGGGCTATGTTAACATATAGTCACAGTGAAGCGAAAAGGGGAGAAAAAAGTATTTCAAATCCTGTTTGGGTGTGTATCATTGTCCGGCCCCTGGGTGTATGTGTCACAGTAGACCAAAGCTTCCTCGAGCTGGAAGAAAGAAACATTGTCTGCCATTACCTGAAACAAAGACTTGTCCCCTGCACTAAGTCCAGCTCGCCCATGTGCCCTGCATGGCTACGTTGTCCATAGCATTCTCTCCTCACGACGCCACAGAACCAAAAAAGGCAGAGCTATACCACCAAGGTGTACACGATCATATCAAACCCCACTTTTGGAAGCCTGATTTAAAGTCGTTGAAGAAACTGAAAGATATCATCGCCGTAAACCCAGCCTCCAAACCAAAGAATCTTCTAGTCGGCACTATTGATCGCCCTTCTGTCGCAAATATTCACCCTTCCCTTGGGAATCTCAATACAGTTGGTTATTATAGGAGATCATTCTTAAAAAACAACGACCTTTCACTAGGGGACATTTTCAAGCTGGAGGAATCAGTTAAGGAACGTTTCTTTAGCTCCACAAGCCTTTCATCAAAGGATGCACATATCACCATCCAAACTAGCTTCATGAAGGAACAACAGTGCCAGTGGATTGATACTGGCTTTCAAAGTGATTCAATTCATGGATTTGTAGTAGACACGAAATTCCAAGACATTAACGTTACGTTCACGTCAGGAAAATGCAAGATTCTGAATAGGAACGTACCAATAGCCATATCGATAATGTTTGATATCGCAAGAGCACTACAAGAAGCACTTTTTGGTTTTTCTGAAATCCTTTGCATACAAAACTTTTGACGATTTCAAAGAACACTTTCCTGGAATGACCTGCGATTTGTCGGAGGCCGAAAGAAAGGGCTTTATACTAGCCTTAAAGGAGCAATTCGCCATTCATGGTGAAGAAATTGATTTAAGTGGTCTCTATTAATTTTGTCATGTTCATCAAGCGCTCACTGAACAGGACTGCATGGAATGGAGCAACAATTCCAGCAGAAGACAGTGCAGAGTTCATGAAACTTGGGATAGAGTTACTCGATGATTCAATCTCGGTGAAGCAATTTGAGGCTACTGTCACTAGCATTCGTGTCAGGTTCAAGAAGATTGGGCCATGGATTGATTGGTATCTCAACCCTTCTCGTGGTAAATTGCTATTCCCAGCCCTACGTGATATTGAAAACCCCAAACTTTCCGATAACACAAATGCACAAGAAGGTATTGGCAATGACTTCAAGACAAGCAGCGGCGAGAAGAACTTGTCAATATTATCGGCGGTGCGTCACATACAGTACATAGGTATACGGACTTGATTAAAGACGACTTTAATAGAGTTATCTCAGGGATGAGCATTCGGTATCAATCCTCTAGTAGTCGCTCCCCAGCCCCAAAGAAGTCGAAAGCATTGAGAACGTCAATGATGGAAGACCTCCAGAGCTCGGTGCTCCGTGCATCAGCTCCAAGAAGAAACGTATTGGACGACCACGAGGAAGCAGGAATAAGGCACCAATGTTTTGGTCCAAAATTGAGCTTTCGATAATTGGGACTCCTTGGGGGATCAGTTACAAGAAATTTGCAGCAACAAATTCCTGTCCTCTGGATACAACGCTCATGATTTGGTACCTTCTTCATCGATCTGCCGGTATAGAACTCCCTATGCATGTGAGAGATAAGCCAAGGAATATAAGTAATACCAAGAATGTTGACAAATCCCTGACGATAGGTGGCATATTTCAGAATATTGTGGCAGCAATCACAAGAGGCGAGCATCATAGGGCAAGATGGCTGTTTTGTATAGAATTGTTGAACATGTCACCTGAAGGACAAGTGGATTTGTTTGGGAGCATCGATAAAACATTTCTCGAGCCACTGAAGGATGTATTCAGCATTCAATGGAGGAATCGCACCACCTGCTCCTTCAAGCATTGTCCGAAGGGAGAAAAAGATGAAGAAGAAGATGCCGTCACAAAGTACATAGAGGGCGTTGCTCAAGGATCATCACTTACACAAGATATCATTAGAAGTTTTGGTGTTAATGATACATTATTGAGATGTTTTTCGTATATTAGAAGTCAAGGAGATCAAAAGTTGTTTTTATTATTGTCAAACGAGAGCCTTTTATCAAGGACTCTCTATGACCGTCACATGATATTCTGACCTTATGAATAAAAATGGAAGTGCACCTGAGGTGCACTCCCAAGCCTCGGTACGTAACAACTCCCCCCCAGATTTTAAGGTAAGGTTATTGCCGTTATAACTCGAGGTAAGAGGAAAAAATAGAAAAACCTCTGAATGCTAGAGAAAACTATGAGGAAAAATGGACTAAAAACCTCTCTATGAGCTACACTGTAATTGATTGGAGGAAAAAATAAACCTCTTAGAGGGTAAAAAAATTTAAACCTCACGTGAGACCTACTAAGGTCTGCTATAACAACCTGTCTTTCTTTTTCTCTTGTAAAGATTAAAGAGACAAATACATCATGGAAACCATAGTCAGCGAATGAGTCATGGAGCCTCTACAACGTTGTGTAATTTAGAGCAGCCATTGGATAAGGATATGTTTTGCGGGGAATGCAGGCGGTTAATTGTATAGCATGTCAAAATGTAGAAATCTCATTGGACCTTTTTGTCAAACAGAGATCACAAAAGATCACGCCATCTGCCTCCCCCAGAAGGACGAATGAGGTTTCTCAAAGCGAATGATGAGGAGCAAGGAAATGAAATTAGAAATCGTCAAACGATTGCTCATTCCTTCATTCCTCATTTCAACTTTAGACACTCTCAAACGCCTTCTTACACAAACAAATATACCTTGCAATTCAGACCACAGCCTTTTGTAAATCATTATCATTATGTCTTCTAACAGCACCCCTTCTTCTCCATCGTCTGGTGCCTCAACGCTTTTTGAGCGTGAGGACTATGAATTCATTCCAGCGGAACTTTCTTCAACTTCGTCTTCGCCCGTATTGGTAGAGGCTTCAGACGTGGAGGGTGTCAGCAACTCCGAAGAAGATAAGGAGGACGAGAGCAGCTACGACGCTGAGGACGACGAATATGATTACGAGTGTGAGGAGGATCTGTGGGATAGCGACGAGGGAGTTCGTGCCTGGAAAAAGGCACATCACCAGTTTTACCACCCAGAGTCACGGAGCCGCTCAGCCTCTCTGGAGATCCCAGGACCTCGTCCTAGCAGGAAGCGAAAGGAGCCCTCTAGCGATGAAGAATCATCAAGCAGCGAAAGCAGCGAGGCAGAATTGTCAAGCTGCGGAGTATGCACGACTCTCGGGAAGAGAAGACGTTTGATGGTGGAGAGTGGCGATGATTCCGCTAAGAGTCGCCTTCAAAGAGAATTTGCATGGGCTAAGAGGTATGAACGCCTCTATAAGAAATATACTAAGCTGCGCAGGCAAGCAGAGAAGTATAAAACTATGCGAATGCGTGTAGAGAAGGTTGTGGACTCTCTTAGCTCTCAATTACCATCGCATCCAGTCGCTAGTTGCGATTGCTGCAAAGGAAAGAATAAAGCTGATGGTTGCTGAGTAGGTTGTAGAAAAAAAAATAATAAAAAAAAATAATAAAAAAAAAAAAAAAAAAAAATTATTGCTATGAGGACATGTATCTATTCTTTTGTCGTCATGTTGGAGAAAATTTATTTGCACAAAAACTCCATTGCTACACGCAGTGTATACTTCCGCGTAGTCTTTTATTTATTGCATGCGTTTGCTTTTGGACCTAGTGTTTCTGGTTCTAGATTGTGCTGGCTGTCTAATCAGATTTTTGTCTTTGAGCTTTTGGATTCTTGCTTGAGCCCTTTTCACTTTATCGTCTTGTTTAGCACGAATGTGAGGGTTGCTTTGATTGAGACGTTTCCAGTACTGTCTGATGATTAGATCAGAATCGAAGTCTTCATACGTTAACTGCGAGTTTTCTGAGGAGTCATATCCTTTCCACTTCACAGTGTACTTCACTTCCCCTGATGTGAAATCGTGGTCAACTATAGATTCGACTTCATAGGACTCATCACTTGGAACATCAAGTGCCTGTGTGACTAATTTGAGTTGCTCAGGGGCAAAGTTGCGTAATAATTGACTATTGGTGGCATCTAGTAAAGTATAGCTACCATTTTCTGTTCTAGCCATTACTTTGTATGGTCCATGATATTTAGGCGCAAGCTTGCCTTCCGCTAATGGATCCCTCGTCATGACAAATGACCCTGGAGGAAAATCTATAATGCGGTGGGTGCGATTAAATTTGGAGATCATTTTACGTTGTGTGTCTGCACTCTTTTCAGCGATGGCTGGATAAACCAAATTGGTTAAATAATCCAATCGATCATTAAGCTCCTTGTCAGACAAAAGATGGGACTCAGCTGATGAAAAGTCCGTCAGACCCGCAAATGATCTGCCATAAAATAATGAGAATGGTGTAGAGCCATGTAGGCTGGCGGCCTTGACGTTTAATTGTAGTTGAGTCATGGGTAAATATTTGTCCCATTCTTCCTCATGGCCTTCAAGCTGCTTCTGGATATTCTCCTTGAGAGCTCGAACAAACCTTTCGGCTACACCATTCGATCTGGGATGGTATGGAGTAGATAGTCTGTGATCTATCTTTAGCTTGTCATTCATGAGTTTGGAAAGTCCATTGACAAATTCAGTGCCATTATCGCTTTGGATGATCTTGGGGAACCCAATCATGCAAAATAACGAGAACAATCGTGCAGCAACTGTACTTGGCTCTTTGTTCGGTAATGCCTCTAGTATGACGAATCTTGTACAAACGTCTACCATCACTAACGCGAAATTGTTGCCCTTCGTGCTGGTTTTAAAAGATGCCAAATCAATGGCGATGTGTTCTCCTGGTAGATTCGCATGAATGGCTTTCAGGGGATGATACCCTTTGCGTACAATATTAAAATGCTGACATTTTCTGCACTGACTAACCCATTTAAGACAATCGTCTCTCAGTTTGGGCCAAGTGAACCCTTGCTCATGAATTGCTTTGACCATTGCATTTCCTCCTAGGTGGCCAAATTCATGTACTTTTTGAAGACATGCTACTCTTTTTTCTGCATCTAGGATGGTGTGCATGGGAGTATCCTCATTTTGAATGACATGAATATAGGAAGGCTCTGGACCGGATTGGGGTTGGGATATTTCTGCTACGACTTCACTTAAGTTATGTCTTCTGGCCGCTGCAATCGAGGGACTATTACTACCACTAGAAGCAATTAAATCAGATTGATTTTGCCATGGTTCCTCAGGGAATGCACGCGACAGAGCATCAGGGATCACATTTAATAGGCCGGGTCGATATACACATTCGAAATCATAATTGAACAGAGTTTCTTTCCAATTTGTTAATATCTGGGGTAACTCTTTTTGTTCATGAATGTACGTCAAAGGCCTGTGATCTGTATAGAGAGTGAATCTTCTTCCCCAAATATACTGATGAAACTTCATTAAGGCGAACACTATGCCTAAAAGCTCCTTTTTGTACGCGGGGTAATTCTTCTCCGATTTATGTAACGCTCTTGCCTGAAATGAAATGTAGTTGACTTTAGAATGGTCATCCCTGCCCATCGGTAACTGATAGAGCACTGCACCAATGCCTACGTTGGACGCATCTGTTGCAATATAGAATGGTGCCTCAAAATCAGGGAATGATAATACTGGTGCTGAGGCTATGAGGTTTCTTATTGCATCAAAGCTTCTCCTCTGTAAATCATTTAGCTCGAATGTACCTCTCGCATTACGTAGCTGATCAAGAGGAGCGGTGACAGTACTATAGAGAGGAATGTACTCTCTGAAATAATTAAAGAGACCAAGATATCGTTGAATCATCTTTTTGTTTGTAGGGTATGCCCATGATTGCACATTGGCTAATTTTTCCATGTTGACACCCCTGCCATGTTCGTTAACGACAAAACCCAACAACACCACTTCTGTACTCAGAAATTTACTCTTTTCTCGATTGATGATGAGCTTTACTTCAGTCAGTCTGTTTAGAACGACTTTGACATGTGCAAGATGCTCATCTACTGTTTTGGAGAAAATAATGATATCATCTACATAGACTCCACAATAGTGAAGATCACCTAGTAAATGAGACATTCCTCTTTGGAAGATGCTGGTGAGAGGCTTAAGCCCAAAAGGGGCTCTAGCGAACATGTATTGATTACCATTGTAGGTAAAAGCCGTGAGTGGCTGACTCTGTTCAGCTACAGGCATGCGATGATACGCTTGGGAAAGGTCAATGGCAGAAAAGAATTTATGACCAGCTACCTTTTGTTGAACCTCAGTGACTAAAGGTAGAGGGAAGTTATCTGTATCCAATAGCTGCCTATTCAGCGTTCTTGGATCAAGACATACTCTATACTTCATAATATTGCCTTCTAGATCCCTCCTAGCTGCCATCGTTAGAGAACTGTTGTATGGATTACCCTTTGGAGCAGGTACAATAACTCCTGTATCCCACCATTTCTGCACTGTTTTATCGACCTCATCTTTTTCGATTTGTGCATGAAACGGTCTAGATCTTTCTTGAATGACGCAGTCAGACTTCACTTTGAGGATCACCATCATGGAATCAAGCGTGCAGTATGATCTCGGGTCTACATTGGCATTTGCTTGAAGACATGGCTCAATAGCGTCCATGAATTTTTGTTTGATATCTAAAAACCCTTGTGTTGTCTCACTGGTAGGTGCTTCTTTAGGGATTACTGTAGGTTTCTCATCATTTGGAACCCAAGGAAAATCCTCTGTGATAGCTTGTGGTTGAGTTATCCCCGTGATAGCAAAGCCAAATCGGCTGAAAAGATCCATACCAATGATAAAATCGTAGTACTCTATGTCCATGACATATAGCTGACTCTCGGTTGATCTACCATTGCATGATAACTGCACCTTGTCACACGTAATGACACTTGCAGTATCTAAACCCTTTCTGATCATTGCGATTTTGGAGTTAGACAATTTACCACATCTGATATTGAGATCGTCTGCTACCTCTAATGCGATGAGCGATATAGTAGCACCCGGGTCTAGCAGGGCTGTACATTGCTGCCCCATGATATAAATAGGAACAGCTATGCGATTGTCACCCTTTGCAGGTCCTTTGAATGCATACACATCATTACTACTAAGTTTGGGAATCAAAGAATACTGTGAAAAGAACATGGTCTCTTTATTGTCACTGGAGCTAGCTAAATGAACTTCATCGGTAATGCGGGAGAAAGCACCAATTGTTTTGTTGAAGCTGTTCCCCTCACTCCTGCCTTTAAAGATGCCATTGCCTGTATTGGGCTGGCTCTTCGGGCCGTTCTTCTTTTCGTCCATTCTTTTATACCAGCATTGACGAGGGTCATGCTTCTTTTGCATCTCTTCACAGCGCTTGGTGTAGGTACATGGCTTGAAAGTCAGCTTTTGTTTCTTGCTGCTGTCCTCTTCGCCCTTCGAGTCATGTACATAACCACGCTTAATTTTGGAACTTCGTCTCTCGACTTGTTCCATCTTGCCAAGGTTAAGCATCTTGTCTGCGGTAGGTTTACCACAGAACCTCTTGATAATTCTCAGACTGTGGTTGGTTTTCGTACCTGGCCACGCGCCTGGAACCGATTGGAGGTATTCCAGATACTTCTTGATGGAACCCACGTTCCGAAAGGACTTGTACTTCGATTTGATGGCTTGATAGCCAACATCGGACAAGCAATAAGCTATGCGCCCTGCAAGCAAGGTACACATATCATCCGACAAATCTAGTGATTCAATCAAGGGTAGAACTCGTGCTGCAAAATCAGGGATTGTTTCACCATCTTTGAGACGTACCTCTAACAGCTCGTTCACAAGATCGAGCTCGATCTTGTCAAACTCAAGAGTTCTATAGACGCAATCCTTGACGCGATCCCATGTTCTCTCAGATTGAGGAAACTTCTGGATACGCTCCTCGTAGTCTAGCGTGGCCCTGTCTACTTTGCTCAACGACAAGGACATATATATCCAAGCCATCTTCTCAAATAGGATGCCTGGTAAGCTACGTTGGTAGAACGATTGAAAGGTTTTGAGAAAATACCTGACTTTCCTAGCCAATTCCTTCATTATGTCCTCTCGAGCGGTCCTTGACAAATCTAACTCAAGAACTGGGTAGTCCTTGAACTTCGAGCCGTTGATCTGGCTGTAGTCGACATCCTTGGATTTAGGGTCAAGTGGGATGTACTCCAACTTGAAGGTTTGGTAAATAAGGAAATATTCCTTGTTGTCGGAACTATTCCATTTAACGTGGAATTCTTGTCCACGCGGCTTTGACAGCGCTGGTGGTTCAATTGACGCAATCGGTCTTGAACCACCGTCCAAAAGGGCCAGATCGTGCTTCATGCAATTGATCTCTTCCTTTAGAGGAACGATGTCGGCCTCCAAACTGTCCCATATTTCCTGTCTCTTGTTCTTGAGTCGCATCAAGGCATCGGACTTGAGGTTGGAGTCTATATTAAGACCCCTGATCGTGCTACTAGCATTATGATACCTGGACGCAAGCAACAGCCGGATTGAAAGCAACTTCTTCAATCTTGCTTCATAGCTCCCCAAGACTACAACTGGATCGTCCTGGTCTGGTCCCATGACTACTTCCTCTGAAGTTCTATCGCCAACCTGCTCTTGTATATCGATCATAGCCATGAGCTTGTTCAGTTCTTGCACTTTGTCCTGCAAGTTAGCATCGTGATCAGCGACAGCTTGATCTGTCCCGTGCTGAACAGACTGTCGTGGACTTTGTGCTCCCTCCGAGTAAGCATTGGGCCCTGAAGGATGATCCAAGTTCTGCTCGTTTGAGGAAGAACCGATGTTCGCGAGGCCGGATGGATTCATTTTTTGTTGACAGGGATGGATTTACGACGGATGTTTGAAAAAAAAATTTTTTTGATACAACTCTGTGTAGGACCTTGAAAAAATGAGATGTTTTTCGTATATTAGAAGTCAAGGAGATCAAAAGTTGTTTTTATTATTGTCAAACGAGAGCCTTTTATCAAGGACTCTCTATGACCGTCACATGATATTCTGACCTTATGAATAAAAATGGAAGTGCACCTGAGGTGCACTCCCAAGCCTCGGTACGTAACAGAAGCGCGTCTCCGCTTCAGTCAAACAAGTATAAATATGATAGATTTGTAACATAGTAAACCTCAGTCTGCAATAAAACTATTCTTGAATCTCCTAAGTTCATTCTTGTTCCTAAATCACTTACCTTCTCTTGCACTCGTCCTGTCAGTCCTTGACATAGAGTCAGATCTGTGCTGTTCGCTCTTTTTGGTTAGACCTTTTCAAGTATAAATGGTTTGCTTAACAAAATTCATGCAATTGAAAAGGACTAATCAAAAAGAGCAAACAGCACATGTGTTACGTCCTGAGACTAGGGAGTGTACCCAAATGGAGCACTCCCCTTTTTATTCAAAGATCAGAGCAATTAGTGACGGCTATGTTGGAGCCTATATAAGGCTCCGACCTAGCTAAAA
This sequence comes from Lobosporangium transversale, assembly GCF_002105155.1. Taxonomy (NCBI): domain Eukaryota; kingdom Fungi; phylum Mortierellomycota; class Mortierellomycetes; order Mortierellales; family Mortierellaceae; genus Lobosporangium; species Lobosporangium transversale. The sequence continues at coordinate 15,976 of NW_019028985.1, read as the reverse complement.
TAATAAACAACTTTTGATCTCCTTGACTTCCGACTTACCATAAAATATTTCAACATGGAGTCCTGTGACATACGTATCAATCACATGTAAGTAGTAATTTCACTTATCAATTATTAGTTGTCAATTAGAGATTGTCCTTCACCCTATTTATATAAGTAGGAGGAGGTGATCAATAAAGGGATGAATGTTTCTCATTCACTTTCCAATCCATATTATTCATATTGATCACCCATATCTCTCAAGTCCTCGCCAGAAAGTCATGAACAAATATATTTTTAAAGTACTCAATTTGAATTAATATTTGCAAAAACATAATTTTACGTACGGAGCTTGAAAAGGACATATTTTTTTTGAATTATGGTGCGTGCCAAAACTGATGCAATAATTTGCATTTTTTAACATTCATTCCTCATTCTCCTTTTCCTTTCTAATGATCTTCCCTACCATCACCGCTTCTCATTCTCATTTGTCTCACCTTCGTAGACTGTCATCGCTGTTCTCATCAATGACGCAATTAGCGAATAATCGCCATTTGTATAGTCATGTCTCATTGCATCAGTTTTGGTAAAAAGTACATGTCAGGTTTGTCCATCCCTTACTTCTTTCTTATTCTTTATTCTTTCTTTATAGCACCATCACCACTGATACACCAAGCGACACTCTACATATCTGCCATATCTTTATCATAACATGAAATCATTATCCAAATCAACTATCCAAAATGCAACTGCTCTACTTCATCAGGGAAAGTCTTCCAGAGAAGTGTCAAAGAGTTTAGGGATATCTGTTACCTCAGCTCAAAGGATTAGGAAAAGAGGCAAAGAAAGTATTCCAGTGCTGAGAGGGGGCCGACCCTGCAAAGTTACTAAGAAAACGAAGCAGCTTTTATCAAGATTTTTTGACATGGGTGTATTGGAGACCCTAAAAGATGGCCAACAACTTGTTCAATTGAGGGAAGGAGTGCAGGTTAGTAAATCGAGCATCAGGAGGTTCCTTATGCAGGATGATATGGGGGCATATGTAAAACAGAAGCAGCCTGATCTGACGAAGAAGCAAATCTATGCTCGATATAATTTTGCAAAGGATCACTTGGACTGGACTCTAGAAGACTGGAAGAACGTCATGTTCTCAGATGAGACCATCTTTAGCAGAGTTGGGTCCTGCGGAAGAAAGTACTACTACAAGCATCGATGGGATAAAACTCTACGAGCACATCATATCAAAAAGACAAGGCAAGGCGGTGGAGGCAAAATGATGTTCTGGGGTTGTATAACTTACTACGGACCAGGCGATGGCTGCTGGCTCCAAGAGAAGGTGGATTCGGTAACATACGTCGACGTTCTCAAGGATTATATCTTTAAGTCCAGGGATTACTACTTGATGGATAAGGACAAATTTATATTTCAGCAGGACAATGCTAGGATTCATACCGGAAGAATAGCAATGACCTATATCCAAAAGTCTAAGATACCTCTCATGGAAGGGCCAGCAAACTCTCCTGACATCAACCCAATAGAAAACATATGGGCATACATGAAGGTGCAGTTGGATCATTATCCAGACAAGGCAAAGAATATGGAGGATCTCTGGGAGAGAGTCCAAGACGTATGGACACATATCCCTCCTGAATTCTTACACAAACTATACTGCGGTATGCCGAAGAGGATGAGGGAGTTATATAAGGCTAAAGGAGGGAACATCGTTAGGGGAAAGGAGAAGTAACAGGAATAAATAAAAACAAGAAGTTGTTAATTGCCATAATAGATGCAATGAGATGCTGAAAGCAAATTGCAATTAAATGCTAATTAGGCCACTGATGGCGATGACGATGAGACTCCATGGAGGTGAGACAAATGAGAATGAGAAACGGTGGTGGCAGGGAAGATCATAAAGAGGAAGAAGGAGAATGAGGAATGAATGTTGAAAAATGCAATTTATTGCATCAGTTTTGGCACGCACTATAGATACAATAGAAAAAAAAAAATTCTTAAAATTCTTGATGTCCAAAAATGGAAGTATTCTATTCAATATAAAAACGTGGCAAATATATCTGTTCATGACTTTCTGGCGAGGACTCTATGCAACTGGATCAATTGGTATGGATCCGAAGAAATGCGAGAGTTGTTACACGGAGCTTGTGAGCAACCACAGGCAGTCGGTATAATTTGCCAAGTGGACATGGACACAAACCTGTCTGTCATGCAATCAGCAGTATACAACTGGATCAATTGGTATGGATCCGAAGAAATGCGAGAGTTGTTACACAAAGCTTGTGGGCAACCACAGGCAGTCGGTATAATTTGCCAAGTGGACATGGACACAAACCTGTCATGCAATCAACAGGATCAGTTGGCTCAGTTGTGAAAAAGTAAGGAGTTTTACTTCAAATTGTGTACAGTGGAATCTCGATAATTGTACACTTTTGTACAATTTTCGAATTTGCTATATTTCTCGGTTATTGATTGGCTAAGAAGCCCACAATTCATGAAAAACTATTCTAAAAATCCTCTGCTGATTCCTCTACTCCAGTTGAGTGTGGGTTTTTTTGAATACTTTTTTTTAAAAGAGTAAGGCTCTTAGCCAACCAATGGCCTAGAAATATATCAAATTTGAAATTTGTACAAAAGTGTACAATTATCGAGATTCCACTGTATTTAAAAATACAGCATTTTAATTGTTCGATCTGTTTTAAAATAAGCTTTAGAGTCCTTGCCAAAAAGTCATGAACTCATATATTTTTTGGACTTTTAAATTGAATAAAATACTCTCACTTTTGGACAGAAGGAAACACGTACAAACTCAAAATTAAATTTTTACGGGAGCGTTTTCCTCAGACTCGCTCTCCTCTTTCACATCAAACATGCTTCTAGTATCTGGCGTAAGATCCACTGTTTCAATACTGCGAGTAAAGTAGGTTGGCAATGAGGATGAGGTAGAAAATGAGATCGAGGATGGGATTGTCCATTCCCAGTAAATTCCAGTACTTTTAATCAAAAGCGACGATTGAATTGATTTGGTGGCCATCAAGTCATTCATTCTATTCGAAAAGTATATGAATTTCTGTCTTCGTACGTAAATTTTGTTTTTCGAATTTTAATTCAAATTGAGTATTTTAAAATATATCCAGTTCATGACTTTCTGGCAGGACTCTACAATACGTTTTGTCTGGCCACTGTACATTTTACTCAAATTATTCAGATCTCTTGATATACACACTCTTCTCTCCTTCTCTTCACCTCTTCACCTCTTCATTTTCTCGCCCTCAACTTCCCAATGCAGCGTCCTCCAAGGTGTCCATTCGATATCAAGCGATGCACATTCCCTTCAGATGCTCCAGAAAGTGCAAGAAAAACGCACAATAGTACCTATCACTCACCTCAACCTGTCGTATTTAAATCAGAATACACCATCGAAACTTTTGTTGTGCATCGTGACCCCAGTTGCGGATACGCCTATCCTTGCCCACATCCCAAATGCAACCACGCTTCGCTTCTCGCGTCAGCTCCAAAGAAACATCACAAAACATGCAGATATTTCCGGGAGCAATATCCCATCGGTGCTGTTCTCCATGCCAGCCCTATTTCTTCTGAAGAGGTCAATACCCGAACCAACGCTATTTCTTCTGAAGGGGCGAATACCCGAACCAACGCTATTTCTTCTGAAGAGGCCAATACCCGAACCAACGCTATTTCTTCTGAAGAGGCAAATATCCATCCCACCAGTGCTGCTCTCTCTAGTGTTCCTGTTCTTACCTCTGCCTGTGGCCATGTCTCTGACGGGGATGGCGTCTCTGACGAGGATGGCGTCTCTGACGGGGATGGCGTCTTTGACAAACCTGCTCCTAAAGCCATAAGGAATCGTATTTTTCCTTCACCCTCACCTCATTCCAGCAGACATTACTCACCAGGGATCATAGAGCACCGGAGGTTACGGGCGCTAGATGAGGCCAATACTGACTTAAAGGAGATCTGTTCAGATTTCTTTGAATCAGCGCAAAAACTTATTGTTGGATTTAGCGATAAGATCCATACACGTCTAATCCAAACCGTTGAGTCCGGCATAAATGAATTTACAAACAAGCTCGAAGACAAAATGGCAAGCAATACAAGTGCCGTGGTCCAACTGCATGACGAGTTCAGGAAGTACGCCAACAATGAGGTCAAAATAAACGAAAGTGTAAACAGAAGAATGACAGTTCTTGAGGATATGATGAAAGAGATGAATGAAAGGCTCATAATAATGAGTACAGTTAAGACATCTACTCCAAGTAAGCTTTGCATCTCTATCGCGATCATTCTGAATTTATGAGAAGCCTACATAAATCTAACTTTGGCATGTTTGCTTGCTCCTTAGTCCATCGTGGTTCTTTGGCTGGTGATAGCTCCTCCACCAATGATTCCGATGGACCGCGACAACAATTAAAAAGGCGAATGAGAGATATGAAGCCCTACAAGTTCCGTGAGGAACTGAGCTCCCTAAATCAGCCACCATTGCCGTCTACTATAAATTCTGCCAAGCTTGTATATGATGAGGAACAATTAAGGCTAATAGAGGAGGAGAAGAGGAGAGAAGAGGAGGAGAGGATGAGGGAAGGGGAGGAAGTTGAAGAGGAAGAAGTTGAGGATCATCTGTACAAGCAATTAAAGATTGAGCAACCGAGCAGCAAGCGTTTACGAACACAGTATGAACCAGAAACACCTGAGGTTTCATTTGAAAAAGATTACCAGGAATAAAAGAGAATGGATCTTATATATAAATTTATATATTTTTATACATCGCGAATTTACCTGCATGTTGATTGTCTCCATTTGTAAATATATAAAACTTTTTTCTTTTGGAAAGATCCTACTGGAGATCTAAACAAGAGGATCATCTCCTGTAGCCTTTTGCCTTCCTGGCATAAATGTAATTTTCGATAATTCTCCTGCAGCGCAGTCGATCTTGTGCCTACGGTCCATATCAATTTTCCTATTTTCAGTTGCTTCGATGAGACTACCAATGGTGCTCACAACATCACGACAGATCTAAAGCAGCTCAAATTTTTTTTTTTTTTTTTTTTTTTTATGAAAATCAGAGCGCACAGGGGATGGGATAAGAGGTCCTCGCTCTCCGAGCTCAAGGAGGGATCTCACTGGTCCAAACAAACCACTGCTTTCCCACATCCACCCCTCGTAGTCAACATGGCCAAAAACAAGAAAGGAATCAACTTGAATCCAGGGCTTAAGGCTTGGGTAGTCAATATGCAAAATCACGAATGCTCCTTATTTTTTTTAGTAGCAATGAAAAAACGAGGGAAGTCACAGTGTAGCTCTGCCTCATATCTTACCTGGGTATCAGCTAATAAAATTTAATAAAAGACATTGAGAACGTTTGTAATGGTTTACAAACTTTACATGATATATTAAGATACATATCTGGGATGTTTTCTAGGCTTGAGGTCAAGGGGATCAAAAGGTTGTTTTTATTATTGTTGTCAGACAGACGGGAGCCTTTTATTAAGGTCCCGTCATGGCCGCCACACAATTTTCTGACCTTATAAAGTGTCCCTGAGGTGCACTCCCAAGCCTCGATACGTAACACTGTCTATATCTAGTTCTCAGGGGACACAAGTGACATTGCGGTCTCATATTCTTTCGGTGCAAGGCGAAGAAGACATGATTGACGGAAATGATATGACACTGTGTTTGTATATCTTTTCTCCTGATTGGTATAGTATTTGTGCACAAGGCGTCTCTCACTTCGGTCAATGGTCTGCTCAGAGCAGGCACGTGTTGGGGCTCTACCTTTTCTGCTTATTTCTCTTACACATATCCCAATTGGATATTGGGGTCGGTTCCTATGCGATACTTGGGATGATGGTTTCGAAGAGGCCTCTTTTAAATTCATTGACTCACGAACAGGTTCACCAGCATCGTTCTCAATTGTCCTTCGCTTGTCAATGTGAGCTAGGTCATCCAAATCATCATTGCCAAAATCTGGCTCACATTCACTTTCTCTCAAATTATCTTGCCAACTCTGCTCTACTTCCTCCTCTCGAGTGGCTTCGGAACTATCTGAATCTTGGGAACATGAGTCAGTCCCAAGCTCGTATGAATCACCAGAGACAGTTGCTTCAACCTTGTAGTACCAAATATGAGAGATCTCAGCAGATAAATAGTTTGGCGAAATATTAGGTAAATCCACCCACTCCAACTTGTTGGCTGCCATCCCGTTATAATGCAGTGCCTTGCCTTTAGTAAATATAGTAGATGTAAAGTGACTTCCTCCCAAAAAAAAATAACGGCGCCAAGCCGATACTCCACATCGTTGACCTCCAAAGTTATAGGAGGACAAAGACGTCCAAATGATCTGCCATGAGAAGTTAACGAGAGCATATAAGGCAGCTTCAATATACTTTTTTCCATTGTTGACCTGAACCCTGGACAGCTGTACACTGGAGAAGAACTCCTTCCATCGATGTCGATGATATCCTGAACTTCGAGTTTTTCTGCCCCAATTTTTTGAGCATCACTACTGCTTATGATGTGATTGCATGGTGATATTGTATCATTAACACCAAAACTTCTAATGATATCTTGTGTAAGTGATGATCCTTGAGCAACGCCCTCTATGTACTTTGTGACGGCATCTTCTTCTTCATCTTTTTCTCCCTTCGGACAATGCTTGAAGGAGCAGGTGGTGCGATTCCTCCATTGAATGCTGAATACATCCTTCAGTGGCTCGAGAAATGTTTTATCGATGCTCCCAAACAAATCCACTTGTCCTTCAGGTGACATGTTCAACAATTCTATACAAAACAGCCATCTTGCCCTATGATGCTCGCCTCTTGTGATTGCTGCCACAATATTCTGAAATATGCCACCTATCGTCAGGGATTTGTCAACATTCTTGGTATTACTTATATTCCTTGGCTTATCTCTCACATGCATAGGGAGTTCTATACCGGCAGATCGATGAAGAAGGTACCAAATCATGAGCGTTGTATCCAGAGGACAGGAATTTGTTGCTGCAAATTTCTTGTAACTGATCCCCCAAGGAGTCCCAATTATCGAAAGCTCAATTTTGGACCAAAACATTGGTGCCTTATTCCTGCTTCCTCGTGGTCGTCCAATACGTTTCTTCTTGGAGCTGATGCACGGAGCACCGAGCTCTGGAGGTCTTCCATCATTGACGTTCTCAATGCTTTCGACTTCTTTGGGGCTGGGGAGCGACTACTAGAGGATTGATACCGAATGCTCATCCCTGAGATAACTCTATTAAAGTCGTCTTTAATCAAGTCCGTATACCTATGTACTGTATGTGACGCACCGCCGATAATATTGACAAGTTCTTCTCGCCGCTGCTTGTCTTGAAGTCATTGCCAATACCTTCTTGTGCATTTGTGTTATCGGAAAGTTTGGGGTTTTCAATATCACGTAGGGCTGGGAATAGCAATTTACCACGAGAAGGGTTGAGATACCAATCAATCCATGGCCCAATCTTCTTGAACCTGACACGAATGCTAGTGACAGTAGCCTCAAATTGCTTCACCGAGATTGAATCATCGAGTAACTCTATCCCAAGTTTCATGAACTCTGCACTGTCTTCTGCTGGAATTGTTGCTCCATTCCATGCAGTCCTGTTCAGTGAGCGCTTGATGAACATGACAAAATTAATAGAGACCACTTAAATCAATTTCTTCACCATGAATGGCGAATTGCTCCTTTAAGGCTAGTATAAAGCCCTTTCTTTCGGCCTCCGACAAATCGCAGGTCATTCCAGGAAAGTGTTCTTTGAAATCGTCAAAAGTTTTGTATGCAAAGGATTTCAGAAAAACCAAAAAGTGCTTCTTGTAGTGCTCTTGCGATATCAAACATTATCGATATGGCTATTGGTACGTTCCTATTCAGAATCTTGCATTTTCCTGACGTGAACGTAACGTTAATGTCTTGGAATTTCGTGTCTACTACAAATCCATGGATTGAATCACTTTGAAAGCCAGTATCAATCCACTGGCACTGTTGTTCCTTCATGAAGCTAGTTTGGATGGTGATATGTGCATCCTTTGATGAAAGGCTTGTGGAGCTAAAGAAACGTTCCTTAACTGATTCCTCCAGCTTGAAAATGTCCCCTAGTGAAAGGTCGTTGTTTTTTAAGAATGATCTCCTATAATAACCAACTGTATTGAGATTCCCAAGGGAAGGGTGAATATTTGCGACAGAAGGGCGATCAATAGTGCCGACTAGAAGATTCTTTGGTTTGGAGGCTGGGTTTACGGCGATGATATCTTTCAGTTTCTTCAACGACTTTAAATCAGGCTTCCAAAAGTGGGGTTTGATATGATCGTGTACACCTTGGTGGTATAGCTCTGCCTTTTTTGGTTCTGTGGCGTCGTGAGGAGAGAATGCTATGGACAACGTAGCCATGCAGGGCACATGGGCGAGCTGGACTTAGTGCAGGGGACAAGTCTTTGTTTCAGGTAATGGCAGACAATGTTTCTTTCTTCCAGCTCGAGGAAGCTTTGGTCTACTGTGACACATACACCCAGGGGCCGGACAATGATACACACCCAAACAGGATTTGAAATACTTTTTTCTCCCCTTTTCGCTTCACTGTGACTATATGTTAACATAGCCCACCCGACATTAGTATCAGAAGGACCCTCATCGGCATTCATGTCGAGAAAGTATGTTACATCTCCATTTGGAAAAAGTGGCGAATGTTCATGCATGTAATCCCTCTGAGAATTGGAGAGGTCGTTTTTATGAGACATGTCTAGAGGGGAGGGAGACTGAGAAAATTTACCATGAGGGGATTCCAAAGTGTGAGAGAACGAACCAGGTTCAGAAGTAGGAGAGAACGAACCAGGTTCAGAAGTGGGAGAGAATGAACCAGGTTCTGGGGTAGAGGAGAGCCGTTCAAGTCCGGAAGTAAGAACAGAGGACGAAAGAGAGGTCAACTCATCAGTTATCTTGGTGGCCGAGGAAGAGTGATCGTTTTCTTGTGCCTGTGTAGAATAAAAAACGAGGGCAGCTTAGTAAATTATGGCCTCTTTTTTTAATACACTATAAGTATACATATTTTTGATACATACCTTTCCCCTCATGTAGAGGGTTGAGTCTTTTTCAAGGACCGGGGTGTTGTCCTTTGACCCCAAAAGAATCATAATCTTTTTGTGGAGATCCAAGTCTTTTTTCGATGGGTCTAAGTGTTCAGCCACAAGCCAAAAGATCCCTGTCAAAAGAGTGAAAGCAGATTCCGTGTTGATAGTAATGTTTGACATTTTGAAGGTGTTGTAGGATGATAGAGATTTATTGATAATTGATCCAAATGTTGCTATAGTTGGTTAGCTAAAAAAGTTTTATGGTAAGGAGATCAAACGTTGTTTATTATTGTTGCTAGGTGGGAGCCTTATAGATCTATAACAAAAAGAGGGCACCCATTTGGATGGATGCACTCAAGCCCAAGGAGATAACATTGGTTACAAGCCACAGTGTTGAAATTGGGTGTGTTCTCTATCTGCCTGCTGAGTGTGTGGATAACACACACACCCAAATCACACACACACCCTAGTTTCAATATTGTGGCTTGTAGCAATCAATTTCAAATAGCTGTTGTCATGTGACAAGTGGAAATTGAAGGTTTTCAGTTCTTGCTCTGTGTTTCGTGTGGTGCTGTGTATCCGTGCGGTGTCGACAGCCCTTGCTCTGTGTTTTCATTGGGTGCTGCCAATGTGCCAATGTGCCAATGTGCTGACACTCTTACTCTGTGTGTTTTCAACGTGACTACTGGGTGTACGCACACCCAAATCATTGGCACAGCATTTTTTTTTTCCTTTTTTTAATCATTCCCTCCTAGTTCCACACATTTTTTTGACGAACGCTCATAGCAAGCCTTTACGATATGGGAACTATTCCTGTTATCGATTTTAGTCTGTTTACCTCTGATCCCAAGGAATGTGCGCGGCAGATCGGTGAGGCTAGTAAAGACATTGGGTTCTTCTATATTAAGAACCATGGTGTCTGTCAAGACTTGATCGACCGCTTGTTCAGCTGTAGCAAGCGATTCTTCCAGCAACCACTCGAAAGCAAGAATCGATACCTCATGAAGGACTTAGTCCATGGATATTCCCCAATAAATGCCGAAACGTAAAGCCTGGGACAATATTAAGAATCAATGTATTTCTGTAAAGAGCTTAGAGTAAACTGACAGTTCCCCTCACTCTCCTCTTTTATCTATTATATTTTTTCCTGAATACTTATCAAAGCTTGGATCTCGAGAATCAGCGTCAAGGTGATTTGAAAGAGTATGAATAGTCTACAATGGCTTTTAGTATCTCTTTTTTTTATAGTGAAAAAAAGAAAGTTAATTGTGTATTCTTGACATATGAACATGGTTTTTAATTAGAACTTTCGATATTATGAAGCATACAATGAATGAAGAGTCAACAAAGTACTTTGTTCAAGGTGACGTGGCAGAGCAGGAGAAGGTTGTCAATTTCTACAAGGTAAGATAGGAAGTATCAGTCAGCAATCGACGTATTTTATTATCATTATCCGTATTTTAATATTGCAGCAGCAACACATAGAAGTCACCCGACAGCTTATTGATAGTACTATTTTTTTTTTTTTTTTTTTTTTCCCTTCGTTTTATTTGATACTAATAGACCCTCCATCGCCTCGCTAATAATATTCTGCAATGCTTTGCTATCGCATTGGAAATACCTGAAAGTGCGGGGGGCCGATATTTCTTTGACAATAGCCATCAATTGGAATCCCCTTGTCTCACTGATCTTCGGTTCCTACATTACCCTCCACAGAGTTGTGATCCAGAAACGCCTTTATGTGGAAGGTAACTTTGTGGGTGCATACGACAAACTTGGCTTCTTATAACCCACTAATGCTGCTGCGAGTTCTTTTTTTTTTTTTTTTTTTTTTTCCCGTCCTAGTCATACCGATTATGGCTCTGTCTCGCTTTTGATACAGAAGGATGTTGGTGGACTTGAAGTTCAAGCATCTAGGACTCATAAAGATGTACCTTGGATACCAGTGCCTGTAATCCCTAATGCCATTCTGGTTAACATCGGAGATCATCTCCAGATGTGGACTAATGGTTTGCTAAAGTCTACCAAGCACAGAGTTACTTATGATCCTCAGCAGCATTATCGTCCACGCTACTCGACCGGCTTTTTCCTTTTTGCCAATGCCGACACCAAGTTGGATCCTATTCCTTCACCCCTCATCACACAGGAAATGAGGGCTGAGGCTGTGGAGTTTGAGGAAGGCCGAAATATGACTGCAGGGGAGTATGTGGCATGGAGAATAAAGCGAACATACGCTTAGGATCATTGTATCAGATAGAATGCTAGGGCTTTTCACGCCCAATAAAAGAAAATAGGTCACTAGAGAGTATTATTGAGATTTGAAATGCATATGAGGATACATACATGACTGGGTGGGGTCTTACCCACTATCACTACCATTCCTTGACAGACTCTTACAGCAAACCCCTTACCATTACCTCCGTCCCTATTAGCAAATGAAGTCTACCTGCCTCGGGTCTGAAAGAGTGCGTACGACAAAATGATGATCCAAAGACGTCTTTAGCTGGAAGGTGGTTATGAAGGCGCATATATGACAGATTTGGTGTTTTAATAACGCGCTAATTCTACTACTGCAATGTGTTACAATCTTGAAAATTTTTCCTTCAAGTCTTCACTTATCATTTCTTGACGAACCCCCACAACATTTCTCCACATAATGACGTCCATCCCTGTTATCGACTTTAGTCTCTTTACTTCTCACCCCGAGGAGTGTGCACGACAGATTAATGATGCTAGCAAAGACATTGGATTCTTCTACGTTAAGAACCACGGTGTCTCTCAGAAGTCGATTGATCGCATGCTTAAATGCAGTGAGCGATTCTTTCAGCGACCACTCCAAAGCAAAAATCGATATCTCGTTGGGCCAAACATTACCGGATATGCTCCTATGAAGTCCGAAACGTAAAAGCTAGGACCGATATTGAGGGTCGCTAAAACTTTATAACAGCACAAAGCTATCTGACAAAACTTCCTCTCTCTTCACCACCTTATCAAAGCCTAGATCCTGAGCATCAGACTCAAGGAGATTTGAAGGAGTATGAGGATGTATAATGATTTATGATTTATATGGCCTTGAGTTAATATTTTATAATGAAAGAAAAGAATGAGAATCGAATATGCCTTCCTTGGTATGCTTTATTTAGAACATTCAATATTCCTAAAAGCACACTCGAAGATGAAACTACAAAATACTTTACTCAAGGCGATGTGGCTGATCAGAAGACAATCAGCAGCACCTTCAAGGCAAGAGAAAGATGGCGAACAGGATTCAGTATACGTTTAAAGAATATCTGCATAAAAAGTACACACTTCCCATGAACCCATTAAAAACATTTCTTTTGGTTTTCAATAGGACCTCAGTCGCCTCGCCAATGAGGTTCTGCAGTGCTTAGCTCTCGCATTGCAAATTCCCGAGAGCGCAGGAGGCCGACATTTCTTTGGTAAAAGCCATGACTGGGATGGTCCAATGCCTACCACTCTTCGGTTTTTACACTATCCTCCGCAAGATCGTGACCCAAAGTCGCCTTTAGCTGGAAGGTAGCCTTGTGAATATATATATGGCAAATTTGAATAATTTTTTTTTTTTTTTTTTTTTTTTTTTTTTTGACGCTGTAAGATATTTGTTGCTGCCATTCTAGTCACACTGATTATGGCTCTGTCACGCTTTTGATACAGAAGGACATTGGTGGACTTGAAATCCAACCATCAAGGACCCATAAGGATGCGCTTTGGATACCGGTGCCTATAATCCCTGATGCCATTTTAGTCAGCATTGGAGACCTTTTCCAGATGTGGACCAATGGTTTACTAAAGTCCACAAAGCACAGAGTTACTCACATTCCCCAGCAACTTAATCGCTCACGCTATTCTATTGCTTGCTTCCTTTTTCCCAATGATGACATCAAGCTGGAACCTATTCCTTCACCCCTCATCACGCAGAAAATGAGAGATGAGGCTATTGAGTTTGAGAAATGTCGGAATATGGCAGCAAGGGAGTATCTGGCATGGAAACTGGCGCAAACGTACGATTATGGTCGTATTCGTAAAGAAAATTCTTAAACAATATTTTTATTGAATAAAAGGTATTAATAGTATTAAATTAAATCTAATAGAATTATTTATTTTCGAAAAGCATTGTTTTTTGATTTAAGAGAAAAAGAAAGAAAAAAAAGCCAAGAGTAGCCAGGCAGCAGCCTATAATCTTATCATTTAGTACTCTCCATCAGTTGGTAAAGCAACGGTATGGTAAGTTTATATACAAGAGCTTACTCATGGATGCCCATTATATAGATTATAATGGGTCTTCATATTTGTTATCAAGGATATCAGTACGGGCTTCAAGATCCTCGTGAAGCTTCTGGTGGCTAAGGACATAGAACTTACGCCCTTATCGCCTGGCTGCAGCTGCCCCAACCGGAAATGTCGGAACGGTTTTTCTCTCTTGGGGAGGCTTAAATATTCAAGCCTAATGCCTGAAAGGTGCAATCTTTTTCAATCATTGAAATAGGGCTGATTAATTTTATAACCTTCCCTGCAGAGATCGGATCCTCGCAAAACCGACACCAACGCGTTTGGCGGCAGTATCCACAGCAATCCCTCATATGACACGAGAAATAAAAAAATCGCGGATGGCATAAGAGTGCGTAAGGAAAGAGGTTCTAGTCTCTTTATATTTTGATTAAGGGGATGACGAAGTTTTTGTGCCACGAGAACGCGCTTTGGCCAGGATGCATCTCGGAAGGTTTTTGTCCCTTCCCCTTTTTTTTTTTTTTTTTTTTTTTACTCATTCACACACGCATTCTCAACACCATCTGTCATCCTTTGGCGAATTTTTGGAATAAGTGTCCGCACTATGGCCTCTATTCCTATTATCGACTTTAGCCTCTCTGTCTCTGACCCCAAGGAGTGTGCGCGGCAGATCTACGAGGCTAGTAGAGACATTGGATTCTTCTACCTTAAGAACCATGATATCGCTCCGGAGCTTATCGATCGTATGTTTGACTGCAGTAAATGGTTCTTTGATAGGCCAGTCCAAGAAAAGAACCAATATCCCATCGGACCAAATAACTCTGGATACTCTCCTATGAAATCTGAAACGTAAAAAAAAAAAAAAAAAAAAAACGAAGGATAATGGTAAAAGCCATTACGACTTTTGTAGTAGCTACATGATATGTCTGACAATTTTCTTTACCCTTCGCTATATCCTCTTTTTTGAATACCTGCTATAGCTTGGATCCCGAGCATCAGACTCAAGGTGATTTGAAAGAGTATGAGGATTTTTAATGGCTTTAGTAAATATTTGTTGCGAAAAAAAAAAAAAAAAAAAAAAAAAAAATAGAACATGTATTCTTAACACATGACAATGTTTTTTTTTTTATTTAGAGCTTTCAATATTACCAAAAAGTCAATCGACGATGAATCAGCAAAGTGTTTTGTTCAAGGCAATGTGAAAGAGCAGGCAAGAGTCGGCACTTTTTTCAAGGTAAAATAGCAAATAATAATCAAGAATTAATCAGCAATCAATAAGCAGCAACATTTTTTTATAATAATACTGTTTCAAGAATAAGTAATAATAATGATAGTAATAGTAATAATAAAAAAGATGTTCAACATCTTATTAACAGTGTCTTTTTTCTCTCTCTTCATTTCCTTGATTTCAATAGGATCTCCATCGTCTCGCTATAGATATTATGAAATGTTTTGCCATCGCATTGCAAGTACCGGAGAGTGCAGGAGGCCAGCATTTTTTTGACAAAAGTCATGAATGGGATGAGCCTTCAGGCACCACTCTTCGGTTTTTACATTACCCTCCCCAGGATAGCGATCCAAAGACACCTTTAGCTGGAAGGTAATTTTATGAATGGACAAATGATCGGCCTCGGCAGGTTCTTTTTTATACCTTACTGATACCAATTTTTTTTTTTTTTTATTCTTCATTTTAGTCATACTGATTATGGTTCTATTACATTATTGATGCAGAAGGATACTGCTGGTCTTGAAGTTCAAGCATCTAGGATTCATAAAGACGTACCTTGGATAGCGGCACCTGTCATCCCTAATACCATTTTGATCAACATCGGAGACCATCTCCAGATGTGGACTAACGGTTTGCTAAAGTCTACGATGCACAGGGTCACTTATAATCCTCAACAGCTTCATCACTCTCGTTACTCGATTGCCTGCTTTATTCATGCTAATGATGACACCAGGCTGCGTCCTATCCCTTCACCTCTCATTCCACAGGAAATGAGAGCTGAGGTTGATGAGTTTGAGGCAGGTCGAAATATGACAGCAGGAGAGTATCTGACATGGAGACTAGAGCGAACATATGATTTTTGGAAGAGTGAAATCTGAAAAGTGGCTTTGAGTGTTGAATTGCTCGGAAAAGGAAGGAGAGAGCCGCTGTGCTTTTTTTTTTTTTTTTTTTTTTTTTTTTTTCAACACATTCGTTCGCCCAACCTCATTACTCCATCTTGAATAAATGACTACAAAAGTACCACCAAGCATACCAGCATCACTGTCACGCTCAGCCAAGCGGACATCCGTAAAGGACGGTCCTAGTCTTGAATATGCAAGTTTAATAAATATATACCTGACAATAATACTTATGATAAATTTAGTTATATATTTCCGCAATCAAGGTGTCTCCCATGTTTAGTTTCTAAACCAGCAACTGGCTTTTATTTTTATTTTTATTTTTATTTTTATATTTATTTTTATTTTATTCTTTATTTCCATTAGTTTTTAACTCGTGCACGGGTCTTGTCCCTATACCGTGATATTCAACGCACTCTCAAGGATGTTAAGGATCCACGGGATCGTATGGAGCTCCAGACTTGGGCTCGATCGGATTTTGAGCGTTACCGTCATGAAACAAATCCTGTATGCCCCCCC